>NC_060121.1:974624237-975249237 GCF_021461395.2 Schistocerca americana
TAATATACGCCGTAGTGGATTTTTTATATTGTTTCTAGTCAGCAAAAACTCTTCTGTGTTTTTCCAATTCAGTACTTTTTAAGGCTTTTACTAAATGTGCTTATGTGTTTTGTTGTGGGTTTGAAGGGACCAGACAACTAGGGCCATCGGTTCAAAATGGTTCAAATGGCTCTGAGCACTATGGGACTCAACTGCTGAGGTCATTAGTCCCCTAGAACTTAGAACTAGTTAAACCTAACTAACCTAAGGACATCACACACATCCATGCCCGAGGCAGGATTCGAACCTGCGACCGTAGCGGTCTCGCGGCTCCAGACTGCAGCGCCAGAACCGCGCGGCCACTTCGGCCGGCTAGGGCCATCGGTCCGCTTATGTGTTTTATACAGGTAGTTGGTTATTAGTGTGTTTTCTTGCGATGCAAAAGTTTGCCATTTCATTAAGTGTAGAAATTTTTGCCTTGAAAGGAGAATGTTGTAAAAGTTCGCAAGTCCTACCAGGCGACTGTGTGTGTTTGCCGTAAGTTGACTGGCAGACATTCGTAAAATTTATTTTTTATATATTTTGGAAATGTTAATGTTATTAACTGTAAATGTCCCCCCGTGTACATGACTCATGCGTTTTCGTTCTTCTGAGAACTTATGTAAACAGGAGTGTCTTTATATGTTGCACACAAGTTACATTCTGCGCCGTTTAATGAATGGAGTGAAATTCACCTGTATTTTAGCTGAGCTTGAAATATTATACAGCGTCGCGTTGTATACGTTAAATTGCTTGCCTGTACTTGCCTTTTACTGGCGTAAAATTTTTTGTAATAATTTAATAATTTAAAAGTCCTTTCCTATCGTAAATTGTGACTTACTATTGAATCATTGTTGTTTTTTTTAAAAAAAATTATCGTAAAGTCTTGCACCAAATTTGAATAAAGAGTGTTACTGAAAATTGTGTGTAATTTCAGGAGTTATTCCTTGGCAGCTACTTGCACTCTACATTTTGTGTACTGATTGAGATTAATAACCTTTGGTGATCCAGTAGTAATTTTACGCTTCAGCTAGCATATGAGGATGCAGGCTTTCTCGGCGAATCTCGAAGACAAAATCTTCTCGGGTTGACAGCCGACTCAATGTGTTGTTCTCCAGCAACATATCAGCAAGTTCCTTACTCGCCATCTTCAGGCGAAGATGGCAAGTAAGAAACTTGCTGAAACGTTGCTGGAGAACAACACATTGATTCGGCTTTCAGGCTACCAGTTTCGACTATAAACTACGGTTGACAATTGTCCAAGGAGCACGCATGCCTGTAATAATCGTTACGAGACCAGTTAAAAGTGCTGCTGTATTTTGTAACACGAAGGTTACTCGATTGAAGCAGGCCTGAAGACGACGTGGTGTATCGTCGAAACTGGTAGCCTAAAAATAAAACCTAAATGACGGCGATTGGCATTGTTTTATTGAATGCAGGCGTTGTCGTAATGCGGTAACGGAACGAATTATCTGACGTCCACAAGGGAATGGTCATTGGCTTTCGAGTCAAGTGTGGAAACATTTTGGAAGCGGCTAAGTTTGTAAACTATTCGCGTGCCGCCTTTATTATACACTACTGGCCATTAAAATTGCTACACCACGAAGATGACGTGCTACAGACGCGAAATTTAACCGACAGCAAGACGATGCTGTGATATGCAAATGATTAACTTTTCAGAGCATTCACGCAAGGTTGGCGGCGGTGGCGACACCTACAACGTGCTAACATGAGGAAAGTTTCGAACCAGTTTCTCATACACAAACAGCTGTTGACCGGCATTGGCTGGTGAAACGTTGTTGTGATGCCTCGTGTAAGGAGGAGAAATGCGTACCACCACTTTTCCGACTTCGATAAAGGTCGGATTGTAGCCTATCCCGATTGCGGTTTATCGTATCGCGACATTGCTGCTCGCGTTGGTCGAGATCCAATAACTGTTAGCAGAATATGGAATCGGTGGGTTCAGGAGGGTAATACGGATCCCGACGGCCTCGTATCACCAGCAGTCGAGATGACAGGCATCTTATCCGCATGGCTGTAACGGATCGTGCAGCCACGTCTCGATCCTTGAGTCAACAGATGGGGACGTTTGCAAGACAACAACCATCTGCACGAACAGTTCGACGACGTTTGCAGCAACATGGACTATCAGCTCAGAGACCATGGCTACGGCTACCCTTGACGCTGCATCACAGACAGGAGCGCCTGCGATGGTGTACTCAACGACGAACCTGGGTGTACGAATGCAAAACGTCATTTCTTGGGATGAATCCAGGTTCTGTTTACAGCATCATGATGGTCGCATCCGTGTTTGGCGACATCATGGTGAACTCACATTGGAAGCGTGTATTAGTCATCGCCATACTGGCGTATCACTCGGCGTAATGGTATGGGGTGCCAATGGTTACACGTCTCGGTCACCTCTTGTTCGCATTGACGGCACTTTTAACAGTGGACGTTACATTTGTGCTGTGTTACGACCCGTGGCTCTATCCTTCATTCGATCCCTGCGAAACCCTACATTTCAGCAGGATAATGTACGACCGCATGTTGCAGGTCCCGTACGGGCCTTTCTGGATACAGAAAATGTTTGACTGTTGCCCTGGCCAGCACATTCTCCAGATCTCTCACCAATTGAAAACGTCTGGTCAATGGTAGCCGAGCAACTGGCTCGTCACAATACGCCAGTCACTACTCTTGATGAACAGTGGTATCGTGTTGAAGCTGCATGGGCAGCTGTACCTCTACACGCCATCCAAGCTCTGTTTGACTCAATACCCAGACGTATCAAGGCCGTTATTACGGCCAGAGGTGGTTGTTCTGGGTACTGATTTCTCAGGATCTATGCACCCAAATTACGTGAAAATGTAATCACATGTCAGTTCTAGTATAATATATTTGTCCAATGAATACCCGTTTATCATTTGCATTTCTTCATGGTGTAGCAATTTTAATGGCCAGTAGTGTAATAACCTTTCGCTACTAATTGAGTGAGAATTCAAATGTATGCGGTATCTATACAGACCAGTCACATTAACGTGAGCCCCGTCTGTGCTCATAGTCAATGTGTAATAACCACTCACAGACGGCAGGCGGCAGCACTGGGGTACATAAAGCGTGTAGAGGGACGCGGAAAACAGTGCAGGCATTGAATGTAGCTCCATCTTCTGCATTGTGCATGGGACTACGGCTGGTCAACAGCCAATAAAATAATACCAATCGCCGTTATTTATGTTTTATTTTCAGGCTACCAGTTTCGGCGATACACTACAGTTGTCAGTTGACAGTTGCTGACGTCCAAGGAGCACGCATGCCCGTAATGATCGTTACGAGACCAGTTAAAAGTGCTGTAACGAAGGTTACTCGATTAAAGGAGGCCTGAAGACGACGTGGTGTATTGTCGAAACTGGTAGCCTAAAAATAGAACCTAAATAACGGCTATTGGCATTGTTTTATTGAATGAAGGTATTGTCGTAATGCGGTAACGGAACGAGTTATCCGACGTCCACAATCGAATGGTCATTGGCTTTCGAGTCAAGTGTGGAAGCATTTTCGAAACGGCTAAGTTTCTAAACCGTTCGCGTGCCATCGTGGTTAAAGTAGACTGTGCATGGCAAAATGGCGCTATCCATAATCGACATCGAGGCAACTGTGGTGCACCAAGGGCCATAAATGTCAAGAGTGAACGGCAGCTGGGGAGATGTGTACAGGTCGAATAGACGCGCAAGTGTTCACCAACTGGCCGCCCAGATGGACCAAGGGGCTCCCGACAGAGTCTCCTGGTTCATCCACCCATGCTGACTGCTGTTCAACGACGGCAAAAGTTGGCCCTTGCACGGAAATATCGTAACTGGACAGCGCAAGTGGCCTTTCCATATGTATCACGTTTTATGGTCCATCAGACAGACGGCCGTTCGCGTTTACAACGTGAAATGTGTGAAAGCAAAGACGCTGCAACAGTTTCGGTCTGGGAGATATTTTCGCTGGATTCCCTGGGTTAACTCGTCATTCTGGAAGGCATAATGGATCAACAAAGTATGCATTTATCCTCGAGGACCATGTCTACCCATACGTGTCGTTTGTTTTTCCTCGGCACGATGGCATCTACCAGCAGGACAACGCAACGTGTCACAAAGCTCACATGCGTCATTCAAATAGCACCAGTATGTGTTTACCGTACACCCCTGGCCACAAAACTCCCCGGAATTAAACCCAATCCAGAAACTGTTGGATCACGTCAATCGGGCTTTCCGCACCATAGACGCTCAACAGAGTAACCTAGCGCAGCTGTTCATGCCACCACACTTGACATGGTGCCACATTCTTGCCCATAGCTTCCAGAACGTCACTGACACTCTTCATCCATGTCTCACAACTAGCCGAGCGGTCTAAGGCGCTGCAGTCATGGACTGTGCGGCTGGTCCTGGCGGAGGTTCGAGTCCTGCCTCGGGAATGGGTGTGTGTGTTTGTCCTTAGGATAATTTAGGTTAAGTAGTGTGTAAGCTTGGGGACTGATGACCTTAGCAGTTAAGTCCCATAAGATTTCACACACATTTGAACATTTGATGGTGATGATGATGATGATGATGATGATGATGATGATGATGATGAACTTGAATCAAACAGAAATGACAGTAAGTCCAAGAGTAAAGTGTGGCCGCGCGGGATTAGCCGAGCGGTCTGGGCGCTACAGTCGTGGACTGTGCGGCTGGTCCCGGCGGAGGTTCGAGTCCTCCCTCGGGCATGGGTGTATGTGTTGTCCTTAGGATAATTTAGGTTAAGTAGTGTGTAAGCTTAGTGACTGATGACCTTAGCAGTTAAGTCCCATAAGATTTCACACACATTTGAACATTTTTTTGCCTCACAACAGTCCGCGTTGCAAAAAGTCATTATTCAGGCCTTTCACAGCTGGTCGCATTAATGTGACTGGACAGTATATGCAGCGTGCACGAAATACAAGTACGGTAGTAAAAAATACATACCACACGCTGACAATAATAAACAGATCATATTTCTCCAACATACAACAGTAATATTAAGCATGTACCTACTGCCTTGGTTACTGCTTCCAGTATTAATTTGATACCGATATGGTTCGTGCAACCATAGTAAAAAACAGATGCTTATTGAAAATAACAGCTTCTAATAATGCACGTATGGGCAGCAAAAAACGTATGTGAAGGCCAATATTTTGTTTGCAGTTGGAATATTACTCGTTTACAGCTCACATTTTATTCAGTATTAGATTCCAGTCTGCTCATGAAAAACAGCATAATTTCTGTATTCGTCAAAAATGGTTCAAATGGCTCTGAGTACTATGAGACTTAACATCTGAGATCATCAGTCCCCTAGAACTTAGAACTACTTAAACCTAACTAACCTAAGGACATCACACATCCATGCCCGAGGCAGGATTCGAACCTACGACCGTAGCAGCCGCGTGGTTCCGGTCTGAAGCGCCTAGAACCGTTCGGCCACCGTGGCCGGCTTTCTGTATTCTCTCTCATACTCTACATAAGTCCTTTTCCTTCAGGAAAAGCTTAAAAATACTTAGCCAGTCAGTACCTTCCGATATTGCCACTTTCGATACTTTTGTTTAGACTGGAAGTATGAATTAAAAAATGCCTTCAGTCACAACTTTTCGTGCTATATTAAATACACGATGCATTTCGGATCTTGTGTGTCTATCGTCAGGTGTAATTTGCCTTAAAAGGTGCTTTATTTTTTGCTCTTGAATAAGATGAAATGCATATTCCTGTTACTCAAAGGTTTGATGTTAGGTTATGAATTTCGTAAGTCAATAGCGGAACGTATGTGAGAAATAGTGGGAAAAAATGAACATTGTAAACTTACCACATAATCCAAGAAAAGCGTTTTTAACTTTTGACGCACCTTCATACATTCTGTTCTCTATCCTGTTCGGACATATCACTTCACTCAACAGGCACATTTGAATATACATGTTTGTAAACACTTCACAGATGGTTTTTGTACATGGTGTGATCAAAGATGAATTTATTCGTAGCGCCAGAGATCTAATTGTTTAACAATTGACATATGCAGGGAATAACTTTAGAACAGGTCTTTAAAATTACTGAAATAACTGTGCTTGCGAAATCGTTTGTTCATTTAACATAGATTCTGCTTTTTGATTTTGTGGAGACATGTCGCCAGTTGTTCTAACAAATTTAGGTCTTACCATCAGTGGCTTCATTATGTAGTACTACTAAATTATTTCCTAGTCTGTTGATGACATGTTCCGTTTCCAACATATGTTGTTTAGATATTACCAAAGTATTGATGCACATGTTTAGGTATTATCGATCCAAATGTATCGAATCTAGAACTGGAATGTCCTCACGCTCATGGTCTATGTTATAGAACTGCGGAGCATATTTTATGTTAATGTAAAATAAAAACGACTGCATTATGTAATACACAGGATCTACGCTGCGTGCTAACACATTGTTTCGTCATCTTTTCAACGCTTTCGTTTATTTCAGGACACTTAATTCTGTCAGAAGATTGTACCTACAAATTTCTACGCTCGAATACATAGTTTTACGTCACACAGAGCGGGTTTTTTGAGGAGTCAGAATACTTCAGAGTTTAGACCATATAGCGTATTAGGAAAAAGAGGCAATATCTCAAAATTTTATGACAATTGACATTTACACTGAAATAAGGCAACATCAATTGACATAATTTATTATCGAAGGACATGAGTATTGTCTGTTCAGCTATACATCAGAAAAGCATGAGAACTAGTTTCGTATCTGTGTGTATAAACATTTTATCATTGACATAATCAGTTATGTTCTGTCGTAAAATGTAAAACTGTAGAGCCATAGAATAGATATTTCGATAAAATAATAACTATATGATAAATGCGATGACTGCCCATGGCATGACAATTACTTACTGATTATTCATACATTAACTGAAGTTAGGATTGTAAATAAATGCATATTTATGCATTAGTGGCATAAAAATTTTATGACAATTGACATTTAAACTGAAATAAGCCAATATGAATTGACATAATTTATTATCGAAGGACATGAGTATTGTCTGTTCAGCTATACATCAGAAAAGCATGAGAACTAGTTTCGTATCTGTGTGCATAAACATTTTATCTTTGACATAATCAGTTATGTTCTGTCGTAAAATGTAAAACTGTAGAGCCATAGAATAGATATTTCGATAAAATAATAACTATTTGATAAATGCGATGACTGCCCCTGGCATGACAATTACTTACTGAATATTCATACATTAACTGAAGTTAGGATTGTAAATAAATTGTAAATAAATGCATATTTATGCATTAGTGGCATTAACACAAAGTGCAGCGAAGTAAGCTCGAAAGCGTGTTGTCAAGCGAGTGACAACTAGAACCGTGGAGAAAAATGAGAAAAATATTCCCAAAAACACACAATTTCCTATCAGATACTTAAAAACGCTAATAATCCAGCTAATAAGGGCCAGGAAAGGTGCGCTATTAAAACGAATTCTTGCATTTACTATATATTTGTTGCGAAAATTACCGACAAAGAAAACACAAAATTTAGTCTAAAAGGAAATATTCGCCTTTGGTGCCACAAGTGTGCCGTCAGTTTTATAGAGAAGAGACAAACAGATAATTGTCTTGCTACAAGGGGGAAGTTGTTAATCGGTATTTGCAGTAACGGGCACGGAACATTAAATGCAGGTGTACTGCTGCACGGGTTTTTATTGCCGTACTTATAACAGGCATTTAAACTTCGGAGGTCCCCAGACGGCTTTTAAAGCCACGCTCGTGCACCAGCAGGTCAGCTGATGACACTCATTAAGATCTCGTTACGCGAATGCAAGGGTCAACTGGGTTCCACAGCCTAATTTGCGAAACGCTAGACGATCGCGGAAGGTCGATTTAATTCGCACTGGCGAACTGTCGAGTCGGCGTCCTAGTTTTCTCCACTCAGCGCAGTCGCAAAATGTGCGACGGGAGTTTTGCAGCTTCAGCTAAACACCACAACATATTTAATTATTAGTGTGAAAAGAGATGAAATAATTTGATTATCTACGCTAGAAGCAATGACTTCCATGTGATGTTTTCGTTTTAGTCGCAATATGTTGCAACATTTAATTATTACGAATACATCAAAAGTTATTGAATAATACTTATAACCCGAGTTACGAAATGGAAAAGTGTTAGCAATGCCTGCATCTTTTCCAAAAAAATTGTGGACTTTTTCAGCACATTGCTTAGGAACTATTTATTATAGCCATTGCAGTCTTGAGTAGATAATGTTCCTTCCGTAGCTACTAAGTTAAGTCCACTACAATAGCCGGCCTGAGTGGCCGAGCGGTTCTAGGCGCTACAGTCTGGAACTGCGTGACTGCTACGGTCGCAGGTTCGAATCCTGCCTCAGGCATTGATGTGTGTGATGTCCTTAGATTAGTCAGGTTTAAGTAGTTCTAAGTTCTAGGGGTGTGATGACCTCAGAAGTTAGGTCCCATAGTGCTGAGAGCCATCTGAACCATTTGAACCACTACAATAGTTGGCCACAGAATCTACGCTAGTCAGAAACATAATGAAGGAAATGACTGATACACAGACATAAATAATGACGCCTCATTCAACACACATCAGTGTTAATTACGTTAATTTAACTTTTGTAGCTAAGCGGGTATTTACGAGGTGAGTCTCTTAGAACGCACCAGAATTTAAAAAATTACATTGCGTAGTTCTTTAACAAACATTTTGAAATAGTACATATAAAATATGAGAAGCCATGTTAAGCATTTTTGCCAGCACTATACACTATAGTTACAATTTTGGGGCATTTATTTTCTTTCCAGTAATTTTATTAGTTTGACTGGGCGCTTACACATCATTTGCTACCTCCAATAGTGCTTGAAATAAGGGCACCTACCTTAGTGCATCATCCGCACTAATATCTTAAGAAAAAACAGAAAATTTAAACCTGGAGAACAGAGACATAAATCGAACCCAGTTGCTCCTTGACACCAACATTTTCGAGGAAGTAATGGAGCTGCTTGTCTTCGCATGATCTTTTTCTGTTTTTGTCCAGGGCAGGCTGTTGCAAGACGTCTCCCTTTTCAGCCAAATAGTCCAACGGACTGGGAGAGGCGCAGAAGGAATACCAAATGGGAAATATGATTGGCGTTCTATGGTAGAGGCCCATGTCTTTCAATCTACTACTCAGACAATGTAATTACAAGTTTTTGTCATGTGATAGAAAGGTTGACGTTATAATGAGTAGTTTACAGTGCCCTTATCTTCATTTCTGAGTCCGGAAGCGACAAAAATCTGAACTTCGGTACAACATTCATGTTCGTATCGTTCAACCTATAGGGAATTATTTCGAGAAAAACTGTAGTTTGTTGGATCAATCTGTATGCAATTTGTGTCCCACGCTGAAAATGCATAACTGTGTTGCTACAGGCAGAATAGCAGCTTCATCGACAATAAAGCAAGAGCACATGATGATGATGGTGATGATGATGATGATGATGATGATGGTGGTGGTGGTGATTGGTTTGTGGGGGGCTCAATTGCGCCTTCATCAGCGCCCGTACAAAGTCCCAATTTTTATACAGTCCAATCCACCCACTGTCACGAATGATGATGACGACAATAAAATGATTAGGACAACACAAGCCCCCAGTCCGAGGGCAGACAAAATCCCCAACACCGCCGGTAATCGAACTCGGGACACCGTGATCCAGAGGCAGCGACTCTAGCCACTAGACCGCGAGCTGCCGAAGCAAGAGCACATGAAGAACAATATCAACATACTCAGTGTGCAATTACTTCGTTATAAGCTCCTGAGTTCATGTTCCAGAAAGATCAGAAAGTAAAAGTAGAGGCATTCCACCTCATACGCATACATAGGGGCAGAAATCCATTCCAGTACGATTATGCCATAGGTGGTAAATCATTGGAAGCGGTAACGACCGTAAAATACTTAGGAGTTACTATCCGGAGCGATCTGAAGTGGAATGATCACATAAAACAAATAGTGGGAAAAGCAGGCGCCAGGTTGAGATTCATAGGAAGAATTCTAAGAAAATGTGACTCATCGACGAAAGAAGTAGCTTACAAAACGCTTGTTCGTCCGATTCTTGAGTATTGCTCATCAGTATGGGACCCTTACCAGGTTGGATTAATAGAAGAGATAGACATGATCCAGCGAAAAGCAGCGCGATTCGTCATGGGGACATTTAGTCAGCGCGAGAGCGTTACGGAGATGCTGAACAAGCTCCAGTGGCGGACACTTCAAGAAAGGCGTTACGCAATACGGAGAGGTTTATTATCGAAATTACGAGAGAGCACATTCCGGGAAGAGATGGGCAACATATTACTACCGCCCACATATATCTCGCGTAATGATCACAACGAAAAGATCCGAGAAATTAGAGCAAATACGGAGACTTACAAGCAGTCGTTCTTCCCACGCACAATTCGTGAATGGAACAGGGAAGGGGGGATCAGATAGTGGTACAATAAGTACCCTCCGCCACACACCGTAAGGTGGCTCGCGGAGTATAGATGTAGATGTAGATACTGAGGCTTACCAACAACCGTTCTTCCCGAGAAGCAATACTCGACTGGAGCAGCAAAAGGGCCTTGGTTTAGCCGCGGTTGTTCCTTCCCGTTTTCACTTCACAGACGCATGAGCAACAGTCCACTTGAGCAGCTTCAGAAAGGTTGAAATGCCCCTGATGAATCTGATACCCAGTTGACGTGTAATGAGTAGTCCACGTTCGAAGTCAGTGAGCTCTCCTGATCCAGCCACTCCGTCCGCCTCTGACAACACAACGTTCGCCGCCTCCTTTTATACTGACGAGTCCCCTAGGTGTGACATCTAGTTGTCGGTTCCGCGTTACGACGGGGGGTCTGAATATTTTCGATAAGACAGTGTATGTCAGCAGAATATGTTAGTTGAAAGTACTCTACATACACATGAAAGGCCACTGGTGATGCTATGATAAAACCACTGGTGATCCTCTGATAAAACGAACTGCAATGCATCTCGAAAAACAAACAATGGCAACTGGAGCTGACGGTCCGAACATAATCGTTAACATACACTACTGGCCATTAAAATTGCTACACCAAGAAGAAATCCAAATGGTAAACGAGTATTCACTGGAAAAATATACTAGAACTGACATGTGATTACATTTTCACGCAATTTGGGTGCATAGACCCTGATAAATCAGTACCCAGAACACCCACCTCTGGCCGTAATAACGGCCTCGATACGCCTGGGCATTGAGTCAAACAGAGCTTGGATGGCGTGTACAGGTGCAGCTGCCCATGCAGCTTCAACACGATACCACAGTTCATGAAGAGTAGTGACTGGCCTATTGTGACGAGCCAGTTGCTCGGCCAGCATTGACCAGACGTTTTCAGTTGGTGAGATATCTGGAGAATGTGCTGGCCAGGGCAGCAGTCGAACATTTTCTGTATCCAGAAAGGCCCGTAGAGGACCTGCAACATCCGGTCGTGCATTACCCTGCTGAAATGTAGGGTTTCGCAGGGATCGAATGAAGGGAAGAGCCACGGGTCGGAACACATCTGAAATGTAACGTGCACTGATCAAAGTGCCGTCAATGCGAACAAGAGGTGACCGAGACGTGTAACCAATGGCACCCCATACCATCACGTCGGGTGATACGCCAGTATGGCGATGACGAATACACGTTTCCAATGTGCGTTCACCGCGACGTTGCCAAACAGGGATGCGACCATCACGATGCTGTAAACAGAACCTGGATCCATCCGAAAACAGACGGCTTGCCATCCGTGCACCCAGGTTCGTCGTTGAGTACACCATCGCAGGCGCTCCTGTCTGTGATGCAGCGTCAAGGGTAACCGCAGCCGTGCTCTCCGAGCTGATAGCCCATGCTACTGCAAACGTCGTCGAATTGTTCGTGCAGGTGGTTGTTGTCTTGCAAACGTCCTCATTCCTTGACTCAGGGATCGAGACGTGGCTGCACCATCCATTACAGCCATGCGGGTAAGATGCCTGTCATCTCGACTGCTATTGGTACGAGGCCGTTGGGGTCCAGCACGGCGTTCCGTATTGCCGTCCTGAACCCACCGATTCCATATTCTGCCAACATTCATTGGATCTCGAGCAACGCGAGCAGCAATGTCGCGATACGATAAACCGCAATCACGAATGGCTACAATCCGACCTTTATCAAAGTCGGAAACGTGATGGTACGCATTTCTCCTCCTTACATGAGGCTTCACAACAACGTTTCAGCAGCTCAACTGCTGTTTGTGTATGAGAAATCGGTTGGAAACTTTGCTCATGTCAGCACATTGTAGGTGTCGCCACCAGCGCCAACCTTGTGTGAATGCTCTGAAAAGCTAATCATTTGCATACCACAGCATCTTCTTGCTGTCGGTTAAATTTCGCGTCTGTAGCACGTCATCTTCGTGGTGTAGCAACTTTAATAGTCAGTAGTGTAATACCCAACAAATAACTGAGGACGTTGAGTGCAGGTGTTTGTTGTAGATCAGGTGGTTGGCACAGGAATTTCTTCTCGTGCAGGGCCTCGTCAAACCTGTGAGCACACTGTACTCGCATTCGGGAGGACGACGGTTCAATCCCGTCTCCGGCCATCCCGATTTAGGTTTTCCGTGATTTCCCTAAATCGTTTCAGGCAAATGCCGGGGTGGTTCCTTTGAAATGGCACGGCCGATTTCCTTCCCAATCCTTCCCTAACCCGAGCTTGCGCTCCGTCTCTAATGACCTCGTTGTCGACGGGACGTTAACCACTATCCACCACCACCACCAAACCTGTGAGAAGACTGATGACCCAAAAGCAGTGTTTTTCTGAGTAGAGTGTTGATGTTCCGTGCCGGGACACCCTTCCTGTCGTGTTTGGCTACCGTGCCCGCTCTGCTGGTTGTCGCCACTGACACCGGAGCGCCCCCCGGCCTCCCATATGGTGCGGCCGGGTTTTAAGCCGGACTGTGCCGCGGCGGCTCAAGGCCAGCGGTGCGGTCTGCACGCCTCGCCGGGTCCCCGGCCTCCGGCGCCGCGGCGGGGCTACACGCAGGCTGCAGAAGGCGGCCCTTGTGTGGAGCGGGCGACAACGCGCCTCCTATGCCTCGCCCGCAGCCTTCAACGGGCGCACTATCTCCCACGTGGCTGCGCCGTTCACACGTGTTGCCTCTGCTGACACGCGCCACTGGCCACCGATAACGCAGCCGACTGCCGCTGCATTTTATACGAAGGTCGTCCCTGTATTAGGCCTGTTGCGTGTCGTACGGATTCGTTCCTCCGTAACGAATGTTCCACGGGACTCCAAGTACCGTTCCGTTTCTGCCGGAAGCGTTTTAATACTCGCACGATTTCTTCCCCGCGCGCAGTTCGTGCCCGACTCGGTATAGTTTTCGCATTCCTCCAGTTCTTTAACCTCAATGGACTCGGAGTTCGTGCCGGTTCGTACATCCATAGTTGGAATGGAGGACAGTGGGACGTCAGCTGGTAAAAATTTGTATTAAAAATGAAGAAATTCCTCCAGCTGTACTTAAGGTGTCGACTTTATTTTGTCAACTACTTTCAACATTACAACAACGTCATCTTCAGGCCCATACACTTGTTGACGTCAACTGCATACACTATTGGCCATTAAAATTGCTACACCAAGAAGAAATGGGAATCATAAACGAGTATTCACTGGAAAAATATATTATACTAGAACTGACATGGGATTACATTTTCACGCAATTTGGGTGCGTAGATCCTGAGAAATCAGTACCCAGAACAACCGCCTCTCGCCGTAATAACGGCCTCGATACGCGTGCGCATTGAGTCAAACAGAGCTTGGATGGCGTGTACAGGTACAGCTGCCGACGCAGCTTCAACACGATACCGCAGTTCATCAAGAGTAGTGACTGGCGTATTGTGACGAGCCAGTTGCTCCCACACCATTGACCAGACGTTTTCAATTGGTGAGAGATCTCGACAATGTGCTGGCCAAGGCAGCAGTCGAACATTTTCTGTTCCCAAGAAGACCCGTAGAGGACCTGCAACATGCGGTCGTGCATTATCCTGCTGAAATGTAGGATTTCGCAGGAATCCAATGAAGGGTAGAGCCACGGGTCGTAACACATCTGAAATGTAACGTCCACTGTATGATACTAGAAGTCAGTGCTGAGATACGGACGCTACCGCGGGACTGCTATGGTCGCAGGTTCGAATCCTGCCTCGGGCGTGGATGTGTGTGCTGTCGTTAGGTCAGTTAGGTTTAAGTAGTTCTAAGTTCTAGGTCCCATAGTGCTCAGAGCCATTTGAGATACGGACGAGCTCGTCCATATCTCACTACTGACTTCTAGTATCAGCCGCACGCAGTTGACGTCTAAGCAAGCTAGCACGCGCTCCCTTAGCAGAGTCCTCACATCAAATCGCGGAGCCGATAGCTAGCTGCACGGCAGTGTTCCAGTGAACGAGACGGACTTGGTGAGGTTTATCAGGAGGCAAATAAATTATGTTGCTTTCGGTGGTAATTTGAGTGTCGTGTTATTTTCAGACTTTTTCCTCTGTCCACAGTGAACTCTATTTCTGCTCCCTTGTGTCGCGATTAGATCGCGAGATGCCCGAAGTCAGTTGGAGGCGTTTTAGTGAACTGTTAGCGGCGAACGTACGTCAGTTCAGTGGTCGGATCTCGGAACCTTTGCTGAAAGTAGTTACGTAACTACGGGGCTTTCAGTTAAAAGACCGAGCGAGGTGGCGCAGTGGCTAGCACACTGGACTCGCATTCGGGAGGACGACGGTTCAATCCCGCTTCCGGCCATCCTGATTTAGGTTTTCCGTGATTTCCCTAAATCGCTTCAGGCAAATGCCGGGATGGTTCCTTAGAACGGGATGATGCTGTAGTATGCAGAGAAGTTGCAGCATTAGAAAATTGTAGCGAAATGCAGGAAGATCTGCAGCGGATAGGCACTTGGTGCAGGGAGTGGCAACTGTCCCTTAACATAGACAAATGTAATGTATTGCGAATACATAGAAAGAAGGATCCTTTATTGTATGATTATATGATAGCGGAACAAACACAGGTAGCAGTTACTTCTGTAAAATATCTGGGAGTATGCGTGCGGAACGATTTGAAGTGGAATGATCATATAAAATTAATTGTTGGTAAGGCGGGTACCAGGTTGAGATTCATTGGGAGAGTGCTTAGAAAATGTAGTCCATCAACAAAGGAGGTGGCTTACAAAACACTCGTTCGACCTATACTTGAGTATTGGTCATCAGTGTGGGATCCGTACCAGATCGGTTTGACGGAGGAGATAGAGAAGATCCAAAGAAGAGCGGCGCGTTTCGTCACAGGGTTATTTGGTAACCGTGATAGCGTTACGGAGATTTCTAATAAACTCAAGTGGCAGACTCTGCAAGAGAGGCGCTCTGCATCGCGGTGTAGATTGCTCGCCAGGTTTCGAGAGGGTGCGTTTCTGGATGAGGTATAGAATATATTGCTTCCCCCTACTTATACCTCCCGAGGAGATCACGAATGTAAAATTAGAGAGATTAGAGCGCGCACGGAGGCTTTCAGACAGTCGTTGTTCCCGCGAACCATACGCGACTGGAACAGGAAAGGGAGGTAATGACAGTGGCACGTAAAGTGCCCTCCGCCACACACCGTTGGATGGCTTGCGGAGTATAAATGTAGATGTAGAAAGGACACGGCCGATTTCCTTCCCCATCCTTCCCTAATCCTAGCTTGTGATCCGTCTCTAATGACCTCGTTGTCGACGGGACGTTAAACAGTAATCTCCTTCTCCTCCTTCAATTAAAAATTTCGTGCTGCGAGAAGCTTAACGGTGTCTCTCGCAGGTGAAAGCGAGGCTGACGACAGTTACTTATATTGAGTTGGTACTGTAGCAGAGCAGAGACTTACTCTCGATCCACCACTAAACGTTTCTACTTAAAATCATGGAGAAGTATGCGCGTAGTTAGTACTGCGCGTCGCCATGTCTCTAACGAGGGAACCTCCCCATCGCACCCCCCTCAGAATTAGTTATAAGTTGGTACAGTGGATAGGTCTTGAAAAACTGAACACAGATCAATCGAGAAAACAGGAAGAAGTTGTGTGGAACTATGAAAAAATAAGCAAAATATACAAACTGAGTAGTCCATGTGTAAGATAGGCAACATCCAGGTGGATGTGTGTCAATGGGTGCCGTGGTCCCGTGGTTAGCGTTTGCAGCTGCGGGCCGATAGGTCCTTGGTTCAAGTCTTCCCTCGGGAGAAAATTTTAATTTTTTATTTTCAGACAATTATTAAAGTTCAGGCACTCACATATAATCAACTTCGCTCTCCAAAATTCCACGACATGTTCAGATTTGCTTGGACATATGCGGGATTTGACGGTCTACACACGGAAAAATTTGAAAACGTTAAAAACATATGTTTTGACAGAGCACAGACAAAACTGTGCGACTGTGAAACTGTTGCATTCATTTATTGCAGTTAATGTGACAAACTCTCATGTTTTCACACTTTTTTGGGAGTGAGTATCACATCCACAAGAAAACCTAAATCTGGCAATGTAGAAGAATCTTCTTACCCATTCACCAAGTTAGGTGGGTCGACAACATATTCCTGTCATGTGACTCACATGCCGTCACCAGTGTCGTATAGAATATATGAGACGTGTTTTCCTGTGGAGGAATCGGTTGACCTATGACCTTGCGATCAAATGTTTTCGGTTTCCATTGGACAGGCACGTCCTTTCGGCTACTAATCGCACGGTTTTGCGGTGCGGTCGCAAAACACAGACACTAAACTTATTACACTGAACAGAGACGTCAATGAACGAACGGACAGATCATAACTTTGCAAAAATAAAGAAAGTAAACTTTTCACTCTAGGGAAGATTTGAACCAAGGACCTCTCGTTCCGCAGCTGCTCACGCTAACCACGGGTCCACGGCGCTCCTGAACTCGGACTCTCCTAGATGTTGCGTATCTTGCACATGGACTACTCAGTTTGTATATTTTCCTTAGTTTTTTCATAGTTCCACACAACTTGTTCCTGTTTTCTCGATTAATCTGTGTTCAGTTTTTCAAGGCCTATCCACTGTGCCAACTTATAACTAAATCTGAGGGGGGTGCGATGGGGAGGTTCCTTTGTAAGAGTGCATGGCAGGCCGCGGCCGCTCGTGTGACTTCGAGTGACGTTGTCCTTTGACACGGAAGCTCCAATGCTCGGACGAAAGTAGCTACTCACAGCATGTTTAAAAGGAAAATCTGTTCAGGCATATGGCGCATTCAAAAGAACGCACAAAGTACTAGGTTAGCAACAAAAAGTATTTCAGTAATGGCTACATCAGTGACAAAACTAATGAGTAACGAATGTTTTGTAACGGGTGTGTGTCTCGATAAAAGCAAATACATTGGGTACAGAATTTAGTCGTTACTATTACATCTCTATCCTGAATAAATGAGCAGAGCAGCTGACAATTTGGCGTTGGCTCTACAACTGAACAAGTCTGCAGATAAGAATCTGGATGACTCATCAACAACGATCCATAACTGTGTCTCCGAAGCAAATGTAATCTTCCTGACCAGATCTGATAAGTTTGTAGAAGGCACATGTCGAATACGAGGGGCGCCCAATAAGTAACGCAGCACATTTTTTTCTCGGCCAGTTTCGCTTGAAGAAACGCAGAATTTGTTGTGGAACATTGTGGAATACTCCCGCTTCAGCGCTACACTTTCATGAAGGTGGCGGCTCTATAGACAGCCTTCAAAATGTGTCTGTAACGAAGGTACGGTCCAGGCGGAGAGCTGTCATTGAGTTTCATGTGGTGGAAAACCAGAGCATTGTAGACATTCATAGGCGCTTCCAGAAGGTCTACGGAGGCCTGACAGCGAACAAAAGCACGGCGAGTCGCCTGGCATCATCGCAATAAGGTCGCACAAACGTGTCCTGTCTCCCGCGTACCAGCCGGTCGCTCACAGCACTGTTACCCCCAGAAAATGGAAGAAACGGCTTGAGCGTACTCGTCACTACTAAAATGCAAACGAACTTGTTCTCCATTACAGTGCAAGGCCTCGCACAAGTCAGCGCACCACAGAGGAGCTCACAAAACTTCGCTGGACTGTTCTTCCTCGTTCACCCTGCAGCTCGGAACTCGCATCTTCCCAGTTTCCCCTGTTTGGCCCAATGAATGATGCACTGCGCGGGAAGCAGCAGGTGGATGATGGTGAGGTTATTGATCCAGCAAGACGCTGGCTCCGACGTCTACCAATAGAGTGCCACCATGATACGCTTACTCTACCTTCGCAGCAAGGTAGTGCACGCGTATCGCATTAAACGGAGATCATATTGGCAAAAAGGGTTTTGTAGGCAAAAGAGTGGGAAATAATATGGTGTGTTGGAATCCTGAATGAAATACCGAGCGAGGTGGCGCAGTGGCTAGCACACTGGACTCGCATTCGGGAGGACGACGGTTCAATCCCGCGTCCGGCCATCCTGATTTAGGTTTTCCGTGATTTCCCTACATCGCTCCAGGCAAATACCGGGATGGTTCCTTTGAAAGGGCACGGCCGACCTCCTTCCCTGTCCTTCCCTAATCCGATGAGACTGATGACCTCGCTGTCTGGTCTCCTCCCCCAAACAACCTAACCTCACCTGAATAAAATCAACCTGCTTTCAGAAAAAAGCATGTTGCATTACTTACTGAACGCCCCCCCCCCCCCCCTACCCATATCTGACCATAAGTACAGGAACGTCCAACAGCAGATTGATCTAAAGAATCATTTTTGCAACCAACGTCTCGTTACAAATAAAAATTTATGCTACTCCAGGAGACGGATCTGGATTTACGGCTCTTCGCATGCAGTCGTCTCAACTATTAGAGTACCTGACCACGACTCTACGCCCGAATAACATTTTCATTGTCGCTGGTATTTCCTCGTTCGCTTTCCGCGAACTATAAGCTGAGGTTCTCCCATGCGGTATGGGGAGGAATAACACAACCAAAGCAACAGCTTATCCTGCCCTGATGTCGTAATTGGTTAGTCGCGCAACTGGTTAATGCCATTGTCGCGAGCCAGCCGGTGTGGCCGAGCGGTCTTAGGCGCTTCAGTCAGGAACCGTGCGACTGCTACGGTCGCAGGTTCGAATCCTGCCTGCCTCGGGCATGGATGTGTGTGATGCCCTTAGGTTAGTTAGGTTTACGTAGTTCTAAGTTCTAGGGTACTGACGACCTCAGATGTTAAGTCGCACAGTGCTCAGAGCCATTTGAACCAGAGTCGCGTTGGGCAGCGATTGCAGTTTCGGCTCCCGATCTGTGGTAAACTTTCATTCGTTACGACATATTCTTCGCATTTCAAGTTTAACATGTGTGAACGGTGTGTCCTGGTATCATTTCATGTCACTGCATCTTGATTCATTTCATCAGCATCAATCCTTTAACAATGCATTCATTCCACTTGAGTACATTCAATTCGTTTCACAAGTGTCGCTTGCGCTAGGGTAACCCACGGTCTTCTTCCGGCATTGTACTCCCAGTGATCCTACTCCCGCGTACTCTACGGGAGAAACTCCTGCACCCGTTCTTTGTGGAGCGGTCTTACGCCCGGGAACTGGTCTGCTGCACCTCTCCTCGCTTGTCTATCCTGTCCAAGCAACTTCATCTCTGAACAGTACTGCACCCTGTATCCCTTTCCATCTGGTTAGTGTAATCAAGCCTTGGTCGCAATCCCAATTTTTACCTCATAATTTGCATCCATTACCAAATTCACGATTCCTTGATGCTTCAAGATGCGTACTGTCAACGGAGCCCTTCTTTTAGTTTAGCTGTGAAAATGATCCGATCTTCAAACTTATTTTACATCCAATGGAAATACTATCGTTAACAGTGCTGCTAAAACAGAGTCACTAAACACAACCTCCCGAAATTTTTTTTACCAAACAAGACAAATTAAATATTCCAGAATTCGAATCAATAACAGCTGTCAACATGAGTAACTTAGAAGTAAATATTCTCGCTGTAGTGAAGCAACTTAAGTCACTTAAGTCACTTAATAAAACCAAGTCTTCCGTCCAGACTATATACCAATTAGGTTTTCAAAGTATGCTGATGCAATAGATCCATACTTAACATTCATATACAACCGCTCGCTCGACGAAAGATCCGTACCCAAAGACTGGAAAGTTGCACAGGTCACACCAATATTCAAGGAAGTTCAGTAGAAGTAATCCACTAAATGACAGGCCCATATCACTAACGTCGATTTGCAGGATTTTTGAACATCCATTGTCTTCGAACATTATGAATTACGTAGAAGAAAACGGTCTATTGACACACAGTTAACATGGATTTAGAAAACACCGTTCATATGAATCACACCCAGCTCTTCACTCACACGAAGCGTTGAGTGCTAGCAACAAGGCATTTCAAATTCATTCCGTATTTCTGGATTTCCAGAAGGCTTTTGAAACTGTACCACGCAGGCAGTTTGTAGTGAAATTGCGTGCTTATGGAATATCGTCTCAGTTATGTGGCTGGATTTGCGATTTCCTGTCAGAGAGGTCACAGTTCGTAGTAGTTAACAGAAAGTCATCGAGTAAAACAGAAGTGATTTCTGGCGTTCCCCAACATAGTGTTTTAGGCCCTCTGCTGTCCATTATCTATATAAACGATTTAGGAGACAATCTGAGCAGCCGTCTGAAGTTGTTTGCAGATGATTCTACGTTTATCGTTTACTTTAGTCATCAAAAGATCAAAACGAATTGCAAAACGGTTCAGAAAAGATATCTGTAAGTTTCAAAAATTAGCAATCGACCCTAAATTAAAGTATTAGATCATCCACACGAGTGCTAAAAGGAATCCGTTAAACATTGGTTACACGATAAATCATACAAATCTAGGTGCCGTAAATTCAAATAAATACCTAGGAATTACAATTACGAACAACTTCAGAGCGAAAGAGCACATTGCAGATGTTGTGCGGAAGTCGATTTCAAGACAGCGGATTATTGGCAGAACACTTACAAGACGCTACAGATCTACTAAAGAGACTGCCTACACTACCCTTGTCTGTCCTCTTTCGGAGTACTGCTTCTCGGTGTGGGATCATTACCAGATAGCATTAACGGAATATATCGAAAAAGTTTAAAGAAGAGCACCACGGTTCGCATTATCGAGTAAGAGGGGAGAGAGTGTCACGGACGTGATACAGTATTTGGGGTGGACATCACTAAAGCGAAGGCGTTTCTCATGAAATTTCAATCACCGACGTTCTCCTTCGAATACGAAAATATTTTGTTGTCGCCGACGTACATAGGGAGAAACGATCATCATAATAAAATAAGGGAAAGCATAGCTCGCTCTGAAGGATATAGGTGTTCGTTTTTCCCGCACGCTGTTCGAGAGTGGAATAAGCACTCCCTCTTCAGGCCACAATTGGTCCATCGGGACCATCCGACCGCCGTGTCATCCTCAGTTGAAGATACGGGTAGGAGGGGCGTGTGGTCAGCACACCGCTCTCCCGGTCGTTATGGTGGTTTTCTTTGACCGGAGCCGCTACTATTCGGTCGAGTAGGTCCTCAATTGGCATCACGAGGCTGAGTCCACCCCGTACAATGGCAACAGCGCATGGCGACCTGGATGGTCACCCATCCAAGTGCCGACCACGCCCGACAGCGCTTAACTTTGGTGTTCTCACGGGAACCGGAGTATCTACTGCGGCAAGGCCGTTGCCTCGAGAGTGGAATAACAGAGAATTATTGTGAAAGTGGTTCGATGAACCCTCTGTCAGGCACTTAAATGTTATTTGCAGAGTATCCGTGTAGATGTAGATGTCCCGATAAGGGCTTCGTATCAAAACTTTATCTACTAAGCCACATTTACTATAATCCCTCTTAAGCCTGTAACAGAAATTCTGAAACACTCTCTATGTACATTATATGCAGCAAAATACACGTCGCAGAATTGTCCACCATCTAATGAAATTTTCTGAATTTGCCTTGCAGTTTTAGTTTCAATGTCAAAAAATGCGTAAAATATGACCCAGACGTAAACAGTATGATATGCTACAGATCAGCCTGTTACCACAACCTTTACTTCACACTCCCGTTCGTTAGCTTCGGCAGCTCACAATTAGATTGTCACTTTCAAACCTAACCTAGACCTCGAGCTACGTCATAAATCAGTCTATCACCAGAAGAGTCCAATATCGCACTCTATCCAATGTGTTCCTCTTTGTCAGTTCTATCTATAAAATCACTAATTTTTTCTGGTAATGGTAGTTGCATGTAGGTCATCTGATACTTGGTTCATCTCGTCTGTAGGAAAATGCAAGCATTCTTAGTTGTATCAGTTCCGGTTCTAATCCTGTTCGCACCGGAACCTTCCGAAGGTCGCCAGGTCCGGCGCTGACTTTGTCCCGCGGTTCTCAAGTGTCATGCGGATGGCGTTACGCCGGCGTTTCTTTTGCCTCCAATGGTGTGCTCACAACTAATCTCAGATCGTTTCTTCTAAGCAGCTCCTTCAACTATACTGACAAAGTTTTCACGGAAAACTATCCAAAATGCACTCGTATTCTGCAGTGGACCCGCACTGTTTTTAAAACTTCCTACCCGATTAAAAATGAGAGGTTGTAGAGAGCTGTGCGGGTGGGGTCGTGACTCGTGGCTGGATAGTCCAGTCGGTCAGCGCGTTGCTCACGAAAGTCAGCGGTCTGGGTTCGATTCCCGGCCCGGCACACAGATATAGTCTTCCAGGAAATATCAAAACTAATAGAAAGTACAATACACAAGGCAAAGATGTTTACTTTGCTGATAAGATTGCGTGTTTTTCTTGTAACATGACTATTGTCAAAGACTAATATGTCAATTATCATTAATTTTAAATGGCTGTGTTATTTAGCACTCTGTAAATACCCTGTATTTAGTCATAGGAAGTGCAGGGACGCCAAGACAAATTGGTTGCAGGAAAAATTGAAAAAAATTGAAAAAGAAATAGCCGTCGGAAGAAGTGGCTCAGCACATAGGACAGTGAAAACAACCTTCAGTGAAGTTATAAGCCGGGGGAACAATATTAAAAGTGCAATGGGCGTTCTACTGCTAAATGCAGAGGAGAAGGGCAGATAGATGAAAACACCACATTGGAGGCTTCTGTGAGGGGGCGAAACTGTCTGAAGACGTGACAAAGAATAATTTACTATCGGTATGGAAAAAAAATGGTCAATTGGCTCTTAGCACTATGGGACTTAGCTTCTGAGGTCATCAGTCTCCTAGAACTTAGATCTACTTAAACCTAACTAACCTAAGGACTTCACACACATCCATGCCCGAAGCATGATTCGAAATGGTTGAAATGGCTCTGAGCACTATGGGACTTAACTTCTGAGGTCATCAATCCCCTAGAACTTAGAACTACTTAAACCTAAGGACATCACACACATCCGTGCCCGAGGCAGGATTCGAACCTGCGATCGTAGCGGTCGCCCGGTTCCAGACTGTAGCGCCTAGAACCGCTCGGCCACTCTGGCCGGCTATAGAGAAGCTATAGAGTAAGCTGGAGAAAGACGAAAATAATGAGGAGTAGCAGAAACGAGAACAGCGAGAAACTTGACATCAGACTTGGGGACCACGAAAGAGATGAAGTGAAGGAATTCTGCTTGCTTGAAAGCAAAATGAAGTAAGATGGACGGAGCAAGGAGGATACAAAAAGAAGACTACAACTGCCAGACAGGGAATTTCTGCTCAAAAGAAGTCTGATAGTATCAAACATAGACCTTTTGACGAGGAAAGTTTTGAGAACGTGCTTTGGAGCACAGCGTTGTATGGTAGGGAATAGTGGACTGTTGGGAAACCGGAACAGAAGAGAATCGAAGCGGTTGAGATGTGGTAATACAGAAGAAAACTTAGGTGGGCTGATAAGGTAAGAAATGAGTAGATTGTTCGAGGATCGGCGGAGAATAGAACATGTGGAAAATACTAACAATAAGATGGGACAGGATGTTAATAGACGTGTTAAGACATCAAGGGATAACTGCAAGGTACGAACTCTAGAGAAGGACACAGATTAGATTATGTCCAACAAGTAATTGAGACGGTAGCGTGCAAATGCTAATCTGAGATGATGAGGTTGTCACTGAAGAGGAATTCGTGGCGGGCTACATCTACATCTACGTGATTACTCTGCATTTCACAATAAAGTGCCTGGCAGAGGGTTCAATGAACCACCTTCAAGCTGTTTCTCTACCGTTCCACTCTCGAACGGCACGCGGGAAAAACGAGCACTTAAAATTGTTCTGTGCGAGCCCTGATTTCTCTTATTTTATCACGATGATCATTTCTCCCTATGTAGGTGGGTGCTAACAGAATGTTTTCGATGTCATCCGTCAGTCCCACCTGATGCGGATCCCACACCGCACAGCAATATTCCAGAATAGGGCGGACAGGGTAGTGTAAGCACTTTGGTAGGCCTGTTGCACCTTCTAAGTGTTCTGCCAATGAATCGCAGTCTTTGGTTTGCTCTACCCACAATATGATCTATGTGATCGTTCCAATTTAGGTTATTTGTAATTGTAATCCCTAAGTATTTAGTTGAATTTATAGCCTTCAGATTTGTGTGACTTATCGCGTAATCGAAATTTAGCTGATTTCTTTTAGTACTCATATGAATAACTTCGCACTTTTCTTTATTCAGTGTCAATTGCCACTTTTCGCACCTTACAGATATCTTATCTAAATCATTTTGCAAGTCGTTTTGATCATCTGATGACTTTAAAAGACGGTAAATAACAGAATCATCTGCAAGCTATTTAAGACGGCTACTCAGATCCTCTCCTATGTCGTTAATATAGATCAGGAACAATTGAGGGCCTATAATACTTCCTTGGGCAACGCCGGATATTACTTATGTTTTTACTCGATGACTTTCCGTCCATTACTACGAACTGTGACCTTTCTGACAGGAAATCAGGAATCCAGTCGCACAACTGAGGCGATACTCCACAGGCACGCAGTTTGGTTAGAAGACGCTTGTGAGGAACGGTGTCGAAAGCCTTCTGGAGATCTAAAAATATGGAATCAATTTGACATCCCCTGTCGATAGCACTTACTACTTCATGAATATAAAGAGCTAGTTGTGTTTCACAAGAACGATATTTTCTGAATCCGTGCTGACTATATGTCAATAAATCGTTTTCTTCGAAGTACTTCATAATGTTCGATTACAGTATATGTTCTGAAGCCCTACTGCAAATGGACGTTGGTGATATAGGCCTGTAATTCAGCGGATTACTCCTACTTCCCTTTTTTGGGTATTGGTGTGACTTGAGCAATTTTCCAGTCTTTAGGTACGCATCTTTCTGTGAGCGAGTGGTTGTATATAATTGCTAAATATGGAGCATCAAAGCAGTCAGAAGACAGATAACTAACACAAATAGCTGTACATATGTAACGGTTCATTCCACATAATTTCGATATAAATCGTGCAGAAACAGGGCGTTAAGGAACTGAATGCAGTAGGAACAGGAGGAAAATTTAATTTCTTAGCGTAAAGTACTGATTTCTGGGAAAAAAATGCGGCGACCGTTGCTTTTACAGTCTCGGTCAGAGTCTGTGTACCGATCGAGGGGGCGCAGCTGAGAGATGCTGTACTCGTATTCCGGAGGTTCAAAAAATGTTCAAATGCGTGTGAAATCTTATGGGACTTAACTGCTAAGGTCATCAGTCCCTAAGCTTACACACTACGTAACCTAAATTATCCTAAGAACAAACACACACACCCATGCCCGAGGGAGGACTCGAACCTCCGCCGGGAGCAGCCGCACAGTCCATGACTGCAGCGCCCCAGACCGCTCGGCTAATCCCGCGAGGCATTCCGGAGGGGTTTATCGTGGCTCCCCTAAAAGCGCTTAAGGCAAACGCCGAGATGGGTTCTATGAAAGGATACGGCGGATTTCTTTCCCGAACCGTCCCTAATCGGAGCCCGTGCTGCGTCCATAATGAACTCGTTGTCGACGGGACGTTAATCCCTAATCCTCCTCACTTCCTTTCACATCTGTGTTGTGGTACAGCCCAAGCAAGACTTTATTTGTGCCCTAGGCCACAGCAGCACGTTTCGGAAGAGAATTATTGCGTCGGAGGCGAGAACACTCACGGCTGTATTTGTGCATTACGGCGCCCGCCGTCTTCGGGCAGTGCTTACTGGTTTCCCCACTCGCCCGACGGCCGCAGCCTTTGTTTGAGCAGGTAATTGCCGCGGAGGAGTGGCCGCGAGTCGGCCGTCCATTCTGGTGGGCTCGGCAAGGAGTTCCCCGTGGCGCCAGGAACCTGTCCTGTCCCCGAGCCACACCAAACAAGACGCAGCAGCAGCTACTGTCCGTGCCTTTGTGCTCGCTGCCGAGTTACTGCCGTCCACACGCGCAACCGTACGCCCGTGAGACCGACAACGCTGCTGACTTCATCACTCCAAAGTCCTGACAATCACAGTCGTGCACGATCTCTGCTTGCTTGCCTAATGTTCGGTGGCCGAGCGGTTCTAGGCGCTACAGTCTGGAACAGCGCGACAGCTACGGTTCGAATCCTGCCTCGGGCATTGATGTGTGTGATCTCCTTAGCTTAGTTAGGTTTAAGTAGTTCTGAGTTCTAGGAGACTTATGACCTTAGAAGTTAAGTCCCATAGTGCTCAGAGCCATTTGCCTAATGTTCCTACAGTAAAGGAGAGGCCAGAACCTGCGATCTAACGATTTTGACCAGCTTCGGCATGTAATCTCTACGGTTTTCTCTAAGTGATTGATTAATGGTTTGTCAAATGTTTGAGCGGAGACAAAACAAGACTCCCCGCAAATTAAACGACGATTTTTGTCTGAATGAGAGGGAAACGTACGAACGGAGTATCAAATTAACCAGCGGTATATACAGGGTTGCGCACGAAATGTGTTACCATTTTTTTTTTGAATATAAGCATTATTGTCAATACAATCTGAAAGGAACATATACTACAATGAAGAGCCGTCCTTGGAGATTTGTTCTAACCCAACATATGCTCAATGTGTCCACCATTTCGTTTCCGAACTTCCTTCAAACGAACACTGAAGTTAGTGATTACCCTACGACACATGTCTTCCGTAATTTCACTGACAGCTTGAAGGATAAGTCTTCTGAGCTCCATAAAAATCCACAGCTTCTTGCTACTGCCTTGCCCTTCAACACGCAGTGGTTCATGCAAGATGGAGCAAGGCCACATACTGCAAACACTGTGTTGGAGTTTTTACACGAGCATTTCGACATGCGGATCATTTCACTCAGGTTTCCAGGTCGCTTCATTGACGGACAAAATTGTCCTCCCCCCTCCCCCTCCCTCCCCCCCCCCCCCCCCCAATACTCCAGACCTCAATCCATGTGACTTTTTTCGTTGGGAGTACCTAAAGGAAAAAAATTTCCCGAAACGTCCACGTGTTTTTAATGGAGCTCAGAAGACTTAAGCTAGCAGTGAAATTACGGAAGACATGTGCCGTAGGGTAATAACTAACTTCAGTGTTCGTTTGAAGGAAGCTAGGAAACGAAATGGTGGACATATTGAGTATGTGCTGAGTTAGAACAAATCTCCATGGACGGTCAGATTGTATTGACAATAAAGTTTATATTCAAAAACAAAATGGTAACACAATTCGTGCGCCACCCTGTATTTGACGATCAGCTGTTGCTAGCTATATAAATGAAGTGCCAAAAAGTTCATCTCTTCAAGGCCTAGCTACACTGAAGAGCCAAAGAAACTGGTACATCTGCCTAATGTCGTGTAGGGCTCCCGCGAGACGCAGAAGTGCCGGAACACGACGTGGCATGGATTCGAATAACGTCTGAAGTAGTGCTGGAGGGAATTGACACCATGAATCCTCCAGGGCTGTCAATAAATCCGTAAGAGTACATAGGGGTGGAACTCTCCTCTGAACAGCACCTTGCAAGGCTTCCCAGATATGCTCAACAATGCCTGGGGGGTTTTGTGGCCAGCGGAAGTGTTTAAACTGAGAAGAGTGTTCCTCGAGCCACTCTATAGCAATTCTGGGTGTGTGGGGTGTCTCATTGTACTGTCCGTCGGAATGCACAATGGATATGAATGGATGCAGGTCATCGCACAGGACGCTTACGTACGTGTCACCTGTCACAGTCGTATCTAGACGTATCAGGCGTGTCACATCAGTCCAACTGTACACTCCCCGCACCATTACAGAACCACCACCAGCTTAAACAGTACCGTGTTCACATGTAGGGTCTATGGATTCATCAGATTGTCTCCATACCCGTACATGTCCGTCAGCTCGATACCATTTGAAATGAGTTTCCAGTCATCAACAGTCCAATGTCGGTGTTGACGGGCCCAGGCGAGGCAACTGAAGAATTATTATGAAATGATTTTAATGAGTTTTGATTAACAATTTAATCATGCCAATGACTTTGAACGACAGCACATCTCCTGCAAAAGTGCTTCACTTCAATGGCGTCATCTTTAAAATCCAAAGAAATCCACTGACTGCAATGATTTTAATGATTAAACGGCGCTGCGTTACTTCTCTAATGACACACTCATTCGTTTCGTTCATTTACACTGCATTTGTGAATCGCAATACAAACATGTTCAAAGCAGAGAGATCTCTGGCGCCAGGTATAGCTTAGAAACCGCCCACTTTACACACCTAACAAAACACTGTCAAAACAGCGATTCGAAATTCGCAATCATTCCATTGCACAGTACGTCGCACCATGCCCTTAAGCAGGTGCAGTGGCTCGGAGCAAGTGACAAACAGCAGGTGCGCGCGAAAGTTCCGCAGTTGTACGAGGTGCATTCAAATTCTAAGGCCTCCGATTTTTTTCTAATTAACTACTCACCCGAAATCGATGAGGCTGGCGTTACTTCTCGACGTAATCGCCCTGCAGACGTACACATTTTTCACAACGCTGACGCCATGATTCCATGGCAGCGGCGAAGGCTTCTTTACGAGTCTGTTTCGACCACTGGAAAATCGCTGAGGCAATAGCAGCACGGCTGGTGAATGTCCGGCCACGGAGAGTGTCTTTCATTGTTGGAAAAAGCCAAAAGTCACTAGGAGCCAGGTCAGGTGAGTAGGGAGCATGAGGAATCACTTCAAAGTTGTTATAACGAAGAAACTGTTGCGTGACGTTAGCTCGATGTGCGGGTGCGTTCTCTTGGTGAAACAGCACACGCGCAGCCCTTCCCAGACGTTTTTGTTGCAGTGCAGGAAGGAATTTGTTCTTCAAAACATTTTCGTAGGATGCACCTGTTACCGTAGTGCCCTTTGGAATGCAATGGGTAAGGATTAAAAATTTTTTTGGCCGCGGTGAATCTGTGTGCTTCCATTGAGCTGACTGGCGCTTTGTTTCTGGATTGAAAAATGGCATCCACGTCTCATCCATTATCACAACCGACGAAAAGAAAGTCCCATTCATGCTGTCATTGCGCGTCAACATTGCTTGGCAACATGCCACACGGGCAGCCGTGTGGTCGTCCGTCAGCATTCGTGGCACCCACCTGGATGAGACTTTTCGCATTTTCAGGTCGTCATGCAGGGCTGTGTGCACAGAACCCACAGAAATGCCAACTCTGGAGGCGATCTGTTCAACAGTCATTCGGCGATCCCCCAAAACAATTCTGTCCACTTTCTCGATCGTGTCGTCAGACCGGCTTGTGCGAGCCCGAAGTTGTTTCGGTTTGTTGTCACACGATGTTCTGCCTTCATTAAACTGTCACACCCACGAACGCACTTTCGACACATCCATAACTCCATCACCACATGTCTCCTTCAACTGTCGATGAATTTCAGTTGGTTTCACACCACGCAAATTCAGAAAACGAATGATTGCACGCTGTTCAAGTAAGGAAAACGTCGCCATTTTAGGTATTTAAAACAGTTCTCATTCTCGCCGCTGGCGGTAAAATTCCATGTGCCGTACGGTGCTGCCGTCTGTGGGATGTATTCACAATGAACGCGGCCTCATTTTAAAACAATGCACATGTTTCTATCTCTTTCCAGTCCGGAGAACTTGAATGCACCTCGTATATTCGGAAGGTCATAACTGCCTACTATTAGAACTATGCGCGTGATCGATTGCAGGAGCTGATATCTTGGAAGTGTTTTTTGTTTTCATGCACAAACATGAGGTCAAGTGGTTAGCGGAAAATGTGAATGACACCGTCGCACCAACGCATGTGTCTAATTCTTCTTGATGGCGACGACGTGCACAGTTCGCTATGCGCGTGTGACTCATCTCACAAGACTTCCTCCTAACGTGACGTCATTTTGACGTCAGTCGCAATATCGACAACCGTAGGATCTGCTGTCGATTTTCGTCAGCATTCGATGCAGGCCTCTGTCGCATGTGTAACAACTCAAAAGACTTCGTGCACATGTGACGTCATTTTGACGTTACACGCGATATCGCAGGTATACGAAAACAAGTCTTCCTTGGTACAATTTATGGTAGTTATTATTACAAATAAACGTCACATAATGACTTACCGGCTATTAAAGGTTTTACATGTTCTAAGCTACAGCACAGAGTCTAAAATTCATTAACGTCATGACAGTGTAGTGCTTATAAGAGTAGAAATGCCGGCTAATTTGCGTCATGCCACCTTTAATAATTTTTTGCCTTTCTGAAAGGCTTGTGATTTCCTTATTAGTTTAATAGAAGTATGTTCCGTAATGTTCGATGTCATGCAAGTATAGGAGTGCTCTCCCAGGACTCACTTGTGATTGTCAATTATTTGCAAATGAAGCATGAAATCCGCAAATGTGAGCAAATATTCAAAATACGATGGTCATTGGTAAGATAAACTACCACTCAGAATAAAAGGGATTGAAAAGTCTGACACTTTTAGAAAAGAACTACCTTAGCGGCCGCTGCTTCGCTCGTGTAAGCTGTATGGCCTGCAGAGATTTTTTTGTTTTTATTTAATCGAATTTTTATGTTGTTCATAAATTGCAACACTTTTTAAACTTTTCATGCTAATTAAGGCACAGCATGGTCTTTTCTGAATGTACTTCTGACCAAAAAGCAATATTCGTAGCTGGAGTCCAAAGTTTTTGCTAATCATGATTTTTACGTTCTTGTAGAGATATTTCCAAAGTAACTTTCATCCCCTAACAACTATTTCTTTATATCTAACCGAGAATTGAAATAGCAATTTTCATAAATTTAGCTTTAATTTTTTTTAATGTTACAAAATATTTTCTTGAAAATTTGCATTCCCTATTGCACTCCTTTAGGAGTTGAATTTCCAGGAACCCTAGCACACGCTTTATTTATTTCTAACGGTGAGGTCAAGCACTAATGGTAATAGCTGTACCTTTAAAAATTCTTTAGTAGGTCTTTAGCATTTATCTATTTATTTTCAAAAAAAATTTCCACGCTATTTTACCCCCTTAGTGTCTGTGTTTCCAAAAATGCTAAACACTATTTTAACTGAGAAACCAAATACAATTTTTCGTACTTCTAGCTTCAAAATTTCCTTCATAGCTACATACTTTCAAAAAGCCTTTCAGCCCCTATTTCACGCCCTTAGCAGTGGAATTCCAGCCAGCCCCCCTTCTTAAACAATGAATCAGTATAAAATCCAAACCCTCTTCAAACTTCAAGTTTCTGTCCTTAGCGGTTTGGGCAGAACGATGATGAATGAGTCAGTCAGTACGTAGTCCTTTATACAGGGTGGTCCATTGATCGTGACTGGGCCAAATATCTCCCGAAATAAGCGTCAAACGAAAAAACTACAAAATACGAAACTTGTCTAGCTTGAAGGGAGAAACCAGATGGCGCTATGGTTGGCCCGCTAGATGGCGCTGCCATAGGTCAAACGGATATGAACTGCGTTTTTTTAAATAGGAACCCCCCAGTTTTTATTACATATTAGTGTAGTACGTACAGAAATATGAATGTTTTAGTTGAACCACTTTTTTCGCTTTCTGATAGATGCCGCTGTAATAGTCACAAACATATGGCTCACAATTTTAGACGAACAGTTGGTAACAGGTAGGTTTTCAAAATTAAAATACAGAACGTAGGTACGTTTGAACATTTTATTTCAGTTGTTCTAATGTGACACATGTACCTTTGTGAACTTATCATTTCTGAGAACGCATGTTGTTACAGCGTGATTACCTATAAACACCACATAAATGCAATAAAAGCTCAAAATGATGTCCGTCAACCTCAATGCATTTGGCAATACGTGTAACGACATTCCTCTCAACAGCGAGTAGTTTACCTTCCGTAATGGTCGCACGTGCATTGACAGTGCGCTGTCGCATGTTGTCAGGTGTTGTCGGTGGATCACGGTAGCAAATATCCTTCAACTTTTCCCACAGAAAGAAATCCGGGGAAGTCAGAATCTGTGAACGTGCGGGCCATGGTATGGTGCTTCGACGACCAGTCCACCTGTCATGAAATACGCTATTCAATACCGCTTCAACCGCACGCGAGCTATGTGCCGGACATCCATCATGTTGGAAGTACATTGCCATTCTGTCATGCAGTGAAACATCTTGTAGTAACATTGATAGAACATTACGTAGGAAATCAGCATACATTGCACCATTTAGATTGCCATCGATAAAATGGGGGCCTATTATCTATCCTTCCTCGCATAATTCCGCACCATACATTAGCCCGCCAAGGTCGCTGATCTTCCACTTGTCGCAGCCATCGTAGATTGTCCATTGTCCAGTAGTGCATATTATGCCGGTTTACGTTACCGCTGTTGGTGAATGGCGCTTCGTCGCTAAATAGAACGCGGGCAAAAAATCTGTATTCGTCCCGTAAATTCTCTTGTGCCCAATGGCAGAACTGTACACGACGTTCAAAGTCGTCGCCATGCAATTCCTGGTGCGTAGAAATATGGTACGGATGCAATCGATGTTGATGTAGCATTGTCAACACTGACGTTTTTGAGATTCCCATTTCTCGCGGAATTTGTCTGCTACTGATTTGCAGATTAGCCGCGACAGCAGCTAAAGCACCTACTAGGGCTTCATCATTTGTTGCAGGTCGTGGTTTACGTTTCACATGTGGCTGCGCACTTCGTGTTTCTTTAAATAACGTAACTATCCGGCAACCGTCCGGACACTTGGATGATATGTCGTCCAGGATACCGAGCAGCATACATAGCACACGCCCGTTGGACATTTTGATCACAATAGCCATACATCAACACGATATCGACCTTTTCCGCAATTGGTAAACGGTCCATTTTAACACGGGTAATGTATCACGAAGCAAATACCGTCCGCACTGGCGGAATGTTACGTGATACCACGTAGTTATACGTTTGTGACTATTGCAGCGCCATCTATCACAACGCGAAAAAAGTGGTCCAACTGAAACATTCATATTTCCAATTAAAAAAAAAAAAAAAGACGCAGTTGATATCCGTTTGACCTACGGCAGCGCCAAATAGCGGGCCAGCCATAGCGCCATCTGGTTTCCCCCTTCAAGCTAGACGAGTTTCGTTGTTTGTAGTTTTTGTGTTTGACGCTTATTTCGTGAGATATTTGGCCCTGTCATGATCAATGGACTACCCTGTATACGTTAAATGGATTGAGAGCTGGCTGGCTTCAGAAAGCTTGCTTTTCTGCTTGTAAATCAGCAACTCGTCTCGTATTCGAGGGTGATAAAGACGTATTAGGAAAATTAATTAGTACAACTTTTTCAGTAAGAATCGGAATTAATACTTGCAAACACTTTTAATTTCTCCCTTATTCACACCCCACACAACATGAATGCAGAACTTTACACATTTATTGAGAACGGAGCTGGGAAGTTAACGTATCCTACAGTAAAGAGAATAGCGTAAGCTCCAGTTCTCTCTAACTGAGGCGAATGATACGTCATGTTTGCCTCACATGTTGTGAACCGCACGATCACGGAAGTCAATAGACAGTACTCTCCGTCTTCGATACAGCGTTACGTCAAAACTAGGTCACGCTTGCAGGTAGTCTTGTGAGATGAGTGTTACCCACGATATGCTACTTCCATAGACGTTCTTACTCTGTGCCGTAGAGTAAGAACGTCTCTGGTCAAAGAGAGTTTCTTACTCTATGCCTTAGAGTAAGAACATCTCTGGTCAAAGAGAGTGACTCGCAGCTTGAAGTGGTCTGGGAGCGGCGCGGCGCTTGTGGCCAGGGGAGCGCACACAGCGGACGTGGTGATTTACCAGCCCGGCAGGCACTTGGCTGCAGCAGCGGCGGCCGAGCAGTCCATCACATCAGCCCCCGTCAGTTCCTGGGAACGGCCGGCCGCCGACTCGCTTTGTTCCACGGTCGCGACGCAGCTTTTGACGTGACGCGCTTCCGAATGGCGAATATGGACTGCAAGTCCGATGCTACATGCGCGACATTACCAACGATGCGCATAACTTTGCAAATGACTCGCGCTACGCCATTTGAAAACAAATTCTGTGTCATAAATAACAATTAGTTTCCGCGAAGAGAGCCTTCGAGCTGGACGCACCAATACAGCCCCTTAAGAGAGCACAGTGGGTGCTTTGCACTGAGATGGTGAAGGTCATGGGTTAGCGATGTGCACATATAGAGGTGGCGGTAGCATTGTCTACACAAAGTATAAAAGAGCAGAGCACTGGTGCAGCTGTCATTTCTACTCCCGTCACTCAAGTGGAAAGGATTCCGACGTGATTATGGCTGCACGACGGGACTTAATAGACTTCGAGCACAAAGTCGTAGTTGGAGCTAGAAACATGGGACATTTCGACATAAAAGTTTTCTGGGTATGGCACCGCGTCATAACGTATGAAACTACTGCTGCTGGAGAAAAATTGTTCTGTGTCTTCTGAGTAGATACATTATATCCATCTTTTTTTGATTTGCAGTCCTTGTGTTGGCCGTGTTTGCAGTTAAAATTTTTGGGATTTGAGGTCCGCCAGTAACGCATAACACCGTTTTTCTCACTATCCAAACATGTTTCGGCACCACTGTGCCATCATCAGTCGGTTTACTTTTTTTTTATTCTACAATGTGAACATTTTTGTTACATCATTATAAAATTACGCGCATTTTTAGTTCAAACAACAGATCGTTCTCCAATGGTTCTCCACGATATCAAACTTGGGCAGGCGTCTGCATTTAGTTGTGTGGGGTTTTCACCTCCTTATATGGTCTCAGTGTCGCACATACCGAGCAAATGCGGACAAGAAATGTACTCTTGGAGACGAATTTCGGCCTGGGTTTTTAGAAACAGTCATCGCCAAGGAGCAGACTTTTGTATACTGAGAATGAGTAATGCGGACGAGTGTGGAACCTGTCAGTAAATTAGTGTACTTCTCGTATTGCCTCGGTCGCCGCCAGTAAAATCGTATGCGAGAGACATTTTTTCTGCAGAGTTTATTGCAGTGTTTGATTCTGGAGCTCTGTCGACAGTTGCAGACTAAAATCTAATTTTCCCCGCGGCATTTTTCGCTCGGTTTCTAATGCTGTAAAGTAAGAGAATAGTCTTTTTCCAGTTTGCAAAAGTAGGAGAGTGTTACAAACAGATAAAAGCTGTGAGTAAGCGAGTTGCCCACAAAGGGCAAAGGTCCGAGTTCATTGCGTCACGAAATTAAACGCCGGGGAGCGCTGCAAGAAGAGAACACCAAACACGCAACGATGAAGTAGTGTGGTTTCTTTGAAAGAGACATACCCGATTTGCATCCCCAATCCGAACCTGTACTTTATCATGACGCCGCCGTCGGAGGGACTTTAAACTCTAATCTTTCTTCCTTCTTCTATTTTGAACGACCAGTGTTCAAGATAACTGAAAACAGCACCGGTGAAATCTCTTACAATCCTTAATGTACTCACTGTGCATAAATAACTGGCCAGATATCTTGAGCAGCACCCAGGTGGTTTTCTGACGATTGAGTTCTCTACAGGAACGTATCGTCAGTGGAAGTCTGTAAAGAAATACAGAATGACATAGTATTACCTATGTCAACGGCCTTGCCGCAGTAGTAACACCGGTTCCCGTCAGACCACCGAAGTTAAGCGCTGTCGGGCTGGGCTAGCACTCGGATGGGTGACCGTCCGGTCAGCCGAGCGCTGTTGGCAAGCGGGGCGCACCCAGCCCTTGTGAGGCAAACTGAGGAGCTTCGGTCTCGTGAACTGACATACGGGGCCGGGAGAGCGGTGTGCTGAACACAAGGCCCTCCATATCCGCATCCAGTGACGGCTTTGGGCTGGGGACGACACGGCGGCCGGTTGGTACCGTTATTTGTGCTTTTACCAGAGGGGGATGTCCTAGGGGGTTAGTATAATTATATATGTTACTAGCTTGGACCCTGGCGTTACCCATGGTTAAACAGTTATTTATAAATAGATGTCAATGCCGAAAGTCACTATTCACGCGTATGCACTATCAGAAAAGCCATTCCTTGTTATATCTTTAAAAGTACATTATAGGTAAAGCTTATTTACAAAATCATCTACATACAGGTATACGAGGGGAGTTCAAATAGCAAAGGTACATTTGTGAAAAGCTGTACTTATTCTGATGATAGAAAACTGAAACATGCGTTATTTTTCTACGCAACATCCCTCGACTTCAATGCAGTTTTCCCGACATTTTACGAGTTTTTTTTTATTTCATCAGAAAAATACGTTTATCGGTTGCATCTGTAACCAATATTGCACCGCAGCAATGGCGTCTTCATCACTTTCAAATCTTCCTCCCTGTAGTGCTTCCGTTAAGGGTGCAAACATGTGAAAATCACTTCGAGCCAGGTCTGGACTGTATGGTGAATGTTCCAGCACCTCGAATCTCAACTCCTTTATTGCGTCGGCTGTCCGTTTGGCAGAATGTGGGCGAGCGTTATCTTGCTGCAGGATGACACCTCTTCACAGTTTTCCACGACGTTTGGATCTGGTTGCAGGTTTTAGTTTCGTACGCAACACATCACATCCACCATACAATACAGACCTGGCTCTAAAGCCTCGTTTACGCTGGGGCGACGTCTTGCAACGTTGTGGCAGGCTACGGAAATGTGGCGTGCGTCGTCTTGTCGTTTAGTTCTAAATGTTTTGAAATGCTTACCTACTACATAACACTTTTTCAAAATAAATAAGCAAACATATTAATAGTATTAATATTAAGACTGTATTAAAAACTTTCAGTGTTCGGCTCCACAAATTTAAATTATGTACTTCAGTGTGTGGGAAATAAACATCCCAGGTTGGGATGCATAAACAAAAAAGCAGAGGAGGCGATGGTCTGATGCAGAGGGGGGGGGGGGGGGGGGGGGGAAATCCCCCCCATCCCCCCCTGCAAATCGCACACTGGTTTGACCTTCCAAGGCCCGTTCGGACGAAATTTAGTTTAGTATTGCTATATAGTGTACTGAATGACAGGCCTCTCTAAACATGAGCAAATGTGAGATAAGATCATCCATGGTGAATGGAGCGTGTGTACATCACGGACTTCCCCAGGGCGATTCAGGCTCCCTCTGGCTATGTCAGAGCAGCCATTACATCCAGCACATACAAAGAGCCTTCATAAACCCAGACAATTAAATTCGTATCACAGACTCTGATAGCTGGTGAAATTACAAATCGAATGGCCGCACTCACAGTCGATTACATGTACACAATCTAATAAAAACTATCCGTACACCCATGCTATGCGGAATTGTCCGCTAGATGTCAGGAACGGCGGACTTCCAGTATAAAAGGGAGCGGGGAGCACTCTACGAGATGCATTCAAGTTCTAAGGCCTCCGATTTTTTTTGTTCGGACTGGAAAGAGAAAGAAACATGCGCATTGTTTTAAAATGAGGCCGCGTTCATTGTCAATACGTCCCAGAGATGGCAGCACCGTACTGCAGATGGAATTTTACCGCCAGCGGCGAGAATGAGAACTTTTTTAAATACTTAAAATGGCGACGTTTTCCTTACTTGAACAGCGTGCAATCATGCGTTTTCTGAATTTGCGTGGTGTGAAACCAATTGAAATTCATCGACAGTTGAAGGAGACATGTGGTGATGGAGTTATGGATGTGTCGAAAGTGCGTTCGTGGGTGCGACAGTTTAATGAAGGCAGAACATCGTGTGACAACAAACCCAAACAACCTCGGGCTCGCACAAGCCGGTCTGACGACACGATCGAGAAAGTGGACAGAATTGTTTTGGGGGATCGCTGAATCACTGTTGAACAGATCGCCTCCAGAGTTGGCATTTCTGTGGGTTCTGTGCACACAATCCTGCATGACGACCTGAAAATGCGAAAAGTGTCATCCAGGTGGGTGCCACGAATGCTGACGGACGACCACACGGCTGCCCGTGTGGCATGTTGCCAAGCAATGTTGACACGCAACGACAGCATCAATGGGACTTTCTTTTCGTCGGTTGTGACAATGGATGAGACGTGGACGCCATTTTTCAATCCAGAAACAAAGCGCCAGTCAGCTCAATCGAAGCACACAGATTCACCGCCACCAAAAAAATTTCGGGTAACTGCCACACATCAAGCTAACGTTACGCAACAGTTTCTTCGTGATAACAACTTTGAACTGATTCCTCATGCTCCATACTCACATGACCTGGTTCCTAGTGACTTTTGGCTTTTTCCAACAATGAAAGACACTCTCCGTGGCCACACATTCACCAGCCGTGCTGCTATTGCCTCAGCGATTTTCCAGTGGTCAAAACAGACTCCTAAAGAAGCCTTCGCCGCTGCCATGGAATCATGGCGTCAGCGTTGTGAAAAATGTGTACGTCTGCAGGGCGATTACGTCGAGAAGTAACGCCAGTTTCATCGATTTCGGGTGAGTAGTTAATTAGAAAAAAAATCGGAGGCCTTAGAACTTGAATGCACCTAGTATTATCAGTAGAGAAGCAGGAACAACAGAATTGCTCGGTCCGGACATCTAAGAGACTTGAAACGTGAACTTGCCATCGGCTATCACCTGAATAACAAATTTGTCAGTGACATTTCAGCCATTATGAAGCAGATCAAGTCGACTGTTGGTGACGTTATTGTTAAGTCTGGAAACACGAAGGAACGACCACAACCAAACCAAGGGCAGGCAGCCAGCATTTGCTGAAGGACAGGAACCGACGAGCAATGCCCAGGGTGTTACAAAAACAATATCCTGTGAAATCAGCAGAAGGAAACACCCCAAAGTGGTACAAACAGTCCAGCTAACACAATAACTGTGCGCTGGGAGCTAGGAAGAGTGGGGTACAACAGTGGTTGAGCAGCTGCTCACAAGCCACACATCTCTGAAGTGAATGGTGGGCCTCACTTTGTAGCGTAAAGATCGAAGCCACTGGAGAGTGCTGCTGGAAACGACTGGAGAGTGCTGCTGGAAACGAGTGTGCGGTGATGAACCACGCTACGGCTGCTACGGTCGCAGGTTCGAATCCTGCCTCGGGCATGGATGTGTGTGATGTCCTTAAGTAGTTCTAGGGGACTGATGACCACAGATGATGTCCCATAGTGCTCAGAGCTATTTGAACCACGCTATACCGGGTGGAAAGCCGATGGAAGGGTTTAGGTTTGGCGAGTGCCTGGAGACCGTTGCCTGCCATCTTGTGTACTGCCACCAGTGAAGTATGGAGGAGATGGTATTGCAGAGGGAAGTGTTTTTGGTGGTTAGGGCGTGGTCCCCTTATTGCGCTTAAGAAAACGTTAAACACGGAAGTTTATGAATACATTTTAAAGCACTGTGTACTGCGTACAGTAGAGTAACAGTTCGCAGACGATGACAAAGAAACCCGTCACAAAGCACATCCATGAGGCAACTGATAGTGGACAATGACATTGCTGCAATGCGCTGGCATGCCCAGGGTCCCGAGGTTAGACACTGGACTCGCATTCGGGAGGACGACGGTTCAATCCCGCGTCCGGCCATCCTGATTTAGGTTTTCCGTGATTTCCCTAAATCACTCCAGGCAAATGCCGGGATGGTTCCTCTGAAAGGGCACGGCCGACTTCCTTCCCAATCCTTCCCTAATCCGATGAGACCGATGACCACGCTGTCTGGTCTCCTTCCCCAAACCAACCAACCAACCCAGGGTCCCGACCTAAACCTAATGGGACATTGTTCGGATGCGTTAGAACGCCGACTTCGTTCCACCTTCTCTAGCTTCAACATGAGGAAAAATGGGCTGCTGTTGTTCCATAGACCCTAACTGACAGTGTTCCAAGCACAGTTCAAGCCACCACAACGGCGGTCGTGGACGCAATCCCTGTTAATGTCCGCAAATAGGTGTCCGGATACTTTTCAGCAATCCCTGTTAATGTCCGCAAATAGGTGTCCGGATACTTTTCATCACCTAGTGTATATTAAGCAAGTATATAAGCTTAATAAGCAAGTCTCGGAAATACCGATATATTTTGGGAGGACTGGGCTATCAGACAATGATGTCAGAACCATTATACGGTTATGACAAATTACTTATATTCAAAATCCGAATATGGCGGTGGCCGTTTAGAAAAGCCGTTCATGTTCAAATTTTGACTGTTGTAAGCAGCGCGGGTTTGTCAGGCAGTTGTAATTAACTCACTTATGGCCCTACGTCCGTCAGTTTCTTCAGAACCACAGCCTGTTTGAGGCGACGTATAATGTTTTAGAAGTAATACTGCACCGTTAGGCGTCCATATCAAAGAGGTTCTGTTGTGATTGCAATAGAACGACCTATCTCAGTCGAAAGTATAACAGAGGTGCTTTTCGCGAACTACTCTTGGATCAGTTCACGGAATCGATGTTCGAGGATGACTGTGTGACAATAGTATCGGATTTTGCGCCTTAACTTTACAGTGAGTTGCAGAGTAACTGTATCTTTTGAATGTGCTTCACCACGCCCTGTCTTCCCACCCGAGAACCGGCTCAGGCAGCCAACAACGGTGGCACCTAGAGTTAACGCGGATACAGCGATGCAACGCGATTTTTCTGACATGCATTGTCACAGGTGAATGTCATGTTAAGTGTCAGAATAAAATGAACCCACAGTCCAATACTCACAACACCCACAGTGTGTTTCACAGTTCATGTCACACACTTCTAGAGGTTGTAGACGGGACTCAGCAGATCAAGTTTTACATAGGATTCGAAGTCTGGAAAAGTCATCCAACGACGCTGCAGAACGTCAGAGTTATAGGCACCGGCGCCTGTAAATGTATGTACATAAACGGTGATTCTGTCATGATGTTATAACTATCTAGGATAATGGAGAAGGATAAATGTACCAATTACAGGTAAGCGTCCCTGTGCCAGAATCGGACGACTCGAAAGTTCTAAGCGAAAACCGTTTGTATACTTCTGACAGTGGAATACATGTACTGGTATTGTTGTTGCTAAGACTGCATGGTAAGAAACATTCAGATGTGGTAGTGTGTCGTAGCGGCCCCTTACCAGTTAGAGGGCCCGCACAACAGACAATCAAGATGGGCTGCCGACATCGCTTCAAGAGCTCATATCAAAACATCGCCAGTGAATGTAAACATCAACAAACTTTAACCACGGCACTACTTCGTGAAAAGCCATGTGACTGAGATCCACCAATTGGAACTACTATGAATACGTGTAGCACTCTGCAGAATCGGTGTTATAACCACGCCAGCAGAGTCAGACCGGCATTGTGTACCTGCTGCTAGGACAGCTCCGGCCAATACCGACGCTGGCTGTAGACCAGTAGACTCGCCGAAGTCTTTCTGTAGAAAACTGTATTTTACTGGGCGTAACACCACTTTGGAATTGTGTAACGTTAGAATTTTGATTGTTTGTTATTTCTTTTCATTGTTTTGTAACTTTTATCTGGCTTTTGCACCCACAAAAATTATTGTGTTTCTTATTGTTTTTTGGGTTTGGAAACTAGTCCACACCAAGAGAGTGTGTTCAAACTTTATCGTTACGTCTTTCCTGCCAACCGCAGGACACTACAGGTAGTATGGACCAAAACAAGGAAAAAATTTCCAGTAAACATGGGCTCTTGAGGAGCTATGAACACTCGTTCATCTACACTAGTGTAAAACACATCTCTACTGAATAACTGCTCATAGTTCTTGAGATATACACCTTAGAGCCGATGTTTACTAGACACTGTTTCCTTGTTTTGACTCATACTACAACCTCTTAAAGTTGTCTGCCACATAATCTTAGCAACAACAGTACCAGTACATATATTCCACTGTCAGAGGTGTCAGAACACTTTTCGCTTATACCTTTCGACCCTTTTGATTCCGGTACAGGGACCCTTACCTCTTATTGATACATTTATCCTTCTCCGTCAACCTAGAAAGTTGATAACATCATCAAACAAACACATTGAATATACACACTTCAAAAAAAAAAGTTCTGTAAACCGTACAGAAAATTGGAATAGAGATCAACGTAAACATCGTTTCCAACCTTTTTATTGCCCATGAAAACCACACATTGCGTGTTATACCACCATACAGTGTGACGTTCAGAGGTGATGGCCCAGATTGCTGTACACATCGGTACGTCTATTACCCAGTAGCACGTCCTCTTGCAGTGATGCATACCTGTATTCGTCGTGGCATACTATCGACAAGTTCATCAAGGCACTGTCGTTACAAATTGTCCCACTCCTCAACGGCGATTCGGCGTAGATTCCTTAGAGTGGTTGGTGGGTCACACCGTCCATAAACAGCCCTTTCAATCTATCCCAGGCATGTTCGACAGGGTTCATGTCTGGAGAACATTCTGACCACTCTAGTCGAGCGTTGTCATTAACCTGAAGGAAGTCATTCACAAGATGTGCACAATGGGGCGCGAATTTTCGTCCATGAAGATGAATGCCTCGCCAACATGCTGCCGATATGGTTGCACTGTCGGTCGGAGGATGGCATTCTCGTATCGTACAACCGTTACGGCGCCTTCCATGACCACCGGCGGCGTGCGTCGGTCCCACATAACGCCACCCCAAAACAGCAGGGAACCTCCACATTGCTGCACTCGCTGGACAGTGTGTCTAAGGCGTTCAGCCTGACCGGGTTGCCTCCAAACACGTCACTGACAATTGTCTTGTTGAAGGCATATGCGACACCCACCGGTGAAGAGAACTTAATGCCAATCCTGAGCGGTCCATTGGACCCACCTGTACCGCGCTGCATGGTGTTGTTGTTGCTACGATGGACCTCGCAATGGACGCCAGGAGTGCAGTTGCGCATCATACAGCCTATTGCGCACAGTTTGCGTCGTAACACGACATCCTGTGGCACTATTCAACATGCTGTCAGGGTTCCTCCGAAACATAATCCCTAGGTCGCGGTCATCCAATGAGGCAGTAGCCCTTTGGCGGCCTGAGCGTGGCATGTCATCGACAGTTCCTGTCTCTTTGTGTCTCCTCCATGTCCGAACAACATTGCCTTGGTTCACTCCGAGACGCCTGGACACTTCCCTTGTTGAGAGCCCTTCCTGACACAAAGTAACAATGCGGACACGATCGAACCGCGGTATCGTCCGTCTAGGCATGGTTGAACTACAGACAACACGAGCCGTTTACCTCCTTCCTGGTGGAATGACTGGAACTGATCGGCTGTCGGACCCCCTCCGTCTAATAGGCGCTGCCCATGCATGGTTGTAGACATCTTTGGACGGGTTTAGTCACATCTCTGAACAGTCAAAGGGACTGTATCTGTGATACAATATCCACAGTCAACGTCTACCTTCAGGAGTTCTGGGAACCGGGGTGATGCAAAACGTATTTTGATGTGTGTACATTCATTTATAGGCGCCGGCGCCTGTAAGTTTGACGTTATCTAGCATCTTTGGATGACGTTTTCTGACGTGGGTTCCTATGTAAATCTTGATCTGCTAAGTCCCCTCTACAACCTCTAGAAGTGTGTAACGTGAGTTTGGCAACACACTATAAATTTTACATAAAACCAACGAGCGCTAGGAGGATTTCGACGTGCTCATCTAACGATTTACAATTTTGCACAAAATCGTAGCTTTTAAGTAGTGCTTGAGAGGTTCGTAGCTGACGGGAAAAAAATTTCTCCATTCAGAAGTGCTCCAGTCAGGCTTTTCACAGAAATAACGGCGCACGATACTGGAACCAGGATGTCGGGGCCGAAAATCGACACTGAGGTCCCCAAGGTGCGCGTGTCCGGTTTGCTAAGCCGGCGCGTCTGGACGGGGGGCTGAACCGGTACTGGACTGACAATGCAGCCGCTTAAGGAAGCCGGTTCCAGGCAGCACGTGACCGTCCTGTAAATGGCGAAGTCCGTCAGTCTGCCCGCCTGCCCGTCATGTCAGGCCGCTGCTCAGGACCCGCCAATAATTTGCCAGTCCCGAACGCAGTGCCAGGTGTCTCGGAGAAACAAAAGTTCAAACATCCGAGATGTTTCATTCAGAGGAGGGCTCGCTATTGTCTGCGAGTGAGCGTAAAATGGCAGCAGCGTCAATGGATGAAGGAGGCATGGAGAACAGTATCTTTTTTTTTTTTTGCCTTACTTCATTTTCGCGATTTATGATGTTGCCCTGTAATTCTTGTCCGCTTCCGTTGTTTAGTGGTCTGCGCAGATGCCTGGCATGGGTTCGATTCTCGGTACTGGCAGGTATTTTTCCTCCGTGGGAAGACTCGAACGAAGTCCGCTAACCTTCTTCATGCCAAGAGAGGAACTACATGAATGAGAAGGTTAAGAAAACCGACAACGGCTGGGCCAGCGGTGTGCTGACCCCATGCACCTCCATATCGCATCCAAATGACGCCATTAGTCCACGATGGGCCAGAACGTACAGCTTTGCTTTGGTTTTGCTTATAATTTTTCCGCTATGAAATCGGGCCATATAGTTTTTGCACTTGAGAGCAAATTGTTTTCTCAAAAAACAATTAGGAAAGTAGAAATTCACTCTATACATATTAGATTTTAAGCCACATATACATTAAGACTATAGTTGATATTACGTTACACCAACCGCCCCTCCCGCCGTAGGTTCGAGTTCTCCCTCGGGCATGGGCGTGTGTGTGTTGTTCTTAGCATAAGTTAGTTTAAGTAGTGTGTAAGTCTAGGAACCGATGGCCAACGCAGTTTGGTCCCTTAGGAATTCACACACATTTGAACATTTGATATTAGGTTACACCAAGACAGTGAGAAATTCAGAATTGAAAATTGAGTTGATTCATAAACCCATCTTATCCGTAGCGAATTACTTAAGGCGCCGTTGGTAACCTGTTTCCCATTTTCTTATCTTCTTTGTCCTCTCGAATTTTCCCCATCTGCTGAGCTTCTTCTATGCATATTTTTTTCTCGCCTGCTATTTTCGGGACTTCTTCATTTCGTACTTCATGAGTTCATTCTTCGTTAGCAGTTTCTTCTTCTCTGGATTTCCGACGATCCACGTTTGACTTTCATACAATTCGGAGCTCCAGGCGTGCTCTTACAGGAATATCTAATTTTACATAAGTCAGATAAATAAAACTGGCATTGTATTTCTACAATAATAATTTATATAATCCGAAGCAGATGTTTTCAAAGTGTGTAACTGAAAGTGAAACTCAGAGAAGTCTTTAACTTCTGTGAAATATTGCGATTAAATGAAACCTTTGTCCCAGGCATTTCATCACTCCGGTTCAATAAATTACGGCTGAAACGTTGTTCTGTCAGTTGAAATCCAATTTGAATATCTTTTCAAGGTGAATGTGATTTCATATGTTCAGTGAAGCTGTGCTGCATCAGAGCTGAAATGCGCTAATCATAGTACAAAAGCGTTCACTCTTCCATTCTGCTTCGCGATTATAAGCAGCAACGATTCTGCATTTGTGCCATTCCGGCGCCCTGCGTGAAGAGTGAACGGTTTAGTAATTAGTTGTACTTATGAACTGAAATTTCGTAACCAAATGAATCGCTCAAAAAGCAACGACCTTGGTGCAGGCTGTATTCAACCAGTCGTCCTTCACAGATCACAACAAATTACGTAGAGGCATGGAGAACAGGCAACCGAGTAATGCACGTGGTATTGGCGTGTCAAAGACCAGAAGCGCATTGACGCAGTGAAGTGTGTCACAGGTTCGCCTTGACAGTGGTTGTAAGGTTCTCAGTCAAAATAACAGAAGATGAAGTAATGTCGTCCCACAATAAGGACCGAAAAATTATTGAAAAAGAGGGGCAGTAAGAGAGATGACAATGTATATTCTTGATAAGATATTTAAAATTGGCGAGCTAAGTACAAGGTCCCGCCGATCGGAAAGAAACAACAATCGGTACTACAGATACAACTTGGTGAGGGCGCAAACGAGTTCAATTAAGAATCGATACGAACTGCAGAGGCCAGTCCTTATTTATTCGGAAGATCCTGCCGATTTCGCCTAGTTCGACGATAATGGCTGCAGCTGTCTCTACGAGTCGGCTGTTTATAACGCAGAGAACCTCGTTTTTACAGACAGTGGTGGGCCTCCCAGCATGCCCTACGACTGGCGAAGACACTCCGTCCCGCCACCGTCGACGAATGCAGTCTTAACCCGTCAGCCACACCATGCGCCACTTAACGCCCGTGGCGGAATGATCTTGTCGCCAGGACTGAAAAAGCCTAAACCAAGTCTGATGCCTTTGCAAGCCGCAACCTTACTTTGAAGCGACTTTCGATTCTCTGCTGCTAGTATTCTATCCTCTTTTCTGTGATCTTTTTTTTTCATTATGTTAATTTAATATTTCATTCTGTGTATAAAGAAACTGTGAATTCTCTTGAAAACGTGGAAACATTTAGCTTTACGTAATGATACGCTGCATGACTGCGAGAAACTAGATGTAACATACCACATTCTTTTTCAAGAAGTGATAATACGAGGGGTGTTTGAAAAGTCTGTGCAAGAATAAAAACTGCTTACTTGTTTGGGGTAAACCTTTTTTTATTTTTCGACTTTTTTGAGACTTATACACTTCGTCCAACGCTGTTCCAATTTGTTGATCCCTTCCGAATAATAGGGATTGTCCAAATCTGCAAAATAGCTATTAGTTCTACATCTACATCCATACTCCGCAAGCCACCTGACGGCGTGAGGCGGAGGGTACCTTGAGTACCTCTATCGGTTGTCCCTTCTATTCCAGTCTCGTATTGTTCCTGGAAAGAAGGATGTATATAAGTATATATGTATATAAGTAGTTGCTGCAAACACCTCCTCGTTTGAATAAAATCTTTGTCCCCCAGCCATTGCTTCAAATTGGGGAACAAATAGTAGTCCGAGGGAGCCAAGTCTGGAGAATAGGGGGATGTGAAACGAGTTGAAATCATATTTCCAATCATTTTGCAACGACAGTTGCTGAGGTGTTTGGTGGTGCATTGTCGTGATGGAAAAGGACTTTTTTGCGGTCCAATCGTCAGCGTTTTTCTTGCAGCTCGGTTTTCAGACGGTCCAATAACGATGAATAATATGCACCTGTAATAGTTTTACCCTTTTGCACATAGTCGATGAGGATTATCCCTTCCAAATCCCAAAAGAAAGTCGCCATAACCTTTCCGGCCGAAGGAATGGTCTTTGCCTTTTTTGGTGCAGACTCTCCCTTGGTAACCCATTGTTTAGATTGTTGTTTGGTCTCAGGAGTATAGTAATGTATCCATGTTTCATTCACAGTGACGAAACGACTCTTAAAGTCCTGCGGATTCTTCCTGAACAGCTGCAAATCATCCTTGCAACACTTCACACGATGCCGTTTTTGGTCAAGCGCCAGCAATCGCTGAACCCATCTTGTAGATAGCTTTCTCATGTCCAAATGTTTATGCAAAATATTATGTACCCGTTCATTCGAGATTCCCACAGCACTAGCGATGTCGCCGGCCACAGTGACCGAGCGGTTGTAGGCGCTACAGTCTGGAACCGCGCGACCGCTACGGTCGCAGGTTCGAATCCTGCGTCGGGCATGGATGTGTGTGATATCGTTAAGTTAGTTAGGCTTAAGTAGTTCTAAGTTCTAGGGGACTGATGACCTCAGAAGTTAAGTCGCATAGTGCTCAGAGCCATTTGAACCATTTTGAACTAGCAATGTCGCGCATCTTAACTCTTCTGTCATCCATCACCGTATCATGGGTTTTATGAATGATTTCTGGAGTCGTAACCTCCAGAGGGCGTCCAGAACGTTCGGCATCACTTGTGACCATATGGGCATTCCGAAAATTTTGAACCGACTTATAAACTGTTGTAATCGAAGGTACAGAGTCACCGTAATGTTTATCAAGCTTGTCGTTAGTCTCCTGAGGCGTTTTGCCTTTCATAAAGTAATGTTTAATCACCACACGAAATTCTTTTTCGTCCATTTTTGACAATCACTCGACTTCCTTGACACACACGAATGCCAAACACAAAGAAATAGACCAATATGGCTGAAACTTGGTGTGCGTTCTTACCAAAGATGCTACTTACTAAATATGACCTCGATAGGCGGCGGTTGTGCGATCTCTCGGACTTTGCACGGACTTTTCAAATGCCTCACTGATTGCAATAGAAAGTTGCACTCTCTGAAAAATGGAGACGACTTACTCTTTGTAATTTGTTCATATAAAGAGGAAGAGAACTGTAATGTATCGGAACTGATACGATCTGAGCTTTTGTGGAGATACTGAATGCAACTGCTAGAATGCAATACTGTGAACTGACATCTTGATAAACTTGTAACTGACAGAATTACGTCCGATTGTGGACGAGTTTTGAACTGTGATTTTGACTAAATCATGTGACGAATTGTTACGATTGATTTTAAGAATATGTTCTCAGAAAAAGGATTGATACACCCTTTTAGAGGTTTTCATTTCACTTAAGATTTATTATTGCAACTGTGAATATGGAGTACACGAAATGATTACTAGTCCAGGTAATGTCCGCCCGGTTGGCCGTGCAGTCTAACGCACGGCTTTCTGGGTGGGAAGGAGCGCCTGGTCCCCGGCACGAATCCGCCCGGGGGATTTGTTTCGAGGTCCGGTGAACCGGCCAGTCTGTGGATGGTTTTTAGGCGGTTTTCCATCTGCCTCGGCGAATGCGGGCTGCTTCCCCTTATTCCGCCTCAGTTACTCTTGTTGGCGATTGCTGCGCAAACAAGTTCTCCACGTACGCGTACACCACCATTACTCTACCACGCAAACATAGGGGTCACACTCGTCTGGTGTGAGACGTTCCCTGGGGGGTCCACCGGTAACCGAACCGCACAATAACCCTGGGTTCGGTGTGGGGCGGCGGAGGGGTGAAGTGGACTGCGGTAGTCGTCGTGGGGTTGCGGACCACAGCGGCTGCGGCGGGGACGGAGCCTCTCCGTCGTTTCTAGGCCCCCGGTTAACATTCAATACAATACAATTCAATACTATTCCAGGTCAGTAGCACAAGCGGTTCCGAGGTACAAGGTATCGACCCCCGTTGAAACACTCATATTAGTACGTGGTACAGGCTTTGTCAGCAGCAATGCAGCCACTGAACTCTGGCATCCAGTACTGGGATGTGTGTTAAACCACTTCTGCTCGACCTGTTCACGCAATTCTGTACGAGTTGTTGACTGTCGAGCCACGTCCGGCGATATCCCACACGTGCTCGGTTGGAGACAACTCCGGAAATCGTGCTGCCCAAGGAAGTTGCTGCACGTCTTGCAGAGCACGTAGAGTTTCACGGGTAGTGTGTGGGCGAGTATTATCCTGTTGGAACAACACATCACCTTCCCGTTGCAAAAACGGCAAAAGAACGGGTCTAGCAACATTCTGCACTTACCGAGCGCTGGTTAGCGTCCCCTCCAGAAACACTAAAGGTGAACGAGAGTTGTAGCTTATCGCACTCCAGACCGTAAGGTCTTGGACAATGCACTCTGTGAGATGGCGCTCACCAGGTCTGCGTCGTCCACACAAAACGACCGTCACATGCGTGCAGGCAGAATCTTTCATCGCTGAGGGCTACGGCACGCCGTTCTATGTTCCAAATGATCCTCTGGGGGCACCAGTCAAGCTGTCCACGTAGATGCTGTGGCGTGATTGGAAAACGCGCTACACGCGTGTGTGCCAGTAGTACATTCCGAATAGCCCGTTCGCAACAGTTCGTATTGACACCCCTGGACTCACAAGCCCTCTTACCAGTGCTGTGGCAGCTGTAAGGTCTGCCACTGCTGACCCTACAATACGACGATCCTGGCGGGCGTCTCTGCTGTGTCGACCTCCAGTGCTCGTTTACGGGTGTGAGAGCGTTCAAGCGACAAACGCGAGTGGCAATTCTTCGGAAGGACCTTCCCACCACTCGGAAGGTCACCTTCCCACCCCTTTCGAACTCGCTCAGTTGGCTGTACGAGGTGCATTCAAGTTCTAAGGCCTCCGATTTTTTTTCTCCGGACTGGAAAGAGATAGAACCATGCACATTGTTTTAAAATGAGGCCGCGTTCATTGTCAATACATCCCACAGACGGCAGCACCGTACAGCAGATGGAATATTACCGCCTGCGGCGAGAATGAGAACTGTTTTAAATACTTAAAACGGCGACGTTTTCCTTACTTGAACAGCGTGCAATCATTCGTTTTCTGAATTCGCGTGGTGTGAAACCAATTGAAATTCATCAACAGTTGAAGGAGACATGTGGTGACGGAGTTATGGATGTGTCGAAAGTGCGTTCATGGGTGCGACAGTTTAATGAAGGCAGAACATCTTGTGACAACAAACCATAACAACCTCGGGCTTGCACAAGCCGGTCTGACGACAGGATCGAGAAAGTGGAGACAATTGTTTTGGGGGATGGCCGAGTGACTGTTGAACAGATCACCTCCAGAGTTGGCATTTCTGTGGGTTCTGTGCACACAATCCTGCACGACGACCTGAAAATGCGAAAAGTGTCATCCAGGTGGGTGCCACGAATGCTGACAGACGACCACACGGCTGCCCGTGTGGCACGTTGCCGAGCAATGTTGACACACAACGACAGCACGATTGGGACTTTCTTTTCGTGGGTTGCGACAATGGATGAGACGTGGATGCCATTTTTCAATCCAGAAACAAAGCGCCAGTCAGCTCAATGGAAGCACACAAATTCACCGCCACCAAAAAAATTTCGCGTAACCACCAGTGCTGAAAAAACGATGGTGTCCATGTTCTGGGACAGCGAGGGCGTAATCCTTACCCATTGCGTTCCAAAGGGCACTACGGTAACAGGTGCATCCTACGAAAATGTTTTGAAGAACAATTCCTTCCTGCTCTGCAACAAAAACGTCCGGGAAGGGCTGTGCGTGTGCTGTTTCACCGAGACAACGCACCCGCACATCGAGCTAACGTTACGCAACAGTTTCTTCGTGATAACAGCTTTGAAGTGATTCCTCATGCTCCCTACTCACCTGACCTGGCTCCTAGTGACTTTTGGCTTTTTCCAACAATGAAAGACACTCTCCGTGGCCGCACATTCACCAGCCGTGCTGCTATTGCCTCAGCGATTTTCCAGTGGTCAAAACAGACTCCTAAAGAAGCCTTCGCCGCTGCCATGGAATCATGGCGTCAGCGTTGTGAAAAATGTGTACTTCTGCAGGACGTCGAGAAGTAACGCCAGTTTCGTCGATTTCGGGTGAGTAGTTATTTAGAAAAAAAATCGGAGGCCTTAGAACTTGAATGCACCTTGTAGGAAGCACGAGGGCGTCTCCACACCGTGGTTCCCTGCTTGCTTCACACCTTTGCACCACACTGACCCTTCTGGCTGTGAGTGTTCCCTACTAGAGGGTAGACACAGATGGCGCTCTGGTAGCTACGCTATCTGTTGGCGGACGACGTTGAAACCGTTATCAGTACATATACCATCCCCTAGGTGGCATATGCCGTCATCGGATCAAAATCGACATCGTCTTTCCAGGTGTACAATTTTTTTTCTGGCACTGTATGTGATATTAAGTTTCATCTGCGCGTCCAGCGTTTTTCTTGTAATTGTCTGAATCTCAGTTTTCATATTTAAAGATTTATATCTACGTAATTTGTTGTGATGTGTGAAGGACGACTGGTTGAATACAGCCTGCACCACGGTCGTTGTTTATTCGACAGTGCCAGAGCATCTGAAATCTACACTCTGTCACTATAACAACTGAATAGAGAGCACAATGGAGATGGCGGCCACAGTGATTTACAATTTTTAGTGTTAAAGAAATTATGTGTAAATTGTTGATTAATGGCCATTCTTTAACGGAACTTCTTTCTCCTTTACAGGTACGAGCTTCCAACATCTGGGTGGTGTCTAATAATACGAGAAGTCGTTTTAAGATCAGGTAGGCATAGGTTATGAGCTTGGCAGGTCCAGTAACAAAGGGTAGTCTAGTCATTTTACTACAGTTTGAAGCTCCTCTTTTCTTTCTTCCGTGTTTGCGGTTTAAAAACTTTCTCTCTCTCTCTCTCTCTCTCTCTCTCTCTCTCTCTCTCACACACACACACACACACACACACACACACACACAGACATTCAAAATCAGCGGCATAACAAACACAAGACCAACGAAGAAAAAATCAGCAACAACAATAACATAACCCCTCTCACTGAGTGTGTTGTCAGAAGTGTCTGCTCAGATCACATTTCGCCACATTTTGTGCAAGTTCATGTAAGGTGAAGTAGTGAGCGGAAATTTGTGAGAAACTGAGTGAAAACAATGCACTAAATAGCAGTTGATTGAGACACCAACGGGGGTCACGAAACAGGACGAAAAATGTAAGTACAGAAACGTACATAATCTCTACCCTCGAAACAGCTCTCCACAAATACGGAATAATTTTCTTCATGGCTATTTTTCAGATGACATGCTGTCAAAAAAAAACGACGAAAACGAGCACTAATATCGATGTATAATAATACAATTTGGTTAGCGATGCAGTTTTAAGGTGTGTCTAAACCAAACGAAGCAAACTGCAAATATTGTATTTCTTATTCCTACAGTAGTTAAATTATTACAAATATGATATAGTATTTTTCACAAATAAAAATTTGACCCACAGAAGATGACGCATTGGTGTCGAAACATGTCTGGGTAAATACAAAAATAAACTAATTGTGTTTGCATAAGGCTGATTAACCACAACAACCCAGGGTAGTCTAGTGGATACATTGAATATTATCAAATATAGAGGTGAGTAATGACATGTGTTACGCAGTAACAATGCATATTGTGAAGAATTTATTTCGCTGCTGAAGGCGTTTACATCAAGATAAAGGAAACGGTGAAAATTGGCAGTGCTCGTAGAGAATCTGAGAATACTAACTTTTGGCTGAAACAAGAAAATTTAATTTAATCCGTAATGGTCTTCATCAGAGTAGAAAATTAAATAATCGATTATTAAGAACATCGGTAAGAATAAAATTACAGAATGCTCTATCGTCGGTGCTTTTTGGAGTATCAACAACATAATACGGTTTCTCTGTCAAGTGTTTTCCTTAGTATTACTGTAGAGAGTGGTATAGGAATACCTTCAATGGAGACGCAGATGTTAAACATGGAGGATTACACATCACTCGGAGAAGAACACCTACCTCACATTATTAACTTTCAAAGATTTGAGATCTTGTCTATTTTAGCTCCGGGTATCTGTGAGACATGCTATATTCCTTTTTGTGTCCACATTACGTTAGTAACTGCTACAACCAAATTAACAAGTTTCTTGAAGACCTTTTCAAAAATGGTTCAAATGGCTCTGAGCACTATGGGACTTAACTTCTGAGGTCATCAGTCCCCTAGAACTTAGAAATACTTAAACCTAACTAGCCTAAGGACATCACACACATCCATGCCCGAGGCAGGATTCGAACCTGCGACCGTAGCGGTCACGCGGTTCCAGACTGAAGCGCCCAGAACCGCACGGCCACACCAGCCGGCGAAGACCTTTTAATGGTACACAGTCATGTCTCAGTCAGAATTGAGTAACAGTCAATTATATCTTCCTATTGCATGCTTCGTAACGATTTAATGCTGAGCATACGAACACCTGACAAATATTAACAAACTTTTTCTAATAACAGAGCATCAGAATGCAAAAGTTTTATATTACGAAGTAATAACATTTAATGGAAAAAAAACCTCAGGTTTCCCGCCAGATGACAGCATTGAGAAACTGCGACGTTTAGACGACTGTTATACAAATCACGGTTATGTAGGGGCGGGGGGGGGGGGGGGGTGGACGGAGGGGTGGAGTGACGAGATGGATAAGCCTCGAGGCTGCACTCGAGTCGAATCACCGTTTGGTCATGTCCGCCCCTATAGCTGAGTGGTCAGCGTGACGGACTCCCGTCCTACGGGCCCGAGTTCGATACCCGGCTGGGTCGGGGATTTTCTCCGCTCAGGGACTGAGTGTTGCCTTCATCATCATTTCATCCCCATCCAGCGCGCAGGTCGTCCAATGTGGCGTCGAATGTAGTAAGACCTGCACCAAGGCGGCCGGACCTGCACCGTAAAGGGCCTCCCGGCCAATGACGCCAAACGCTCACTTACATTACCGTTTGGTCATTAATCCGTGTCGCGTGCTGTCTACTGCGAGCGAACTCTCTGCATATTGCTCTAGTACGGGATTCCACGTCGAACTTCATAGCCTTCGTCCCTATTGACAAAAATTACGTGCTTCCTTATTTCTGCGGATTCTCTCATAACGCTTTCCGAACCGCTGCTAGCTCGGCACAATAAGATGGTGCTCTTAAAATCAGAAGTATCTTTCTCATTTAGGATGTGCACTTCCACTGCTGATTTCTCTGTGTGTCTCCGACGTAAATATCTACTGCTTTCCCGCAATGTTTCCAAATACAACGCTGGGTTTGACTGAGGCATTGGCGGCCACACTGACATAGGATGCTATACTAAACGTGGTCAGAAACAGTCTGAAAATCTTGTAAGGGTGTTGCAGGATAGGTCGTGCTGACATTTTTTTTATTTAGGTCATCAGTCTTCTGATGCCGACCGTTGTGGTCGAGCGGTTCTAGGCGCTTCAGTCCGGAACCGTGCTGCTGCTATGGTCCCAAGTTCGAATCTTGCCTCGGGCATGGATGTGTGTGATGTCCTTAGCTTAGTTAGGTTTAAGTAGTTCCAAGTTCCAGGCGACTTATGACCTCAGAAGTTAAGTCCCATAGTGCTCAGAGCCATTTGAACCATTTTTTGTTAAGTCCCATAATCCTTAGAGCCATTTGAACCATTTTTTGGAGTCTTCTGACTGGTTTGATGTGACCCGCCACGAATTCCCCTCCTGTGCCAACCTCTTCATCTCAGAGCAGCACTTGCAACCTACGTCCTCAGATATCTGCTGGATATATTCCAATCTCTGTCTTCCTCTGCAGTTTTTGCCCCTCTACAGATCCCTCTAGTGCCATGGAAGTCGTTCTCTGATGCCTTAGCAGATGTCCTATCATCCTGTACCTTCTTCTTGTCAGTGTTCCCTACACATTCCTTTCCTCGATGATTCTGCGGAGAATCTCCTCATTCTTTACCTCATCAGTCCACCTAATTTTCAGCATACTTCTGTAGGACCACACCTCAAATGCTTAGATTCTCTTCCGTGCCAGTTTCTCTACAGCCCATGTTTTACTGCCATTAATGCTGTGCTCCAAACGTACATTCTCAGAAATTTCTTCCCCAAATTAAGGTCTATGTTCGACACTAGTACACTTCCCCTGGTCAGGAATGCCCTTTCTGCCAGTACTAGTCTGCATTTTATGTCCACCTTGTTCCTTCAGTCATGGGTTATTTTACTGTCTAGGTTGCAGAATTCCTTGACTTCGTTATCAGCAATTCCGATCTCAAGTTTCTCGCTGTTCTCATATCTGCTACTTCTCATTACTTCCGTCTTTCTTCGATTTACTCTGAGTCCATATTCTATACTCATTGGACAATTCATTCTATTCACTACATGCTGCAGTTCGTTTTCACTTTGCTGGAGGATAGCAATGTCAAATGGTTCAAATGGCTCTGAGCACTATGGGACTTATCTATGGTCATCAGCCCCCTAGAACTTAGAACTACTTAAACCTAACTAACCTAAGGACATCACACAACACCCAGTCATCACGAGGCAGAGAAAATCCCTGACCCCGCCGGGAATCGAACCCGGGAACCCGGGCGCGGGAAGCGAGAACGCTACCGCACGACCACGAGCTGCGGACGATAGCAATGTCACCAGTGAATCTTACTATTGGTATCTATTCAGCTTGAATATTAGTCCGACTCTTCAACCTTTCTCGTATTCCCGTCATTGCTTCTTCGATGTATAGACTGAACAGCAGGAGCGAAAGACTAGGTCCCTGTCTCACATCCTTTTCAATCGGAGCACTTCGTTCGTGATCTTCCACTCTTATTGTTCCCTCTCGGTTCTTGTACATACTGTATATTACTCGTCTTTCGCTATAACTTACCACTATTATTCTCAGAATTTCGAACATCTCGCACCATTCTACATTGTCGAACGTCCTTTCCAGGTCGACATATCCCATGAACGTCTCTTGATTTTTCTTGAGTCTTGCGTGTGTTATCAACCGCGACGTCAGAACTGCCTCTCTGGTGCCTTTAACTTTCCTCAAGTTTCTTTTGCTTTCTTCTGTATATTTGTCTTGTCAGCAACTTGGATGTATGAAAGCTGATTGTGCGATAATGCTTGTACTTATTGGCTCTTGCTACCTTCGAAGAAACAATTGTTAACAAAAAAAATTCTATACGTTGAGCTGTTTCCGAGTTAATTAGCGTTGAACTTAGCCTTCGAGACGTTGCGCGCAAATTCAAGCGGCCCGCCAGCTACAATTAGTGTCAGTTACGTTCATTAGATTAGATTAGATTAGTACTTGTTCCATAGATCATGAATACGACACTTCGTAATGATGTGGTACGTGTCAGGTTAATAAAAGGTGTCTATACGAGATATTACATTAGACAAAATATTACATAACACTCAATATCATTATCATTATTATTATTATTTTGGAGGTTGGGGAATTACGCACTTACTATATCCAAAAATTCATCTAATGAGTAGAAGGAGTTGCCATTAAGAAATTCTTTTAATTTCCTTTTAAATGCTATATGGCTATCTGTCAGACTTTTGATGCCACTACGTAAGTGACCAAAGACTTTTGTGGCAGCATAATTTATCCCCTTCTGAGCCAAAGTTAGATTTAACCTTGAGTAGTGAAGATCATCCTTTCTCCTAGTGTTGTAGCCATGTACACTGCTATTACTTTTGAATTCGTTCGGATTGTTAATAACAAATTTCATAAGTGAATATGTATATTGTGAGGCTACAGTGAAGGTTTCTAGCTCTTTAAATAAGTGTCTGCAGGATGACCTTGAATGAGCTCCAGCAATTACTCTGATTACACGCTTTTGTGCAATGAATACTCTTTTACTCAATGATGAGTTACCCCAGAATATGATGCCATACGAAAGCAGAGAATGAAAATAGGCGTGGTAAGCTAATTTACTCAGATGTATATCGCCAAAATTTGCAATTACCCTAATAGCATAAGTAGCTGAACTCAAACGTTTCAGCAGATCCTCAGTGTGTTTTTTCCAGTTCAACCCCTCATCAATGCATACAGCTAGATATTTTGAATATTCTACCTTAGCTACCGATTTCTGATCGAAGTCTATATTTATTAATGGGGTCATTCCATTTACTGTGTGGAACTGTATATACTGTGTTTTGTCAAAGTTTAATGAGAGCCCATTTGCAGAGAACCACTTAATGATTTTATGAAAAACATCGTTTACAACTTCACCAGTTAATTCTTGTCTGTCGGGTGTGATAGCTATACTTGTATCATCGGCAAAAAGTACCAGCTTTGCATCTTCGTGAATATAGAATGGGAAGTCATTAATATATATTAAGAACAGCAGAGGACCCAAGAACGAACCTTGTGGCACCCCATTCTTTATTGTTCCCCAGTTTCAGAAATCATAGGGAGGAAGTTGTGGTATCGATAGCTACGATGCCACGGCGTAGGTGCAAGTTCTTAGGTTGGCACTACGACAGACACGACAGCGCCCTCTAGCCAGCGCTGTGCAGCTCTACGAGCGCTGCTCCAGATTCAGCCCATTTGATTCCGAGTAGACGACCAAGCAACACTGTTTCTGTTTCATAGTGGGCGAGCCACTACAGATTTGCCTTTGTAATTCTAGTAGCTGTTAGCGTTGACACCTATACGGCTTCGCACCTACCTGCTCATCTCAGCCAAAGTTAAGTAATCCTAATGTAATCCGAATTCTGATTATAGTAAACTTGTAAAATCTACCAGCAGTACCGAAGTACTTCACCTTTTCCTGCTCCTATTCGCTTCCTACATTCGGCCTACCCTTCAGTTTGCAGGAGCAGATCCACGCGACGCCTTCCAGGCGTGATACAAAAGAAGTTACCGCAACAGACAGCTCAGCCTTTGGTTCGGGGTCGATCCTTACAACCGACTCAAGTACAATTTTTGTATCGCTCTCTTGTTCGGTTTTAGGGAACCATACGAAGAACACGTTTGGCGACACAGTCTCTGGCGGGCCGCTTCCAACTTCAATGCTAATTAACGCAAAAACAGTGCAACGTATACAATTTTTTTTCTTAACAAATATTTCGCAGCACAGCCTAACCTGTAATACTATCACAAGGTTTCCAGACTATTTCTCACCACCCAATGCGTAACTTATTGCCGGCAGATTAAAACTGTGTGCCGCACCGAGACTCGAACTCGGGACCTTTGCCTTTCTCGGGCAAGTGCTGTACCAACCGAGCTACCCAAGCACGACTCACGCCCCGTCCTCACAGCTTTACATCTGCCAGTACCTCGTCTCCTACCTTCAAAACTTCACAGAAGCTCTCCTGCGAACCTTGCAGAACTAACACTCCTGAAAGAAAGGATATTGCGGAGACATGGCTTAGCCACAGCCTGGGGGATGTTTCCAGAATGAGAAAGGCAAAGGTAAAGGTCCCGAGTTCGAGTCTCGGTCCGGCACACAGTTTTAATCTGCCAGGAAGTTTCATATCAGCGTACACTCCGCTGCAGAGTGAAATTCTCATTCTGCACCCAATACGTCCCTGACGTGTTAGGCTACTATAGGTCCTTCGCAGAGCCAAAAACATTTTTCATTTTCGGCGGTGGTCGGAAGACGGTTTTGAGGTTGCGTTTTCCAAGCAGCCTCGCGATCTTGTGTAAGTGTGTGGAAACGGACCAGGCGTAATATACGGCAGTGCCACGTGGGAAGAGAGACTGCGTTTTACGACCACGTGGCTTTCCCCCCCGCCTGCCACGTCCAGGACAAGACAGCCTCCTTCCTTCGTAACACCGTGAGTGCAACCACGCTGAAACGTTTGTTTAGCATACAGACCGATACTGACGTAATGGCTGGGTGCTGTACTGCCAATTACCGTGACACAGCTATAATGAAACTTGGATTATATCGTCAATTAGTCCCTCCTCAGGCAACCCTATCAACACACTGCCTTCACACACTGAATCACTTTCACATTATGCCGCTCGACGCCATTAATCGTTTGTTCGTGAGCATAATTATTATCTTACTGAATTCGTCCTCGCTGCGCCGCAGATGCAGACGGATGCGTTTATGTCACCCACGATTCGCCTTCACTCTAGCATTCTACAAACCATCGGCACTATTACGCAATAGTCATGCATTCACTCATCACCAGTTTGTACGTTTTAACACAAATTTCAGTCTTTTTTTTATGCGTCAGGTTGTTGTCCATGACTCCATAGAGCGAGCCAGTCACCAGCACTCTTTTTGAAGCCATTTAAAGAACACACTGACTGTTTCAGACTTGGTGAACCGAATAAATCAGCTATAGCGAAACATATCAATGAAACAGGACACAGTGTTACAATAGACAACGATCTCATAGTACAACATAACTTAGAAAAGAGCTGGAAAATTGACATCTTGGAAGAAATGGAAATATTCATCCATGGCCACACGGGGAATACCAAGATCCTGAATGAAGTGACAGACTTCAAAAATTCACATTTCTATTCCAGTTTCACTACAGTACTTTCAGAATAAAAGATGCATAACATCACAGTCTTTCGACCCCAGCTTAGAAGTATGCAAAATAAATAGTTCTTATATCGTCATTTGTACAATAATGTTGTAACTGGTGCTCAATTTGTAATGTATTTCGTCAACCCACATCTGTAATACGATAACAAGACGTGCAGAAGACACTGTCAAACATCTGACACCATATAGATCGACAGATCGATAGTCAAATCGAAACCAGCTGTATTTTGACCGCCATCTTGTCCACTGCACTGCAGATTTGTTTTTGTGATCACGTTTCCAAGTTACTGATTCGTCTGTGAAAATTTGTGACCAGTGATCAAGAGAGCCACAGAAACTGAAACACCTCAGCCCATGACAACGAGAATGCCACGGCATAAGAACAAAGTGACTGTTAAAAAGTATTTTCATGCAAACATCAGTCCAGCTTACAAAGTGACATCGCCTCTTACTAGGTTTTCTCTTCTTCCACAGGATAACCACAGCATTTATGAAAAGACTGTTTAAAATCTGTACGATTTTATTGCGAAATTGTTTTTGTAACGCCATATAGCCTGATGGTGAGGTATTCCCTCGAAACATGTCGCACAACAAATAAATGATGCATTAGCTGACAAATTTTGTGACGGTTAGCGGTAGTTAAAAACCTTTGCACCAGTACACTCTCCATATGTCTGTCCAGATTGACAATTGATAATTTTTATATTGGCTGGAGCCAAAAATAGAAGTTATCATTTGTTTGCCTAGCCATACATATGGAGGCGTCATTCGTTTTCAACGAATGTAGGAAAAGTTAATCAAATCAATAGAATCTACGAAATTTAATAAAAGATGAACAAAGAAGTTCGTTCGTTACAGACAGTCATAGAATGATGACCGAAGTGTACATTTGTTCTTTCTTATAGAGTACGTGCCTATATACACCACCATACTGAGTTCTAAAACTACTCAAGAAGTTTCTTCGCTATGCGAATAACCTTTTGTTTCGAGTCAGTTAAATTTTCGTTTGTCTGTAGTTACCTTTAGCCAAATGCTCTCTAGTTTTTTTATTGTAACAAAATAGTGTTTATTTAAAACCATTGGACGCTACTGTGTGTAAAGGGACGGCTCGCGAAACCGTTTGTGGCGTAGTAAGTTGGAGATAGCGTTGTTATGTTTTGTTTTGTCCCATCAGAAGAGCAATCGTTAGAGAAGCTTCATTCCTATCTCTATCAGTTTGTACAGCTCGTGCAATCGCAGGTGCAGTAAAAAGTGTTGACAGGCACGGCGCATTCGAATAACCGTGCCAGATTGTTCTCAGTAGCTACGGCTTTGTCCAGCGTTCGTGGCGTACAAAATATGTCGATGAAAGACTGTGTGAAAAGCTTCCCACATTTCCCGCGAATTTATCGCCGCGACGTGAAGTCCTCCTCCTGCTATTGCGGAGCCCGAAAACCACCCGTAAAGGGAACGCCGTGTTACACACCGTTCACGCAAGAGTGATCGCTCTCTAACTGGTCTGAATGTCCGCAGCTCGGCCGGAGAACTATTCACCGCGACGCCCGATGCAGGAAGCGATCGTTTGCCGGGTGATTTAGGACGGGGATAAAGCTGTCGGGTCGCACACACACGCTCGCGCGTGCATTCCGGGACGGTACGGGCTTCATTCAGGCAGCGACGGTGTTTACTCTGGCCGCAGTTCGTGCTTTACGACCGCAGGAGGGGGGCAGGGGGGAGGGAGCAGCAAGGGAAGGGGGCTCCGAGGTCCCGCAGCCGTGTCAACGACTCTGGCGGCAAACGCACACAACAGCAATGTCTATGGCCGACTAGGATATTGTCGCACTTGGCCTCCTGTGGCCGTTATGGAAAACACGTGATGATGTTAGAGTACAGTTTGTAAACTTTTAGATGGCAGACCCCTCCCTAGTCCTGAATCGGCAGAAGTCGGTAAACGTCGGGAGGCTTCGGTGGGCACGCAGTTTCAACTGCTGCCAACATTACATAGCTGACTGTTTTGTACAAGGTAGCCATTGTCGTCTGCTTCGTTATTGTTTTGCGCTGTACTGTTCTGCGTGTTTTTATCGTGCAGTTGTGCTAAACATTATCAAAATGAGTGAAGAGGCAGTTGCTGGCCCATCTCGGGAGTCGACAACAACCCCTACCGGTAAGCCTACGGTTAGAAGGAAACTAGTATTACGTAGCGATGCTCGCAAAATTATATTGCGTGTGATTGAATGCTGCGAAAGAGAAAGGGAGCAGAAAAAATTGCTTCACCTCATTTACAAATCTTCAGTGAGAGCTGCTACATACACAGGACAAAGCATGCGTAGCATTGGAAGATTCAAACAGTTTTCCAAGAATCATCCTGGCGTATCAACACAAACGCCTGGCAAGAAAAGGTGAGTTTCCATTTCAGGTATTTTGTTCGCGATCACTTTGAAGGAGCCCCCTATTTCGTCCGAATTACATTATATTTCATTTTTCCTTGCTACTGTATTGCTTTGTATGGAAACACCACTGGTTACTGCATTATTTCGAAACACATTTATATTACAGTACATTTCCAAATTAAAAAAAAAAAAAACACATGCAGTGCAGAAGGCATTTTCTTATAAATCTTTCTCTCTCTTTTAACTTAGGAAAAGAAGTGGAGAAATCGAAGTAATGATCGATGATTTCAACCAGCGTGTCATTCGCGACACGATAGCGGATTTTTATTCAGTGCTGAAGACTGTGCCGAGCCTGCGAACACTGCTTCCAGTTTTGCACGACAAAATAGGCTGGAAGTGGAGTATTGTCTCGCGGATAAAAATACTTTTGTCTATGGGATTCATATGGCGTAAGGTGGAAAACAAGAGGAATGTGTTGTTAGAACGTCCAGACATTGTGCACTGGCGATCTCGTTTCATTGTTGACATGAAGAACTTCAGGGAAGCAGGCAGACAAATATTTTACCTCGATGAATCGTGGATCGATAATAACTTAACGTTTAATAAAAGTTGGCAGAGGAAGGGTGACTTACGTGAAGAGTGTCGTTGGCGTCACTACATCGGGGAGCGCATAGTAGACAAACATATATATATATATATATATATATATATATATATATATATATATATATATATGACGATTTCAGTTTCGTTTACGAACAACATTTAAAGCGAGTTTTACTTCCAAGCCTTTCGTCTGCTTTCGTGTAAGCATGACGCGCAGTTTGTAGTGCCAGCACTGCAACTGGTAGGCGTGCCTTGTCCCCTCCCAACGGCTCCTCCCCCCTCGCCAGCCAATGCTTGCTTCCTCCTCTCCCCGCACTCCCCTCACAACTCTGCCGTCTTACAGTTAACACACTGTAAGCAAGTAGACTGAGGGCAACGCATCGCATTTTGAATGATTTCGAGACAGTTGTGCATATACTATCAAGTGTTTCATCCCATCCTCGTGAGATATCACGATAAAATCTACTGCCAGGTGCAAAGATACTGTGGTCGATTAGTACAGCGCATGTTGACAACGTCAAACTGCGTGTGCTACCGACACCGACTCAAAGGAAGGCCCCGGAGCTTGTTGGTGACGTCACGTCAGCTAGGCTCGGCCGACGCCAGGTCTGTTGCAGGCAGAAACGCTTGGGCGTGCTTATCACTATAAATCTCTTATTTTTGGACAAAATGTTTGGTATTGTTTTGAATTCAGCTGTTTTATTTAGATGAAAGATTTTTTTACTATCGTAAAGCTACACAGGAATATCATAGTTCTGTATTACTGAATCCTGTCGAAACAAACGTAGATCAATATGAGACGATGCTTTGCCCCATTGCAAGCTTGGAAATTTTACATTCAAGTAACTATATTTACTTGATCCATTTTGCTATCGAAACTTACCCCAACCCCCTTACAATTAACTCGTTTCTTTTATTTATTTATTTATTTTCGTTTGACATCGTCACTCGAAATGTGAGCTAATTTACATGTGTAAATGTCCGACTGTTGCCAGTCATTAGATTACAGTCGTTTTCAACGAAAGGAATTCTAAACAGGAAACAAAATAGCTTCATACATCGAAAATACTGGTGAGCTTAAACTTTTTTAAACATGCACATTAGAAAAGATAAATATTCCCCTCTTGCAACTGATGTCCCCCATCCCCTCCCCCAACGTGTACAATCGCAAGATATTTCATTAACATTCAGTGCTCCTCACCCCATAGTCAACCACGATACCTAAAGAAGAGCACCAATATGTTCACAGTTTCTTGTAAAAGCAACCCAGTACAGACGTAACTTCCTCAGATTTACAAATAAGGTAAAGAAGCACGAATTCTGTTGCTGCTGGACCATGAAGTTGTTTTTGTATGTCAATCCTTAAAACAGGTGGAAATTTAAGTTCAGGAGTACACTATTTGTTAAGAAGTGTAATGAATTGCACAATTAATTGATTGCAGAAATCTCTCAGAACAATGTGTGTTGGTCAACTACCGCCAATAGTTTCACATTTTCCTGTGTCAGAGAGGGAGACACCACCATTATGAGTATGCCTGCAACAGAGCTGGCGTTCGCCGTGCCTAGCTGACGTGACGTCACCAACAAGCGCCGAGGCCTTCCTTTGAGTCGGTGTTGGTGCTACGCGATTTTCGTGTAACGTTGCTTGTTTACATTTTGCTCTAGGGGCCAAACTTTAACATTACAATAATCATCTTGGGATTGAAGATCTATTTTTTCCATGTTTGCTTTAACAATACGTATGTTTTTGGATAGGGTCCGCCTTTAGTAAAACACAATTTTGTTTTCTAACCCAAACATGTTTCGCTCTCCAGTTGCAGCATCTACTGTGGGCTTTTATTTTTCATCTGTTAAAGATAAAGAATGTTCGTTACTGTTTGTATACATGTAACTATTAGTTTTTTAGTGGTAATTACAGATATTGGAAAAAAACGCATAAATTATGAGTTCATACCTTTTTACCACATGGTGTGGGTTTTCTGATTTGTTGTGTTTCTACAGTGACTGTTTTGTTCGACAGTGTAAGTGGTTGCGCCGGCCGGTGTGGCCGAGCGGTTCTAGGCGCTTCAGTCTGGAACCGCGCTACCGCAACGGTCGCAGGTTCGAATCCTGCCTCGGGCATGGCTGTGTGTGATGTCCTTAGTTTAGTTAGGTTTAAGTAGTTCTAAGATATAGATGTTAAGTACCATAGTGCTCAGAGTCATCTGAACTATTTAAATGGTTCCAGATGACAAACTGTGGAATAAAACAGTCATTGCAGAAACACAACACATCAGAAAAAACCACACCATGTTGTAAAAAGGTATGAATTCATAATTTATGTCTTTTTTCAAATATCTGTAATCACGATTTAAAAACTAATAGTTACATGTACACAAACAGTAAAGAACATTCTTTATTTCTAACAGATGAAAAATAAAAGCCCACAGAAGATGCTGCAACTGCAGTGAAACATGCTTGGGTTAAAAAACAAACTGTGTTTTGCTAAAGGCGGACCCTATCCAAAAGCATACGTATTTAATAGTGCGCATATTCGCCCCACTTTTACTCATTTATCTGTGTGTTATAGCTACGTTGAATAAGTGTTGTTGCAACAGATGCAAATCGAAATAACTGAACTAGGAACAGTTACTTTTCGAAGGTAAATACCACAAAGATGTAATTATGGTTATCATACTAGTAAGAGGCAGTTCACACTCGTAAGAGGCAGTTCACGTGTTAAAAATGTGGAGAAACTGTGTAATAAGGAGTGACTACCGTAGGGTTAATTTACGAGGCCTATCCGGAAAGTAGGTTCTGATCGGTTGCGAAATGGAAGCCACTGTGAAAATCCGATGAAGTTTTGTGCAGAGCTGTTGGGTAGTGTCTCTTAGTATGCCAATCAATTCTGAACGCACAGTAAACAGATGGCTGGAAAATAGTGTCTCGCGCCAAGTATGAGGCACTGGTGAGAGATTTCGCCTGATGTCATGCAGACCACATAACATAACTGTCATGCATTTCTTGGCCGTACTCTGCAGGGGCAATGAAGACGCTCGTGCAGCGTTTGCAGTGAGAAGTGTTTGGGTCAGTCACAACACGGACCATAATTGACTCGTCATGAGTTTCTTCTCTCCTCACGTGAACCGCTGGCTATGAGGACAATATTTTGGCAGAGACAACATGCCCAACATAAGTCAGCTCCGAAGAAAACAGCAACTTGCACAGTGCAAAATGGTTCAAATGGCTCTGAGCACTATGGGACTCAACTGCTGAGGTCATTAGTCCCCTAGAACTCAGAACTAGTTAAACCTAACTAACCTAAGGACATCACAAACATCCATGCCCGAGGCAGGATTCGAACCTGCACAGTGCAAAGGTGGAGTTTAAGGATACACAAGCATTCACTCGAAGATGTCAGAAAATATCTAGAAAAGAACATCAGGTGGGTCTTCAGATCAACTGAATAAACATGAAACAAATGCCGCCAAGGCGACACTATCCACATCCATTCTTTCGGGTGTTCAGCTAAGCCATCAGTCATAGTTTTGTAACTACAAGGGTAATCTCAAAAGCAAGATGTCCTATTTTTTTATGAGTACATTGACCTGTTTATTTATACAATGTTTTACATCAGTTTACGGCTTGAACATTTAGCTATTTATCGACATAATTACCATTTCTGTCGATGCATTTTTGGAGACGCTGTGGCAGTTTTTGTATGCCCATGTCATACCAGCTCGCCGTCATGCTGTTCAGAAAGTTATGAACCTCTTCTTTCACCTCGTCGTCGGAGCTGAATCGCTTTCCGGCCAAAACTTCTTTTAACCTAGGGAAGAGGGGATAGTCACTGGGCGCCAAGTCAGGACTATAGAGTGGATGGATGATTATGCTCTATTGAAACTGTTGCAGGAGAGCAACGGTTTGCCAAGTGATGTGTGGGCGAGCGTTGTCATGGAAATTGTGTATCCCCTCGCTCAACATTTCTCTTCTCCAGTTCTGAATTGCCCGTTTGAGTTTTTACAGAGTCTCACAGTACCTGTCAGCGTTAATTGTGGTTCCAGTGGGCATAAAGTCGACCAACAATACCCCTTTCCGATCCCAAAAAATGGCTGCCATGACTTTACCGGCAGACTGTGTTTGTTTGCATTTCCGCGGCTTTGGCGAAGAAGAATGCCGTCACTGGCGTGATTGTTGCTTGGTCTCAGATGTAGAGTGGTACGCCCAGGTTTTGTCACACGTGACAGTTGAGTCCAGAAAGTTGTCCTGTTCGGCTGCAAGGCAGTGAAGAAATGCGCGGGAAGCGTCAACTCGTTGCCGCATGTGGTCCTCAGTCAGCATGCGTGGCACCCGTCTTGTGCACACCTTCCGGTAGTTCAATGTGGCTCCGAGCACTATGGGACTTAACATATTAGGTCATCAGTCCCCTAGAACTTAGAACTACTTAAACCTAACTAACCTAAGGACATCACACACATCCATGCCCGAGGCAGGAGTCGAACCTGCTACCGTAGCGGTCGCGCGGTTCCAGACTGTAGCGCCTAGAGCCGCTCGGCCACATCGGCCGGCGGTAGTTCAATGTTTCCGTTAAAATTCTGTGAGCGGTGCTTCGGGAAACCTCAGGAACCAACGTGCAGAGATCATCCAGGGTGAACCGCCGATCTTTACGCAGGCTTTGCTCAACCTACAACACTGTTCAAGTAAGGAAAACGTCGCCATTTTAAGTATTTAAAACAGTTCTCATTCTCGCCGCTGGCGGTAAGATTCCATCTGCCGTACGGTGCTGCCATCTGTGGGACGTATTGCCAATGAACGTGGCCTCATTTTAAAACAATGCGCATGTTTGTATCTCTTTCCAGTCTGGAGAAAAAAAATCGGAGGCCTTAGAACTTGAATGCACCTCGTAGAACTACTTAAACCTAACTAACCTAAGGACATCACTCACATCCATGCCCGAGGCAGGATTCGAACCTGCGACCGTAGCGCGACAGAAGATGTTCCATAGACTTTGCATAAGCGTTTGTTAGTATTTCCCACAGTTTCTTTCTCTGGAGTGAGAAATTCAATGAGGGCACGTTGCTTGTAAAATATATCGCCTACATACGCCATTTTGAAACTGTCCTGCAGCTATGCTATCCGTCGGAAGTGACGGAAACTTGCCGCGCTCACTCAGAACACTTCAAATAACACTTCGCAACTGTAGCATTCTTTTCGGCGCATCACTTTCTGGGCAACCCTCGTATATGTTCCAGTTTCTGTCTACGCCTAAAATTTTTGTTTTCTACGGCTACTTCTAGTACCATGGAAGTTACTGCCCGAAGTCTTTACAGATATCCTTCCTAATGAAATACTGAGGTAGGGTTCGTCTTCATTCTGCGACAAATGTGCTGCTTATCCGGTTCTGCGGAAGATTGTGCCAAGAACGTGTGCAGTCTAGTGTAGTGTATGTGTTATGGATCATTATGAGAGTAAAACACAGGGAGAAGATGAAGCCGGGAGCAGGGACACAATCTGTTTCTCTCAAATAACAGCAAAGAAACACCTGAGCTTAATCTGTTCATACAGCAGGCTGAACATCATCAAGTGCCATATGTCCACAGTTCGAAATGGACATTGGAGAGCTATAGATTTTTTTCTCGGAGTACGTTCTGGTGACCAAGTATGGTGCGCCAGCTCCTCTCGATACCCGGGAAATGCCGGTGATGAAATTATCTTCTATCACTAGGATTCCATCTGTCTTCAACTGGGACAAATGCCACATCACAAGCGCGTGTTATCACGGTACTTGGTGTGACAGTTAATTACTAGCCCTTGATCCCAGCAAAGTAACGCCCCACCACATGATGTTCAGAAAGTCTGCAACGCGTTCGTATCACTGGAGTAAACATTTCTTCGTAGCCTTTGGAATTTTTTGGAAATTTGTGGTAAGTTTCTATGAAAACAAACTGCTGAGGTCATCGGTCCCTAGACTTACACACTACTTAATCTAACTTAAACTGACTTACGCTAAGGAGGACTCGAACCTCCGACGGGGGGCAGCCACGCGCACCGTGACAAGGCGTCCTAGACCGCGTGGGTACCCCGCGCGGCTCCTAGCCTTTCCCATTAGTTAGACAGGCCACCGAATGGCCACGTTTCGTTAACAGACACTCGGCAACTTCCCTATTGGCGATTCGTAGCAGTGAATGCCCAGCAAATATGCGCTCGGATCTAAGCAGCCTCGCGAACGTCGATAACGTCTTCCTAGCACCCTTTCGTCTCACAAGGCAAGCATACATCCAGCGGCTCACGATGTTCGCTCTCTTTCGCACAGCTGTGACACATACTTAGATGTAACAAATGCTGCTCTATAGTAAGATATGCTTCTCAGGTATTGCCAGGAAATCGACGCTCCTAGCCGGCCGAAGTGGCCGTGCGGTTAAAGGCGCTGCAGTCTGGAACCGCAAGACCGCTACGGTCGCAGGTTCGAATCCTGCCTCGGGCATGGATGTTTGTGATGTCCTTAGGTTAGTTAGGTTTAACTAGTTCTAAGTTCTAGGGGACTAATGACCTCAGCAGTTGAGTCCCATAGTGCTCAGAGCCATTTGAACCATTTGAAATCGACGCTCCAAGTTTTGCGAGAGCGTTGAATTCCACACGAGAGCGCCAGGAGCATTGGCATTAGGGATATGCCAATACCCGGTACTGCGTTCGAGTCTCGTCAGTTTTTTCGTTATTTTCAAACACTTGTATCGCTAAAACGAATCGTGTTTCTTCGAAAAGGAACAGTAATAACAATGACAATCGTAGTGCTGCATTGAAGATGAGGTATAACCCCGATATAGGAAGAAAGCGTGATGAAAGCAGCATCTGTGTATCGATACATCATTGCGCGTACCGCTGTGAAATTATACTGCACTACACCTACTTCGAATAGTGTACAATGGATTGCTTATGGAGTATCAGAGAAAAGCAGCAGTGTCCGTTATTCATGAAATGGACCGCGGTTGCCTGCTTTCTTATCTGCTGCGTTGCAGGCCGCTTCATGTTGATACTAGAAGTAATCGAGTTACTAGACAACATTTCACAGCTACTGAGGGCGTTCGGTAGTTACTGTACGCAGCGAACATACTGTTACTGTGTTTCTGAAGTGGAGCCGTTATCAGAACCTTCATCAGAGATTAAAGAACCATCCTACTAGTGTTTGATGGAAGGATAAAAAAAGGAAGTGGTGACACACGAACACAGTACCGTGCGGACTTCCTAGTCTGTCGCCGTATTTTTTTTATCTCATTTTGTTCTATATTGTTAGCTGAATTTGTTCGGGGCGGACGTCCGATGACACCCGGTCAGGTTCTTCGTTGCTTCGTTACCTCAGTTTCTTTTTAGTTTTTCTTATTTTATTTTTATTTTTTTTTTATCACAGAGGGTTCAAAAATGGTGGTTCAAATGGCTCTGAGCACTATGCGACTTAACTTCTAAGGTCATCAGTCCCCTAGAACTTAGAACTACTTAAACGTAACTAACCTAAGGACATCACACACATCCATGCCCGAGGCAGGATTCGAACCTGCGACCGTAGCGGTCACGCAGTTCCAGACTGTAGCGCCTTTAACCGCTTGGCCACCCCGGCCGGCTTACAGAGGGTAGCTAATCCTCTAACCGAATATGCTGGTCTACCCTGCCGGCATGTATTAGACGCTGCACTAATGCCCCTTCTCGACGACTGGTGCTCTCATGTGGAACTCAACAGGTCCGCAGAACTCTGAACCCCGTTTTCCCGGACACACTTGATTAGCGCACTGTACGAGGTGCATTCAAGTTCTAGGCCTCCGATTTTTTTTCTAATTAACGACTCACCCGAAATCGATGAAACTGGCGTTACTTCTCGACGTAATCGCCCTGCAGAAGTACACATTTTTCACAACGCTGACGCGATGTTTCCATGGCAGCGGCGAAGGCTTCTTTAGGAGTCTGTTTTGACCACTGGAAAATCGCTGAGGCAATAGCAGCACAGCTGGTGAATGTGCGGCCACGGAGAGCGTCTTTCATTGTTGGAAAAAGCCAAAAGTCACTAGGAGCCAGGTCAGGTGAGTAGGGAGCATGAGGAATCACTTCAAAGTTGTTATCACGAAGAAACTGTTGCGTAACGTTAGCTCGATGTGCGGGTGCGTTGTCTCGGTGAAACAGCACACGCGCAGCCCTTCCTGGACGTTTTTGTTGCAGTGCAGGAAGGAATTTGTTCTTCAAAACATTTTCGTAGGATGCACCTGTTACCGTAGTGCCCTTTGGAACGCAATGGGTAAAGATTACGCCCTCCCTGTCCCAGAACATGGACACCACCATTTTTTCAGCACTGGCGGTTACCCGAAATTTTTTTGGTGGCGGTGAATCTGTGTGCTTCCATTGAGCTGACTGGCGCTTTGTTTCTGGATTGAAAAATGGCATCCACGTCTCATCCATTGTCACAACCGACGAAAAGTTCCATTCGTGCTGTCGTTGCGCGTCAACATTGCTCGGCAACATGCCACACGGGCAGCCGTGTGGTCGTCCGTCAGCATTTGTGGCACCCACCTGGATGACACTTTTCGCATTTTCAGGTCGTCATGCAGGATTGTGTGCACAGAACCCACAGAAATGCCAACTCTGGAGGCGATCTGTTCAACAGTCATTCGGCGATCCCCCAAAACAATTCTCTCCACTTTCTCGATCATGTCGTCAGACCGGCTTGTGCGAGCCTGAGGTTGTTTCGGTTTGTTGTCACACGATGTTCTGCCTTCATTAAACTGTCGCACCCACGAACGCACTTTCGACACATCCATAACTCCATCACCACATGTCTCCTTCAACTGTCGATGGATTTCAATTGGTTTCACACCACGCAAATTCAGAAAACCAATGATTGCACGCTGTTCAAGTAAGGAAAACGTCGCCATTTTAAGTATTTAAAACAGATCTCATTGTCGCCGCTGGCGGTAAGATTCTATCTGCCGTACGTACGGTGCTGCCATCTCTGGGACGTATTGACAATGATCGCTGCCTCATTTTAAAACAATGCGCATGTTTTTATCTCTTTCCAGTCCGGAGAAAAAATATCGGAGGCCTTAGAACTTGAATGCACCTCGTAGTAGAAGAGCATTCGTTACACCTAAGAGTGTGCGATGGATGAGAAAAATCATTGATCCGTTGAACGTACGCTTCTCCCGTCAGTCTTGTGGGAGGCAAGGGTGCACAACCACGGTTTTCCTTGGCTTCAGAGTGTGGTACGTGACAGGGATCCACAAAACCCTGAAACTTCTTGATTCTTAGTCACGGAGCCATGAATCACGTGACTCCGTGACTAATTTCCGCGCCATGTTTGTCAAATGAGTCGTCTCTGACAGTGACTCTGACGCACGTTGGACACTCCTGATCCGGCTTGGAGACGTCATGCACACTGTGACAGGCGAGGACCTTGATTCCCTACGTTTTTTATTTGTCCCAAAGCAATAAATTGTGGTTCAGCGGTCTTAATAACATCCAAATCACGTCCACCATTCGAATCCTAGAAAAGGGAAAACAAATTCTATCATCTAGTGAGGAATTGAGCAGCCTGCAGACCATTAAATGGTACTGGCTAGTAGCTAGTACTAACCCAATCCAGTTGTGTCAGGATAGCAAGATATAGATACAATCGAAATGGAAATGAAGTCCCATGCTTCTTCACAGAGCGTACGGGAACGATGCGAGAGAACCGCACCGTCGTACTAGGCAAGGTCCTAATGGAGGCTGTTTGTCGTTGCCTTCCTCCGACAGTAATGGGGACAAATGATATGATGAAGACGACGCAACTCCGCCGGGAATCGAACCCGGGACCCCGTGCTCCGGAAGCGAGAACGCTACCGCGAGACCACGAGCTGCGAACATACGAGGGTTGGAACTTTCATAGTGGCAACTATTTATTTGCAGCTCGTACAAAATAGATAAGGGTTTCAAAGTTTTACTGACCTTCAAAGTAGTCACCAGCATTGTGTATAGCCCGTTGCCAGCGATGTGGAAGTCGTAGGATACTCTTAGCAGTGCCAGTTGTGTTGACAGTTCGAGCGGCGCGGTCTATTGCCCGACGAATTCGTAGCAGTTCTGAAGCGAATGCCGTGAAGTGTTTCCTTCAGTTTAGAAGTCAAGTTGAACTGACGAGGGCTTAAGTCAGTGGAATGCAGTAGGTGGTATAGCACTTAGCAGCCCCATCAGTGAAGCAGATCAGTAACAGCTTGCACTGTACGTCCTTGAGCATTGTCCTGCAAAATGATGGTCAGGTCCAGCAAAAAGTGTCATCACTTCTGTGTCTAAGCTCGTCGTAGGTTGTGTTCCAAAGATGAACAACATAGAGACAGAAATGATGACACTTTTTGCAGGACCTGACCATCATTTTGCAGGACAGTGTTCAAGCACGTACAGTGCAGGCTGTTACTGATTTGTTTGACTGATGGGGCTGCTAAGTGCTATACCACCTACTGCACTCCCCTCACTTAAGCCCTCGTCAGTTCAACTTCTAAGCTGAAGGAAATACATCACGGCATTCGCTTCAGAACTGCTACTAATTCGTCGGGCAACAGACCGCGCCGCTCGATCTGTCAACACAACTGGCACTGCGAAGAGTATCCTACGACTTCCACATGGCTGGCAACGGGTTATACACAATGCTGGTGACTACTTTGAAGGTCAGAAAAACTTTGAAACACGTATCCATTTTGTACGAGCTGTAAATAAATAGTTGCCGCTATTAAGTTCCAAACCTCGTAGATACAATACAGTAAGAAATACAATATTTCGTTACTTTCCCTTTACATTTGAGTCAGTGGCTGAACCTGAAACAGACTGTACGTTTCGGTAGAACTACGATGTGGGCCAATGAAACTGGTCTGGAAAATATTTCATGCACATTAAGACGAGCAATCAAAATCACGAAGTCGGCCAATGTGCGGGTTATGCAAGTGGGTTGCCTGTCTTAAGGTGCATCAAATACACTGCCTGACGAAAATAGTCAAGTACCCAGAAAACATGGTCGGATATCAATGTAATTTCGTACACGTGAATACTAAAAGTGAGTAGATAAATGATTAGAGTTGTAATCCCCTGTACGGCATTAGTATTGTTCGTGTTTAGTGCTGTTAGCAGGCGTGGTAGGGTATTTAAGGGGCGTAAACAGTGTCAGATGATCAGCAGTCACTGTGAAGGACCCGGAGATGCCGCGTACTCGTGTGAAACAGTTGTCAGCACCTAAGAGAGTTGGAAAGGGGTCTCACGGCGGGCAGCCACACTCATCGTCAAGGTTCCAGTAGACTACGTCTCACCACCGCAACGTAGAGTCGCCTTACTGTGGACCAAGCACATCGTAATCCTACACATCTTCGCCTGCCATCCGAGAACAAGTGATGGACTACCTGAAACATTCTATGTCATCAGCATCATTGGTCAGAGACTAGCAGCAGGTGGACTAGGGAATTACAGTTCCATGCGTGAGCTGCTGTTAGCACCACAACGCAAACGGCTGCGTGTGGACTGATGCCGGATTGCTGATGAAGGGCGTCGCATTGCGTTCGGCAAAGAATCGCGGTTCTGTACTACCGTGGATGGCCATTGTCAGCGAGTATACTGGCAGCCTATGAAGAGGTCCCATTCTTCCAATGTTTTGGAGGGCCACAGAGGCATTAGTCCCGGTGTGGGGAGCCATCGCTTATGACTTTAGGTTATGGTTGGTAGTGGCTGAGGAAAATCTGAAGGCATAACGGTACGTCACGGTCATTCTGCTCTCTCGCGTGTTACCTCTCGTGCTATAATACCGTGGTGGCACTTTTCAACAGGACAATGCTCTTCCACACACGGCGCATGTCTCTAGCAAGTGTCTGCGTGACGCAGCAAAGTTCCCAGCTCTGTCCCCAGTAGAGCAGCTCGGATGTCAACTCCGCCCCACTGCTATTATCCAGGGTGTCAAGATCAGTTACAGCGGTAGTTGTGGGCCATTGTGCCTCAAGAGAGGATACGACGGCTTCATGACACCCATCTAAACCAAATTAGTGCATGGATTCATACCAGAGGGGTTCAGCGTCATACTGATAGGTGGGCTCATGCTGTGAAGTTCTTTCTGAGTTCTATTCGATTTTGTAATTACTGAAATAACACCACATCGCTCTGAAGCTGTGAAGTTTCATTTCGTTTCCTCATGCCCTTCTGGGTGGTTCACTTTTTTTGACGGACGGTGTACTTCAGGTGGCCAACAGCCTTGCCGCAGTGGCAAGACCGGTTCCCGCCGGATCACCGAAGTCAAGCACTGTCGCGCTTGGCGAGAACTTGGATGGGTGACGGTCGGGGCATGCCGAGCGCTGTTGTCAAGCGGGGTGCACTCAGCCCTTATGAGCCCAATTGAGCAGCTACGAAAACTGACAACGGACAAGAGAGCGATGTGCTGACCGCATGCCCCTCCAAGTCCAGTGACACCTTAACGTCAGAGGATGACACGGCGGTCGGTCGGTGCCGTTGCGTTTATCGAAACCTGATCGCACGGAGAGAGATGGCCCACCGGTTCTAGGCGCTTCAGTCCGGAACAACGCAGCTGCTAGTGTCGCAGGTTCGAATCCTGCCTCGGGCATGGGTGTGTGTGATGTCCTTACGTTAGTTAGGTTTAAGTAGTTCTACGTTCTACGGGACTGATGAGCTCAGATGTTACGTTCAAAATGTTTAAGTGTGTGTGAAATCTTATGGGACTTAACAGCTAAGGTCATAAGTCCCTAAGCTTACACACTACTTAACCTAAATTATCCTAAGGACAAACACACACACCCATGCCCGAGGGATGAATCGAAGCTCCGCCGGGATCAGCCGCACAGTCGATGACTGCAGCGCCCCAGACCGCTCGGCTATTCCCGCGCGGCAGATGTTACGTCCCATACTACTTACAGCCATTTGAACCATTTTGAAAGGAGAGAGAGAGAGAGAGAGCGAGAGAGAGAGAGACAGAGAGAGAGAGAATATGTGCACTTCAAGTACCTTAATGTAGGCAACCCAACTGACATCAGCTGTCCGAGGTGCGGAAGACGTAAGTTGCATTGTTTACCTTAAAGAAGCTAAACTAAACTCCTCTCGAACAAGCCATGAAGGCCCAAATGTACCGACCGACCGCCGTGTCATCCTCTGCTAACAGGTGTCACTGGATGCGGATATGGAGGGGCATGTGCTCAGCACACCACTCTCCCGCCCGCATTTCAGTTTCCGAGACCGGAGCCGCTACTTCCCAATCAAGTAGCTCCTCAGTTTGCCTCACAAGGGCTGAGTGCACCCCGCTTGCCAACAGCGCTCGGCAGACCGGATGGTCACCCATCCAACTGCTTGCCCAGCTCGACAGCGCTTAACTTCAGTGATCTGACGGGAACCGGTGTTACAACTGCGGCAAGACCGTTGGCTTGTTTAGCTTAAGGTATTTGAAATATTTTGCGGTCCCTTTTCATTTTGCCTGCCCTGTAGGTGTGCTCTGGAACCTGCTGTGATCGCCACTACCTACATGGATTCTACTTGACGGCCCTGAAACTGGTTTCTCTTAACCTTGAGAAGACATCTGAGTAACTATTCTATATCCACATCCACATCCATACTGCGCAAGCGACCTCACGGGTACCCCGAGTACCTCTATCGGTTCTCCCTTCTATTCCAGTCTCGTATTGTTAGTGGAAAGAAGGATTGTCGGTATGCCTCTGTGTGTGCTCTAATCTCTCTGATTTTATCCTCATGGTCTCTTGGCGATATATGCGTAGGAGGGAGCAATATACTGCTTGACTCCTCGGTGAAGGTATGTTCTCGAAACTTCAACAAAAGCCCGTACCGAGCTACTCAGCGTCGCTCCTGCAGAGTCTTCCACTGGAGTTTATCTAGCATCTCCGTAACGCTTTCGAGATTACTAAATGATCCTGTAACGAAGCGCACTGCTCTCCGTTGGATCTTCTCTATCTCTTCTATCAACCCTATCTGGTATGGATCCCACACTGCTGAGCAGTATTCAAGCAGTGGGCGAACAAGTGTACTGTAACCTGCTTCCTTTGTTTTCGGACTGCATTTCCGTAGGATTCTTCCAATGAATCTCAGTGTGGCATCTGCATTACTGACGATTAATTTTATATAGTGAATCCATTTCAAATGAAACCTAATGTGTACTCCCAGATAATTTATGGAATTAACTGCTTCCAGTTGGTGACCTGCTATATTGTAGCTAAATGATAAGGCATCTTTCTTTCTATGCATTCTCAGCACATTACACTTGTCTACATTGAGATTCAATTGCCATTCCCAGCACCATGCGTCAATTTGTTGCAGATCCTCCTGCATTTCAGTACAATTTACCATTGTTACAACCTCTCGATACACTACAGCATCATCCGCAAATAGCCTTAGTGAACTTCCGATATTATCCACAAGGTCATTTACATATATTGTGAATAGGAACGGTCCTACGACACTCCCCTGCGGCACACCTGGAATCACAGGAAGTAGCTTTAAGGGCCTGTAGAACAGTATGAAACACATGCCTCTGCAGGACTGGAGCCCACAGGCGTCAAACAGATGAAGGTGCAGAGTGTAGACGGTCGGCATACAGGACGATGGTGCGACGGCGTTTGTCGTTACAGAGGCTGCGAGAGTGCAAACACTCTCTGTGCTATTCAGCTGCCCCTCTCACACCCCCGGCAGCGTACAGGAGCGGCGATGACCGGCCCGCCGGCCAACCACCACCAGTGCGTGACGCGCCGTTCGGCCGCGTCCAGGCAGAGCAAAAACACGGCAACTGGGTCACGCGGCCTCTGCGCCAGCTGTGTCGGGTTACGCCACGCAGCCGCTGCGCTTACGGGCGACCGGCCCGCCCAGGGACCCACGCGTAATAGCGCCAGCCTGAGACCGACCTGCTGTGCTGCGTGGCTGCCCCTGTGTAAACACGCGACTCGTTACTCCGTAATGGCCGACGGATTAACTGCGACCTGTGTTACTGCAAAGGTGGCGTTTTTGTCGTCTCGTCAAACGGGATATACACGGTGGTCCATTGATAGTGACTGGGCCAAATATCTCACGAAATAAGCGTCAAACGGAAAAACTACAAGGAACGAAACTTGTCTAGCTTGAAGGGGGAAACTAAATGGCGCTATGGTTGGCCCACTAGATGGCGCTGCCATACGTCAAACGGATATCGACTGCGTTTTTTTAAATAGCAACCTCCATTTTTTATTACATTTTCGTGTAGTACGTAAATAAATATGAATTTTTTAGTTGGACCAGATTTATTCAATCTGTATATTGAGCAGGCAATAAAGGAAACAAAAGAAAAGTTCGGAGTAAGTATTAAAACCCATGGAGAAGAAATAAAAACTTTGAGGTTCGCTGATGACATTGTAATTCTGTCAGAGACAGCAAAGGACTTGGGAGAGCAGTTGAACGGAATGGACAGTGTCTTGAAAGGCGAATATAAGATTAACATCAACAAAAACAAAACAAGGATAATGGAATGTAGTCGAATTAAATCGGGTGATGCTGAGGGAATTAGATTAGGAAATGAGACACTTAAAGTAGTAAAGGAGTTTTGCTATTTGGGGAGCAAAATAACTGATGATGGCCGAAGTAGAGAGGATATAAAATGTAGGCTGGCAATGGCAACGAAAGCGTTTTTAAAGAAGAAAAATTTGTTAACATCTAGCACTGATTCAAGTGTCGGGAAGTCGTTTCTGAAAGTATTTGTATGGAGTGTAGCCATGTATGGACGTGAAACGTGGACGATAAATAGTTTAGACAAGAAGAGAATAGAAGCTTTCGAAATGTGGTGTTACAGAAGAATGCTGAAGATTAGATCGGCAGATCACATAACTAACTAATGAGGAGGTATTGAATAGAATTGGGGAGAACAGAATTTTGTGTCACAACTTGACTAGAAGAAGGGATCGGTTTCTAGGACGTTCTGAGACATTGAGGAATCACCAATTTAATATTGGACGGCAGCGTGGAGGGTAAAAATTGTAGAGGGAGACCAAGAGATGAATACACTAAGCAGATTCAGAAGGGTGTAGGTTGCAGTAGGTACTGGGAGATGAAGACGCTTGCACAGGATAGAGTAGCATGGAGAGCTGCATGAAACCAGTCTCAGGACTGAAGACCACAACAACAACAACAGTTGGACCACTTTTTTCGCTTTGTGATAGATGGCACTGTAATAGTCACAAACGTATAAGTACGTGGTATCACGTAACATTCTGCGGGTGCGGACGGTATTTGCTTCGTGATACATTACCCGTGTTAAAACGGGCCGTTTACCAATTGGGGAAAAGGTCGATATCGTGTTGATGTATGGCTATTGTGACCAAAATGCGCAACGGGCGTGTGCGACGTATGCTGCTCGGTATCCTGGACATCATCCAAGTGTCCGGACCGTTCGCCGGATAGTTGTTTTATTTAAGGAAACAGGAAGTGTTCAGTCACATGTGAAACGTCAACCACGACCTGCAACAAATGATGATGCCCAAGTAGGTGTTTTAGCTGCTGCCGCGGCTAATCCGCACATCAGTAGCAGACAAATTGCACGAGAATCGGGAATTTCAAAAACGCCGGCGTTGAGAATGCTACATCGACATCGATTGCACCCGTACCATATTTCTATGTACCAGGAATTGCATGGCGACCACTTTGAACGTCGTGTACAGTTCTGCCACTGGGTGCAAGAGAAATTACGGGACGATGACAGATTTTTTGCACGCGTTCCATTTAGCGACGAAGCCGTAACGTAAACCGGCATAATATGCACTACTGCGCAACGGAAAGTCCACGATGGCTGCGGCAAGTGGAACATCACCGACGTTGCCGGATTAATGTATGGTGCGGCGTTATGGGAGGAAGGGTAATTGGCCCCCATTTTATCGATGGCAATCTAAATGGTGCAGTGTATGCTGATTTCCTACGTAATGTTCTGTCTATGTTACTACAAGATGTTTCACTGCATGACAGAATGGCGATGTATTTGCAACATGATGGATGTCCGGCACATAGCTCGCGTGCGGTTGAAGCGGTATTGGACAGCATATTTCATGACAGGTGGATTGGTCGTCGAAGCACCATACCATGGCCGGCAAGTTTAGCGGATCTGACGTCCCCGGATTTCTTTCTGTGGGGAAAGTTGAAGGATATTTGATACCGTGATCCACCGACAACGTCTGACAACATGCATCAGCGCATTGTCAATGCATGTGCGAACATTACAGAAGGCGAACTACTCGCTGTTGAGACGTATTTCGTTACACGTATTGCCAAATGCATTGAGGTTGACGGACATCATTTTGAGCATTTATTGCATTAATGTGGTATTTACAGGTAATCACCCCGTAACAGCATGCGTTCTCAGAAATGATAAGCTCACAAAGGTACATGTATCACATTGGAACAACCGAAATAAAATATTCAAATGTACCTACGTTCTGTATTTTAATTTAAGAAACCTACCTGTTACCAACTGTTCGTCTAAAATTGGGAGCCATATGTTTGTGACTATTACAGCGCCATCTATCACAAAGCGAAAAAAGTGGTCCAACTAAAACATTCATATTTCTTTACGTACTACACCAATATGTAATAAAAAATGGAGGCTCCTATTTAGAAAAACGCAGTTGTTATCCGTTTGACCTATGGTAGCGCCATCTAGGGGGGAACCATAGCGCCATCTGGTTTCCCCCTTCAAGCTAGACAAGTTTCATTCTTTGTAGTTTTTTCGTTTGACGCTTATTTCGTGAGATATTTGGCCCGGTCACGATCAATGGACCACCCTGTATTCGGAAATTTGTGGTAACGACTATGGGACCGAACAGCTGAGGTCATCGGTCCCTAAACTTACGCACTACTTAATCTAACTTACGCTAAGGACAACACACACACACACACACACACACACACACACACACACACACACACACCCATGCCCGGGGGAGGACTCGAACCTCTGACGGGGGAAGCCGCGCGAACCGTGACAAGGCGCCAAGACCGCACGGCTAACCCGCGCAGCTGAAACGGGATAGTTCCTGCTACTGTCACAGCCCATTTTATGGCAAGGTCATCGAAACAACGGTGTATGTAATTCAGCGTCCTTAAGACGACCTTGTGAATGGTGATTGATTTCATTTCTTTGACAGAAATGCCGTCGTATTTCTTACAGGACTTTCACCTGATAGCTCCGATTGTATCAGGCTTTAAGAGGAACGTCATTGCAGTATATAACCCGCCGATTCAGTGCTAATCAAGCCATTTACAACCGTCAACAGTGGAACACCAACCAAAAATAACCACCATGTGCTTGATGTACATAAATTATTCTACCAGTGTGAATGCCAACACAAACGTAGACAGTTATTATGGATCAAGGGTCACTCTGGTATCTCGTATGACGAGATAGCTGACCACCCGACGAAATATAGGGTGAATGATGGCCAGCTTTACTATATTTGGCTGCTACATTGGGATTTCGTTGCCAGCTTAAAGAAGCAAGACTTTCAAGGGGGAGGACTCATATGTGGCAGATCTTAGAACATTCGAACGGAAGACAATACGCTTCAGTATAGCCGAGCATTTCGCCAGAATCACAGTTCTCACAGACAAAAGTTGGTTCACGGCTGATATCGTTCGCATCTACGTAGGATAAAGTCCCAGTCATTTTCGTCCTGGGAAAAACATCTAAACGAGGTCGCAGGAATAGGCATCATCCATTACATTATTCGTCATCTATGAAGATGTAAACGATATGTAATTAAAATCTTGAAATTGTACTGCACAGCTTCGATATTTTGTATGGAAAACATTTTTATACCACCAAAAGCTGCCAGTCAGTACTCCTTCATTTTGTGAGACTAGTTTCGGAGCCGAGCGAGGTGGCGCAGTGGTTAGCGGACTGGACTCTCATTCGGGAGCCGCCCGGGGTAGCCGAGCGGTGTAGGGCGCCTTGTCACGGTCCGCGTGGCTCCCACTGTCGGAGGTTCGAGTCCTTCCTCGGCCACGTGTGTGTGTGTGTGTGTGTGTTGTCCTTAGGGTAAGATAGTTTAAGTTCGATTAAGCTTAGGGATCGATGACCTCAGCAGTTTGGTCCCGTAAGTCCTTACCACAAACTTTCAAAATTTCGCATTCGGGAGGACGACGGTTCAAACCCGCGTCCGGCGATCCTGATTTAGGTTTCCCGCAATTTCCATCAATCGCTTCAGGCAAATTCCGGGACGGTTCCATTGAAAGACGACGGCCGACTTGCTTCCCCATCCTTCCCTAATCCGATGGGACCGATGACCACGCTGCTTGGGCCCCTCCCACAGGTCAACCAACCATCAACTAGTTTCGACATAACGTCATCATCTAGCAGACTTTACTGCTCGAAGTAGTATAAACCATGTGTCCATAATTACAACGTTCATAAAAGATAAGTTTAACATTGTAGCAATAAGCGGACATAGCGTATGGCACGACACACGACTTCGTCGAGCACACAATACTTGTGATCGAGGCTCGCGCAATAGATATTACTAGGAGTTTTCCGCAGTGTAAAAAATGTCTTTCCTACAGTAGCCTGAAGAAATAGAACAGTATTGGTGCTGTGCGGTGAAGTACAGTAAAAACAAGCAATACGCCCCGTAAATGTTGTAATAGGTGTTATAAAAGTCGCGGGTAATCACTAATAGAGGTATTGACATGGGAAAGGTAGTAACTACCAAAAAGAAAACTTATCAAGGAAACGAAAAAACAATTTTATGAATTCGTTTTTACTAACATTATCACAGGAAATTGCTTGTAATGGGAAGCATACACTCATGCTTTGTGTTTCGTATGGCATTTTTGAAAAATTTGGCATTTTTTGTCTATGAAATCTCAATTTCTGTACGAAACATGCAAAATCATTCCTTACCAAAAATCAGAATTACTGTTATTTGTATTTCACGCACAGATTTTGCAGTGAAATCTATGCTACTTCTCATCGAGGAAGTTTACATAGGTAATAAGTCTTTTTTCGTTTACATCGTTATGACTGGTCGTCTTTCAAGGCGCTACAAGCACTGCAAACTAGTGAGTGGCCCGAATGACCGTCTTTTTTTAGAAATTTTGTGGTCCACTCACATTTCAGTGTCATTCTATGACTGTCTTGTTTTTAAGACATGAAAATCGTTTCTTGACAGTGTAACCCACCTTAAGGAGCTGATTTTTGAAAGAATTGTGATCAAAAACTTGTCATATTGCGCAGAAATTTCTAAGAAGTCGTCATCCTTCATCATTATTATATTATTATGCCTTACATCTTTAGCACTTCAAATAATACCTGCTACCTCTTCTGGAACCATTCTCTTGCACCCATTTTTTTCTTTTGTTAAGTATGCCAAATTCTCTATCACAAGACATGAAGGGATGTCCTGAAACTACAAATTTCAACTTACTATGGTAAACCGGCATACTGGTTTATAAACAAAGATCTGTATCACTACCGCTTGTTACCAACACGTTTAGACACATTCTGTTGCCGAGACATTGTAAAAGAAGATACCACATTGTCCGCGCCTAAAGCTCAACACATACAACCTAACGTATCCAGCGACTACGTTTTGGCTGCGTCTCTTTATGTCTAGATGTACTACCTTGTCTGTGCCACTGGAATGGCCACATACTACCTCCTCCACACAAAACCTCAAAATCGTAATTCTTGGCAGTTACCACCTTGCACATATCAATGCCTCATTTACAGTCACATTGATTAACCAAACAGCCACAGTTCAGAGTGGTAAAGCTACGAAAGGTGCTGCAACCAGTTACCTCATGACGCATTTTAGGAAGCATCATAGGTTACAGTTCCCGACCATCAGACAGCATTAACCTTTCAAGAAGTTCATAACAGCTCGTATTCCGCTGCAGACCGAATGATGCGTACTGGCAACCAGAGGTAGATTTTCCATGTGTTCCCTAGATCACTTCTGGTGAATGCCGGAATGGTTCCTTAGAAACAGACACTGCCGATTTCCTCCCCCATCCTTCCCCCCACTCCGTCTCTAATAATCTCAGCTTCGATGACGCTTGAAAAACTACTTTTCTCTTAAGGTTTTGAGGTTCAGCGAGTATTTTTTATTTAATAAAATTGCAGCCAAATAGCCATATACAGTTACTTTGCTTAATATTTTACATTTACATTTTACATTTTTGCATATTCATTTATCTATTTCACTCTTTTACTGCACAGTTCTATGTGATATCGTTCGGAGGCTTCGTTACACAGTTCCCATACACATGTTGTGGTTGGGTAGTGATAAGTTTTGTTTTTGCAAATTCGCAAGACCGCTACGGTCGCAGGTTCGAATCCTGCCTCGGGCGTGGATGTTTGTGATGTCCTTAGGTTAGTTAGGTTTAACTAGTTCTAAGTTCTAGGGGACTAATGACCTCAGCAGTTGAGTCCCATAGTGCTCAGAGCCATTTGAACCACTTTTTGCAAATTAGCTGATGAAAGCCGTGAATAGAAAATCTAGTTACGACATGTCATAGCTCGAAGTTTGGTGCTGCCCATGAGCGGTTCGTCATTGCTTCTGTGGCATAGAACTCCGGCCATATTTTTTCTCGTTTGTCCTCCATGATCTTGAGTTGCTTTCTGGCAGCCTGGTGTGTGGCATCATATATCGAAGTCTGATGTCTTCAATTAGGAATGTCTCTCTCGCTAGCAGGTACACTAGTCTAGATCTTGTTGTCTTTGAGAGACCTAGTGCTCATTTTAGATAAGTCGATTTTACCTTTTCTAGTGTATCTAGATTTTTTTCTGTCAGGTGGTCCCATATAAACTCCATCCCATAGGCCAGGATTGGCAAGATTTTTGCATTAAATAATTTCATGTCTTTTTCTAGTAGGCGGATGTTTTTGATGTCCTGTATTGCTATTATTGCTTGGGCTGCACGTTTTGTTGTATGTTTTGCGAAGCATTTGGCTGTTGGTTGCAATGTCACCCCTAGGTACTTAAAGTCTGATGAGATTTTTATTTTTTGTCCTCTAATGTTGATTTCCGCATTCTTGGATGTTTTGCCTCCTTTTCTGAAAATCACCATTTCTGTCTTTGGTATGTTTATGTGTAGTTTGTGTTCACTGCACCATTTGTCTATTTTCTCAATGATTTTCGGCAGCCTCTGTACATCTGTTGAACCTACGGCTATGACGTCAGCGTATGCATATACATATACATCTTCTTCATTTTCTCCAATTCTGCCGGCCAGAGTGGCCGAGTGTTTCTAGGTGCTACAGTCTGGAACCGCGCGACTGCTACGGTCGCAGGCTCGAATCTTGCCTCGGGCATGGATGTGTGTGATGTCCATAGGTTAGTTAGGTTTAATTAGTTCTAAGTTCTAGGGGACTGATGACCTCAGAAGTTAAGTCCCATAGTACTCAGAGTCATTTGAACCATTTTTTTCTCCAATTCGTGGTACTTCTTCAGTGGCAAGACTGTACAGCAAAGGTCTCATTGGGTCACCCTGTAAGACTCCGTTCGATTGCAGAATGAGGTTCGAAAAAGAGAGGTTTTCTGATACTGTGATTAAGTTGTATTCGAGGATTGACTTGACTATTCTTGCCTATGCGCTATCTTCTCCCATTGTGTTTTCCAGTTTTCGGACTACGAGATCTCTTTCCAGTAGGTCAAAGGCTTTGGTAAAGTCTATGAACATTGTGTAGAACATTTGTTTCTTTTGTAACGCTTCGTCGATCTTAACATTACTCTTGCACAACGCGCGTTACCTGCATGGAGCGTCTTATTTTATCGCGATATACGGGGCGGGCAAAATGAAACAGGCCTGCAAAATATTTCATGCACACTAAGATAGGCAAACCAAGTCTCGATTATGTAAATCGTATTGCCTATTTTAACGTGCCCGAAATACTTTCCAAGCCAGTTTCATTTTGACTTCCTGTAATATACGTAAATGAACAGAGATATACCACAAATGACCAGAATAGTAACTAATTGCTGATTAGCCTGACATCTACTTGCAATTAATTCATGTATGACTTAAAAGTAGTGACCCTTAAACAAATGTTCCAGATAGAGAAACGTTCCTTTCGTCTGTGCCTCGGAGGTTCCTTGGCGACCCGCGAAGTCCCAGTTGCCGGCCGTCGCCAGAATCCACGACTCTTGGTGCTGTGCGGGGCGCGAGACAAATTACGAGATGTACTATCCCGCGGATTTAATTGGAAACGTTTAATGGAGGATCCGGGTTAATTGTCTGCGCTGTTACACTATCAGTCACTCCAAACAAGGGTCGCCAGCCTCGATTTGACGCGTGACACAGGGTTAAACTTCTCACTACTGCAATATCAAATGACTAATCAAAGCACTTTAGCAGACCAATCACTGTTAGAAACATTCCGAGATCGGCTCGGTGGGGAGGAATGTGTACAGTTCATACACCGCCTCGTCGAACTGACCGGTAAACAAGCTCACCAATAATCAAATGGTTCAAATGGCTCTGAGCACTATGGGACTCAACTGCTGTGGTCATAAGTCCCCTAGAACTTAGAACTACTTAAACCTAACTAACCTAAGGACATCACACACATCCATGCCCGAGGCAGGATTCGAACCTGTGACCGTAGCGGTCGCGCGGTTCCAGACTGTAGCGCCTTTAACCGCTCGGCCACTCCGGCCGGCACCAATAATCACTTCCGCAACAAACTGGAACGCAGTTCGATGTCTGTAGGGGAAGAGTCACGCAAAAATATTATTGTCAGATTTGCACTCAAACAAATTAAATTTATCGGTATATCAAATTCGTCGCTTTTATCCGATACTACCTCCAGCTCCACAGTCCGACGTGCGCTCTCTCTCAAATACCGAACAAACTCCCGCTCCATTCCGCAACACTTGCGAGAAAAACAGGAAACAGCCTAAGCAGATCTCCATGTCGGGGCCCGGGAACGCACTTCGGATTCTCCGTCTTCCGTAATGCACTAAGTAACCTGGTTGATCATGAAGGAACTCATAGTCCCTTCCTCTAATACACGCAACGAAAACACTTCCTCCACCTCGGAGGATAGGCGACTTCTGTATCCAAAAAAGGCTGCAGAACGATCCTCCGTTTCTTGCGCTAGAGCTTGCTTCACTATATTATTTAACATGTAAGCCTTTCAATGGACAAGTGGAAAGAGTCCATTTAAGGCCTCTATGTGGCGGAAGATTTGTCTGATTTGATAGAAGAAGAGACAGGAGTCGATCTAGAAGAGATAGGGGATCCAATATCAGAATCAGAGTTGAAAAGAGCTTTGGAAGACTTAAGTTTGAATAAGCAGAAGGGATAGATAACATTACCCGCCAGGGTAGCCAAGAGGGGCAAAGTGCTGCTTTCTGGACTCTGGTAGGCGCGCCGGCCCCGGATCGAATCCGCCCGCCAGGTTAAAGACGAGGGCCGGTATCCCGGCCAGCCTGGATGTGGTTTTTCGGCGGTTTTCCACATCCCGCTAGGTGAATACCGGCCTGTTCCCCACGTTACGCCTCACTTACACGACTCGCAGTCTTTTGAAATACGTTCACACTATTCCCTGGCTTACAGTAAACGCAGACAGCTGGGGTACACTAACCCCATCCGGGAGGCGGATGGGGGGGGGGGGTTGGGGTGGCGGCAGGAAGGGCATCCGGCCACCCTCACTGCCAAATCAATAGAAACACCGCCGACCCCGCTATGACGCGGGACAAAGGCCGCAAGAAACAAAGAAAGAAACAGATAACATTCCATCCGAATTTCTCAATCATCGGGGGAACTGACAACGTTGGTGCGTAGAATCTATGAGTCTGGCGACATACCATCTGATTTTCGGAAAAATGTCATCCACATGGTTCCCAAGACTGAGCTGACAAGTGCGAGAATTATCGCACAATCAACTTAACAGTTGATGCATCCAAGTTGCTGACAGGAATAATACACAGAAGAAATGAAAAGAATATTGAGGATGTGTTAGATGACCAGTGTAGTTTGGCTTTTGGAAAGGTAAAGGCACCAGAGAGGCAATTCTGATGTTACGGTCAGAAGCATGTCTGAAGAAAAATCAAGACACGTTCATAGGATTTGTCGATCGGGAAAAAAGGGTTTGGCAGTGTAAAATGATTCAAAATGTTCGAAATTATGAGAAAAATAGGAGTAAGCTATAGGGAGAGACGGGTAATATAAATATGTACAAGAGCCAAGAGGGAATAATACATAAAAGTGGACCAAGAACGCAATGCTCATATTAAAAAGGGGTGTAAGACAGGGATGTAGTCTTTCGCCCCTAATGTTCAATGTATACATCGAAGAAACAATGATGGAAATAAAAGAAAGGTTCAACAGTGGGAGTAAAATTCACGATGAAATTATATCAATGATAAGGTTCACTGATGGCATTCCTCTCCTCAGTGAAAGTGAAGACGAATTGCAGGAGCTGTCGAGTGGAATGAACAGTCTAATGAGCACAGAATATGGTTTGAGACTTAATCGAAGAAAGATGAAAATAATGAGAAATAGAAGAAATGAGAATAGCGAGAAACATTACGTCAGAATTGATGGTCACGAAGTAGACGAAGTTAAGGAATTCTGTTACCTAGACAGAGAAATAATTCATGACTGATGGGGGAAATATGACAAAAAAAGCAGACTAGCACTGGCAAAAATGGCAGTCCTGGCAGACAGAAGTCGGCTAGTATCGAATTAAATTTAAATTAATTTGAGGGAAAATGTCTGGGAATGCACGTTTGGAGCAGCAGCTTTGCATGGTAGTGGCAACAGGACTGTGGTAAAACCGGAACAGAAGAGAATCGAAGCATTTGACATGTGGTGCTACAGACGAATGTTGAAAATTAGGTGGAATGATAATGTAAGGAATGAGGAGGTTCTGCACAGAATAGGCAAGGAAAGAAATATATGGAAAACACTGAGAAAAAGAGGGGACAGGATGATGGGACATCTGTTAACACATCGAACAACTTCCATGGTACTAGGGGGAGCGGTAGAGCGTAAAAACTCTGGAGGAAGACAGAGATTGGAATGCATCCAGCAAATAATTGAGGACGTAGGTTGCAAGTGCTGTTCTCATATGAAGAGGTTGGCACAGGAGAGGAATTTGTGGCGGGCCGCATCAAACCAGTCATAAAACTGATGACCAAAAAAAAAGACGTTACAGCCAATCAAAATCAGGGGCGGGATGTAGGCATTTCTATTGGCTTGCGCTGACAGAGCTTCTGTAGGATGCTGCTTACTGGTAGGACCTTTAAATTTTTTCAGCAACGAGTGTCGTTAAAAACCAGCCGTTATGCGGAAATAACGCGTACCTAAAATCTGCGCTCTGACAGCCACCCGTTTTGGAGGATTAGGGAAACTCCTGCCCATCTTCTTCAAAGCGAACAATAAACCCTTTCACCTTGCAGCCAGAAGCTCAATGAGAAGACTATAAGATATCCCCAATTAAAAAGCCGGCCGGTGTGGCCGTGCGGTTCTAGGCGCTGCAGTCTGGAACCGCGTGACCGCTACGGTCGCAGGTTCGAATCCTGCCTCGGGCATGGATGTGTGTGATGTCCTTAGGTTAGTTAGGTTTAGGTAGTTCTAAGTTCTAGGGGACTGATGACCACAGATGTTAAGACCCATAGTGCTCAGAACCATTTGAACCATTTTGAACGCAATTAAAAGGAGACCTTCGCTGTAGCAGAGTTGTATCTACCAGATGTACCGGTATGATAAAAGCGTTTTTTTGTGAAAATGAAACACTAATTTTGAATGGAAAAGTAAAAACATTTGATTCAAAGTACTGACCATTGCTTTCTATCCATTTTGACCACCTTTCTGGCAAGTTGTGGACACCACGCCAATAGAAATGTTCGTCTTTTGAAGCAAACCAATCAGACACCCAATTTTCGACTTCTTCGTAGGAATCGAAATGTTCCTCAGCCAATGCGTGTCCCATTGATGAAAACAAATGGTAGTCGGAAGGGGCCAAGTCTGGTGAATACGGCGGGTGGGGTAGCAGCTCCCAGCCAAGTGTTTCGATTGTATCCTGCACCAGTTTTGCTTTGTGTGGAGGTGCATTGTCGTGTAAAAAAATTACTTTGCCATGTCTTCTGGCCCATTCTGGCCTTTTTTCGATCAATGCATAGTTCAAACTGATCATTTGTTGTCTGTAGCGACTAGTATTCACAGTTTCACCGGGTTTTAGAAGCTCATGATACACCACACCTTTCCTATCCCACCAAACACAGAGCATTGTATTCTTGCCGAATCGATCTGGTTTTGCAGTCGATGTTGATGGTTGTCCCGGATTAACCCACAATTTTCCCGTTTAGGATTCTTAAAATAAATCCATTTTTCATCACCAGTAACAATTCGATGCAAAATTGATTTTCTTTCATGTCTTTGAAGCAAAATTTGACAAATGGTTTTTCGGTTTTCCATCTGTCTTCATTCCATTCATGTGGCACCCATTTTCCACACTTTTGGATCTTTCCCATAGCTTTCAAACGGTTAGAAATTGTTTGTTGTCCAACATTTAGCATAGCTGCCATTTGCTTCTGACTCAAAGTATCATCTTCATCCAATATTGCTTGCAATTCGGCGTCTTGGAACTTTTTTGGTTGTCTTCCACGTTCTTCATTTCTTACATCAAAATCATTATTTCTGAACCGCTGAAACCATCTTTTGCATGTTGCTTCTGATAGAGCATGATCACCGTATGCCTCGACAAGCATTCGATGCGACTCCGCAGCACTTTTTTTCAAATGAAAACAAAAAATTAATACTTTCCGCAAATCATCACTTTCTGGTACAAAATTCGACATCGTTAACACGATGAAAACATATGATGTTGTTTGTTCCATGACTTGATGTATACTAAATATCTTTAACAGATGTCATACCAACCAAACAAAAAAAAAATTAAGGCTCGTTCACAACAAATGTTCCCTATGGACACATTTGTATCTTAACGCTCATTTCACATCGGTACACCTGGCAATCTCAGTGGATGAATGCTTTTACCGAGATATGACGTGGTCGTATTCCTAGTTGCACAAGCGAAGTTAACGGCTTCGCAGCAATTTCCTGTTTCTTGAGAGTTGTTTCGGCAGTTCGTTGCATGATGAATGACTAAGAATCAGCACGAACACCGATTATCCCATTTCTTTGCGTAGAAGTGGAGCATGCTTCACAAGTTCATCGCGTGAGAGCAGCCTCTCGCACGGTGCACAATAATCCGTTGGTGTCAGCGTTAGGAGGAGGACGTGTGACCAAGAAGGCCCTTGTGCTTCTTCAAAAATTTCGATGGGACGTCTTGGAACTTCCCCCTTACTGCTCCGATATTTCCCCACATGACTTGCATATCTTCGGCTCATTAAAACGATCTATGAAAGGTAAGAGGTTCACCTGTGACAAGGAACTTCAGGGCATCGTGGAAAACTGGATCCGTCGGCAACCCACAAGTTTCTACAGTGACTCCGTCCACTCCCTTCGTACGCGCTGGGACCGGTGTAGCAATATCAATGGCAGTTATGTACAGTTGTACTGTTCCACATGAACAATAACTACAATCCAGAATGAGATTTTCACTCTGCAGCGGAGTGTGCGCTGATATGAAACTTCCTGGCAGATTAAAATCTCATTCTGGAAACATTCCCCAGGCTGTGGCTAAGCCATGTCTCCGCAATATCCTTTCTTTCAGGAGTGCTAGTTCTGCAAGGTTCGCAGGAGAGCTTCTGTAAAGTTTGGAAGGTAGGAGACGAGGTACTGGCAGAAGTAAAGCTGTGAGTACCGGCCGTGAGTCGTGCTTCGGTAGCTCAGTTGGTAGAGCACTTGCCCGCGAAAGGCAAAGGTCCCGAGTTCGAGTCTCGGTCGGGCACACAGTTTTAATCTGCCAGGAAGTTTCAATAACTACAATATTCTTGGTAAAATTTCTTTGCCTATAAATGTAGTCTCGTCTTCAGTTGGGCATACTTTATACACCAGCAAAGCGGGGTAGCACACATGTGCGGCCAGAGAATGTTCCAATAGCTTGTTCGATTACTCAGAACAGCAAAAGCTATCAATTCAGATATGCGATATCGCTGGTAGAAAAATATTTTGTTCATAAATAAAATCAGAAACGCAACCCACGATTTCATTCGTACCACGGGAAAGACAATGATCAGAGACGTAGTAGAGAGGGTGGGATATAATTAATTCTCTACCAGAGAGCCCGCAACTCAGACCGATCTAAAAGTCAGAGTCCTCCGTGCCCCGTGCCGTATGCGGAACATCGACGGTGGTCACAAAACGTTTAACGCGCAGATTTATTCATGAAGGCATTGGTAACTGCATTTGCATCTTGCAGAGACAAGTCCTAATGCTGGCGCACCCTCTACGAATCCTGTATTTGAGGCTGCCTAACTGCCTTAAGGCTCTCACTAAATCACTTTCATAGCACACATTATATGGGAATAAGTCACACATTACCTGAACCGTCAGACTAATTAGTTCTAACTAATAACAAAAATAAATGTCCAAGGCAGGCGCGGCCGGCAGGCCACGCGAAGTGGTAATTAAATCAGTAAATCATAAGTGTGGGAGAGAAAGACTGCGAGACGCGGAGTAATTTCAGGCCGCTCGCAAAACAAAATAACCGTGAATAATGAATGGGTGCGCCTGCACATTACCTCCAGAGTCGCTGGTAAATTGCGTTACCCCCACTTCTTTAAAGACCGACCACTCTTAGTTACGGAAATGCTTTGTTGAAAATAATTAGTCTTACGCGCACAAGCAGTTATTTGAATAGGTGGTGTGTCTCCTTTTCAATGCGGGGTCAACTAGGTACAGTATGTCATCAAAAGTATCCGGACACCCCCAAAAGCATACGTTTTTCATATTAGGTGCATTGTGCTGCCACCTACTGCCAGGTACTCCATATCAGCGACCTCAGTAGTCATTAGACATCGTGAGAGAGCAGAATGGGGCGTTCCGCGGAACACACGGACTTCGAACGTGGCCTGGTGATTGGGTGTCAGTTGTGTCATACGTCTGTACTCGCGAAAGCCACACTCGTAAACACCTCTAGGTCCACTGTTTCTGACGCGACAGTGAAGAGGAATCGCGAAGGGACACGTACAGCACAAAAGTGTACAAGCTGACCTCGTCTCTTGACTGACAGAGAAAAAAATCTGGAAATTTGTGGTAAGATCATACGGAACCAAACTGCCGAGGCCATCGGTCCCTAAGCTTACACACTACTTAATCTAACTTAAACTAACTTACGCTAAGGACAACCGCATACCCATGCGCAAGGCAGGACTCGAACCTCCGACGGTGGGAGCCGCACGGACCGTGAAATGACGCCTAAGACCGCTCGGCTACCCCGCGCGGCGACTGACAAGAGGCCGCCGACAGTTGAAGAGGGTCGTAATGTGTAATTGGCAGACATCTATCCAGACCGTCACATAGAAATTTCAAACTGCACCATTACCCACAGCAAGTATTACGACAGTTAGGTAGGAGGTGAGAAAACTTGAATTTCATGATCGATCGGCTGCTCATACGCCACACATCACGGCGGCAAATGCCAAACGACGCCTCGCTTGGTGTAAGGAGCATAAACATTGGACGATTGAACAGTGTTGTTTTGCGTGGCACTATCACAGCAGAGGTCTACACTGATGTTTTAGGGACGTTCTTGCCTCCCACTGTTGAAGAGCAATTCGGGGGTGGCGATTGCATCTTTCAACACGATCGATCTGTTCATAATGCACGACCTGTGGCGCAGTGGCTACACGACAATAACATCCCTGTAATGGACTGGCCTGCACAGTGTCGTGACATGAATCCTGTAGAACACCTTTGGGATGTTTTGGGACGCCGAATTCGTGCCAGGCCTCACCGACCGACATCGATACCTCTCCTCAGTGCAGCACTCCCAAGAAATGTTCCCGCACCTGATTGAACGTATGCCTGCGTGAGTGGAAGCTGTCATCAAGGCTAAGGGTGGGCCATCACCATATTGAATTTCAGCATTACCGATGGAGGGCGCAACGAACTTGTAAGCCATTTTCGGCTAGGTGTCCGGATATTTTTGATAGTGTGAGGACGACAAAAAAATTTTAAAACGCCGGATTGGGAGTAAAAAGTAGTCTCCAGTAACCTGATTAATCGGGACACAATGCAAATTACTGTGTGGAATGGTATAACGTGGCACTTTGTTGCCCGTGTGACGGAAGGGCAGCCCGGTGGTGGGAAGAGTATAGAAGCTGCCCGCACAAGCGACAAACGTAAGACGGGCTAACAGACTGACGGAACGATAACTACCTTGTGGACGGTGTGACGACATGCACTCACGACTAAGACCACTGGGTCGCTCCCTTCACGAGCCAGTTTACTATCAAAAGTAGCCAGAATGCTATGGTGCTTTGATTATTCAGTGTGAACTGGGCATTTCTTTTTTATATCTAAAAGTTTCCTGTTCCCCTACTATATTCAACATATGGCTGTTTTCTTTTTTATTAAGTATTCTGAAATTTTCTGACCGGGTTCTGATGCTGTGCCGCGTTTCGCGCAAGTGCGTTGTTAATGCAGATCGGGATTATTTAAGTTAAGGTGTTCTTGAAATATTTTTCGAAATGACCTACCGGTTTGCCCTTCTTAATACGAAGCGGTTGTTGTTCAAAACGTTAAATAATATATACCTGAAGTTTCGCATGCGTACCGTTGATTTTGGCTGAGTAAAAGAAAGAAAGTGCGTTAATTTCTGGGTGACCCTCTATTATATCTCTTTAAAAAAATAATGTAACTATTTATTTAGAGGAAACACTCTCCTGGTAAATTTGTTTGTCCTCTGATTTAACGTGATCTGTTACTGATTTTTACTGAAGTTAGTTTTTACGTTTAGCTTTCAAAAAAATACAAAAGAGTTATAATAAGCAAATTAATGAATTTCGTAGGTTGCCAATTACGTATTATATCTGGTTTTTATCGAGCGCCAGGCTCATTAGAAATTACCGTAAATGCAATAGCGTAGTATTACTCAGCTCTGAAATTATTACTATCACAGAAAATAGAGAAGTTTTAATAAAATTATTTCACTGGATTCCGTCAATTAATCTCACTGAATATTTTTACATAATTTCTTCCGCTCCGGCTATCAGACATTGTGCTGTGAAAAAATATTTTTAAATGTACCGCGTAATGGCGGCTAATTGTTAACAGTCAGAGATCACTGTTACTCGCTCCGCAGCAGCTGGAAACATGCTACATAATTTTCATTAAATATTCTTTTCATAAGACAAATGTGGCGTAGGTTCTTCAAATAACACACGGAGATTACTTTATACTAATATATTCTTACTAGGACACAGTTTACACCATCAAATATTTGCAATTACGTTACGACAGAAACAAATGCTAGCGCAGTACAATAGCTTGCGTACCTTATTCCAGCTAACACCAGAACGAACAGAACAAAACAAGATTAGACAGAAGAATGAACATTGCATAGTGTTTTATATTCTTTCAAAGATAATAATACTTCTTTTAATTACTTACACATTATAATTTCATACAATAAAAATAATGTCTTTTCTGCGTCTATCGATCTATATTGTATATTTTTACAGTTAGTGTTATTGCCTTTCGCAGATAAATCGATGTTGGCAAATGGTTCAAATGACTCTGAGCACTATGCGATTTAACTTCTGTAGTCATCAGTCGCCTAGAATGTAGAACTAATTAAACCAAACTAACCTAAGGACATCAGACACATCCATGCCCGAGGGAGGATTCGAACCTGCGACCGTAGCGGTCGCTCGGTTCCAGACTGTAGCGCGTAGAACCGCACGGCCACTCCGGCCGGCTCGATGTTTGCAGTTCATTTTGAGTCACATACCGTCATTTTTATTTATGTTTCACCTCGATAATGGTGAATATTCCCAAAAGGGACACTACACCTCGTACGCAAATTTTGAAAATAGAGATGGGAAGACTGGAGCTGACAGGGAGTATCTAAACTTTTCATCAAAGTACCGACACAACAATGTGTCGATGGTTTTCTTTCGATATATTTATATGCTCTATACTTACGCTACGACACTACTTGGATAGTTTTCGCTCGACGCCGGCGCCTAGTCTAGCAGAGACTGCGGGAAGCCACATAGATAACGACATCCAGCGACTCTGTCTGAAGGACCGGCATCGGTTATTCTGAGCGTGCAGGCTAGGAAAACTGAAACGGCTCGGTTATTAATACCGCAGGCGACAGATAGCCGCGACGCCCTGCGTGGGGCCGCCTCGTGTGGAGATGTGTGGTTTCCGGCTCCTCCGGTGGCAGCCAGGGAGCTCTCGCAGAAGCAGTGGACGGGGCGATTAGCATTAGCTGCACGCGCCGGCCGCCGGCGGGATGCGAATAATGCGGGCAAACTCCCGCGTCACCGCATAAGCTGCCAGCCCGGCGCCAAGGACTCGGCGTCGACTGTTGCCACGTTTCTGCACTTCCAGCACACTCACAGAGTCTTATCACACACGCTTCGATGGCTTAGCAGCGCGTAGACTTCAAGACAGAACTTCCAACACTATTTAAGGGGAGTAAATATGGCGAAACTGGTCAAAAAGTGACATCTTCCGATTATTATCTCTTAGTAATATTTCACCTCTCCTGAATAATTTGATGCATCATTTGTCGAGGAATTCGAGTTGGAAGTGAAGTTTTTCTTATTTCAAAGTTAATAGTGCAAGTGTGTCCCCCCCCCCCCCCCCCAAGAACCATGGACCTTGCCGTTGGTGGGGAGGCTTGCGTGCCTCAGCGATACAGATGGCCGTACCGTAGGTGCAACCACAACGGAGGGGTATCTGTTGAGAGGCCAGACAAACGTGTGGTTCCTGAAGAGGGGCAGCAGCCTTTTCAGTAGTTGCAGGGGCAACAGTCTGGATGATTGACTGACCTGGCCTTGCTACACTAACCAAAACGGCCTTGCTGTGCTGGTACTGCGAACGGCTGAAAGCAAGGTGAAACTACAGCCGTAATTTTTCCCGAGGGAATGCAGCTTTATTTTATGGTTAAATGATGATTGCGACATATCTTAGAAGCTAGATTAAGGAAAGGCAAACCTACGTTTATAGCATTTGTAGACTTAGAGAAAGCTTTTGACAATGTTGACTGGAATACTCTCTTTCAAATTCTGAAGGTGGCAGGGGTAAAATACAGGGAGCGAAAGGCTATTTACAATTTGTACAGAAACGAGATGGCAGTTATAAGAGTCGAGGGACATGAAAGGGACGCAGTGGTTGGGAAGCGAGTGAGACAGGGTTGTAGCCTATCCCTGATGTCATTCAATCTGTATACTGAGCAAGCAGTGAAGGAAACAAAAGAAAAATTCGGAGTAGGTATTAAAATCCATGGAGAAGAAATGAAAACTTTGAGGTTCGCCGATGACATTGTAATTCTATCAGAGAAATCAAAGGACTTAGAAGAGCAGTTGAACCGAATGGTAGCGTCTTGAAAGGAGGATGTAAGATGAACATCAACAAAAGCAAAACGAGGATAATGGAATGTAGTCGAATTAAGTCGGATGATGCTGAGGGAATTAGATTAGGAAATCAGACACTTAAAATAGTAAAGGAGTTTTGCTATTTGGGGAGCAAAATAACTGATGATGATGGAAGTAGAGAGGATATAAAATGTAACTGGCAATGGCAAGGAAAGCGTTTCTGAAGAAGAGAAATTTGTTAACATCGAGTATAGATTTAAGTGTCAGGAAGTCGTTTCTGAAAGTATTTGTTTGGAGCGTAGCCATGTATGGAAGTGCAACATGGACGATAAATAGTTTGGACAAGAAGAGAATAGAAGCTTTCGAAATGTGGTGCTACAGAAGAATGCTGAAGATTAATTAGATGGGTAGATCACATAACTAATGAGGAAGTATTGAATAGAATAGGGGAGAAGAGGAGTTTGTGGCACAACTTGACAAGAAGAAGGGACCAGTTGGTAGGACATGTTCTGAGGCATCAAGGGATCACAAATTTAGCATTGGAGGGCAGCGTGGAGGGTAAAAATCATAGAGGGAGACAAAGAGACGAATACACTAAGCAGATTCAGAAGGATGTAGGTTGCAGTAAGTACTGGGAGATGAAGAAGCTTGCACAGGATAGAGTTGCATGGAGAGCTGCATCAAACCAGTCTCAGGACTGAAGACCACAACAACAACAACAACAACAACAATAATATTTGATCTCTCCTGAATAATTTGATGCATCATTTCTCGATTGATTCCAGTTGCAAGTGAAGTTTTTCTTATTTCAAAGTTAATAGTGCAAGTGCAAAAAAAAGAAAAGTCGTTCAGCACTGGGATTAGATTAGATTAGATTAATTATTCATTCCATAGACCCATAAAAGAGGAAATCCACCTGGGTGTGGAACATTTCAGCTAAACACATTACAAAAATGTAATTACAAAAACTTGAGTTTCATTAATTTTAATGATCCTCAGTCAATAAACAGTAAAATTATGTACATGAATTAAATTTAAACTTCTAATATTTACAGGTTTAATACTTACATCTGCTTTCATTAAATCCATCATTCAGACATTTACTAGTTTCTTGGCTATTACAACCAAGTATTGTCAAAAATTGAAGTAAATTATTCATTTCAGTGATCCTCAGTTAAGAACAATCAGATTATGTACAAGATTTAAAATTTAAACTTCCTCTATTTACAGATTTAAGACTTACATCTGCTTTCCATTCATCCGTCATTCACACAGTTGGTAGTTACTTGGCTGTTACAACCAAGTATTGTCAAAAATTAAAGTATAATAAATTTTCATTAAAATGGTCTACTGCACTTGTTGAGAAACTCATGGATGGAATAGAAGGAGTTGGCCACCAAAAATTCTTTTAAATTATGTTTACATTGTGCCTTGTCTGAAATTAAACTCTTAATGGTTGCTGGTAACTTATTGAAAATATGCGTTGCTGAATACTGGACTCCTTTCTGGGCAAGAGTAAGTGATTTTAAATCTCTATGTATATTGTTCTTATTCCTAGTATTTATACTGTGTACTAGGCAGTTTGTTGGAAAAAGAGATGTACTATTTACAACAAACTTCATTAAGGAACAAATATACTGAGAAGCTGTGGTCAATATGCCCAATTCTTTGAATAGGTTTCGACATGATGTTCTTGGATTTACACTACTCATTACTCTTATTATACGCTTCTGTACTCTAAAATTTTTTCTCTGTTTGTGGAGTAACCCCAAAATATGATACCATATGACATAATGGAGTGAAAATAAGCAAAATATGCCAGTTTTTTTTGTATTTATATCTCCTATGTCTGACATCATTCACATTGAGGCTGTGGTTTTCAATTATTTATTCCTTGAATTCATGTTTATGTTCGTGTTAATAGGGTGGATGCAGTGTGTAAACAGAAACTACGGTATAGCATATGCGTTTTATGGAGAGTCTAAGTGGTAAAGGAAGACTTACAGACAAAAACATTGATGAACTCCAGCAATATTACCGAATGGCAATAAGAAACAGTACACATGTCCTACAAGGGATGAAAAAAGCAATGTGAGCTACGTTCTTCCACAAATTATCTGCTGATGATACACCTATAGAGCGTCTTTGCCCACCTGGTGCTGGTTCATAGTGCAAGTATCGCAAAGCTCAGGAACCGGGTACAGAGGAACAATTTAGGCACACAAATAGCATACCGTCTGCAGCGATGGAACCTGTTAAACGAATATAGTCTTTCCAAACGTCCCCATGGTCGAATGTAAAACCCGAATGAGTTTCCAGCGGTATGTGGCAGCGGATGTATACGCACAGGTCACGCAGTTTCCGTAAATCACAAGTCGGTGGTTTGGGGAACCAGGTGGCACCCAGCCTCGCTTGCATCATTGGTCATAATGGTTTGACTCATTACTATAGAGTCACAAGCTGTTACACTAGAAGTAAGTGCTGGAGTTCAAAATGATGCAGGTAAGAGGTGTAAAGTTATCAGGAGAAATCGCTTTTCTCCGCAGCGTAGAAGAAAACGTACCTTTACTACTGCCCTCACCCAAGATGCGGTACGGAGACGATCTCACGGCGTTGTTGCACTTTGTGGTCCAGTGAATTGTGTGGCGAGTGCAACAAACTTAGAAGACAACTACACGGTTCACAAACCCGTGCTAGTTGAGTCATTTACGTACTTCACAAAGCGCTAACGTGACTGCACTGAGCTCGAGAGTTATATTTAATGTGAGTAATAATATGTTACTGAGCTGTCTTCAGTAAATACTCAGAACAAACACTTTTCCATTATATCAACGTCTGGCATGAACATAATGAAGTGTGAAATATTCTGGCAAATAGAAGTTGCACAGGAAGGGGAGGTTCTACACTTTCTCTGGAAAAGAGTTCTGGTCCAGCCAGCGAAAACGAATCGCTGATTAATACGTCTTTCTGAAGCCGTAAACTTCCAGTACACGAGGGCTTCAGCCTTACTAGAAGGTAGTCGGAGGCTGATGTTGCATTGCTTGGACAGCACATCAGCATCCAAGTTGTGGCAAGTACACCTACATCTCCATATATACCCCGCTAGCCACCAAGCGGTGTGTGGCGGAGGGCACCATTCGTGCCAAAGTCATATTCCCCCCCCCCCTTCCTGTTTTCCATTCGCGGATCGCGCGAGGGAAAAACGACTGCCTGAAAGCCTCAGTACGAGCTGTAATGTTAGTCATTGAGCGATATGAAAGTTGGTGGTAACAATATATGCTCTACATCGTCGGCGAAGTTCAGATTTTGGAATTTAGAAAGCAGCCCTTTCGATTTAGAGCGTCGTCTATCTGTAAGTGTCTCTATGATATTTGTAAAGCTCTCGCGATGGCTAGATGTACCAGTCACGAACCTTGCCGCTCTTCTTTGGACCTTCTCAATCTCTTGAATCAGACCCAACTGGTAACGGTCCCATACAGACGAACAATACTCCAAGACTGGACGAACTAACGTATTCTAAGCAATTTCCTTTGTTGAAGGACTGCATCGCTTCAGGATTCTACCAATAAACCGCAATCTAGAGTTCGCCTTACCCGTTACTTGTGTAATCTGATCATTCCATTTGAGATCATTTCGAATAGTCACACCCAGATACTTGACGGACGTTACCGCATCCAAAGACTGGGCATTTATTTTGTACTCATACATTAATGGGGATTTTCGCCTTGTTATACGCAGTAGATTACACTTACTAATATTGAGAGATAACTGCCAGTCATTACACCACGCATTTATTTTCTCCAAATCGTCATTGATTTGTTTACAACTTTCGTGTGATACTACTTTCCTGTAGACTACAGCATCATCAGCAAACAGTCTATTGCCGCTGTCAATACCATCAACCACGTCGTTGATGTAAATCGTAAAAAGCAGCGGACCTATTACGCTGCCCTGTGGCATACCTGATGTTACGCTTGTTTCTTTTGAAGTTTCACCATTCAGAACGACATACTGCTCTCTGTCTGTTACAAAACTTTCTATCCAACCGCATATGTCATCGGATAGACCGTAAGCGCGCACTTTTTGTAGCAAGCGACAGTGCGGAACTGAGTCGAACGTCTTTCGAAAGTCGAGAAATATGGCATCAACCTGGGAGCCGGTATCTAGAGCCCGTTGTATATCATGCACAAAGAGGGACAGCTGTGTCTCGCATGACCGCTGTTTCCTAAAACCGTGCTGGTTTCTGCAGATGAGCTTCTCAGAGTCTAGAAAGGTCATTATGGCTGAAGACAAAATATGTGGTACATGTAAAATCCGTTGCTTTGGAGTGAAATGGAGTCATCGGGATCGCCGGCAAGGATATCCCTGTGGATGCATATACAGGGTGTTACAAAAAGGTACGGCCAAACTTTCAGGAAACATTCTTCACACACAAATAAGGAAAAAATGTTATGTGGACATGTGTCCTGAAACGCTTAATTTCCATGTTAAAGCTCATTTTAGTTTCGTCCACCTACGCTCAATGGAGCACGTTATCATGATTTCATACGGGATTCTCTACCTGTGCTGCTAGAACATGTGCCTTTACAAGTATGACACGACATGTGGTTCATGCACGATGGAGCCCCTGCACATTTCAGTCGAAGTGTTCGTATGCTTCTCAACAAGAGATTCGGTGACCGATGGATTGGTAGAGGCGGACCAATTCTATGGCCTCCACGCTCTCCTGACCTCAACCCTTTTGACTTTCATTTATGGGGGCATTTGAAAGCTCTCGTCTACGCAATCCCGGTACCAAATATAGAGACTCTTCGTGCTCGTATTGTGGACGGGTGTGATACAATACGCCATTCTCCAGGGCTGCATCAGCGCATCAGGGATTCCATGCGACGGAGGGTGGGTGCATGTATCCTCGCTAACGGAGGACATTTTGAACATTTCCTGAAACAAAGTGTTTGAAGTCACGCTGGTACGTTCTGTTGGCGTGTGTTTCCATTCCATGATTAATGTGATTTGAAGAGAAGTAATAAAATGAGCTCTAACATGGAAAGTAACCGTTTCCGGACACATCTCCACATAACATATTTTCTTTCTTTGCGTGTGAGGAATGTTTCCTGAAAGTTTGGCCGTACCTTTTTGTAACACCCTGTATAAGGAAGTGGATCCGGAGTGCTGGATCACTTCTGTGCAGAGTTGGGCGGCGGGGGTGGCCGATGGCGGCTCAGAGAAAGAACATGAATGGCCAAACATTGTACTGGAACTTGTGCTACCACACTCGTGGTGGTTGTGTGAGGCGGCCACGCCCCCTCTTAGCACGTGGCGAGGACGGCGTGTGGCTCGCTGGTGCTGCCAGCTGGTGGCCAGTAGGCGTACCGTGACGTCAGCTCCCAGGAAAGCTGACACGCACAACCCGTGGAGCGTGCCGCAGCTGGCGTGGCGTCGTTGCTCGGGGAAGGTGCGAGCGGCGCTGAAGACGGCCTGAATACTTGCGGCTTCAGATAGCGGATGTTGCCCTGCGAGTGTCGGCACGCGGTGCCAGAGAAACTCGAAAAGCGCAGGAGTGTGAGGGGCTGTACAGCCGGGCTCTCCTCTGCTGCTCCCGGCTGGAGACAAGCTGCTGCTGCAGTGGAGTTCGAGCGGCCCACCAGTGGCATCAAGACCGAGAGGCTGAACTCTGTGCTAGAGGACGGTGTGGTGGAGCCGCAGACCCACCCCAGAGTCGGCTACTTGCTGTCCCTTGTCGCTCCGGATCCTTGCATAGCCCTCTAGCCGTGGAAGGTACAGCCGTACTGTTGGCCCTTGTTCTAAAATTGACAGTTATTTACACAGGTTGGCAGCTCGTTTGTTGTGCCAACGCATGGATTCCAGTCACGTTTGGGATAACAAATCCATGAGCCGGTGGTGTAATAACTGCATAGTCCACCCCGCTATAACCCCTTCTCTGCAACTGCGTTTGCAGGATTGTCACTGTTGGTCTGGCCCGTCTCGCGATGTACACTGAAGCGCCAAAGAATTATCAAAATTCTAGCCAACGGAATGTTGCCCCGGCCTTATGATTGCATTGAAGAGTTGAGTGGACTAAATAAAATTGTCCGAGAAGATATTTCATGCAACTTAAGATAGGCAACCTAAGTTACTGCCATCACACCCGGGGCAAAGTATGTTGGGTTGCCTACCTTCAGGTGCATGAAACATTTTCGGGCCAGTCGTATGTCGCCCACCATCTAGAACACAGCAGGCGATTCTCAATGGAGAGAATTCCTCACACGAGAAGATAACTGGGAGTACGTCTATTGGGCGATTTTACACTGAAGCGCCGAAGAAACTGGTAATAGGCATGCGTATTCAAATACAGAGATCTGTGAACGGGCAGAATAAGGCGCTGCAGTCGGCAACGCCTATATAAGGCAACAAATGTCTGGTGCAGTTTTAGATCGATTACTCCTGCTACAATGGCAGGTTATCACGATCTGAGTGAGTTTGAACGTGGTGTTATAGTCGGCGCACGAGCGATAGGACACAGCATCTCCGAGGTAGCGATGAAGTGGGGATTTTTCGATACGACCATTTCACGGATGTACCGCGAATATCAGGAATCCGGTAAAACATCAAATTGCCGACATCGCTGCGGCCGGAAAAAGATCCTGCAAGGACGGGACCAACGACGACTGAAGAGAATCGTTCAGCGTGACAGAAGTGCAACCATTCCGCAAATTGCTGCAGGTTTCAGTGCTGGGCCATTAACAAGTGTCAGCGTGTGAACCATTCAACGAAACATTATCGATATGGGCTTTTGGAGCCTAAGGCCCACTCGTGTACCCTTGATGGCTGCCCGACATAAAGCTTTATGCCTCGCCTGGGCCCGTCAACACCGAAACCGGACTGTTGATGACTGGAAACATGTTGCCTGGTCGGACGAGTCTCGATTCAAATTGTATCGAGCGGATGGATGTGTACATGTATGGAGACAACCTTATTAATCCATGGTCCCTGTATGTCAGCAGGGGACTGTTCGAGCTGGTGGAGGCTCTGTAATGGCGTGGGGAGTGTGCAGTTGGAGTGATATGGGACCCCTGATGCGTCTAGATACGACTCTGACAGGTGACACGTACTTACCCATACTGTCGGGTCACCTGCATCCATTCATGTCCATTGTACATTCCGACTGACTTGGGCAGTTCCAGCTGGACAATGCGACGCCTCACACGTCCAGAATTGCTAGAGAGTGGCTCCAGGAGCACTCTTCTCAGTTTAAACACCTCCGCTGGCCACCAAACTGCCCATACATGAACGTTATTGAGCATATCTGGGATGCTTTGCACCGTGCTGTTCAGAAGAGATCTCCACCACCTCGTACTCTTACGGATTTATGGACAGCCCTGCAGGTTTCATGGCGTCGATTCCCTACAGCACTACGTCAGACGTTATTGGAGTCCATGCCACGTCGTGTTGCGGCACTTCTGCGTGGTCGCGGGAGCCCTAAACGATATTAGCCAGGTGTACAAGTTTCTTTGGCTCTTCAGTGTGTAAGCACCCCTGTTTCTGCGACTGCCATGCCGACGACCTCGATGCGCACAGGCTTCGTATGGTTTCTGCAACTGCTACGGCTGAGCTGCTACTTTCTGCAGTAACGTCCAAAAACTAGTGACTGCGCTGTAATAGTGAGACAGAGCAAATCAGGCGTCGAGATAAGAAATGAGATGATCGTCACACAAGGAGACGCCACCGTTTGTCGTCGTTGCGGCACAGTACTTAACAGGATTAGAGATGGCGCAACCACCATCAGTGGTAAATGTTTCCTTTTGGCAAGAGTGGAGAGATATACGAGTATACTACTAACGAACCTACTTCGTGTGCTGCATTATTTGGAGTTATTACAATATTTAGACGTGTGCCAGGTTCAGATTCATTGGGAGAGTCCTTAGAAAATGTAGTCCATCAGCAAAGGAGGTGGCTTACAAAAAACCCGTTCTACCTATACTTGAGTATTGCTCATCAGTGTGGGATCCGTACCAGGTCGGGTTGACGGAGGAGATAGAGAAGATCCAAAGAAGAGCGGCGCGTTTCGTCACAGGGTTATTTGGTAACCGTGATAGCGTTACGGAGATGTTTAGCAAACTCAAGTGGCAGACTCTGCAAGAGAGGCGCTCTGCATCGCGGTGTAGCTTGCTCGCCAGGTTTCGAGAGGGTGCGTTTCTGGATGAGGTATCGACTATATTGCTTCCCCCTACTTATACCTCCCGAGGAGATCACGAACGTAAAATTAGAGAGATTCGAGCGCGCACGGAGGCTTTCAGACAGTCGTTCTTCCCGCGAACCATACGCGACTGGAACAGGAAAGGGAGGTAATGACAGTGGCACGTAAAGTGCCCTCCGCCACACACCGTTGGGTGGCTTGCGGAGTATAAATGTAGATGTAGATGTAATACGAGGAGTGCCCCAGGGCGTGTGTGATACGGCTGTAGTCCGTGGGCTCAAACTGTCGGAGAGTCGGGGCAGCAATCTGAGGGAGTTTGCTGCTGACATCATTCTGTACGGGATAGTATCACTGCTAAAAATCTTTACAGGATTCGTGGTGACTTTCCCACAAATTGTATTTGACGCGATCCTTCAAACGTTGATAAAGTAATACGTAGTAGAAACATTTCTGTAACTTTCAAATAGAGTGTTAAGCATTTCATATACATCTCAGTCACAGTGATTAAATATTTAGGCGCAACCTTACGAAACCACGTAGAACGGAACGCCCTCGTACGGACAGTTGTAGGGAAGGGCAGTGACCTTCCACAGTGTGTTGGGAGAGTTCTAGGGAAGTAATCTCACCTGCGAACGAAACTGTTAAAGAAAGGTTGCATGATACACTCTTGAATAGTGCTAGAGTGTTTAGGATCTCCACCAGGCCGGATGAAAGGGCGACGTGGAATCTTGCTTCTAGATTTCTTACTAATCGATTCGAAGAGGAGGTGAGGGTTGCGAAATTCCTGTGTGAGCTTAGATGATCTTGTTCGCGAAATTCTTTGTGGGAAGAAAGAGAACCATCATTTGTCAATGACTGTAGAACTGTTGTACTGTCTCCAACGTCTGTCTCACGTAAGGACTGTAAGGTTAAAGTAATAAACATCACAGCTCCACGGATGAGTGCAAGGGCAAGGGCATGCCTAGCATTGGTTTAAAGTACCTACGGCAAGCACTATACGCTAACTGATCAAAAGTACTCGGACACTCCTATGCAATGCAGAACTGACCACTAGATGTCACGAGAAGCTGACCTGGCAATACAAAAGGAAGCATGGCAGGGAGCACTGTGTTGTCACTAGAGAAGCAGGAACAAAAGAAGGGGTAGGAAAGGAGAACTCAGTGTCCTCGAGTTTGGACTGGTCACTGGCTGACATCCTGAAGTGTTTCATGTTGGCTTGGGCTGCGTGGTGGTTTGTTATCCCATGCACCGAACACTCAGATAAGTTGCCACTTCAACACTCCTTTTCCACACAACGAATGTTTCTTACTGAATATTCGGTCGCCGTTAAGTATTATTTATCAGAGTCCAGCCAGTCTGTGCTCTGAACCTGTGTGCCTTCTTCCTCGCAACTTGGCACAGACTTCGCCTCCTTCCATGCTGCAGATAAAGCTGCTGAAAATTAACTTATCGGTCTCATTCACTCCACCACATGAATAAGAAGTGAGATTCAATTCGCCTTCTCATATTATCATCAAAATCACAACTCAATATATGATAAATGAGGACAGCTACCAACTCGTATACTCCACCTCTGTACTACGTACATAACAGATCTGATACTCAACTTGAGAATCGACAATTACAATACATTTATTGTCTTTCACATTTCGCCTTATTAGATTTCACGGAGCTCTTTCTTCCGCATCGCCCGCTCCATGGAACTCTCCACCTCAGTAGGTATAGTCGTCTGACTGCTACCTACTTCCGTAGACTGGATCGTTACCACTGGATCAGTACCTGCGATTTAAAACACCTCGCAACAGTGCGGTGCTCACCATTTATCGACTACTCTCAGTCACGGACACCTTTTCTCTGACGTATGTATTTAAGGATATGGTACCTCTCATTGAAGGAATAGGATGTGTCACTACAACCCGAGTGACAAATCCGTCAGGGACATTTGAACCATTCTAAAGTTGCCAAAGCCAATTGTTGATGATGTGATAGTGAACTGGAAATACGAAGGAACAGGCACAGCTAAACCAGGGCCATATAGATCTCATGTACTGACGGACAGGGAACGCCAAGCATGGCAAGGGTCGTTGTAAAAAATCCCATCAAATCAGAGGAAGGAATCACTCGTGAGTTGCAAGAGCTAGCAGCAGCCTAGTTAGCATAATCACTGTGCTCAGGCAGCTAAAAGGAATGGGGGGAGGGGGGGGGGGGGGCAATGGTCGGGCAGCCCCTCATAAACCACACATTCCTGTGGTCAACGCTGTGTGACACTTCAGACGGCGACGGCACTGGACAGTGGACAGTGGACGGTGGGTGACTGAGTGATTTGGAGTGATACGTAAGCTGGACCCTGTGCCAATCCGATTGAACGTTGTGGGTGTGCTGAATATTTGGAGAACGTCATCTGCTAACATGTGTAGCGCCAACAGCGAAGGATGGGGAAAGTGGTGTTTTACGTGTTTATAGTGTGGCCCCATAATTGCGCTTAGGAAAACGCTGAATGCGGGAGGATGTGAAAACATTTCCGGCATTATGTACTGCATACACTAGAGGAACACTTCGGAGATGATGACTCACTGTATGAGGATGACAATGCACCCCATCATAAAGTAAAGTAAAGAGGCAATGGTTTGTGGACAATAATATTCCTGAACCTAACAGAGCGTCTTTGGTATGAGTTAGAAGGCCGACTTCGGTCGAGACTCCAGGGTCCAACAGGACTACATTAACTGATTTCGCAATAACGCGGTGCTTTTCCTCCACATACTATTAGCCATCACCTTCAAACGGTCCCCAGCAGAGTTCAAACCATCATAAAGGTGAATGAGGAACACGCCCCACATTAACATCCACTAACAGGTGCCCAAATACTTTTGGTCAGAGGTTGTACACTGGCGTGCAGATTGTAGGTGTAGGCTACATGTGAACTTCCAGGCCCTTACTTCTGGTGCGGCTGCTGCGACTCCAGGAGACTAAATACACACATCAAAAAACGTTTTGCGTCACCCCGGTTTCCAGAACTCCTGAAGATAGATGTAGACTGTGGATATTGTATCACAGAAACTGCCCCTTTGACTGTTCAGAGATGTCACTAAACCCGCCCGAAGAAGTAAACAACCATGCACGAGCAGCGCCTATTAGATGGATGGGGCCAGACAGTCGATCAGTTCATCATTCCACCAGGAAGGAGGTACACGGCTCGTGTTGACTGTAGTTCAACAATGCCTAGACGGTCAATACCGCGGTTCGATCGCGTCCGCATTGTTACTCTGTGCTAGGAAGGGCTTTCAAAAAGAGAAGTGTCCAGGCGTCTCGGAGTGAACCAAAGTGATGTTGTTCGGACATGGAGGACATACAGAGAGACAGGAACTGTCGATGACATGCATCGCTCAGGCCGCCCAAGGGATGACCGCTACCTACGGGTTACGGCTCGGAGGAATCCTGACAGCAACGCCACCATGTTCAGTAATGCTTTTCGTGCAGCCACATGACGTCGTGCTACGGCTCAAACTGTACACAATAGGCTGCATGATTTGTAACTTCATTCCCGACGTCCATGATGAAGTCCATCTTTGCAACCACGACACCATGCAGCGCGGTACAGATGGGCCCAACAACATGCCGAATGGACTGCTCAGGATTGTCATCACGTTCTCTTTACAGATGAGTGTCGCATATGCCTTCAACCAGACAATCGTCGCAGACGTGTTTGGAGGCAACCCGGTTAGGCTGAACGCCTTAGACACACTGTCCAGCGAGTAGAGCAAGATGGAGGTTCCCTGCTGTTTTGGGGTGGCATTATGTGGGGCCGCCGTACGCCGCTGGTTGTCTGGAAGGCGCCATAACGGCTGTACGATACGCGAATGGCATCCTCCGGCCGATAGTGCAAGCATATCGGGGCGAGGCATTCGTCTTTATGGACGACAATTCGCGCCCCCATCGTGCAGATCTTGTGAATGACTCTCTTCGGGATAACGGCATCGCTCTACTGGAGTGGCCAGCATGTTCTCCAGACATTAACCCTATCGAACATGCCTGGGATAGATTGGAAAGGGCTGTTTATGGACGACGTGACCCACCCACCACTCTGAGGGGTCTACGCCGATTCGCCGTTGAGGAGTGGGACAATCTGGACCAACATTGCTTTGATGAACTTGTGGATAGTATGCCACGACGAATACAGGCACGCATCAATGCGAGAGGACGTATACTGGGTATTAGAGGTACCGGTGTGTACAGCAATCTGGCTATTAGTATGGCTCTAAGCACTATGGGACTTAACGTCTGAGGTCATCAGTCCCCTAGACTTACAACTACGTAAACCTAACTAACCCAAGGACATCACACAAATCCATGCCCGAGGCGGGATTCGAACCTGCGACTTTAACAGCAGCGCCGTTCCGGACTGATGCGCCTAGAACAGCTCGGCCACAGTGGCCGGCACAGCAACCTGGACCACCGCCTCTGAAGGTCTCTCTGTATGGTGGTACAACACGCAATGTGTGGTTTTCGTCTGCTGTAAAAAGGGCGAAAATGATGTTTACGTTGATCTCTATTCGAATTTCCTGTACAGGTTCCGTAACTCTCGGAACGGAGGTGATGCAAAAACTTTTATATGTGTATAATACAAGGAATGTGTAACAGCATCCAACAGGACCCTGTCACTTCTCCTGAGGATGACAAGTAAGAAACTTGTCGAACCGTCGCTCCCAAACGAACATACTACTGGGCTGATTTCCCGAGAGAGAATACGTCGGTAGATGTAGACAGGCTTTGTCGCCGGAGATACGGACGCCGTCCACCCTGCAGTCCCGACATTCGGGAGTGGAACTGACAGAATGGTGCGGCCGCAGCCAGAAGGATTGTCTGTGTGTGGGAGGCTGCGGCAGACGCGGCCGTCCACGTGAGATTCCGCCCCTTTACGGCTCTTATCCGTCATTAGGGCCGCGGCCCCTCTTATAATGCAAAGCGGCCGCCTCTCCAGCTTTTTTCATTTTTTTGCTTATTTTGGTTTGCATACGCAGCATTTTGCCTAACGACTGGCGGGCGGGAGGTGCTTAACGGGCCTGCTTATTAGTGGCGTCCGTAATTCTGGTCGTTGGACTCTCTTCTCTCGTCCACCGGCCGTCTCGTCGGCCGCTTGCGCGGCGAGCTTAAAATGCAAGGAGGTCGTAGACTTCTGCAGAGGCGAGGCAGCTGTGTGCTGCATCTGGGCATGGGCTGGGACAGGCTGCGACTTCTGCTTCGTCAATGAATGACACCTGCGGTAAGTACGGGTGTGATGTACCAATTAGCTAGACCATCCGATCAAAAGTATCCAGAAGCCTGCTACTGGATATTAACAGTGGGTGTGCCCGCCTTTCGCCATTATGACGCCTTGAACCCTGCTGGGGAACTTTCAGTTAGGCGTCTCAGTGTCTATGGAGGAATGACAGCCCATTATTCTTCAAGAGACGACACCCAAGAACGTGGTGATGTCGGACGCTGAGGTCTGGAATGAAGTCGACGTTCTAACCCATCCCAAAGATGTCCCACTGGGTTGAGATCGGGACTATGGGCAAGCCAGTGCATTGCAGGAATGTTAATAACAAACCATCACGAGAGGATATGGCGTGATTCCATCACTCGTTTCCAGTCGTCCACAGCTCGCTGGGGTCGCTCTTTGCACCACATCAAGCGTCTCTTTGCAGTGGCAACAGAAATGTGTGCCTCAATGGGGAGCTGCTCGAGCGTGTACCTCACTCCCTGTGGACAGACACTGTCCTAGTTGGACTGCTGGTGGCACTTTGGAACTTACCAGGGAGTCCTTCCGGTAGACTTGTCTGAGCAGCTGATAGTGTTCAAAAATGGTTCAAATGGCTCTAAGCATTATAGAACTTAACATCAGAGTTCGTCAGTCCCCTTGACTTAGAACTACTTAAAGTAACTTGCGCTAAGGACATCACACACATCCATGCCCGAGGCAGTATTCGAACCTGCGACCGTAGCAGCAGTGCTGTTCCAGACTGAAGCGCCTAAGCTGCTCGGCCACAGTGGCCGGCGCTGATAGTGTAGCCCTTCTTGTGCCCATAGGTGTAAATAACTTAAGTCTTGGCGCTCCTGATACAAATTCGTTACAGGCATATTTGAAGAAGTCTCTTTAATTTTCCTGCAGGCGGTGCCTATTCCGCCCGTAGTCATGGCTATTCAACAGCTTCACAGTCCTCCTCTAGCCATTTCTGCATTCCCATTTTGCATTTTCTGTCAATGTCTTTTTTTTTGACGTCTGCACTTCCGTTTGTAACAGTAAGCTAAATTATATCTGTTATATTGCTAGAGAAGGCCGAAATGCACGCTATAAGCTCACGCAAGATGGCGTGAGGTCTGAAACAGGATACGTAATGAATGCTATAAAGAAAAGTACGTAGCTTCTGGAATACTTAACTTTAATCCATCATTTGTATACATCGTTCTGGATGAGACATGCTTCATACGATAACTATCAATTGCTATGGCGCCTTGCTAGGTCGTAGCCATTGACTTAGCTGAAGGCTATTCTATCTTCTCTGCACATAAACGAGCCTTCGTCAGTGTTGCATCGCTAGCTAAGTCGTCCGTACAACTGGGGCGAGTGCTAGTAAGTCTCTCGAGACCTACCGTGTGGTGGCGCTCGGTCTGCGATCACTGACAGTGGCGACACGCGGGTCCGACATGTACTAATGGACCGCGGCCGATTGAAAGCTACCACCTAGCAAGTGTGGTGTCTGGCGGTGACACCACAATATCAACAGTGAATTGCTAAATTCGCAGATAAAAAGCTAAGCTAGGCCTGGTGACGGCACTGATACCAGTGCAGTAGAGGCAGTAAAAGTAAAGAGCCGAACAAGAAAGCAGAACGTAAAAGTAGACATATTGAAGATAATCATTTCGCTGCCTTATCCTGCTTACTTGACCCAAGCCTCCAGACATTTTAAGGTCTGCAGAGCTTATGGTGGTGGTAAGTTCCTGTGGGAGCAAACTGCTGAGGTCATCGGTCCATAATCTTACACACTACTTAAACTAACTTACGCTAAGGACAACACACACACACCCATGCCCTCGAGGGAAGACTCGAACCTCCGTCGGGGGGTGGGGGGGTGGGGGGGGTGGGGGGGGGGGGGGGAGCCGCGCGAACCGTTGCAAGGCCCCTACACGGTGCGGCTATCCCGCGCGGCCATAGCTCATGCTAGGGCAGTGTCTACAGTAATGCTTTTATGAATAACTAATCCTGTTGCTGCTGCTGTGGCTCCCCCTGTTGGCATCGTAGCAGCCAACGCGCTAGTGAGTCTCCTCTTGAAACGAAAAACGATCTTTGCAGTAAACGTAATCCTCTTTTGCGCGTGCTCTAGCCGGCCGCTGTGGCCGAGCGGTTCTACGCACTTCAGTCCGGAACCGCGCTGCTGCTACGGTCGCAGGTTCGAATCCTGCGTCGGGCATGGCTGTATGTGATGTCCTCAGGTTAGTTAGGTTTAAGTTGTTCTAGGGGCGCAGAAGGCAATGGAAACCACTGCATTAAAGACACGTAACGTGTGTCCACAGGACATGTGGCCTGTAATTGAAGAAGTGTCATGATGATCTCTCCATTCGCAAAAGATTCCGGAATAGTCCCCCATTCGGATCTCCGGGAGGGGACTGCCAAGGGGGAGGTTACCATGAGAAAAAGATTGAATAATCAACGAAAGGATAGCGTTCTAAGAGTCGGGGCGTGGAATGTCAGAAGCTTGAACGTGGTAGGGAAACTAGAAAATCTGAAAAGGGAAATGCAAAGGCTCAATCTAGATATAGTAGGGGTCAGTGAAGTGAAGTGGAAGGAAGACAAGTATTTCTGGTCAGATGAGTATCGCGTAATATCAACAGCAGCAGAAAATGGTATAACAGGTGTAGGATTCGTTATCAATAGGAAGGTAGGGCAGAGTGTGTGTTACTGTGAACAGTTCAGTGACCGGGTTGTTCTAATCAGAATCGACAGCAGACCAACACCGACAACGATAGTTCAGGTATACATGCCGACGTCGCAAGCTGAAGATGAACAGATAGAGAAAGTGTATGAGGATATTGAAAGGGTAATGCAGTATGTAAAGGGGGACGAAAATCTAATAGTCATGGGCGACTGGAATGCAGTTGTAGGTGAAGGAGTAGAAGAAAAGGTTACAGGAGAATATGGGCTTGGGACGAGGAATGAAAGAGGAGAAAGACTAATTGAGTTCTGTAACAAGTTTTAGCTAGTAATAGCGAATACCCTGTTCAAGAATCACAAGAGGAGGAGGTATACATGGAAAAGGCCGGGAGATCATGGTCAGACAGAGATTCCGAAATCAGATACTGGATTGTAAGGCGTACCCAGGAGCAGATATAGACTCAGATCACAATATAGTAGTGATGAAGAGTAGGCTGAAGTTCAAGACATTAGTCAGAAAGAATCAATACGCAAAGAAGTGGGATACGGAAGTACTAAGGAATGACGAGATACGTTTGAAGTTCTCTAACGCTATAGATACAGCAATAAGGAATAGCGCAGTAGGCAGTACAGTTGAAGAGGAATGGACATCTCTAAAAAGGGCCATCACAGAAGTTGGGAAGGAAAACATAGGTACAAAGAAGGTAGCTGCGAAGAAACCATGGGTAAAAGAAGAAATACTTCAGTTGATTGATGAAAGGAGGAAGTACAAACATGTTCCGGGAAAATCAGGAATACAGAAATACAAGTCGCTGAGGAATGAAATAAATAGGAAGTGCAGGGAAGCTAAGACGAAATGGCCGTAGGAAAAATGTGAAGACATCGAAAAAGATATGATTGTCGGAAGGACAGACTCAGCATACAGGAAAGTCAAAACAACCTTTGGTGACATTAAAAGCAACGGTGGTAACATTAAGAGTGCAACTGGAATTCCACTGTTAAATGCAGAGGAGAGAGCAGATAGGTGTAAAGAATACACTGAAAGCCTCTATGAGGGTGAAGATTTGTCTGATGTGATAGAAGAAGAAACAGGAATCGATTTAGAAGAGATAGGGGATCCAGTATTAGAATCGAAATTTAAAAGAGCTTTGGAGGACTTAAGGTTAAATAAGGCAGAAGGGATAGCTCATTCCATCAGAATTTCTAAAATTATTGGGGGAAGTGGCAACAAAACGACTATTCACGTTGGTGTGTAGAATATATGAGTCTGGCGAAATACCATCTGACTTTCGGAAAAGCATCATCCACACAATTCCGAAGACGGCAAGAGCTGACAAGTGCGAGAATTATCGCACAATCAGCTTAACAGCTCATGCATCGAAGCTGCTTACAAGAATAATATACAGAAGAATGGAAAAGAAAATTGAGAATGCGCTACGTGACGATCAGTTTGGCTTTAGGAAAAGTAAAGGGACGAGAGAGGCAATTCCGACGTTACGGCTAATAATGGAAGTAAGGCTAAAGAAAAATCAAGACATGTTCATAGGATTTGTCGACCTGGAAAAAGCGTTCGACAATATAAAATGGTGCAAGCTGTTCAAGATTCTGAAAAAAGTAGGGGTAAGCTATAGGGAGAGACGGGTCATATACAATATGTACAACAACCAAGAGAGAATAGTAAGAGTGGACGATCACGAACGAAGTGCTCGTATTAAGAAGGGTGTAAGACAAGGCTGTAGCCTCTCGCCCCTACTCTTCAATCTGTACATCGAGGAAGCAATGATGGAAATAAAAGGAAGGCTCAGGAGTGGAATTAAAATACAATGTGAAAGGATATCAATGATACGATTTGCTGATGACTTTGCTATCCTGAGTGAAAGTGAAGAAGAATTAAATGATCTGCTGAACGGAATGAACAGTCTAATGATTACACAGTATGGTTTGAGAGTAAATCGGAGAAAGACGAAGGTAATGAGAAGCAGTAGAAATGAGAACAGCGAGAAACTTAACATCAGGATTGATGGTCACGAAGTCAATGAAGTTAAGGAATTCTGCTACCTAGGCAGTAAAATAACCAATGACGGACGGAGCAAGGAGGACATCAAAAGCAGACTCGCTATGGCAAAAAATGCATTTCTGGCCAAGAGAAGTCTTACTAATATCAAATACCGGCCTTAATTTGAGGAAGAAATTTCTGAGGATGTACGTCTGGAGTACAGCACTGTATGGTAGTGAAACATGGACTGTGGGAAAACCGGAACAGAAGAGAATCGAAGCATTTGAGATGTGGTGCTATAGACGAATGTTGAAAATTAGGTGGACTGATAAGGTAAGGAATGAGGAGGTTCTACGCAGAATCGGAGAGGAAAGGAATATGTGGAAAACACTGATAAGGAGAAGGGACTGGATGATAGGACATCTGCTAAGACATGAGGGAATGACTTCTGTGGTACTAGAGGGAGCTGTAGAGGGCAAAAACTGTAAAACTGTAGAAGTGCTACTCTGAGATGAAGAGGTTAGCACAGGAAAGGAATTCGTGGCGGGCTGCATCAAACCAGTCAGTAGACTGATGACCAAAAAAAAAAGTCTAGGGGACTGATGACCTCAGATGTTAAGTCCCAAGGAGCTCAGAGCCAGTTGAACCATTTGAGCCTACTCTATCTGATCAAAAAGATGGGATCAACCTTTATTTGGCAACACCTCTGTAATCACTGTGGGCGAATACTTTACAGCAGTGTGAAATCATGATCCTGTTACTCCACCAGTTTTATAAAGGTAGGCATCGAGTACACGAAAGGAAAAAAAATTATTTCTGAGTGGCGGTACAGAGTAAGAAAGGGATGTTTAAGTAAGATTTTCCTTCTTATTACATTTGTGTAATATTCAGCTTTTCCCCTATAATCTAATCTTTTAATTGCACACTGCAAGTCCTCAGTGTATAAAAATTTTAATCTTTGATGGAAATAAAAACATTGCTTGATTTAAATATTGTTTTACTCTGTTTTGAGATTGTGAAAAGCGAGTATGTCTCTCTGTGATATAGTAAGGTTCTAGAAACCGAGTTGGAGAGACTAGAACCCACGAAAAGTATCTAAACTGCTTGTGAATGCTTGTGCCCCTCATATTTGTGATGTTCGACTTAGTTAATACACTTCACCATCATATACACAGCTGTCCTGGCTGCGTGCAGACAAGTGCAGAAATTTCCACGCCCTTTTTTTTTCTCTGCTGTCTTATCAATGAACTCTGTCCCTCATATCTCGCCTCGACCCTAACGCTATAGTCTGAACAAAATGGTAGAAACACCTGCTCCCACCACAGTAAAACCCTTTCTGCCCCACTCCATAGCAGAGCCACTTTCTCGATGACCTTCTCAGTAACAGGAACCCGACTCTGGAATAACGTTCCGCATTATATTAGAGAACTGAATACTATCTCCAGCTTCACATGACAATTAATGACATATCTAGTAAAGCAACAATAAGGATTACCATTTTCCCTGTGTGCAGCCACTACCCTTGTACTTCCCTCTTTCCAACCTAATCTTTCTCGTTTCCCAGTATTCTTAGCCGACGCATTTCCCTCAAATTTCCTTTACTCCAGAACTTGCTACATCAAAAAACATATTTTTGTTCACGTATGAATTGTTCTTATATCTGCCACTATCATTATTGTTATTATTGTCGTTATTACTGTCATTATTTTTATTATTATTATCACTATCAGTGCCAGCAGCTACAAGTTCTGGCAGCGATTAACTTTATTAGCATATAGCCAGTAAAAATTACAGGAACAGTCAATTCAATCATTTTGATACTAGTTTTCATATTAAAACTGTTATTTCTTAGGTAACTATGATGCAGAAAGGGTACTGCATGTGTGAAACTCTGGTCCTATGTAAGAGAGGGCCTGATGGCTCTAATCAGATTAGATTAAATAAATAATTAATTTTATTATCAAAGATAGGTAACGGTACCTAGAGATATCGATGCTTCTCTATCGATATTTTTCTGTGGAAGATGCATTTCTTTCGATATTTCTCGCACTTCAGTCTGGAACCACGCGACCGCTATGGTCGCAGGTTCGAATCCTACCTAGGGCATGGATGTGTGTGATGTCCTTAGGTTAGTTAGGTTTAAGTAGTTCTAGGGGACTGATGACCTCAGATGTTAAGTCCCATACTGCTCAGAGCCATTTGAACCATTTTCATCATTTCTCATTAATAAAGTAGCGATAAATTTCGTTCGATACCGTGTCTGTAGTGTGACTGCTTCACCAGCTCAAGACGAAAATCTTCATCAATCTTCTGACTGGTTGGATCGGCCCGCCTCTAATTCCTCTCCTGTGCCAATCGTAATGTGAACGTCGCAAATGAGGGAGTTTTCGCTCCAATACACCTAGCGTGTCGGAAATAAGAATCTAAAAAGAGAAATATAGGCAGTCGATTTGACTTTTATTAATGACTTATGTAGCATTCCTTGTATCTGTGTACCGCTTGAAATCGTTATGTACATTCGTTAGAAAAGTTTGTTGTTGGTATGTGAAAAATGCCAAGTTTCTTCGTAGGTCGGATCCCAACTGAAACCGTAGGTTCTCTCATAATGGTTGGGTAAATCTCTTTAGTCAAGAGGATGCCACTTTGGGACCATGCCCAGTAAAAGACTGTGCTGTTCAAACCAACCTTAGGTTTGATGACACCTTTAAAGCCCTTTTACACGATAGACTTCCTTGCCTCAATTGACTTTTCGAGACAAGTGAGTCCACTGCAGCGCCTCTGTCGTTCTATTCCCGTACTGAGTCTCGCTTGTCTCGAGTGATCATTTTCATTCACACGTCGGCGCCAAAACTGAGTGTGCTGTGGCACCTGTCTGCTGTGCGGTTTGGCATCTGAACGGTGCAGTGAGGTTATGAGGGACTATCCTTTTCTACTAAAAAATAGAAACATAGCAGCAAAATATTGGAAAAGGCAATGATCATAGAGTTTATCAAAGATCACAGCAGAATTGATGAAGTTCTTGTAAAAGGTCGTATGGTAAATTCTTTAAACTTCTGAGAACTGAAAGAATAGGAAGAGTCATCCACACATTGCAGAACATGCCAGTAGACATTTATTTGTTCGAGAAAATATATAGGGTGTTACAAAAAGGTACAGCCAAACTTTCAGGAAACATTCCTCACACACAAAGAAAGAAAATATGTTATGTGGACATGTGTCCGGAAACGCTTACTTTCCATATTAGAGCTCATTTTATTACTTCTCTTCAAATCACATTTATCATGGAATGCAAACACACAGCAAGAGAACGTGCCAGCGTGACTTCAAACACTTTGTTACAGGAAATGTTCAAAATGTTCTCCGTTGGCGAGGATAAGTGCATCCACCCTCCGTCGTATGGAATCCCTGATGCGCTGATGCAGCCCCGGAGAATGGCGTATTGTATCACAGCCGTCCACAATACGAGCACGAAGAGTCTCTACATTTGGTAACGGGGTTGCGTAGACAAGAGCTTTCAAATGCCCCCATAAATGAAAGTCAAGAGGGTTGAGGTCAGGAGAGCTTGGAGGCCATGGAATTGGTCCGCCTCTACCAATCCATCTGTGGGGCGGGGTGGAAATTTTTGTTGTTATTTAAAATGTTCGGTTTGTAATGTATAGAAATTATGCGTTCCCTGCCGTTTTACCCTATGTGGGGCGGCGGGTGGAATTGATGTTGCTTAAAATGTTCCTATTATTTATGCTGTCTTTTGCCGTTCTCAACACTGGCTCTCTAACTACAATATTGGCAACCAGAAAGTGATTAGCAAAACGTGAAGCCTGTAATTAGAATTCCTAGTGCCCACTTCATCTGAGAATACACTTATAGTTACAGCTTATAGCTCTGAGGAATTAGGAGATTGTCTGGGATTCATAATCAAAAACGATCGTGAAAAAATGTTTGCTATATTCTGAAAGTCACAGATAAAAAAAAAAGAATCTACACAATCTAACTAACAGAGCAGTTCAGAGTCTAATCGGCTGATGCAACTATAACTGTCCAAATTAAATGTTTAAGTGAATGCTCGCCACAATTTGATGATAATGTTCATCAAACGCCACGCTAAATAATGGTAGAATGTCTGTCCTGCGGCGGCACGTGAAAATACGACATACGCAAACTGAAGCTAGATAATTAAAGTCATCCCAGAATTAACACTTCACTCGAAAATGATTTCATGGTTACGCGTATCCCGAGTAACTTAATACGGCATCCGACGCTGTTTATAGCAATGATACCGACGCGACGCGACTCCCGACACAGTTGGTGTGTGTTATTCAGCGTCTGGAGAGAACTGGGGCCTTACTTCCTCGCGCAGCGTTCTTATATATAAAGCCGCGGTGCGGACGGCTAAGGGAACGCCTGATGAAATCGGCTCTCCTGACTAGCCGCTGGGCTAGTAATGCACCACATTAAGTTATTGAATAAATCATAGCTTCCTTTGCTGATGGAAGATGAAACTCTCAATTTAAATGTGCATTCAGCACACAGGTAAGTAATCATAATAAAAGTTTGACGTGGCTAAGTTTAATATTTTGGGCGAGAGAATTAATTTAATTACACTGCACGCAGTAGACGAGCTCTGAACTGGCCCTTTGGAGATACGCTATCGCTATAGTTTTATAGGTATTCAAATGAATCTTCTCACATCTTTATGGTTATAGCGGATCTCCATTCTACTTAAATATAAACATAAACTTATTTATTAGCCTACTTAATCTATCTTGCTTCCTTAATTTTTAAGACAAAAACCAGAAAATTATGAATTTCAACTAAAATCTTAATTTGTGAGATCCAAAGTACTGTTTCTATTAAATTATTATGGCAAAGGAATCTAAATATAAATTTTTAAGTCTCTAGCTCTTTTCTGTTGCGCCAATGATTTTTACAGAAAAACATCCAAATTTCGAAAATGGTTTAAGTTATCGAACTAATATTCAACACATATTAATTTAGTATTACTCCTGACATGCTAGAACCGTTTCAGGTTATTTACTTGATTTTAAAAGTATTGCGCAACATTTATGACGTCAGAGCTAGTTACAGCGGATTAGCTGGCACACGATGGAGAGACTGATGTGAATTTTATAAGGCGTGAGTAGGCTGCTTCCCTACACATCGGTTATCGAATCTGTTGTTGAGAAGCGTACGAACACTTCGACTGAAATGTGCAGGAGCTCCATCGTGCATGAACCACATGTTGTGTCGTACTTGTAAAGACACACGTTCTAGCAGCACAGGTAGAGTACCCCATATGAAATCATGGCGGTGAATCGAGGAAGTACAGTACATACTGACGAAACTAAAATGAGCTCTAACATGGAAATTAAGCGTTTTCGGACACATGTCCACATTACATCTTTTCTTTATTTGTGTGTGAGGAATGTTTCCTGAAAGTTTGCCCGTACTTTTTGTAACACCCTGTATAGTTGCAAATTGCACACGCATCTAACAATATATAGAACTCAGTAAATAGCGTCATTTTGCTTTATCCTTTATATCTTGTTTTCTTGCTAAGTGTCAAATAACATCGAACAGGTTTCAAATGGTTCAAATGGCTCTAAGCACTTATAGGACTTTAACATCTGACCTTATCAATCCCCTAGACTTAGAACTACTTAAACCTAACTGACATAACGACATCACTCACATCCATGCCCGAAGCAGGATTAGAACCTGCGACCATAGCAGCCGCGTGTTTCCGGACTGAAGCGCCTAGAACCACTCGGTCACAGCGGCCGGCGAACAGATTTCAAGTAACTGCGACCTTTTCACTGTTTAAATAATTTTCATAAAATATTTTATCTTTTTATGTTCTTTTTTCGGCATAGTGTTTTTCTCTGTAATACGTAAATACCTTATTGGTGCCGGCCGCTGTGGCCGAGCTGCTCTAGACGCTTCAGTCTAGAACCGCGCGATCGCTACGGTCGCAGGTTCGAATCCTGCCCCGGGCTTGGATGTGTGTGATTTCCTTAGGTTAGTTAGGTTTAAGTAGTTCCAAGTTCTAGGAGAGTAATGACCCCAGATGTTAAGTCCCATAGTGCTCAGAGCCATTTGAACCATTTTTGAACCTTATTGGTTTCAGATATTTCGTTTATTTTGCAAGAGACTATAGCAAAAAATATCAGAACCTTAGTAATATCAGAAGTTGAGTCCGCCTTGGTGCAAAACACCATGTTATTCGTTTATTTCTTTATTATCCCAAATTAGTTTCGGTGACAAATATCACCATCATCAGTGGGGTTTATCAATCTAAAACATGCAGTAAATGAGATGGTTGTACAAACACAGTAAAACATTGTTACATTTTTACAATACGTCTTTTGAAATAGTGTTTACTATTGATACTTTCATACTACCTTATTTGTTGCATGTTACAGCATATTTTAAGCAATTATTGGCGTTGTTTGCGATATATTTTTTTCTGCTGCCGTCTTTTTACTTATCGAATGTCATGTCATCTGCAACCATGTGAGCGGCTGTTAGTAAACAAATACTAAAAGGTGAACTTCGTATGTCAGCAGTATACTGTATACTTGGGGTTGTGGTAGTGTTGTGGAAACCAGTTATTTGGTGTACAGTGAGCTGTTGCTTAGCTATTCGTGTACTCACGTTCGTTGGATGGTATGTGGCTGCTTTTATACACAGAAAAACAAAACTTTTGCACTTTGTTTCTGATCCAGAATATTACGCCGTCTTGCTGTTCGTGTGTGTCGCGAGAGGCGTATCGCATGTGGCGAGAAAGGCTATGAAAAACTGTAGCGCGAATTACGACCACTTCTGTTCGTTATTTATGTCTCTGTGTGTGATGGGGAAGTGATTCTTTTGCGTGTGTGCATTCTGTTCTGTGTCCTTGGTGAGTTCTCTCAGAGCGGTAAACAGTGTGTTGTTGCAAAAAAATGGCTCTGAGCACTATGGGACTCAACTGCTGTGGTCATAAGTCCCCTAGAACTTAGAACTACTTAAACCTAACTAACCTAAGGACAGCACACAACACCCAGCCATCACGAGGCAGAGAAAATCCCTGACCCCGCCGGGAATCGAACCCGGGAACCCGGGCGGGGGAAGCGAGAACGCTACCGCACGACCACGAGATGCGGGCTGTGTTGTTGCAGAGTGTTGTTTTCATTTATTACATTTTTCCCTTCGACTATAGCCTTTTGTATGTAGTAATTTTCTTCTATTGTTAGTTGTCGGTATAGACTGTTGCTGTTTCTCAGAATGCGTAGATCGTTTTCGATATTAGTGGAGGTATGGTTTTTTTCATTAGATGTTCTGCAAAAGTTGAATGTGTGCTGTCACTTTTTAGAGCTCTAATGTGCTCTGTGTACCTCGTTATGTAGTATGAAGGTATCAATAGAAAACTATATTTCAAAAGACGAATTGTAAAAATGTAACAATGTTTTACTGTGTTTGAACAACCATGCCATTTTCTGCATGTTTTAGGTTAATAAACCCCACTGATGATGGTGATATTTGTCGCCGAAACTAGTTTGGGATAATAAAGAAATAAACGAATAACAAGGTGTTTTGCAAACATGATCCAAATGGAAGAGCTCCAAGATAATATTATCATCAGAACCTTCTTTTCATTGAGTCACGAAAACAAAGCAAAAAAATGGTTCAAATGGCTCTGAGCACTATGGGACTTAACATCTGTGCTCATCAGTCCCCTAGAAGTTAGAACTACTTAAACCTAAGTAACCTAAGGACATCACATACATCCATGCCCGAGGCAGGATTCGAACCTGCGACCGTAGCGGTAACGCGGTTCCAGACTGAAGCGCCTTTAACCGCATGGCCACACCGGCCGGCGAAAACAAAGCAAACAACACAACAAAGATGAAGAAGACACGAAAGTGCAAAATCCATTTCTATAATAGAAGTGAGCTCCGCCAGAAGAAGTTAACTTTCAGTGTTAGCAGACGCCCCGAAGGTCCGTTCTTTCTGCGGATGCGCAATGTGCAACATATACAGAAATTTAGAACTCCACACTCGGCACAATCGATAGGTCATTGACGTCACAGACACATCGTGGTCGGTTGCTGATTTACTTGCAGGCATAAAAGGTGCACGCACATTGAGTAGTCGCGGAAAGTCGGTCGTCTAAACCGCGGTTTACAGAGTTAGCGATGACTGCTCTCTCTCTCTCTCTCTGCCTCTGCCTCTCTCCTCCGCACCGAGGCCCGGCAGACACGGCGTGTCGCCGTGCGATATGCTGGCGCAGACAAAGCCATGGGTAGCGGTCACGCGAAGGACGCCGGCCGCACTCTGCAGATCCCACAAAGGCGGCCGCTCGGCGAACACCTGTCCGTCTCTCTGGGAGCTGCCACTCTCCGCGCCTTAACAAAGCCAGAGCCACCTGCCGCGGGCCCACCCTCGCAGCCAGTGGCAGGTACAGCCGAACCCTGCAAACAGCCGCACCTGTTGCCGCTCCAGAGAGAACAACTCGTTTAGGGCGCGTCCGTCCAAAGAAAAGAAAGTCGGAGAGTAAGGAATAGGGTCCCAAATATGTGACCGGCTCGAAGCCTTCTTAAGCAATAGAACACAGTTCGTTGCCCTAAGGCAGTGGTTCCCAATCTAGAAATAATTGCACTACTGGCCATTAAAATTGCTACGCCACGAAGATGACGTCCTACAGACGCGAAATTTAACCGACAGGAAGAAGATGCTGTGATATGCAAATGATTAGCTCATCAGAGCATTCGCACAAGGTTGGCGCCGGTGGCGACACCTACAACGTGCTGACATGAGGAAAGTCTCGAACCGATTTCTCATACGCAGACAGCAGTTGACCGGCGTTGCCTGGTGAAACGTTGTTGTGATGTCTCGTATAAGGAGGAGAAATGCGTACCATCAAGTTTCCGACTTTGATAAAGGTCGGATTGTAGCCTATCGCGATTGCGGCTTATCGTATCGCGACATTGCTGCTCGCGTTGGTCGAGATCCAAAGAATGTCAGCAGAATATGGAATCGGTGGGTTCAGGAGGGTAATACGGAACGCCGTGCTGGATCCCAGCGGCCTTGTATCACTAGCAGTCGAGATGACAGGCATCTTATCCGTATGGCTGTAACGGATCGTGCAGCGACGTCTCGATCCCGGAGTCAACAAATGGGGACGTTTCCAACACAACAATCATCTGCATGAACAGTTCGACGACGTTTGCAGCAGCACGGACTATCAGTTCGGAGACCATGGCTGCAGTTACCCTTGACGCTGCATCACAGACAGGAGCGCCTGCGATGGTGTACTCAACGACGAACCTGGCTGCACGAATGGCAAAAACGTCATTTTTTTCGGATGAATCCGAGTTCTGTTTACAGCATCGTGATGGTCGCATCCGTGTGTGGCGACATCGCGGTGAATGCACATTGGAAGCGTGTATTCGCCATCGCCATACTGGCATATCACCCGGCGTGACGGTATGGGGTGCCATTGGTTACACGTCTCGGTCACCTCTTGTTCGCATTGATGGCACTTTGAACAGTGGACGTTACATTTCAGATGTGTTACGACCAGTGGCTCTACCCTTCATTCGATCCCTGCTAAACCCTACATTTCAGCAGGATAATGCACGACCGCATGTTGCAGGTCCTGTACGGGCCTTTCTGGATACAGAAAATGTTCGACTGCTGCCCTGGCCAGCACATTCTCCAGATCTCTCACCAACTGAAAACGTCTGGTCAATGGTGACCGAGCAACTGGCTCGTCACAATACGCCAGTCACTACTCTTGATGAACGGTGGTATCGTGTTGAAGCTGCATGGGCAGCTCTACCTGTACACGCCATCCAAGCTCTGTTTGACTCAATGCCCAGGCGTATCAAGGCCGTTATTACGGCCAGAGGTGGTTGTTCTGGGTACTGATTTCTCAGGGTGTATGCACCCGAATTGCGTGAAAATGTAATCGCGTGTCAGTTCTAATATAATATATTCGTCCAATAAATACCCGTTCATCATCTGCATTTCTTTTTGGTGTAGCAGATTTAATGGCCAGTAGTGTACTACCTCAGCGATAAAATGTAAATTCCTTGGGGGTAAAAACAAAAGGGTTCAATTTCTCAGGGGTAAAAACAAAACGGTTCGATTCTGTTGTTGGACGACTGGAAACCAGCGGCTTGGTCATCTGAGTCCCGATGTCAGTAGTGAAGAGCTGGTGGTAGAGCTGGAGTGTGGCTCAAACTACACGAAGCCGCGGTCCAAGATGTCAACAGGGCACTCTACAAGCTGGTGCTGGCTCCATAATGGTGTGGACTGTGTTTACAGGTCACTCATTGGGTCCTTTGGTGCAACTTAACCGATCATTGACTGGAAATGGTCATGTTTGACTACTTGGAGATCGTTTGCAAACATCCATGTTTCCAAACAACGATATCACGTCACCTGCCTGCAATTGTTCACCACTGGTTTGAAGAACATTCTGGACAATTCGAACGTTTTGACCATTCGGATCGCCCGATATGAATCCCATCGAACGTTAACGGGACGCATTGGAGAGGTCAGTTTGTGCAAAACATCCTCCGCCTGCAACACCTTCGTAATTATGGACGGCTATAGAGGGGGCAGGGCTGAGAATTTCTGCAGGGGGACTTCCGATGTCTTGAGTCCATGGCACATCGCCGGGGAAAAGGCCATCAGACACAATATTAGGATGTATCCCTTGACTTTTGTCACTTCAGTGTAACTACTACTAGTTTTAAGTTCCACGTCTCATACTTTTTTAATCCGTTCATACTTTTCTGGCGAAAGTATTTACTTAACTTACATTTCGTGCTCACAACAAAAAGTGTAAGAAGAACAGAGGAAAAATATATTCTCGGTCCCTTACACTTTATTGTTGGCGGCTATGTACTGAAAGACGCGGAGTTTTTGTAACTCGAAGTGGTCGCATGAACCTCTTTCTCTTTATGACTACGAAGGGTACGGATGTTTTATAAAGATAAATAAGTTCTAAAGCAATTTCTTCATTTGATCTTGTGCTTTCCTCATGTTGTTTTTATTTTTTTTTCAGAAACTAGAAAGCTAAGCAAGTCTTCTCCTTATATTGTGGTCGAGAAGCAACCGTTCACTTGAAGCTTAAAAACTTATGTTATCGTCCATTGTGCAACAAGCATTTGCAGTGTGTATTTTCGTCCTCAGTGTTTCTCTTTTATATGTAATATGCACGAACAGCAACTTGATTGTTGGTCGTACAAGCTATATAATAATGAAAGAAGGTTATTTATACCTTCTTCAAGCACCCTGGAGGTTATTCCATGGTTACTGTCTTAAAACATGTCCCATCGTCCTGTCCATTCTTCTTCTCAGTATTTTATACATAGGTATTTCCTCTCAGATTCTGTGAAGAACTGCTAGCTTTCTTATCGGCTCACCTAATTTTCCACATCCTTTTATAGCACCATATGTCAAACGCTTCGTTTCTCTTCCTCTACTGTTTTCCCACAGTCCATGATCCCGTTCCTTGCAATGCTGTGCACCAGATGCACATTTTCATAAATTTGTTCCTCACATTCAGACCAATATTTAATACTAATAGACTTCTTTTGCCCATGCTAGACTGCTTTCTGTGTCAACCTTGCTCCGGCCGTTATACGCAAATTTGCTTCCTAGGCGGCGGTACTCCTCCACCTCATCTATTTCGTGGTCCCCAATTCTGAGGCTAATTTTGTCACGTATCTCATTTTTTGCTACTCATTACTTCCGCCTTTCTTCAGTTTACTCTCAAGCCGTGTTCTGTTCTCAGTACACCGTTTATTCCTTTCTGAAACTGTTCTTTACTTCTACTGAGGACAGAAATGTCATCAGCGAATCTTACCATTGATATTCTGTTACCCTGAATTTTAATCTCACTCCTGACCAATCTTTTTTTTTTCATCATGGCCTCTTCGATTTATAGACTGAATAGTAGGGGCAAAAGACAGCATCCCTCTCTTAATCCGAATACTTTGTTCTTGGTCTTCCATTTTTACAGTACCTTCTTTGTTCTTACACATACTGTACATTACCAGACGTTCCCCATAGCTTATACCTATTTTCCTGAGAATATCGAACAACTTGCACCACTTTAAGTCGTCTAACGCCCTTTCTGGGTCGACAAATCCTATGAACATGTGTTGATTTTTCTCAAGGCTTGCTTGCATGATCAAGTGCAACGAAAGAATTGCCTCTCTGGTGCCTTTACCTTTCCTAAAACCAAACTGATCGACACCTAAGAGAGCCTCGGTTTTTTATTTTACATTCTCCTATGTATTATCCTTTCAGTAACTTGGATGCATGAGGGTTTAGGCTGACAGTAGAATAGCTCTTGCACTTAGCTGCCATGCGTGTCTTCTGGATTGCGGAGATGACATTTTGCGAATGTCTGATGGTATGTCTCCAGTCTCATAGATTCTATAAACGAACCTTCTTCCTTGCCTTTTCCCCCAGTGATTTTAGAAAGTCCGAAAGAATGTTATGTATGCCTTCTGCCTTATTTTACTGCAAGTCTTTCAAAGTTCTGAATGTAGTACTGGACCTTTCACGTCTCCCAAATTGACCTCCACTTCTTCTACCGTATCAGCAGGCGTTCCTCCCGCTTGTAAGAGAGCTTCAACTTACTTTTATTTCTTGCAGAACTAAGTTATTCCTTCTCCCCTCTCATTTCTGCTACCAAGTCCATTGTCTCCCGTAACCTTTTCCTCTAGCCCTTCCCATACAACCGTATTCCAGTCCCCATTTACATACTTAGCTGCCTTTCGATGCTGTCCTATACTCACTCTATCTCCTCATCTCATGCTGAATACTGTTTTGGCATTGGTTTGCTGTCGATCGTGATGAGAATAATCGTATAACTGATTTGCTCCAGGTAAGTAATTCTCTGATCTAGCTCCGTATTCATAACGAATTCTACTGCAATAATACCATTTTCTGCTGCTGTTGATATTACCTTATGCTACCAGAAATCCTTACCTTCCTTCCATTTCACTTCACTGGCTGCCACTACATCTAGGCTGTTGTCTTTGCATTTCCCTTTTCATATGTTCTAGCTTCCCTTCCACATTACAATTTCTGATATTCCACGTTCCTACACGGAGAATGCTTCGCTTTCGTTGGTTATTCGATCATTTTCTCATGGTAGCCTCTCCCTTGACAGCAACTTCCGGAGACCCGAACTGAGAATTTTCCTGGATTATTTTGACAGTGGAGAGATCATCGTGAAACTGTGAAACTTCTTCAATTACATGCCAGATGTCCTGTGCATACATATGAAATGTCCTTAAATAGTTGTTTCCATTGCGTTCTGCGTCCTCATGTCACTGATCATTGTTGATCAAATGGTTCAAATGGCTCTAAGCACTATGGGACTTAACTGCTGAGGTCATCAGTCCCCTAGAACTTAGAACTACTTAAACCTAACTAACCTAAGGACATCACACACATCCATGCCCGAGACGATTGTTGATACTTCCCCCTTTTAAAGTAAGTTACCTCATATGAAGGGCGCAAGATTACCCCTGACATCTATCGGCTCTTCTGCCCTCTTTGACAAGGCCGTTGGCGCAACGAGGGTGATCCTTTCTGCTGGAAGTCTTCGACCGCCATTACTGACTGGTGGTATTCAAAATTTAAGCAGTGAGTGGGATCGAACCCAGAATGTTATCCCTAGATCACGATGGCATGTACATAGAATACCAACATCACTGACCCCTTCCTTTCCTTGAATGATGACATATGGGATCAAAGACTATCGATTCCCCTCCGTAAATGGGAAATTCAATTATGGAATACATACAGCGTTATTACAAATGATTGAAGCGATTTCACAGCTCTACAATAACTTTATTATTTGAGATATTTTCACAATGCTTTGCACACACATACAAAAACTCAAAAAGTTTTTTTAGGCATTCACAAATGTTCGATATGTGCCCCTTTAGTGATTCGGCAGACATCAAGCCGATAATCAAGTTCCTCCCACACTCGGCGCAGCATGTCCCTATCAATGAGTTCGAAAGCATCGTTGATGCGAGCTCACAGTTCTGGCACGTTTCTTGGTAGAGGAGGTTTAAACAATAAATCTTTCACATAACCCCACAGAAAGAAATTGCATGGGGTTAAGTCGGGAGAGCGTGGAGGCCATGACGTGAATTGCTAATCATGATCTCCACCACGACTGATCCATCGGTTTTCCAATCTCCTGTTTAAGAAATGCCGAACATCATGATGGAAGTGCGGTGGAGCACCATCCTGTTGAAAGATGAAGTCGGCGCTGTCGGTCTCCAGTTGTGGCGTGAGTCAATTTTCCAGCATGTCCAGATACACGTGTCCTGTAACGTTTCTTTCGCAGAAGAAAAAGGGGCCGTAAACTTTAAACCGTGAGATTGCACAAAACACGTTAACTTTTGGTGAACTGCGAATTTGCCGCACGAATGCGTGAGGATTCTCTACCGCCCAGATTCGCTCATTGTGTCTGTTCACCATTAAGAAAAAATGTTGCTTCATCACTGAAAACAAGTTTCGTATTGAATGCATCCTCTTCCATGAGCTGTTGCAACCGTGCCGAAAATTCAAAGCGTTTGACTTTGTCATCGGGTGTCAGGGCTTGTAGCAATTGTAAACGGTAAGGCTTCTGCTTTAGCCTTTTCCGTAAGGTTATCCAAACCGTCGGCTGTGGTACGTTTAGCTCCCTGCTTGCTTTATTCGTCGACTTCCGCGGGCTACGCGTGAAACTTGCCCGCACGCGTTCAACCGTTTCTTCGCTCACTGCAGGCCGACCCGTTGATTTCCCCTTACAGAGGCATCCAGAAGCTTTAAACTGCGCATACCATCGCCGAATGGAGTTAGCAGTTGGTGGATCTTTGTTGAACTTCGTCCTGAAGTGTCGTTGCACTGTTATGACTGACTGATGTGAGTGCATTTCAAGCACGACATACGCTTTCTCGGCTCCTGTCGCCATTTTGTCTCACTGCGCTCTCGAGCGCTCTGGCGGCAGAAATCTGAAGTGCGGCTTCAGCCGAACAAAACTTTATGAGTTTTTCTACGTATCTGTAGTGTGTCGTGACCATATGTCAATGAATGGAGCTACAGTGAATTTATGAAATCGCTTCAATCATTTGTAATAGCCCGGTATATACGACGTCATTTTAAATGATAAAATTCCCGAAAGAGTTCATTCAAGCACTAAAAAAATCTAACAAACACATCAATGAACACACCTTTCATCAGTCTCTTTTTCATAACTTATTTTGTTTTTCATTTTTTTTCTTTTACTTTTATCAGATATTCATGAGAATGCGACAATAGCGACTTGCATTTAAAATTTCTTGTCTTTATTCTTTTACTTCTGTTGGATCAGCAGCTAATATGTAAAAAGTAAATTTTCCAAAGAAAATAAATCACTAGAAAGATAAGAATATTCCCGAATGTCTTTCATTTGTTTTTGTGAACGAACCTGATTGAGAAGAGGAGGAGGGCAACAGCAAACGATGTTTTAGGTCTGCTAGTATCAAACGGGGCATCGGCGAGGTTGAAGATCCCCGGCAAGGATGTTTTAACATTTCAGACGAAGCAGCTAAATCGTAGGCGTAATCTTAACAGCGTCAGCCATTATTCAAAGTGCCTGGAGACATGGTTAAACCTATATAAACATTTGTATTTTACCATAGACTTTACCGGTAAAAGGGTCTATAGGCTAACAGCATTCCTAGTCTTTCCGTCCCATTCTATGTATTAATCATCGACAGAAGGATCCGTTACCTTTATACAATGAGTGATAGCAAATAAAAAATGCTTTAGCAAAAAGGTGCTTATGATAATATTTAAAAGAAAACAAAAAGGATGCAAACAAACTAAATAACGAAAGATGAACAAGAGTAAGCGCCTCTGCTAGAATTAAATGGGATGAGAAAAGTAACGGGAGAATGAATCGATATATCGCTGTCGCAAACGATTCCTGTTCATCCGTCATTCTGTCATCGCTTCAGCCACTAGGAGATAGCGCCTTTGTTTTCTGTGTGGCCAGTCGGCTGTGATGGGTGCATCGAATAATTGGCTGTGTTTACAGTGTCTAATTTATCGGATGAGAGATAGCTGTGTTTCTCCTGCTGTGTCGGCTGTGTGATTCTCGTCGAGCAGTACGGACTGTCACTGCTAATTCCACTCGAACTTCCGGAGCAAACGGCGGAATAAAGCGTGCTCCATCAAGACACCAACATTATGAGAATCATCTACATCTACATGGTTACTCTGCAGTTCACTGCCTGGTAGAGGGTTCATCGAACCATTTTCACACAACTTCTCTACCATTCCATTCTCGAATGGCGCTTGGGAAAAAAGAACACCTAAATCTTTCCATTCGAGCTCTGATTTCTCTTATTCTACTATGATGATCATTTCTCTCCACGTAGGTGGGTGTCAACAAAATATTTTCGCATTCCGAAGAGGACATTGGTGATTGCAATTTCATAAATAGATCTCGCCGCAAAGAAAACCGCCTTCGTTTCAGTGACTGCCACCCCAATTCGCGTATCATATGAGTGACACTCTCACCCCTATTGCGCGATAACACGAAACGAGCTGCCCTTCTTTGCACCCTCTCGATGTCCTCCGTCAATCCTACCTGGCAAGGATCCCATACCGCGCAGCAATATTCCAGCAGAGGACGGACAAGTCTATTGTAGGCTGTCTTTCTAGTGAGTTTGTCGCATCTTCTAAGTGTTCTCCCAACAAAGCGCAGTCTTTGTTTCGCCTTCCCCCCACAATATTATCTATGTGGTCTTTCCAATTTAAGTTGCTCATAATTGTAATTCGTAGATACTCGTATTTAGTCGAATTAATTGACAGTCCTTAGATTTGTGCGGTTTATCGTATACCCAAAATTTATCGTTTTTTTTTTTTTTTTAGTACCCATGTGGATGACCTCGCACTTTTCTTTGTTTAGTGCCAATTGCCACTTTTCGCACCATACAGAAATTCTCCCTGGATCATTTTGTAAATGGAATTGATCGTCTGATGATTTTACTAGACGGTAAATTACTGCGTCATCTGCAAACAATCTAAGGGGGTGCTCAGATTATCACCTAGATCATTTATGTAAATCAGGAACAGCAGAGAGCCTATGACACTACGTTGCGGAACGCCAGATAACACTTCTGTTCTACTCGATGATTTACCGTCTATCACTACGAACTGTGACCTCTCTGAGAGGAAATCACGAATCCAGTCACACAATTGAGACGATACTCCATATGCACGCAATTTGATTAATAGTCGCTTGTGAGGAACGGTATGAAAAGCCTTCTGGAAATCTAGGAATATGGAATCGATCTGAGATCCCTTGTCGACAGCACTCATTACTTCATGGGAATACCAGCTGCGTTGCACAAGAACGATATTATCTGAATCCGTGTCGGTTATGTATCAATAAGTCATTTTCTTCAAGGTGATTCATAATGTTCGAGTACAGTATATGCTCCAAAATCCTACCGCAAATTGAGATCAGCGATATGGGTCTGTAATTGAATGGGTTACTCCTATGTCCTTTCTTGAATGTTGGCATTCTTTAGGAGCAGACCTTTCGTCAAGTGAGCGGTCGTATATGATCACTAAGAAAGGCGCTATTGTGCCTGCATACTCTGAAAGGAACCTGATTGGTACACCATCTGGACCGGAAGATATGTTCGTAAATTAACTATAAACTATAGTTCATGCGACGCAGACCAATATTGAACAGTGCGGCGTGGCTTGTGATGAAACGATACTCTGTTATCAGTTTGCGTTACGTAGGGGGGGGGGGGGGGCATTCAATAATTAATACAACACATCTTTTTTTCTCGACCAGTTTCGGTAGAAAAAAAAAAGGCGGAATTTTCTGTCGGACGTCGTGGAATGTTCCCGCTTCAGCCTCTATAGTTTTATCTACGAAAATGGCATCTGCAGAGGAGGTGAGTTCCAGCCAGGGAGCTGTCATAGAATGAATCGATATATCGCTGTCGCAAACGATTTCTGTTCATTCGTCATTCTGTCATCGCTTCAGCGACTAGGAGATAGCGCCTTTGTTTTCCGTGTGGCCAGTCCGCTTTTGACGGAAAACCAGAGCATTGCAGATATTCGTAGCCTCTTGCAGAAAGTCCGCAGGGATCTGAACAGAAGCATGATGTACTGTCAGGAGAGGCGTCTGTCATCAACGGAAGAGGTCGCGCAAACGTGCCCGATTTCCCGCATGGTGGCTGACCGATCACAGCTGTGACTCTTGATATGTCGGAACGCGCGGACACTCTCATTCGAGGTGGTCGACGAATTCCAATGAAACACCTCGCTGCACAACTGGACGTCTCCGTTGTTAGTGCTGACACAATCGGCCACCAGTTGGGGTACTCAAAGGTGTGTGCGCCTGGGTTCCTCGCCGTCTAACACAAGACCGTAAAGGACAACGAAGGGCCACCTACGCGGAGTCCCTTGCGCCTTACGAGGCTGATCGTGACAATCTCAATATGGAATCGCTGAATATGGAAGTAAATAGGAATATAAAAAAAGGGAGGAAGGTTTATCCGTTTAGCAAGAGTAATAGGAGGCAGATTTCAGACTACCTAACAGATCAAAACGAAAATTTCTGTTCCGACACTGACAATGTTGAGTGTTTATGGAAAAAGTTCAAGGCAATCGTAAAATGCGTTTTAGACAGCCACGTGCCGAGTAAAACTGTGAGGGACGGGAAAAACCCACCGTGGTTCAACAACAAAGTTATGAAACTACTGCGAAAGCAAAGAGAGCTTCACTGCAAGTTTAAACGCAGCCAAAACCTCTCAGACAAACAAAAGCTAAACGATGTCAAAGTTAGCGTAGGGAGGGCTATGCGTGAAGCGTTCAGTGAATTGGAAAGTAAAATTTTACGCAGCGACTTGACAGAAAATCCTAGGAAGTTCTGGTCTTACGTTAAATCAGTAAGTGGATCGAAACAGCATATCCACACACTCTGGGATGATAATGGCATTGAAACAGAGGATGACACACGTAAAGCTGAAATACTAAACACGTTTTTCCAAAGCTGTTTCACAGAGGAAGACCGCACTGCAGTACCTTCTCTAAATCCTCGCATGAACGAAAAAGTGGCTGACATCGAAATAAGTCTCCAAGGAATAGAAAAGCAATTGAAATCACTCAACAGAGGAAAGTCTACTGGACCTGACGGGATACCAATTCGATTCTACACAGAGTACGCGAAAGAACTTGCCCCCCTTCTAACAGCCGTGTACCGCAAGTCTCTAGAGGAACGGAAGGTTCCAAATGATTGGAAAAGAGCACAGGCAGTCCCAGTTTTCAAGAAGGGTCGTCGAGCAGATGCGCAAAACTATAGGCCTATGTCTCTGACATCGATCTCTTGTAGAATTGTATAACATGATTTTTTCTCGCGTATCACGTCATTTATGGAAACCCAGAATCTACTCTGTAGGAATCAACATGGATTCCGGACACAGCGATCGTGTGAGACCCAACTCGCTTTATTTGTTCATGAGACCCAGAAAATATTAGATACAGGCTCCCAGGTAGATGCCATTTACCTTGACTTCCGGAAGCCGTTCCATACAGTTCCGCACTGTCGCTTGATAATCAAAGTAAGAGCCTACGGAATATCAGACCAGCTGTGTGGCTAGATTGAAGAGTTTTTAGCAAACAGAACACAGCATGTTGGAGAGACGTCTACAGACGTTAAAGTAATCTCTGGCGTGCCACAGGGGAGTGTTATGGGACCATTGCTTTTCACAATATATATAAATGACCTAGTAGATAGTGTCGGAAGTTCCATGCGGCTTTTCGCGGATGATGCTGTAGTATACAGAGAAGTTGGAGCATTAGAAAATTGGAGCGAAATGCAGGAAGATCTGCAGCGGATAGGCACTTGGTCCAGGGAGTGGCAACTGACCCTTAACATAGACAAATGTAATGTATTGCGAATACATAGAAAGAAGGATCCTTTATTGTATGATTATATGATAGCGGAACAAACACTGGTAGCAGTTACTTCTGTAAAATATCTGGGAGTATGCGTACGGAACGATTTGTAGTGGAATGGTCATATAAAATTAATTGTTGGTAAGGCGGGTGCCAGGTTGAGATTCCTTGGGAGAGTCCTTAGAAAATGTAGTCCATCAACAAAAGAGGTGGCTTACAAAACACTCGTTCGACCTATACTTGAGTATTGCTCATCAGTGTGGGATCTGTACCAGTTCGGGTTGACAGAGGAGATAGAGAAGATCCAAAGAAGAGCGGCGCGTTTCGTCAAAGGGTTATTTGGTAAACGTGATAGCGTTACGGAGATATGTTTAGCAAACTCAAGTGGCAGACTCTGCAAGAGAGGTGCTGTGCATCGCGGTGTAGCTTGCTGTCCAGGTTTCGAGAGGGTGCGTTTCTGGGTGAGGTATCGAATATATTGCTTCCCCCTACTTATACCTCCCGAGGAGATCACGAATGTAAAATTAGAGAGATTCGAGCGCGCACGGAGGCTTTCCGGCAGTCGTTCTTCCCGCGAACGATACGCGACTGGAACAGGAAAGGGAGGTAATGACAGTGGCACGTAAAGTACCCTCCGCCATACACCGTTGGGTGGCTTGCGTAGTATAAATGCAGCCACACAGCTGGTCTGATATTCCGTAGGCTCTTACTTTGTTTATCAGGTGACAGTGCGGAACTGTATCGAACGCCTTCCGGAAGTCAAGGTAAATGGCATCTACCTGGGAGCCTGTATCTAATATTTTCTGGGTCTCATGAACAAATACAGCGAGTTGGGTCTCACACGATCGCTGTTTTCGGAATCCATGTTGATTCCTGCAGAGTACATTGTGGGTTTCCAGAAATGGCATGAAACGCGAGCAAAAAACATGTTCTAAAATTCTACAACAGGTTTTACATATAGTATATCAGTATATGTTTTTAATGACAGACGCTCGTTTAGCCAAAGGGGAAAATTTTTTAACTAAAAACAATGCATACCGCATTTTAATCTGTATATTGAGGACACTGGTTTACTATGTACTCTGGCTAAAATGCCCTCCTCTGCTGCCATTAGGTTTTTGTATAAATACTGACGCAATCTGAGTATTAGCAGGCACATGTTTAACTTGACGATGATTTATGTCAGAATATTTTAACGGTATGTATGATTGCCGTACATGGTCATAAATATTTTATATTTTATGCATCACTAAGACTTGTACAGATTTAATCTTAATTAATTGAACCTGGTCGCGTAGACAATATTTATATTTACAAGAGATCTGAAGATGGCGATAAGCCGAAACCGGTCATAAAGTGTAAAGAAATCTATGTGATCAAGACGGACTTGTGAAAATAAAAGTGCTCAAAATAAAATGATCGCGGACTCATATACAGACTTCATGCTTCAATTGATAAAAAAAAATGGTGTATTGAAATTCAGAATAAAAATAACCTGCTTTCAGAAAAAAAATGTTGCATTACTTTTTCAACGCACCTCGTATAACGACTAGACGAAAATGTCGTTGCTTGTTACAGTGCTCGCGTCCACACTGACAGTTGCATGCAGCATGTAACTGACTCAGTTGAGTTTCTGAAATACCAAATTAACTGCTTCCATTCTTTAAATGGTGTTGTAAAGACTCTAAGCGTCGTAACCGATACAAATACGGTGTGTTAACACCGCCAGTACTTAGCTAAGGTGTGACGGTGGTAGTTGTACGCTTCGCACATAGATCTGTTTGCAGACGCTCGAATATCTACTTACCTTGGCTTGTCCTTATTTATGCGTTCCCTTTTGAATAGAGTGCAACAGCCTCAGCATGCGCCGAATTTCGTTATTAAACCTTGGTGGGTCTTTTCCATCCTTTATCCACTTACTGCTGAGAGAGGTTCCTCCACCTCCACCTCCAGCTCCTGCTCCTGAGTGGAGCTACTGGGGAGGTGACATTGTCCTGCCCTCTTCCTGGCCCTCTGCCTCTGTCCGTGCACAGTTGCAGGACCCTGGCTGGTCCCCTGGCTCTATCTCACTGGCGCCAGCTGTCTGCAGCACGGCAGCCCTTGGATCACCAGCAGTAGCTGCAGCTGACAGCACCTCCGACTCAGCGCCACATTCTGTTGGACACTGGCTGCCACTGGGTGTGAAGGGAGACTCGACCTGCTCCAGTGCCTCGTTGTCCAGAGAGGTTGTTGGTGCTGCTGCAGATTATCGTCACTGGACACCCACACGTCTGACGAGCTCTCCAGAGGATGCAGTGATATTCACTTCCCAGGAGAACCTGCTCATTAATGTCAGATTCCCACTGCCATAGGAGAGGAATAGGATGGAGGGTGTGGAGAGGTAAGAGTGGAGAGGAGGGGGTTAAGAAAGTAGGGGAGGAGGGGATGGGGAGAGGGGGTGGGAATGCCTCCTCCAATTTGGGGGGGGGATGTCAGGGGGATTCCGATACAGCAGAGCTGAGGCTCAACCCCAGTAACAGCTTGTGGCTTGGAGCTCCAACAGTTCATGACCAAGTGGATGTCCTCAACTCTTCCTCTAGTGAAGTCATTGCTGTGCCACTGGTGTCGCTGTTGCTGACTGCTGCACCCGTCTCCCCCAGAGTGACCATGTGTGGTGGTTTCATGGCTATGCCTGCCCCTGGTCCACAATGGGCAGATCTCTCATCCTTTGTGAGACTGCTGCTCCTCCTCAGCAACGACTGCCGCTGCCACCACCTCCCACACACGCTGTGGCAGTCATTGCATGGTTGGCATCATACGGTTGCCTGCCATTCATGCAGAACCTCAAAAGCTTCAACACACAGAACAGGGCAGTAACAGGAAGACAGGTACTAGCAACTCTGGGTTGTGGATCAGGCCCACACGCAAGGGTCTCACTGCACAAAGTAATTGGAGAACAGCCAAAACGCAAAGCCATGCCATCTGCAGCAGCTGGAGGTGGCCGTGTTGATGAGCCCCCACTTCTACAGGAGGTTCAAGTGGGATTGGTGTCTGATGTGGGGCTAGTGGCACTACAGTCTAGCTCATCAGGATGATCATTAGTGCCATCATCACCTCCCTCCTTGAAAGAAGTGATGCCCCCTTGGATTCACCACCATCAGCAGACAGTGGTATCACCAGTCATCAGGTGCTGCTGGTCTCATGCAACAGCTCTGCTATATCAGACTCCTCCCACTCCTGAGTTGGAGGAAGAGATCCTGCTTCACTCCTCCTGGCCACCTCCTCTATGCCCCCCTCTTCACCACTCACCCACTCTCTGCCCGCTCCTTATCACTCCGTTCAGTGAGCAGGTTCTCCTGCGAAGCGACGACGAACACATCTACGACTCCTCAGGAGATCTCGTCAGACAAGCAGACATCCAGCAGTGAGCAGCTGAAGCAGCACCGAACAACCTCCCTGGATGGTGATGTGCTGGAGCGACAGCGACAGTCTGGAGCTGGTCGAGAACCCATCCACCCTCAACAGCAACCAGTCAGCAGTGGTGAGCTGGTGACGCTGTTGGCTGCAATTACTGCTGCTGATCCATGGGTTGTGATGCTGTAGATCGCCGGCGCCAGCGGGCTGCAGCCAGGGATCTGGCCACCTGTAATTTCTTCAGAATGGCTAGTGTCCTTGAGCAGAGGCACGGGTCAGGGAGAGGGTCGGCCAACGGAGACCGGAGGCGGCAGCGCTTCCTACAAAGTCAGCGCTATTGCCACGCTTGCTGCAGGAACAGGAGTAGACAGGCGTCCAGGACCAGAGGAAGGAGTAACCTCTCCCAGTGGAGGCCAGGAAGAGAGCAGCTCCTGCAGCATGATGAAGAGGTGTATCTGGCAGAGCGCATGCACGTTGCTATGGGGTCCGGACTCACCGCCACTCCCGACCACAGAGATTAGCCACAGCGTGGACGCCACAGATGATGATGATGATGATGATGATGATGATGATGATGATGATGATGTTTGGTTTGTGGGGCGCTCAACTGCGCGGTTATCAGCCCCCTTACAAATTCCCAATCTTTGCTCAGTCCAGAGTCGCCACTTTCAGGAATGATGATGAAATGATGAGAACAACACAAGCACCCAGTCATCTCGAGGCAGGTGAAAATGCCTGACCCCGCCGGGAATCAATCCCGGGACCCTGTGCTGGGGAAGAGAGAACGCGACTGCGAGACCAAGAGTTGCGGAGGGACACCACAGAGGAGGTGGCGAGAGCCAGTGAGGGTTATCTGATAACGAAAAGATTAAAGAGCTGAAGCGGCTTCTTACTCCTTACTATATCAAAAAGGAATACATTATGATGGTATAACTGCATATGAATATGCCGCTTTCTGATAACTAATACAGCTTGACACACGATGGAAGGAAAATACCACTTCCTAAAACAATTACAGCTCACAGGTATTGTTAAATCGAAATATCATCAGAGGAGCATCAGAGGAAGCGTGAGTAGTCAGTGTGGAGCTGGTGTACTGCGGTTGCAGTATATGTGTGTTGAAATGGAGGACACGATACTTTGCCTGCCAAATGATGCAACGCAATGCATCTGGGTTAATTCACCGAACACATGGAAGCGCGAAATTTCTTGGAGGCGGCTGATGAGTCAGGCCACTATTTACATTTATTTGTGAAGGTGCAACAGCATCTTGTATACGAAAATGCAATTGTAACGCCTTTTATAGCACTTAAAAGCAGTCAACAAATAATTATTCAAATTTTGCTAAATTTTCTCGTCAATTAAATCAGTCATCTGACTCATTACTCAGATCTGAATTTTCGTTGTCATTTCATGACGCACAGTGGCGCAAGATTAGAATTGCTTAAACACTGGCACTAAAATTAACTGATACCTGAGGCCTGTTCTGCACAAACGCTGGGTGATAATACCCTGTCTGGAACGTCTCCAAACACATCTCCGCTGCTCATCGTGGCTCAGTTGAAAATGGTTCAAATGGCTCTGAGCACTATGGGACTTAACATCTATGGTCATCAGTCCCCTAGAACTTAGAACTACTTAAACATAACTAACCTAAGGACATCACACACATCCATTCCCGAGGCAGGATTCGAACATGCGACCGTAGCGGTCGCACGGTTCCGGACTCAAGCGCCTAGAACCGTTTGGCCACCACGGCCGGCGAGAAATAGACTTTTGTAGCCAGAAGAATGGAGTATGACATGTTGTATTGGTATCCCGAATTAAAGCAACAAGCTTTCGGAAAAAGTAGACTGCATTACTTATTGAACGTCCCTCGTATTTTGAAGACAGTATGCAAAAAATGTTCAAATGTGTGTGAAATCTTATAGGACTTAACTGCTAAGGTCATCAGTCCCTAAGCCTACACACTATTTAACCTAAATTATCGTAAGGACAAACACACACACACCCATGCCCGAGGGAGGACTCGAACCTCCGCCGGGACTGCAGCGCCTCAGACCGCTGGGCTAATCGCGCGCGGCACAGTATACCATACACATATACCATTGAATGGAGGTACGAAATATATCATTGTAGGAGACCCAGTTCGGGAGCTATTGGAATTCGATTGTTTAAAGAGTCGAGCTTGGGGGTTTAATGGTTTTATACCGTGTTGTTGTTGTTCTCTTCAGTCCTGAGACTGGTTTGATGCAGCTCTCCATGCTACTCTATCCTGTGCAAGCTTCTTCATCTCCTAGTACTTACTGCAACCTACATCCTTCTGAATCTGCTTAATGTATTCATCTCTTGGTCTCCCTCTACCATTTTTACCCTCCACGCTGCCCTCCAATGCTAAATTTGTGATCCCTTGATGCCTCAGAACATGTCCTACCAACCGGTCCCTTCTTCTTGTCAAGTTGTGCCACAAACTCCTCTTCTCCCCAATTCTATTCAATACCTCCTCATTAGTTACGTGATCTACCCATCTAATCTTCAGCATTGTTCTATAGCAAAAAAATGGTTCAAATGGCTCTGAGCACTATGGGACTCAATTTCTGAGGTCAGTAGTCCCCTAGAACTTAGAACTAGTTAAACCTAACTAACCTAAGGACATCACACACATCCATGCCCGAGGCAGGATTCGAACCTGCGACCGTAGCGGTCTCGCGGTTCCGGACTGCAGCGCCTAGAACCGCACGGCCACTTCGGCCGGCCTCTTCTGTAGCACCACATTTCTAAAGCTTCTATTCTCTTCTTGTCCAAACTATTTATCGTCCGTGTCTCACTTCCATACATGGCTACACTCCATACTAATACTTTCACAAATGACTTCTGACACTTGAATCTACACTCGATGTTAACAAATTCCTTTTCTTCAGAAACGCTTTCCTTGCCATTGCCAGTCTACCTTTTATATCCTCTCTACTTCGACCATCATCAGTTATTTTGCTCCCCAAATAGCAAAACTCATTTACTACTTTAAGCGTCTCATTTCCTAATCTAACTCCCTCAGCATCACCCGACTTAATTCGACTACATTCCATGACCCTCGTTTTACTTTTGTTGATGTTCATCTTATATCCTCGTTTCAAGACACTGTCCATTCCGTTCAACTGCTCTTCCAAGTACTTTGCTGTCTCTGACAGAATTACAATGTCATCGGCGAACTACAAAGTTTTTATTTCTTCTCCATGGAGCTAGTTGGTATATAAACTTGTACTACTGTAGTAGGCGTGGGCTTCGTGTCTATCTTGGCCACAATAATGCGTTCACTATGCTGTTTGTAGTACCTTACGCGCACTCCTATTTTTTTAATTCATTATTAAACCTACTCCTGCATTACCCCTATTTGATTTTGTATTTATAACCCTGTATTCACCTGCCACCGAACTTCAATAATTCCCACTATATCTAACTTTAACCTATCCATTTCCCTTTTTAAATTTTCAAGCCTACCTGCGCGATTAAGGGATCTGACATTCCACGCTCCGATCCGTAGAACGCCAGTTTTCTTTCTCCTGATAACGACGTCCTCCTGAGTAGTCTCCGCCCGGAGATCCGAATGGGGGACTATTTTACCTCCGGAATATTTTACCCAAGGGGACGCCATCATCATTTAACCATAGAGTAAAGCTGCATACCCTCGGGAAAAATTACGGCTGTAGTTTCCCCTTGCTTTCAGCCGTTCGCAGTAACACCACAGCAAGGCCGTTTTGGTTAGTGTTACAGAGCCAGATCAGTCAATCATCCAGACTGTTGCCCCTGCGACTACTGAAAAGGCTGCTGCCCCTCTTCAGGAACCACACGTTTGTCTGGCCTCTCAACAGATACCCCTCCGTTGTGGTTGCACCTACGGTACTGCCATCCGTATCGCTGAGGCACGCAAGCCTCCCACCAACGGCAAGGTCTGTGTTTAGGTATACTGAAATACCGATACTTTTCGTTGGACGCTGTGTCGCTACTTGTCAGAGTTGTGCGCCTCTCGCCAACTGGACCAGGGGCCTTAACGGGCCGACGGCTGCGCGGCGTCCTTGCTTTTGCGCGCCCCGTGGGTCCCGGCTGGCTCCGGCCGCGTCGCCTTTTAAGGCCCGCCGCGAACCGCGCCGTGTAGCGGTACCGCAGCCGTCAGCAGGTGGTGAACGCCGCCCGGAATCCCATTCAGAGCTGCACGTCTGCATCACGGAACACCGACCGTGGGCCTGCCTCACTGCTGTCTGGGATCCACACGAAACACGTGCGACAGGTGGAGTTCAATACACCATCGATAATTCGAGGGACGAGGCCACAACGACTGTCCATACCAGCCCTCCCACAAAGGAAGAGAGAGGAATAAAATTAATTCTTTCATTTCTATCACACATTCGGACTCCTGATAAATTTCCTAGTACTTTCATACTACACTGAGATAGAATTGCAGATTAATCAATAAGTTGCCAAACTTCATCTACATCTACATCTACATGATTACTCTGCAATTCACATTTAAGTGCTTGGCAGAGGGTTCATCGAACCACAATCATACTATCTCTCTACCATTCCACTCCCGAACAGCGCGCGGGAAAAACGAACACCTAAACCTTTCTGTTCGAGCTCTGATTTTCGTAAATAGATCTCGCCGCGACGAAAAACGTCTTTGCTTTAATGACTTCCATCCCAACTCGCGTATCACATCTGCCACACTCTCTCCCCTATTACGTGATAACACAAAACGAGCTGCCCTTTTTTTGCACCCTTTCGATGGCCTCCGTCAATCCCACCTGGTAAGGATCCCACACCGCGCAGCAATATTCTAACAGAGGACGAACGAGTGTAGTGTAAGCTGGCCCTTTAGTGGACTTGTTGCATCTTCTAAATGTCCTGCCAATGAAACGCAACCTTTGGCTCGCCTTCCCCACAATATTATCTATGTGGTCTTTCCAACTGAAGTTGTTCGTAATTTTAACACGCAGGTAATTAGTTGAATTGACAGCCTTGAGAATTGTACTATTTATCGAGTAATCGAATTCCAACGAATTTCTTTTGGAACTCGTGTGGATCACCTGACACTTTTCGTTATTTAGCGTCAACTGCCAGCTGCCACACCATACAGCAATATTTTCTAAATCGCTTTGCAACTGATACTGGTCTTCGGATGACCTTGCTAGACGGCAAATTACAGCATCATCTGCGAATAACCTAAGAGAACTGCTCAGATTGTCACCCAGGTCATTTATATATATCAAGAACAGCAGAGGTCCCAGGACGCTTCCCTGGGGAACACGTGATATCACTTCAGTTTTACTCGATGATTTGCCGTCTATTACTACGAACTGCGACTTTCCTGACAGGAAATCACGAATCCAGTCGCACGATACTCCATAGGCTCACAGCCTACCCTTTTTATACTACTGAATTAATTTCCACAGGCCGGCAGACATCACGTATGTCTTGTGTGCATAGAAGGCTACTGATGGGAGGGGCAGAGGTATCTTTGACATTCACAGTTTAATTAACACAGAAAACGCCCAAGATGGTGAAATCCAACAAAGTTCCCTGGCCGTTACTTCGTATTTAAGTCCAGTCATACGGTGGCACAGGTACACCTGTTACATCCTGTTGTGTTGGCAGAAGACCCAACACCATGTTACTATTCGGGGCCGAAATGCACGCGTTTTAGCTCACGCAGGTTGGCGTGAGGAGGGAAGGACTATACTGACGTGAGGTCTGGAACATGACAAGGAATTAGAATTCACAAAGCGGACGTAATTAGTTTGATACTTAACTCTAATCCATTAATGATGAACGTCGCTCTTGACGGTGCATGATTCACAATATTATCTGTTTAGAATACATTCTTGAAGAATATGGCGCCTTGCTAGGTCGTAGCAAATGACGTAGCTGAAGGCTATGCTAAACTGTCGTCTCTGCAAATGAGAGCGTGTGTAGTCAGTGAACCATCGCTAGCAAAGTCGGCTGTACAACTGGGGCGAGTGCTAGGAAGTCTCTCTAGACTAGACCTGCCGTGTGGCGGCGCTCGGTCTGCAATCACTGATAGTGGCGACACGCGGGTCCGACGTATACTAACGGACCGCGGCCGATTTAAAGGCTACCACCTAGCAAGTGTGGTGTCTGGCGGTGACACCACACATCCCTCGCTCTGAGAATTCGCGCACAAACAGGTGTCCCAATTTTGGTTCAAAGGACGGTGCCACTCCAGCAGGCTGCGGAAACGGTTCTGCATCCAACTCCTGTTATGGTGGCTATGAGAAACTACACTGCACAATAGAACTAAAAGAATACTTTTTCAAAAGACTGTAATTGTTTCCCATTCCAACATTAAGGTTGAAATTTGGTTCAAAGCTGCTGTAACTCGTCGTGGTCTCCTGACCTTCATTGCTTACATATTCCGCCTTCACAATCATATTCCGCACATCAAGACGCTTCATTCGAACCCAAACTCGATAAGATAAAGTCAATGTTGTATGAATTCATGCAAACGATATGCAAATAACAAGTAAATCGCAAGTACACACCGAGGTTGAAATACTCGAGGCTGGCGTACACACATACATTCCAGACACGACGGTCACAGGAGCTTTTAGTACGGGAGAGGCAAACCGCACGCCAGGGGGCCGGTCCCTTCAGAGGACGACTCAACCTACCTATGTCGGCTGGTCACCGCCCGTGGAGCAGACAGCGTTTGCCCGAGTGAAAGGGAGAACGACCATGTGTTCGGCTTAAAAGCAAATTCCGCTACATTGTGTGGGAGCGCCCAGCCTACGCATTCTTTACAAACATAGCATGCAGGTTCAGAGGTTTTCACAGGGAGACAGCAAACGCCAAATGCCGATGCTACAGATTTCCGGATTGGTCGCCTTAAACGAAACGTCATTCTCCCATTTTAGAAGAGCAATGCTGATTGGCAGACGATATTCCTGACGCCTTGAGCTGAAGGAGTAATAAGATATACCCCTTCACGTCTGGCGTGGAGAGGGGCCGTTCCGTTGTCTCTCTTGGAGCGAGAACACGTAACGAGAGTGTGTGCACTTGTACGTGTACTCAAAGAGTGAGGAACAAGTCTCTCCTCAGTACTTCACTGGGAGAGCACCTCTGTCGAGAGCGAATCGGAGTGCGACTCTATATTGAGTCCTTGCAATTAAGCATTGTTCACTGTGTTGGCTGCCACACTTATTGCGTGGTGTGACCGGACAGAGTTATAGCTAAACGCCTGTGAGCGAATTTTTGAGTGGCATCGCAGTGGACTGGTTATCTGACCAGTGTACCACGCCAATAGTTACACTAGGGGCGAATAGGAGTCCTTGACTTCATCAAGGTGTAGGGAGAGTTTGATTGGCGAAGGTCAATCCAGATAGAACAAAAGTTATCTTATTTGTCAGCAGCGAGCGACGCAGACAGCAGTCATCGCAGCTTACGGTATTGTGTGCTACAGCTCTTGTGAGCCCCATATTTCCTCCACTACAGTACACTTCACTGCATTTCACACGCGACAGCCTCGGTCGTACCTAGCAACATTCTAACAGATAATTATTCAAGTTGAGTAGGTTATGCAAAGTCAATAACAATCTTAAAGTCTGTATAGAAATTTCATTAGCGAATCCTATCCTTAAGAGGTAACTTCACATTCCGAAAAGAACCCGGTAATAACTTGTTCAGTTCATAACTAAAAGTGCCATTGTGATTTCTCAGAATTTTTGCAAAAAAACAAAAAACAAAACCAAAACAAAATTCGTTAGTTTCATTTTTTTCTTACACTAACTAGCACTACTCCCATACCCAAGTATCCCACTAGTTACGAAAGAAATTTTGTGAATTTTTGTATCATTTCCTTACAGCAGACGACTCCAGAAGATATTTATTGCTGAAAGTTTTTCAGGCATTTCTCTTTAGAACGTTAGGAGCGTCTGTATGACTTCTGTAGTAGCGTGGGGGTGGAAATTGCATCTTGCAGGAGCCACAGGGTAAAGGGTACATCTCAGATTGCCCGCATCTCGTGGTCGTGTGGTAGCGTTCTCGCTTCCCACGCCCGGGTTCCCGGGTTCGATTCCCGGCGGGGTCAGGGATTTTCACTGCCTCGTGATGGCTGGGTGTTGTGTGCTGTCCTTAGGTTAGTTAGGTTTAAGTAGTTCTAAGTTCTAGGGGACTGATGACCATCGATGTTAAGTCCCATAGTGCTCAGAGCCATTTGAACATCTCAGATTAAGCTGTTGCGCAGAATGACAGAATAGTACCCAAAAGCTCACCACAGACTGCTTACAACGCTCCTCTGTAATGGTGAAAAGACATGCCGATCTGTGTCGTCAACCTCGATCTCGAAGACACTTCAAACTGCACAGTGTCGACACTTGTAAAAAAATAAAATAGATGCCAGAGCTCAGAACGTCATTCGCCTGCAGGCAGGCACCTGGCTTTGAAGGGGTGTCACGTGGTTGCCGACCTGTAGGAACCTCATGGTACCCTGCAAGTTTTCTCTGTGAAGGTATATTTTTAAAATTCTCAGTAAACATGAGCGGTTCGCACCGAGGGTTTCCCCAAACTGAGGAAGAAGGGGGAGGGGGCAATCTCAGAGGGATCCTTTACCATGAGCGAGGGTTCTCCCAAAATAGGGAAGGTGGGGTGGGGGGGGGGGGATCTCAGAGAGATCCTTCGCCACTTTATTCGTGCGTATGTCAAAGTCGCAACCCTTTGCGATCATGCCATAGCAGGGTGGGAAACAGGAGCACTGCAAAAGCGTAAGGACTCTTTGCTGATTCGGATCACGTTAAAATGTTTTCGAATGGATTGGAACGGTCACAAGTGTCTCCACCCTGACCACAGAAGCAAAAATTGCGCTCGCACTGCACTCCAAAGGCGTGTGATCACCTTCGATGGGAATGCAGCCTGACAATGTCCATGCAGAAGGCTTGAAACTTCCGAGGGTATCAGAGTTGTCAAACATTGTTAACAACGTCTACCTGTTACTCATCGCACCGCGAATTGTCGTTTTCGAAATGTGTAGGAATCGACGTTCTAAGGGAAGAGTGGTTTAAGTGTCGCCATTTATGTCACCCACTGAGGCCCTTTTCGTTCCGATTCTGAGCGGTTATGTGTCTGAAATATTCTCCTCTGCCAGCCACTGGCGGTGGCATTGAGCAGAGCGGTGGTGAAATTTGACGCCAATGTGACATCACACGTCGCATGAACTTCTGAACCCTGGCCTGTTTTTCGCAAGTATCGACTCCTTGCTGTCCAAGTATAGACACCTTGCTGTATGAAGCGTCTTCGGGCGCGAGGTTGAAGTCGCAGGCCTCCACGCTTCTGCACCATTACGGAGGAAAGCTGTATGCACCTTTGAGCCAAATTTCAAGCTTATCCTTTGAAACGGGACACAGTTACGGGGTTTTTAAAAACTCATGCTTTAATTGCGTTGCCCCGTGTAGTTGTTAACCGAGGCGTGGCTTCCGAGGTTACAAATAGCCCAAAGACCCCCTATCCGGGCCATTTGTGTTTCAGTTTCTGAGAGAGTCTACATCGCGAGAACCACTGCGTGGCAGTTGCCGCCATTTTGCTGCGAGTGGCAGCGGCTTCGTGATTAGCCAGCCGCAATCTGCTCGTCATGATTTGCCTTAGGGAGGGAGCCGCAACCTCAGCTTGCGAGTGTGCTATAGTAGAATCTGCACCACGAGGTATCACATGTCGCAGCGTGGTAAGCTTTATCGTCCGAACACCTGATTTTTGTGGCTGCATTCTACCCATGGCTCGCTTCTTTCTTTATTACGTTTCAGTTTGATTTACTTTCCGCACTCGGTGTAATAGGGACTAGACTTTACTCTGTAAGTATACCTATTTACGGAAGTGGTCCCGGCAGAGGTTCGAGTCCTCCCTCGGGCATGGGTGTGTGTGTTTGTCCTTAGGATAATTTAGGTTAAGCAGTGTGTCAGCTTAGGGACTGAAGACCTTAGCAGTTAAGTCCCATAAGAGTTCACACACATTTGAACATTTTTGAACATTTACGGAAGTATTTGTATCTTCTGACTTGTCCTACAGAAAGTCAGTTGCCCGACAAGAAGCTGTTATTTATAAGCAATACCTTCAGGAAGATTTGTGACATGGCCAGCTTGCATTAGTGTGTTAATTGCCGGATAGATGATTTCATTACCAGAATCTACTAACTTTCATTGGCCTGTAGATCCCCTGCTGTCTCTAATTAATTCAGTACTAGGCTACAAAACACATGCAGTAGGAGACGAAGCCACACAGAACATCATGAGGTGTGTGATCTGTTAGGGAACATTGACAGTAAATCACCGAAAGCCACTTATTATATTCTGTCCTTCCACTGTCTTCTTAATAACAGGCGAACGACAAATGAAGAGCAGTATTGAGGATATTCAGCCCAGTTGTCACTCGCGTGATGATTGCCACAACATGTTTCGGGACAATATTATCCCATTTTCAAGTGTTAAAAACAAGGAAACCAGATAAACAGTACTTATTGTACCAACAGACATATAAGGGGTACAGAAGTCTTGAGTTATAAGCTACCTTAAATTTTTTTAAGTGATTACGTCTCGTCACAACTTGAAACGTAAGCGCACTCGTGAATTGTCAATTCAAACTATAGAACATCACAAGCCGTTGCATCCAACGTTCACGGGCACAGCCGCAGACAGAAAGCCACTGACAAATGAAAAGCTCGATGTAACGAAAGTTCGGTTTATTAAGATAGAATCGATAAAAACTCTAAGTAAGTGTATTCCCTACAAAAACAAAGACAGAAATTAGTACTGTAATGTCAATAATATTTCTCTCTCTTCACAGAGGGAAGTATAAAATGACAAAAAAGTGAAGCAACCTGGAGGAGGGAGGGAGGGAGGGGGCAAGAGGCACGAAACGAGACTTCGCGTTCAGAACGTATGTGATGTTACTTCAGTTGTTACAATATCGAGTTAAATTTATAAAGAACTAGACAGTGTGTGTGTTTGGAACTGCTGAGGTCATCGGCCCCTAGACTTACACAGTACTTAAAGTAACTTAAATTAACTTATGCTAAGAACAACACACACACACACACACACACACACACACACACACACATACACACACACCAATGCCCGAGGGCGGACTCGAACCTCCAGCGGGAGGGACCGGACAATCCGTTACATGGCGCCTCAGACCTCGTGGCCACTCCCCGCGGCAACTTCACAGCAAGAACCCACTTGTCAGTAAGAGGTTGCAGCACCTCTGGCCAGCATATGTGCACTGATTCAGTTGGGGAAGGTGTTCTAAAGCTTTTGCACCTCTTCGTGACGCAAGATGGCCCACAGTTCTTGTAATTGGTCCTTAATTTGATATCGTGGATAGCGCCACTGGGACGATGTTGACGACGAACTGGTCCCACACGTGTTCCATTGGGGAGACATTTGGCGACCCTTCTGACGAAGGGAGTACCTGAGCATCATACAGACAGTTAACAGAGACACGTGCCATTCCTCGGCGAGCGTTGTCCTGTTGGAAAATGTAACCACCGTTGTCCTGTTGGAAAATGTAACCACGATATTGTCGCTTGAGAGGAACAGATGAGGACATACGATGTCGGTGATGTACCGTTGTGCCCTCAGAGCTCCCTCCACCACTACCAGCCGGGACTGGATGTCACATCCGATGGCTCCCCAAACCACGACGGGAGGAGCAACATCGCTGTGCGTCTCCGAAACGTTGGAAGCATGGTCATCCGAAATACTGCAGAACTGCGACTCATCTCTGACCACAATGAAATGCTTCTCATCAGCAGTTCGTGCCTACCTATGACGGCGCCACTACAGACGCAGCCATTTGCGTTGCGGTGCCTAGACATGGGACTGTAATTCCCTAGTCCGTCTGCTGCTAGCCTGCGACCAGAGCTGCAGAATAACACAGGATGATGTAGGTACTTCATTACTTACTCGAATGGTGGGCACAGATGTGAAGGGATTACGATATGCTTGGTGCGCAATACGGCGGTACTCCCTTGTGGCGGCCAAAAGTCTTACATGGAAATCTCGACGGCGAGCACACTTGCCCTAACGTTCCCACGCAGTCCAACGTCAGGCCGCTGTCACATCTGAATGCCGCTCAGACCTGGATATTGCACTATTCGACCAGCTGTCGAAATGGAGACCGACAGTGATACCACTATCAAAGTCTGTCAGGTGCTGATAATGCTGTCTCACACGAGTACGCGGCATCTCCGCGTCCTTCACAGTGATCACTCAACATCTGATGCTCTTCATGCCCCCTTACATACCCTGCCAGGTCTGGTAACACACTAAACACGAACGACACTAATGCACTCCAGTGCGTATTCAACCTCTCACAGAGAATTGCAGCTGTAATCATTTACATACCCACCAATGTTTTGTACGTGTAGGAAGTTACATTGACTCACGACCATTTCTTCTGGATGCTTCACTTTTTTTATCAGGCATTTTATTTTATTCATTTTTGCTTACTTTAAACCTGCAAACGAAAGGCACACACAAATTTCCGAAAATACCTACAAAACTTTTATTTTGCAAAGGAATCAGCGATCTTTTTGTGTGTCATTGATCTGCATCTTTCTCAGTGAATTGTAATTTATACCATGACCAAAATCGAAAATGTACTGTAAGATGGCAAGAACTAAGCCCCTTACATGAAGTCATTAAAGATCACCGAACTCACGTTGAGTGAACAGTAGGGCTGAACAAAAATGACTGACAAGGCACAATGCACCTTGTATTGGAATAATTAATGTTGGGTGATGGTTTTAAAGTAATTCACGCGACGTCAAAACTTTGTAGAAATGGGTCAATTTACTGGAGGCTAGTTTATCCCAGGGAAGTATTCAGAGTTGACCATGTCCGGGTGGCGGCGTGCGAAGGGAAGTGACAATAGGCAGCTTAGGGCGGCTCAAGCTCTGAGAATGCGGTAACGGTGCTCGGCCTCCAGCCGCCTTAAGATGAGTGACAGTGAGTGCGTGGTTTTCCCCATGCTGGTGCACTGGGAAGCAGACGGAAAACGGAACACCTGTTGATAAATGTCCGTCGTCCCATTTTCAGTGAAACATTCGAGAAAGCCGCGCAAAGCTACGGTGGAGCGGTCAACAGAGGCCAAAATATGCGTGTTCGTGACTATAGCAACTTCACGCTGAATTCACGGCCCACAGAGTTTGAAGTAAATCAGGTGAAGAGCGACAGAATGAAATACGCCGGCCTCCGATGGGAACGTAGGACCGAGGAATTTGAAGTACTCTCCTGGGAGTCAGAATTTCGGAAAAATTGGTGTTTTATGCAGACGCTAACCTTGATGGGTGGCCTGGGAGGAGCTAAATAGCAGAAGTTGAGAGGAAGCGAAATTTTGTGGGCATTTGTTCACTTCCCAGAGCAGGCATTGGTCGGCGCTGGGAAGCGACGCATAATTAACGCGACTGGCGCTGCAATTGGCGTCAGTGATTTTGCTGGAGGGGAAACCGAGGCGAAGAGCGGACTGGGAGAAGTCCCCGTAGAGGTCTTCCGTTCCCAGCTTGCCTAGAGTGCGGACGTGCCGTTCTTTACTCAGCTTGCCTGAGAAAGAGTGAGCATCTCTGCAGTTTAGGATTGAGCTTGGAGATAAGAAGTTTTGGTTCAGCTATGTGCTGAGCAAGATAGCTAGGAGTGAATAGACGAGCGCAGCCTTGCAGCACCACGAGGTCGGCCGACGTCCACACAACGACGCCGCTCCACCACGCTGAATTCGGTGATATTGCGCCCGCTCCGGCCACTGATTAATTTGTTGGATCACGTCGGCAACGTTTCCACGACGGTTTCATGGGCCGCGTATTGTAGAATTCTTCTCGCACTTCGCATCACGCCTGGGTCAGTCGATAGCAATTAATTTTGATTTATCGCGGTTTACTCCATGTGAACGCAATTTATTCCCACTGCCTGTTAGGAGAGTCATGTAACGTGATGATTGAAGGTCGTGAGTTAAAATAAATCTGTGCTAATCGACTGCATCTGTTTTCAATCAAGTAGTTGAAATCCAAAATCACATTCATTATTAATTTTATGTTCAACATTTGCATCTGGTGTTCAATAGCTGAATATAACATCAATGTGCATCCCTTTTTAATTAAGAAGGGATCAATTCTGAATCAGTTAATGCCAGCACTGCCACCGCAGTTCAATCAGGAGTCACAGGGCCTTATTACTTTATTTGCGTTATCCGATATTGCGGCAGTTTTGTACTCTCTCTTGATCTGTTAGTCAATTAGCTGGGGTGAACGCACGCCAAAACCAGATAAGTGACGGGTGGGGTGTTACAATACCTTCCTAGTGACGAACCCTTCGGTGCAAAGACTCACAGGCAATGACTCAGCGTTTCCTTCAAACATATAATTTCTACTGGGTATATTTTGTCCTCTACACTGTGCAAACAATTTTAGTTGGCGTTCTTCCAGGTCGCAGGAACTCACCTTACCGGCTCCGCTTCCTCCTTTTACATGATAATTTTTCAGCAGTCATATCTTTCTGCTTCCAGTTTGCGACAACGTGGATGGCGTAATTACAACTTCTTTTTTTCACTCCACATTCTACGGCCTCAATAACCTGCTTCTTTTGTGCGAGACTCGCTTCTTCATCTTAATAGCAATTTTTACAAGTGATTTATGTACTGTAGTGGAGTATGTATTTTTCAATTAACAAAGAAGTGCTGCGAAGAGTAAACGAAAAAATTATCGAAAGAATTCGAAGTACCAATTGCTAAATAGCCACCGTCTTCGAACTAGACAGTGTCTACATGACTATCGAGTGTACAAAAAACACACACAATATCGTCGATTTATCGAGGTTTGTGTAAGGCATCAGGCAACTGGTTCGATTTATTGAGGTATTCGAATGATTGAGGATCGAAGTAGCAAGAATGGACTGCATATACGAGTAAAGAATGTCTGATATCATAAACGACCTTTTTGTCATGGTGACTGGCATGCAACACACCCCTCGCGCATTTTCGAGGTGTCTTACAACCCAACACGCCTTTTAGAATGTTAACCCTTAAATGCATGATTTTTTTATTTCAAGTTGTAAAAATTACCACGTTTAGTACTGCCTACATTCGAAAAAAATGATTGAATTTTTTTTAAATTATATTAACAAAGCATTATTGTTGACAATCGCTACAAACACAAAAACAGATCTAATTTCAAATTTATCGCAAAGACACTCGAATTACTGTGTACACCACATCTACTTACGTTTTCAAAATAAAAAAGTAATTCTCAAACCGACAGACCAGCGCACAAACACCAAAAAAAATGGTCTCTACTCTCTGCCAAAACACACGCGCGGCAGTACATCCACACTGGTTCAGTCCATCCTGCCATTTACGATCGCTAGGAAGAACTACTAGGAGCTTAGCAGCTGCAGTAGAGTGTATACACTTAACTACATAACGAATTCGTTACAAACTGTTGCTCAGTATAGGATACATCGAAGAAATGAAGTGTGTAGCTGATCAAAAAAGGTTCAAATGGCTCTGAGCACTATCGGACTTAACTGCAGTGGTCATCAGTCCCCTAGAACTTAGAACTACTTAAACCTAACCAACCTAAGGACAACACACACATCCATGCCCGAGGCAGGATTCGAACCTGCGACCGTAGCGGTCGCGCGGTTCCAGATTGTAGCGTCTAGAACCGCTCTGCTGTAGCTGATCAGCTACACTATGCATTAAAGGGTTAATACATGATTGGAGAGTGCATTTCTGTACTGTTAGCTGATGCCAGACTAATTTGATCCTTGTAAACACCTGACATAAGAGTTAGCAAGCAGAATACATCACCTCCTTTCTTGGATGCATTCAGTACATTATCTGACCAAAGGTATCCCGATACCGATATGTAATGCGGAACTGACCACCAAAATGTCACCAGAGAGCGTAACCAGCAGGATTAAAGCGCGGGGGCAGTGTTACGTTGTCAGTAGCGACGCAGTAACAGCACAGTGGATCGGTCTGGAGAGGTCAGTGGCTTAGAACGTCGACTAGTCATTGGACGTCACTTCTGTAACAAATCCAGCAGGGACATTTCAACCCTTCTAAAACTGCACAAGTCGATTGTTGGTGACGTGACTGTGAAACGGAAACGCGAGGGAACATCCACACTAAACCATGACCAGGCAGATCTGATGTACTGCCGGACACTGACTGTGGAGCACTTCGAAAGGTGGTTGTCAAAAATTGCATGAAATCTGCGGGAGGAATCATCGTGGGTTCTCACACTGAAGTACAGAGGAGGTGGTGTTACAGCAAGGGGATGTTTTACGTGGTTAGGGTCTGATCCTTTTGTTGTTGTTGTTGTTATGGTCTTCAGTCCTGAGACTGGTTTGATGCAGCTCTCCATGCTACTCTATCCTGTGCAAGCTTCTTCATCTTCCAGTACCTGCTTCAACCTACATCCTTCTGAATCTGTTTAGTGCATTCATCTCTTGGTCTCCCTCTACGATTTTTACCCTCCACGCTGCCCTCCAATACTAAATTGATCCTCTTATTGCACATATTAAAAACCGTAAATGCTGAAGGACGTGAATACATTTTACAGCATTATGTGTACCAAGTAGATTAGAGGAACATTTCGCAGAGGTTGATTGTATCAGTGTGACAGTGCTCCCTCTCATAAATTAGCGTAGATGAGGCAACAGGTTGTGGACAGTAACATTCCTCAAGTGGGCTGACCTGGCTAGCGTTCCAACCTGGCCAAGTAAAGGACCTTCAGACCCGAGCGTCCAACATCACTGCCTCCTCTGATTTCGATTCTTGAAAAGAATGGGTTGCTATTTCTCCACAGACATTCAGACAAAGCCGGCCGAAGTGGCCGTGCGGTTAAAGGCGCTGCAGTCTGGAACCGCGAGACCGCTACGGTCGCAGGTTCGAATCCTGCCTCGGGCATGGATGTGTGTGATGTCCTTAGGTTAGTTAGGTTTAACTAGTTCTAAGTTCTAGGGGACTAATGACCTCAGAAGTTGAGTCCCATAGTGCTCAGAGCCATTGAGCCACATTCAGGCAAGTCATTAAAAGTGTCCACATCAGTTCAGTGCTCCATAATGGTGGACACGCCCCTCACTAATGTCCATTAATGATGTTCAGATCCCTTTAATAAGACGGTGCAGTTTCGTGTTCCCCAGAATGAGAACTCTTATGGGAACACATTCATTAATCTTGAAGACGCTATCAACAATCACATAAGTGAATTTAGAAAACGTGAAGAAAATTGTATGAAAAATCTGTTTAGAAGATCGCAGAAGTACAGAATGCCACCGGCCTTGCCGTATTAGTAACCCCGGTTCCCGTCAGATCATCGAAGGTAAGCGCTTTCGGGCTTGGATAGCACTTGGATGGGTGAACGTTCGGGTCTGTCGAGAGCTGTTGGCAGGCGGAGTACACTCACCCCTTGTAAGGCCAATTGAGGAGCTATTTGACTGAGATGTAGTGGCTCCGGTCTCGGAAACTGACATAAGGCCGGGAGAGCGGTGTGCTGACCGCATGCCCCTCCACATTCACATCCAGTGAAGCCTATGGGCAGAGAAGAAACGGCGGCCTTTCGAGGCCTGTTTGGACGGAGTTAAGAGTACATATGGGTTCAGGGAGAGTACCTGAGGAAAATATAGTGGCTAAATTAGTTTTATGTATTTTTACTTTTGTGTACCTCAAAGCTTCCGTAGAGACGTACGTGTGAATCTGTTTACAAGAGTAACGATTATAAGAAACGAAAACTGATTTTTTTTCCAATTTTTTTTGCAGGTAACTAAAAACAGGCACACAGCTCTTCAAGAAGGATAGGCGTGAGAGCAAAAATTGTAGCAAGCTACGAAATATGGACATCAGACGGTCACATGCACCCTTCATGTACAATAAGGAAGCATGAAACTGTGACACCCACCTCCCAACAACTGGGCAGACACGGTAAGTTATTGTGTGACAGTTCTGTTAGTTTTCTGTGGTTCCAATGCCGCGCAACGTCGTCACAGCGCAAAGTAAACCTAATCAGCGTCCATGTTTTATTTGTAAGAAACGCTGCAAAGTAAGTCGCTTGCATAGACGGAGGAAGTGGACCAGATATTACACCAGTAACATCTTTTGAAAATAGTAATCAGTTCTGCACTCGCAGAAATACTATTAAGTTCACGAGATCTTTCAGTAGAATGTGCCCGACGTGTGCAGTTTGTAGAAATCATATTCCAATAGAGAGAAGCTAACTCTAACCAAACTGATAACATCTTAAAGCTGGGTGAAAATGTAGCATTTAAGTACTTTTTGTAACTGAGCTGACTGCAACCGCTGAATATATCGCATCGCAAGGATAACACTAAAAAAAGGAACAACTTTTCACTTGTGATGAGGAAGTTGGGATAGCGGCTACTAAAATTCCTGCTCAGTATCTTCAGTGCAACACGATGAGACTCCGCAAACAGTTTCCAAGTACGGCAAATCCTGATAGAATACTACCTGCTGTTAGTCAATAAACAGCGGATACGAGCTTCCGGTAGCTGCGTGTCAGTGCAGTAATCTCCGGTTTCTTGACATGCCAAGTAGCCTAATAGTTTATTATTCCCGCAGTTATACAGGGCGAAGCTTCACACTTTGGTGGTGAGGTAGGTCAGTATCCCCGGACATTAGATAGATCACAGTACATTAAATGAAGGTGTTCCGGCAATTCTAAGCCTCAGCGAACATTATTTTGTTTTCATAAACATTGTTCAAAGAAATTAAAGAAATGTTTCCGATAACGTTAATTCTCTTGATACAGAATTTGTGATTCTTATTCGAGGCATTCAGAAGTTCATTGTGCTTGGCTGTTATCATCATCATCATCATCGTCATCATGTGTTCTGCCAAAAGGCAGGTTTTCACATGGTAGTTCTCCAGGTTGTCCGGTCTTCTGCCATCCTCTTCAGGTCTGCATAATTTCCTCTTCCCTTTATGTCGTCTATCATCTTGTATCCCCTTCTTCCTCTCAGTCTTCTCCCACAAGCCAATCCTTCCAAAGCATCTGCTAGTAAGCACTCCCTTCTCAATGAATGTCCCAACCAGTTCGTTTTCCTTTCTCTTACAACCTTCAGCAGACATTTTCTCTCACCAACCCTTTCCAGTACTCTTTCATTATTCTCTCTTTCCATCCAGCTTATTCTCTCCATTCTCCTCCACATCCACATCTCAAATGCTTCTAACCTTTTTTCGTCCTCTCGTCTCACCATCCATGTTTGTGCCCCATATAGTGCCACACTCCAGACAAAACATTTGCCAAGCCTTTTCCTTAGAGATTTACCTAATTTGAAACATCTCCTCTTTCTGTTGAATGCCTCCTTCACTACGGCAATTCGGGTTTTCACCTCCTGGTGACATCTCAAGTCTTGAGTTATTGTGCTTTCAAGATATTTAAATGCACTTACTTGGCTAATGGTAGATTATCCTATTTTAATATTGGACAGTCTGCGTCTTGTACTGATGACCATACTGTTTGTTTTTGCTGTCTTTGTTTGCATCCCACATTCCACACATGCTTTATTCAGATCTTTCAGCATGCTATTCGCTGTCTTCTCACTTTCTGCAACTAATACCATGTCATCAGCAAATCTTATACATTCTGTTCTCTTTCCGCCAATACATATTCCTCTTTTTCCATCTAAATTTTTCGCAATAATCTCTTCAAGGTATACGTTAAACAACAGTGGGGAAAGGCAACAACCTTGTCAACCGCCTCGTCCAATGCTGCTTCCTTCTGACATTTCATTCCAATCCTTATCCTTACTTTCTGTTGTAAATATAGATTCTGTATCAGTCGTCTCTCTTTCCAGTCTACTCCTTTCCTCTTCAAAATGTCCATCAGCTTGTTCCACTGAACTCTGTCAAAAGCCTTTTCTAAATCTATAAAAACAGCGAAGATTTTTCTACCCTTTTCCATATATCTTTCCCCTATAGTTCTTAACAGGCCAGTAGCATCTCTTGTTCCTTTTCCTCTTCTAAATCCGAACTGCTCCTCTGCAATCCCTCTACCCAGCTTGCCATATAGCCATCTATTGAACACTCTCAGCAAGACTTAAGCTGCATGAGAAATTAGACTGATGGTCCGGTGCTCTTCACATCTTTTAGTGCTTCTCTTTTTCTTTATTGGTATCATGACAGTTGCAAGGAAGTCCTCAGGCCATTCCCCTTTGTCATATATCTCATTACAGAATTAGACTATTTCTTTTCTTGCCTTGTTTCCCAGAAAAGAAATAGTTATAAACGTTTTTAATTGTGATGTTTACCGCTCCGAAATTAATTAGTAATACATTCTCACTTTAAAATATGTTTGATTGTCTCCCAACTTTCTGGCAGACTAATTTATCAGTTCATCGTCAGACTTGGAACTGAAGTCGTGAAATCGAGATTTAAAAGCTATTTCAATCTCGAAAGAATTTTCCTTGATGACTCTTCGGTGCAGAACGGGAAACTTGGGAGCACGAGAGCACAATATCGGGAACACATGTGTGGTATGCCAAATCATCTCCCAGCCATGCTAGGGGATAAATGCTTACGTCATGGTGATAGTGTGGGGATACAGATTATCGCGTCGTAACAGACACTGAATGTTATCTCTTCGTTATTCTCCAGTTGCAGTAACGACCCGTCTGCGTTGTTGCCAGTAAACCTCATCAGTTATCGTTTACCTCTGTGTTTTATCTCGCCATATACAAGGCGTTTCTCCTAACAGTCGTTAGGCGCTTTTTCTCTGCTGTTTCAGCAGAAATTTGCAATCTCGTTTTCTCATTGTGTAGCTGGATTCAGCCTAAACAAATAATGTTTATCAGGTCTTTCATGCGACATCCTGTGTCGACAGAAAGCGTTAGTTTGTTTCCTGTTGCAAACAAATGGGAATTTTACGATCCCATTCGATAGAGTACTCCAGTTATCTATGCGATATTTGTTTTATGGATGTGTATTATCTAGAACAGTAAATCTCAAAGAATAAATCGGTACTTCAGTAGCGACGGCACTGCCCTGTTACCGCCAAGCATGCAGAGCTGCTGGGTCGACCGCTGCATTCCCGTTTACACTTCGTGTTTTAGTGTCCCTGTCAATACATATCGATGCAACAAATATCGGAGTAGCCTATTTTGGAGCGCTCCATCGAATGCGCACGTAAAAATCCGCTTTAAAAATAATTTAATTTGTGGTGGGAAACACTCTGCGCGTCGCATGAAAGATGTAAGGAGCAGTTTTTTGTTTGGGCTGACTCCAGCTATGCAGTGCAAAAACCTAATTGTAAATATCTGCCAAAACACCAGAGAAAATGTGCCTAACGCCTGTTAGGAGCAACACCCGGTATATGTTATCTTCTGGAATTCGGCAGTTCCTTGCTTCCACTTTTAAAATTGTTTACGTAAAAGCATAACTTGTTGTCATCAAGGACGACCTTAGATGGGAGTGGTTGCAGTTTTTAGCTGAAGGGTCCAGCTTCTGTACAACGGTTTGTGGGATATCTAACCGCAACATTCCTTCCTTTCTTGCAATGTAACGAATGATCCGAAATTACTAGAACAGTACACCGCTGCTAAGGCTACATCTAAAGCATCACGATGCAAAATTGTTAACTGATTGCTATTTATTATTTAGATCAGATGTCTCCTTGAGTGGAGCGTATCAGCATAGGTTAAACCTTTAAAAGTATCTTAATGAAACGCTGATGTTCTTCCTACATGCGAATAACTATTCAAGTGCTTCTATTCGACAAAAGATGTGCTATTTTTGCTTGTCTTATCAAAGATCATTGTACCCTCAAATGTTTCTATAGTACTTCGCTGCTTCTAAACGGCTATTTAAAAACAAAATACGTCGGAGATGATCGTATTTCTAGCTGTGTGTTTCAGCTCACAAATAGCATATACTTTCTTCGAATTTGTAAAATTCTGTGTCCCCCAGATAACGATTTAAAGATGAGAAACGATCCAATACGCAAGTAACGCATGACAATGCTACGACAAAACTGTCAAACGTATGTATTAACTAATACGTCATACATAAAATACCGACCAGAGGATGAGGATCTAAATTTTAGACAAAACTGGCTAACGGCTGCGGTATAGTTGAACTAAGGAACGTTTAGGGTCAGCTCGTAGGTATAACTAAGGTAGTACTTGGAACACACTTCTTTTACCATTGTTTCATTCGAATTTTTGTTTTATACGATCTAGTCTAGGCCTCACAGGCCGATACTGTCTCGAGACAGTTGTGAATAAAAACATGTTTATTAGAACTGTCTGCTACTCTTTTAAACTTGAGCCATAGTTCCTTTACTTGCTCCTGCCCTATGCTGAAAGTTTCAAGCTATTGTTGTAATAAAATTGTATTACGAACATCAAAAATAATCATTATACTTCACAATTTAAGAGTTGTGTTACCAATAAGTAGCTACCCTTAATCTCTTCGTGTGATGCAACTCTTTGTTTATTCATGTACGAGAGTTATATTTGTGTTCGACTAATATACTCTTGTCGTGGCAGCTACATTATTTTTATTATTGTTTCTCATTACGCCTTTCGCTTTATCGGCGTCATCAGATCAAATCTGTGATATAGAGAGCTTGCATCAGAATGGATGGAACAAAATTTTATGAAAACAGTTTCTAGAGTAATTTTAGTGGCGCATAGTTTGATTGTGTACCATATCTACACATAGCCTTCAATTAGAGTTAAACAGCTTACTGACCATCAAAAGCCAGCCTCTTATTTAACACCAGAAGCCAAACTGGCTCTCACCGTCCTCCGCATTACAAAGTAAACGTGTGCGGCCACAGTTGGCTGTAGTGAGCGTTAAATACCAAATACAACTTTTCAGATAAATTTTAATCTGAAACATTAATTCCCCTCCTTAAATATTCTAATTATAGTCTAAACATATAACATTTTAAAAACATTTTTCCAATAGATATTATTGTCCGTCAAAAGATACGGGACTTTAATCACATGATGCTACATGTTGTTGTTGTTGTGGTCTTCAGTCCTGAGACTGGTTTGATGCAGCTCTCCATGCTACTCTATCCTGTGCGAGCTTCTCGATCACCCATTACCTACTGCAACCCACATCCTTCTGAATCTGCTTAGTGTATTCATCTCTTGGTCTCCTTCTACGATTTTTACCCTCCACGCTGCCCTCCAGTACCAAATTGGTGATCCCTTGATGCTACATATATAAACCAAAACTGCAATGGTTGTATGTGCAGTAGAAACGTAAGACTGTAGTATTAGTACGTAACTACAGCTAGCGGGGTTACATGTATAGAGGAAGAAGGGACTTTATTTTGAGGCCGGGAGAGGCAAGAAACATTTTATACGACTTCCTAGGTAGAGGGTCATATATAAAACAGTTAGAACTATTGGCAGTAACAAACACTGATGACAATAACCACAGTAATGAAAGTGAACAATATTGCCAATGATAGTACATATGTGACGCAGCTGTAGGGATTGTGGAAAGTCAAACATTATAGTGTGAAATTTACGTGCATCAAATATAGCATTCTTATGTGAACTTTATATGTAGACAAAATCTTAATTAATACTGAACAGAAAATGCGTGTAATATGAGTAATATGGCCAGTTATTCAACGAAAGCAATATTAGGCACATCACCGGTTGTTACTGCCATTATTGTCATTAATGTTTTTGCTGTCATCACTGCTTTTTATACGATCCTCTGTCTACACGTAGGATGTCGTATAAAAAAGTTACTTGCCCGTCACGGCTTCAAAATAAAGTTCCTTTCTCCATACATGTAACACCGCTAGCTATAGTTATGACTTAATACTGCAGTCTGAAGTTTCTTCTGCACATGTAACTGCACTTTTGGTCAATTAAAAATTTATATTGTAAATGGAACGTCAATATGATTCAAGTCGCACACCTTTCGACGTAAAACATCTGCTGTAAAATTATTTTAAAATGTTATATGTTTGGAGTGCAGTTAGAATATTTAAGAAGGAGGGTAAATGCTTCACATTAAAATTTTTGTGGGAAATTACATTCGGTATAAGCCGTTCACTATAGTCACCTGGCGGCCAAACATATATACTTAGTAACGCACCGCGCGGTTTTTCATGCCGAGAAAGATGTTTAACTCTAACTAGATACTACGTGTCCACTAAGAAATAGTAGTAGCAGCTTTATTCATCCTTAGATCTCTTTTTACAAGGATGTAGGACATGTCAAAGTATTTACAAGTTTAGATCAATTTAAAATAAGCTAATTAGTGTACACATATATTTACAGACTTCTAGTTAGAGATTTACTCCTGGTGTACAATACTTTTTTACAAAATAACTTATTAAATAATGTAATGCCACATTGTTCACTCATATCTCACTATCAGTCATTGCACACACTATACACACATTGTTTCATAACACTTCACTCACTACACACACACACACACACACACACACACACACACACACACTGGTGATCTCTGGGCTATTTTCTGTACCGCAACTTCCCATTTGCTATCCTGAAAACTGAGTTAACTTATGCGTCACTACAATTAGCAATTACTCTAAACATTATTTTCATAAAATATTGTTCTGTCCATTCTAATGTTAGTTCTCCGTACCAAAGATGTGATTCGATGTTACTGTTGAAGCGAAAGGCGTTATCAGGAGCAATAATAAAGACAATATAGCGTCCAAGACAAGAGTATATTTTTGAGCGGAACATGGTCGAAGAACTAAGTGCAAACTTTTTGTCAAAAGTAATTAAATATCTGTGGTCCATAAACAAGCTCTGGACGCATCAAATTTCATGAGCCCTGCCCTTCATGAGGTCATTCAGTCAGTGATCCAAGTGGTCATCTTCATTAAAAGTCTCCGGCCGATGTGACCGAGCGGTTCTAGGCGCTTCAGTCCGGAACCACGCTACTGCTACAGTCGCAGGTTCGAATCCTGCCTCGGGCATGGATTTGTGTGTTGTCCTTAGGTTAGTCAGGTTTAAGTTAGTGACCTCGGTCGGTAAGCCCCATCGTGCTGAGAGCCATTTGAACCATTAAAAGTCGGCCACTTCAGCAGAAATGTTCAACAAACGTGCGTCGATATTGGCGTTCAATACATTTCCCAAATATATAACAGTAACTCTCTGCGGCTTTCAGGTGAGAATGTCATTTCCGTTCCGAGAAGTTCGTAGACGGTGACGTTCTAAATCCGACGTATCTTTGTGACATATTTGAAAAATTCAGTTCATTGGAAGTATCCCTTCAAGGTAATGAGACCAACATTATGCTGCTGTCACACAAAACATTTGAGCATTCAGAAAGAAACTACTGTTGCGGAAGAAAAAGCTGAGTGATATAACATATGCATTACGTTTTCAGTGCTCTTCACACGGTTTTAGAAGACGTTGACTTTCAGTTGAGTGGAGAATCGAAGTATGCGTTTGTGGATCATTTAACTAACTCAATGATTACTTTTTGAAATTCGACGGGCGTTCAATGAGTACTGTAACGCATTCTTTTATGGGCCAGTTTCGGTTGAAAAAGGTGAAATATGCTGTGGAACATCGTGGAATCTTCCCTCTTCAGCCCTAATAGTTTCATGACGTTCCGATAGATGGCGGTGCTAAACGTACGTACCCTTCAAAATGACGTCTGTAACGGACATGCATTCAAAGCATAGAATTGTCACTGAGTTTCTTTTGGAGGAAAACTAGAGCAACTCAGATATTCTCAGGCACTTGCAGAATGTCTACAGAGACCTGGCAGTGAACAAAAGCACGGTGAGCCGTTGTGCGAGGCGGTTGTCATTATCGCAATGAGGTCGCTCAAACCTATCCGATGCGCTGCGTGGCAGCCAGCCACACACAGCTGTGACTCCTGCAATGTTGGAACGTCCGGACACTCTCACTGGAGGCGATCGACGGATCCCAATCAAACATCTAGCTGCTCAACTGGACATCGCTGTTGGTGGTGCTGTCACGCTCGTCCACCACTTGGGGAACCTGAAGGTGTGTGCCCGCTGAGTTCTTCGTCACCAAACACAAGACCGTAAAGAGCCTCCGTCTGTTTGGACCAATGAGGGATGCACTTCGCAGGAGCAGTTGGTCGTTGGCTCCGACGTCGACCATTGGAGTGGTACCATGTGGGCATAAAGGCCCTCCCAGGGAAGGTGGCGTAAGACCGTCGCATTGAACGGCGATTACACTACTGGCCATTACAATTGCTACACCACAAAGATGACATGCCACAGACGCGAAATTTAACCGACAGGAAGAAGATGCTGTGATATGCAAATGATTAGCTTTTCAGAGCATTCACACAAGGTTGGCGCCGGTGGCGACACCTACAACGTGCTGACATGAGGAAGGTTTCCAACCGATTTCTCATACACAAACAGCAGTTGACCGGCGTTGCCTGGTGAAACGTTGTTGTGATGCCTCGTGTAAGGAGGAGAAGTGCGTACCATCACGTTTCCGACGTTGATAAAGGTCGGATTGTGGCATATCGCGACTGCGGTTTATCGTATCGCGGCATTGCTGCTCGCGTTGGTCGTGATCCAATGACTGTTAGCAGAATATGGAATCGGAGGGTAATACGGAACGCCGTGCTGGATCCCAACGGCCTCGTATCACTAGCAGTCGAGATGACAGGCATCTTATCCGCATGGCTGTAACGGATCGTGCAGCAACGTCTCGGTCCCTGAGTCAACAGATGGGGCCGTTTGCAAGACAACAACTGATTTCTCAGGATCTATGCACCAATAAGTTCGACGACGTTTGCAGCAGCATGGACTATCAGCTCGGAGACCGTGGCTGCGGTTACCCTTGACGCTGCATCACAGACAGGAGCGCCTGCGATGGTGTACTCAACAACGAACTTGGGTGCGCGATTGGCAAAACGTCGTTTTTTCGGATGAATCCAGGTTCTGTTTACAGCACCACGATGGTCGCATCCGTGTTTGGCGACATCGCGGTGAACGCACATTGGAAGCGTGTATTCGTCATCGCCATCTTGGCGTATCACCCGGCGTGATGGTATGGAGTGCCATTGGTTACACGTCTCGGTCACCTCTTGTTCGGATTGACTGCACTTTGAGCAGTGGACGTTACATTTCAGATGTGTTACGACCCGTAGCTCTATCCTTCATTCGATCCCTGCGAAACCCTACATTTCAGTAGGATAATGCACGACCGCATGTTGCAGGTCCTGTACGGGCCTTTCTGGATACAGAAAATGTTCGACTGCTACCCTAGCCAGCACATTCTCCAGATCTCTCACCAACTGAAAAGTCTGGTCAATGGTGGCCGAGCAACTGGCTCATCACAATACACCAGTCACTACTCTTGTTGAACTGTGGTATCGTGTTGAAGCTGCATGAGCAGCTGTACCCGTACACGCCATCCAAGCTCTGTGTGACTCAATGCTCAGGCGTATGAAGGCCGTCATTACGGCCAGAGGTGGTTGTTCTGGGTACTGATTTCTCAGGGTCTCTGGACCCAAATTGCGTGACAATGTAACCACATGTCATTTGTAGTATAATATATTTGTCCAATGAATACCCGTTTATGATCTGCGATTCTTCTTGATGTAGCAATTTTAATGGCCAATAGTGTATGTTGAAAAATACCAAAACAGCGAAGACTGATACGGTATATTGGAATGCTGTATGAAACCAGCCTGGTTTCAGGAAGAAATGTGCTGGATTACTTACTGAACGAAGTTCGTACTTTCCAAAAGGAGTTGACAACGCAACTGAATCAAATGTCCTTTCAGTACAGACATTCTGATATTCCGCCAGACTCCACAGCGAGGTCTAATTTTGTTTCCTGATCACTTCTTGTGTTTTGGGACTTGGTGTAGCAACAGTATCTGCAAGTAGGTAACAAGCCCCTTACGCCGGCGTCTTTTGTTATGGTGTAAAGAGCCGTATCTGAAAAAGTTTGAAAACCACTGCTCTGGAGCACATAAGCAACGAAAGCTTCGCGGATCTCTAAAAGTAACTGCCCCTAGTAGGTGACAAAACCATCTCGAGTGGTTTTCCTCGTTTGAGACACGCGTATGTGTGTCGGAGCCGGGAGGTCCGCGACCTCTGCTCGCCCCTTCTGCACACATTACTCGGCCACGAGATACGTGGCTGGAGGACGTAAACATCATAACTCTTCCCTCTCAAGCGGAATGAAAACATAGTTATCTCTCTTATTGGCAAATGGGTCACAGTGCTTAAGTAGGAAGAAATCACCATTATCAAATGCACATATTTCATTTACTCTTTCGTGTGATAAGAGCAAGAAAAATCGACTAGAATATGTGTATTGCACTAGTGAGTTGCAGCTGTATTGATAAAATACGATCCTCGCTGGCAATGTATCCGTTAAATTATTAGCCACTTTACCCACAATAGAAGACTATTCTCAGCTTGTATTTTGTTTTATTCCTTACATAACAGCATTTAACTCTAGGAACGGTTAGTTAGAGACAGCCACCGAGTGGCTTTTAGCAAAGGGAGATCGTTGCTTCTCTAGCGGTGAGCTACGATACTGCGGCGCGGGGCCAAGATCATTGGTAAAGCTTCTCTTCCAGAAGAAGCCAACCGCCTTGCCGCAGTGGTAACACCGGTTCCCATCAGATCACCGAAGTTAAGCGCTGTCGGGCTGGGCTAGCACTTGGATGGGTGACTATCCGGTCTGCCGAGCGCTGTTGGCAAGCGGGGTGCACTCAGCCCTTCTGAGGCAAACTCAGGAGCTACTTGGTTGAGAAGTAGCGGCTCCGGTCTCGAAAACTGACATACGGCCGGGAGAGCGGTGTGCTGACCACATGCCCCTCCGTATCCCCATCCAGTGACGCCTGTGGGCTGAGGATGACACGGCGGCCGGTCGGTGCCGTTGGGCCTCCATGGCTTGTTCGGACGGAGTTTAGTTTAGTTTTCTTCCGCAAGTATCTCCTACCACCCAAACTTCAGAGAATTGCACCAGTTATCACCGTATTTGACAATATATCAGTCTGATGCAAAAACTAGCAAATATCTCTTAATGTACAACCGTCGACAACAACATATTGGCTTCTGTTAGTTAAGAAGTCTTCGAGTCAGTGACATACCTGAGAACCTATTCCGTATGCTTGTATCTTCATCGACAATCGGCAGTGTGGCACTATGTCGAACGTGCTACGGAAATCTAGGAATACGGAATCCGTCAGTTGCCTTTCATCCACACTTCGTAGGATCTTATGTAAGAGAAGAAACCGTGCCGATTTGTGGACAGATGCTTTTTCCTGTCAAGGAAATTTATTATATCCGAACTGAGAATTCGTTCAAGGATTCTGCAGTAAACCGTTGTTCAAGATATTGGTCCGTAATTTTGCGGGTCTGTCTTATATCCAGGAGTCACCTGCGCTTTTATCTGGTCGCTCGGTACTTTGCGCTGGGTAAAAGATTCCCTATAAATACAAGCTAAGTGAGTGGCCAATGCCGTAGAATATTCTTTGTAATTGTATTTTTTCGAATTGGGATTCCATCCAAACCTGTGGACTTGTTTTCAACTCTTACAGTTGTCTCTCTACGCCAGGGCTGCTTATCACTCTGTCCTCCATACGGAAATCTGTTCGACGGTCAAACTACTACATGTGTGTACGATTCTCCTGCGTAAATGATTTCTTAAAAGCGAAATTTAGAACTTCCGGTTTCGTTTTCTTTACTTCAACTGCCACACCAGAGTGACTAAAGAGTGACTAGATGGAATCTTCCAGACTTGCTTAGCGATTTTACATAAGAACAGAATTTTCTCGAGTTCTATGCCAGATGTTTTGCTAAAGCCGTCGGCACAAGGACTGTGCTGTCGCACGTCAACGTTGAGCGTGCCAAGTTCAACGTGCTGTTGAACGCTCAGGAACGATGCGACTTGTGCATACGGTACGTGAGCCCCAGCGTGGTATACGCGATCGCAACGCACTCCAGCGGCAGTTGTGGGATGTTTCTAGATCGTAAATCACACTGTTTACTTAATAGTCGGGCGTAAAATTGCCACGTTAGCTTTATTAAAACGCACATTTCCTCCATTGTTCATATCCTAGTCACATTGTTCTATATGTAAGGCTTATAAAAGATCCATTACAAACAGTACGACACAAGAATGAGATTTTCACTCTGCAGCGGAGTGTGCGCTGATATGAAACTTCCTGGCAGATTAAAACTGTCAAGTTTGGTAGGTAGGAGACGAGATACTGGCAGAAGTAAAGCTGTGAGTACCGGGCGTGAGTCGTGCTTCGGTAGCTCAGATGGTAGAGCACTTGCCCGCGAAAGGCAAAGGTCCCGAGTTGGAGTCTCGGTCGGGCACACAGTTTTAATCTGCCAGGAAGTTTCAGTACGACACAAATTTGCAATAGTTGTCCGCATAAGATAAACACTATTTTATCTTTCCTTCATTCCAGTAAAACCCTAAGGTCATTATTATTTGATCACTGTTTCCACCCAGTAGTAGAATCTTTACAACATGTAAATTACGAAACTCGAAAGAAAAAGGAACAAAATATCTTTATACAAGTAGCGTAAGCTGTCCTGTAGATTAAGCCAATCGAACAAACTCACTACTCAAAAAAAAAAAAAAAAAAAAAAAAAAAAAAAAAAAAAAAATGTGAACTTATATTTACATAACATAAAATATTGTAGTACATACTTACATTAAACTAATAATAAAGCATCAGAGCCTATTATTTATGCGAATGTCAGGAAAAAAATAGTTAGACTTGTCGGGACGCGAACCATCATCACATCACACACCTGGTCGAAAATCATCACCGCTGCTCACTACGCTATTTTTTTTTTATCTCATTTTGTTCGCTTTTGTTCGTTGCATCTGCTCGGGGCGGACGTCGTAAGACATTCATTTATGTTCGTTGTTGATCGATTGACTCAGCTTTTTTTATTACAGAGGGCACGTAACCCTCTGACCGAATACGCTGAGCTACCGTGCCGGCTCGGTACAGTAACAACAATTCATTAATTGTTAATGTTGTCACTTCATAAACGCTTTAATCGTAGCTATGTTACTAACTGAAATTTAATTATAATAAATCCCACCTATCTGTGTTTTTGGTGGATGCTCAGTGTGTCGCTACCTTCAAATGACATCTCATTATACGGAAGTTACAATAATTCTTTTGCCACGAATATGATGTTTCTCATAATTTTATTGGAACGAATCACGCAGTTAACAACGGGTTCTCCAGTGATTCTCAATTTGCTGGTGCTCAGGAACGACATATATACATATAGGCTTGAACTTAATACCAATATGGCGCCTCACAACTCTGTACTGAAGGGAGACGGCGCGCTTGTGACGTAGGTGGCGTTGTGCCATCTCATTGGTCATCGCTCAGACGCACGCTCAGGATATCTGACATGCCAGATATTGCTCTGCACGTTCGGAAAGACCCCCGAACGTGCTATTCCACGCTATGACGTCAGAAACTCGGTACGCTCAACGCTCAACGTTCGACAGCGCGGTCCGTGTGCCGACGGCTTTACGACACAAGCACGGTATTCCACGCTGTGACGTCACCAGCTCCTCGTCCACGCGCGTTTTCACACCCCGTGAGAGGACGGCTTTAAGTTTTCCCTCGTTCCATAACCGTTCGCACATTCTGTTTACGAAGTACTCCTCCGTTTCTTAATTTTCCAACTCCAGTACAGACGATGGACTGTGTCGTGCACAGTGCAGCCAGATGTGGACTGGCTGCCGCCCCTGTCTCTCGCGGACGCAGACGCCGCTCTGGCCTTGGCGGCCACATTCCTGCGCGCCCACAGCACGCACGGCCCGGGTCCGGCCCGCCTACCTGCCGCCGCTGCCAGCTCGCCGCTCTGCCAGCGCCACAGCCAATTGTTTACAAACAGACGAGGGTCAACAGCCGCTGCCGCCGCCGCCGCCGCCGCTTCCTCTTAACTAATAAACTCCCGCTGCCGCCTGCCGTGCTCACCTTGACTTTGCTCTTGCGTCTCCACGCGTCCTGGTGAACTCTTTCAGTACGCTGCCTAATAAGGGGGCCCAGCATTGTTACAGATTTGTCAGGGTACAAAACAGCTGCTACCCGGATTAAATGTGTCTTCACGTGGGCCATATTTTTCGACAATATGTGGCCGCAACAGCTTGCCGACAGAATTGCTGCAATGTGCCTGCGACACGTGTTATCATTGCCGTATGGCCGGGCATTATCCGATGTGACACAGCAGTCACATGCGGCTTTGCGATGTTGAAACCTTCCCGTCTCCTCTACGCCTCTCTTGTTAATGATAACCTTCCCTTTTACAATAAACTACGAAACCTTTCCCTAGGATTTCTATCTCTTGCTTAATAATAACAAATGAACTCTTCGCTTTGAAATTTATTCTCTTTCTCTATCTTCGCATACAAATTTAATTGCTGCTTATTAAAAGTGATTTTCTGATTATTTCGACGAAACATAGAACGTGTCGTCGTCGTGTGGCCCTCAGTCGTTATCTGCAATAACCCAAAACTGTTCCTTACCATTTTTTACTGTTACTGGATCGCCATCTGACTGCTACATCGAACTGCGACATGAATATACTTACCCTGTTTTACTATACTCTATTAGCTGCTGGTGGACTGTCATAATAAGTGGCTGTATTTATTACCAAAGCTGACGTTATTCTTTAATAGCAAAGCTGACGTTATTCTTTAATTAATTTCACTGGAGTTACGTAATTCATAGTTAAACTTTTTCTTGACAACAATAAAATTTTGCAAAGTTTTACGTTGATGGTTTTTGGGATGGATTATAATTAGAAATGCAATATTCCTTGCAAAAGTTAATTAAATTATGAATGAAATGATTTTACAAACGTTCAAATGGGACTTATTTTTTACAATAATCTTACAACTAGCAATGCGCTAACATACCTTCAGTAGTCTTGAGTTTCCCAAAGAAAATAACTCAATAATATTAGTTCCTCTTATGATAATAGTTAGCTGATGTCTCTGTTCATCCGTTTATAATCTCTTGTAAATTGTAGCTAGTGGCTGGCAGGCACACCGCTTCTCTCAACCTCTCGCTTCAGACCTGCTACCGACTCGCTTCACTTCTCGCTTACTACTGACTTCCTACGAAAGCTAAAGTGCGGTCTCTCCTGCCAACAATGCTTTCTGATGCAGACATTCCCTGCTACCGCTACAAAATGTATCAATGCGCGGTCTTTCCCGCTCTTTTCTTAAAATGTATCCGGTTTCTCCCGCCCTTTTTAAAATTATATCAACAATACTTTGGTGCAGATATTCTCTGCTACCACAATTATTTCCAACATGACAAATACTAATTATTCCTGAAACTTCCTAGCAGATTAAAACTGTGTGCCGGACCGAGACTCGAACTCGGGGCCTTTGCCTTTCGCGGGCAAGTGCTCTACCACCTGAGCTAGCCAAGCACGACTCACGCCCCGTCCTCACAGCTTTACTTCTGCGAAAGGCAAAGGTCCCGAGTTCGAGTCTCGGTCCGGCACACAGTTTTAATCCGCCAGGAAGTTTCATATCAGCGCACGCTCCACTACAGAGTGAAAATCTCATTCTGGAGACATCCCCCAGGCTGTGGCTAAGCCATGTCTCCTCAATATCCTTTCTTTCAGGAGTGCTAGTTCTGCAAGTTTCGCAGGAGAGCTTCTGTAAAGTTTAGAAGGTAGGAGACGAGATACTGGCAGAAGTAAAGCTGTGAGGAACGGGCGTGAGTCGTGCTTGGGTAGCTCAGTTGGTAGAGCAATTGCCCGTGAAAGACAAAGGTCCCGAGTTCGAGTCTCGGTCGAGCACACAGTTTTAATCTGCCAGGAAGTTTCATAACAGCGCACACTCCGCTGCAGAGTGAAAATCTCGTTCTGTATTAATTATTCCTACTTAATACTATTAATAAAATATAAATATCTTTCATAGATTGTGATTTGACAATGTTGTTGTTGTTGTGGTCTTCAGTCCTGAGACTGGTTTGATGCAGCTCTCCATGCTACTCTATTCTGTGCAAGCGTCTTCATCTCCCAGTACCTACTGCAACCTACATCCTTCTGTATCTGCTTAGTGTATTCATCTCTTGGTCTCCCTCTACGATTTTTACCCTCCATGCTGCCCTCCAATGCTAAATTTGTGATCCCTTGATGCCTCAAAACATGTCCTACCAACCGATCCCTTCTTCTAGTCAAGTTGTGCCACAAACTTCTCTTCTCCCCAATCCTATTCAATACCTCCTCATTAGTTACGTGATCTACCCACCTTATCTTCAGCATTCTTCTGTAGCACCACATTTCGAAAGCTTCTATTCTCTTCTTGTCCAAACTAGTTATTGTCCATGTTTCACTTCCATACATGGCTACACTCCATACAAATACTTTCAGAAACGACTTCCTGACACTTAAATCTATACGCGATGTTAACAAATCTCTCTTCTTCAGAAATGATTTCCTTGCCATTGCCAGTCTACATTTTATATCCTCTCTACTTCGACCATCATCAGTTATTTTACTCCCTAAATAGCAAAACTCCTTTACTACTTTAAGTGTCTCATTTCCTAATCTAATTCCCTCAGCATCACCCGATTTAATTTGACTACATTCCATTATCCTCGTTTTGCTTTTGTTGATGTTCATCTTATATCCTCCTTTCAAGACACTGTCCATTCCGTTCAACTGCTCTTCCAAGTCCTTTGCTGTCTCTGACAGAATTACAATGTCATCGGCGAACCTCAAAGTTTTTACTTCTTCTCCATGAATTTTAATACCTACTCCGAACTTTTCTTTTGTTTCCTTTACTGCTTGCTCAATATACAGATTGAATAACATCGGGGAGAGGCTACAACCCTGTCTCACTCCTTTCCCAACCACTGCTTCCCTTTCATGCCCCTCGACTCTTATAACCGCCATCTGATTTCTGTACAAATTGTAAATAGCCTTTCGCTCCCTGTATTTTATACCTGCCACCTTCAGAATTTGAAAGAGAGTATTCCAGTCAACATTGTCAAAAGCTTTCTCTAAGTCTACAAATGCTAGAAACGTAGGTTTGCCTTTTCTTAATCTTTCTTCTAAGATAAGTCGTAAGGTTAGTATTGCCTCACGTGTTCCAACATTTCTACGGAATCCAAACTGATCTTCCCCTAGGTCCGCTTCTACCAGTTTTTCCATTCGTCTCTAAAGAATTCGCGTTAGTATTTTGCAGCTGTGACTTATTAAACTGATAGTTAGGTAATTTTCATATCTGTCAACACCTGCTTTCTTTGGGATTGGAATTATTATATTCTTCTTGAAGTCTGAGGGTATTTCACCTGTCTCATACATCTTGCTCACCAGATGGTACAGTTTTGTCATGACTGGCTCTCCCAAGGCCATCAGTAGTTCTAATGGAATGTTGTCTACTCCCGGGGCCTTGTTTCGACTCAGGTCATTCAGTGCTCTGTCAAACTCTTCACGCAGTATCTTATCTCCCATTTCGTCTTCATCTATATCCTCTTCCATTTCCATAATATTGTCCTCAAGTACATCGCCCTTGTATAAAACCTCTATATACTCCTTCCACCTTTCTGCCTTCCCTTCTTTGCTTTGAACTGGGTTGCCATCTGAGCTCTTGATATTCATACAAGTGGTTCTCTTCTCTCCAAAGGTCTCTTTAATTTTTCTGTAGGCAGTATCTATCTTACCCCTAGTGAGACAAGCCTCTACATCCTTACATTTGTCCTCTAGCCATCCCTGCTTAGCCATTTTGCACTTCCTGTCGATCTCATTTTTGAGAAGTTTGTATTCCTTTTTGCCTGGTTCATTTACTGCATTTTTATATTTTCTCCTTTCATCAATTAAATTCAATATTTCTTCTGTTATCCAAGGATTTCTATTAGCCCTCGCCCTTTTACCTACTTGATCGTCTGCTGCCTTCACTACTTCATCTCTCAGAGCTACCCATTCTTCTTCTACCGTATTTCTTTCCCCCATTCCTGTCAATTGTTCCCTTATGCTCTCCCTGAAACTCTCTACAACCTCTGGTTCTTTCAGTTTATCCAGGTCCCATCTCCTTAGATTCCCACCTTTTTGCAGTTTCTTCAGTTTCAATCTGCAGTTCATAACCAACAGACTGTGGTCAGAATCCACATCTGCCCCTGGAAATGTCTTACAATTTAAAACCTGGTTCCTAAATCTCTGTCTCACCATTATATAATCTATCTGATACCTTTCAGTATCTCCAGGATTCTTCCATGTATACAACCTTCTTTTATGATTCTTGAACCAAGTGTTAGCTATGATTAAGTTATGCTCTGTGCAAAATTCTACCAGGCGGCTTCCTCTTTCATTTCTCCCCCCCAATCCATATTCACCTACTATGTTTCCTTCTCTCCCTTTTCCTACTGACGAATTCCAGTCACCCATGACTATTAAATTTTCATCTCCCTTCACTACCTGAATAATTTCTTTTATTTCATCATACATTTCATCAATTTCTTCGTCATCTGCAGAGCTAGTTGGCATATAAACTTGTACCAGTGTAGTAGGCATGAGTTTTGTGTCTATCTTGGCCACAATAATGCGTTCACTATGCTGTTTGTAGTAGCTAACCCGCACTCCTATTTTTTTATTCATTATTAAACCTACTCCTGCATTACCCCTATTTGATTTTGTATTTATAACCCTGTAATCACCTGACCAAAAGTCTTGTTCCTCCTGCCACCGAACTTCACTAATTCCCACTACATCTAACTTTAACCTATCCATTTCCCTTTTTAAATTTTCTAACCTACCTGCCCGATTAAGGGATCTGACATTCCACACTCCGATCCGTAGAACACCAGTTTTCTTTCTCCTGATAACGACGTCCTCTTGAGTAGTCCCCGCCCGGAGATCCGAATGGGGGACTATTTTACCTCCGGAATATTTTACCCAAGAGGACGGCATCATCATTTAATCATACAGTAAAGCTGCATGTCCTCGGGAAAAATTACGGCTGTAGTTTCCCCTTGCTTTCAGCCGTTCGAAGTACCAGCACAGCAAGGCCGTTTTGGTTAATGTTACAAGGCCAGATCAGTCAATCATCCAGACTGTTGCCCCTGCAACTACTGAAAAGGCTGCTGCCCCTCTTCAGGAACCACATGTTTGTCTGGCCTCTCAACAGATACCCCTCCGTTGTGGTTGCACCTACAGTACGTCCATCTGTATCGCTGAGGCACGCAAGCCTCCCCACCAACGGCAAGGTCCATGGTTCATGGGTTCATGGTTCATGGTTCATGGTTCATTTGACAATAGATAATAGAAATACACACGTCTTACAGTGTTTATCTTGTTTTCTTGCTCATTTCTGATAGCGTGTTTAGGAAAGCACAAGGCTGACTGCCTATGGAGGAACGTTTCAGTTTGCCTTCCTGTACAGCGAGCGGGCTCAGTTGCCGCGTAGCGGTTCCGACGTAACCACAGGTCTGTCACGAAGCCTCTGGTAGAAGCGGGCCGGACTCTTTTTGCAGACGCGCCTGTAGCATGACCCTGGCCGTCCATTTCCGTTACGAATGCGGTTTTCTCATGGAGGTAGAATAAGGGTAGACGCCGCTACAGACTTACGCTGTACGCTGTTTCGCAGCCAGTGGGCGGGGCCTACCGCCATCTTAGATCCCCCAAAACATTAGCAGACGAGTGCTTACAATTCCTTCTTGTTCGTTATTTCTGTCGTGTGCGCGCGATATTTGTTTTATATAGTAAATGTTATACTGTTTTAGTGAACGACACAGCATAAGGAACGCAACTTCAAACGTTTTTCTGGCCTTAAATGCGTATTCGATACAGTAATATGACACGAAAATATGACGCTGCTGGCCTCAGTACTGTAATTCCTTTTTGTTTATACACTTCCAATAACCGAGAAGAGAAGTATGTGCTATGAAAAGCGCGCTTTCGTAATCCATTTCTATTCACTTTCATTGCGTTTGTGTCGATAATTGATAAAGCCAGAACTCCAACAGCAGTGATTGATAGTTTATAGGCATCGATTTGTATTCGTTGCATTTTCAAGTCAAATGAAAATTTTAAATGTTCAAGTTTGCAAGAAACTTACCTTATTTCCTTTGGTGTCCCATACATGTATGCTGGGATGATATAAGCAAGCCAGCTGTCATCTCAACAAAGTAAAAGATTCATTAAATTGCGAAGGAAAAGAACTGAATTTTAGATTGTCAGGCCCATTGTAGTTTACACACCTGCTTTGTTTTTAAATTGTACCTACCAAGTGATATTCAGTGCGGCAAATAACAGCAAGTTACAGGGTAACACGACCACTCAGCGATCAATGTAATGATCCACATAGGCTGGACTTAGACAGGGAACTTTGCTTTAACAAATGTGTAACCCTTTAAGTACTTATAATTTAACCACTGTAACAGGTGTTCCACACATTTTACTGAAGATTTAGTAAACTACATGTAGTTACATTACTTTTATATTAAATTATTGCATTTTAAAACATTAGTCTCCATTTCCAGGATATTTTTTGCCAGGACTTTCGAGTTACTTGGATTGATAGGAAATCTGAAGTCAAATCACAGAAATAAAAGCATACTGTAAAACTTTACAGTGCATCGGAATTTCAAGTATACATAAGAAAATAGCGCTTAAATAAGTCCACTTACGAGTGAAATGTGATTTGTTTAAACTTTAGACTACAATCAGAACGATTAGTACACCCGTAAGCGACGCAAGTCGGTTTTTTTTTTATCAAAACACTTCACGACTACACGGAATCAAACTACCAGAAGCGAATGTTTTGGGGTAGTTAACATGGCGGATCTTCACTTGGGTCGGCTTCAAGTTTGTGATGTCATGACAACTCCTCTTATTTTTACCTCCATGGGTTTTCTCCCTTGAAAGGAGCTGCCGACTAGCTCCGAGAGAATTGCCACGTGTGGCGAATCCAGCTTGCTGTACAGAGAACGCAGAAGAGAACGATATGTTGCTGCTGGCTTACCATGAGAAAACTCGTGCCTTCTCTCCAAAATCGGGTTATCCATTCATGTGAATCTTGTCTGGCACCGTGCTTTGGCATGAAAGACTCGACCAATGAGTGAAACCTGGCTAGGAGTCAATAACAACCTTTTGCATACTAAGAAGGCTTTTGATACCGTTCCTCACAAGCGACTATTAATGAAATTGCGTGCATAGGGAGTATCATCTCAGTTGTGTGACTGGATTCGTGATTTTCTTTCAGAGAGGTCACAGTTCGTAGCGATAGACGGTAAATCATCGGGTAGAACAGAAGTGATATCTGGCGTTCCTCAAGGTAGTGTCATAGGCCCTCTGATGTTCCTGATTTACATAAATGATCTAGGTGATAATCTGAGCAGCCCCCTTAGATTGTTTGCAGATGACTCTGTAATTGAGCGTCTAGAAAAACCATCAATTCCAATTACAAAATGATCTACAGAGAATTTCTGTTTGGTGCGAAAAGTGGCATGTGGCACTAAACAAAGAAAAGTGCGAGGTCATCCACATAAGTACTAAAAGAAATCCGATAAATCGCACAAATCTAAGGGCAGTCAATTCGACTAAGTACTAAGAATTACAATTACGAGCAACATAAATTGGAAAGACCACATAGATAATATTGTGGGGAAGGCGAAACAAAGACTGTGCTTTGTTGGTAGAACACTTAGAAGATGCGACAAACCCACTAAAGAGACAGCCTACATTACACCTGTCCGTCCTCTGCTAGAATATTGCTGCGCGGTGTGGGATCGTTACCAGGCAGGATTGACGGAGGACATCAAAAGCGCAAAGGACAGCCCGTTTCGTGTTATCGCGCAATAGGGGTGAGAGTGTCACTGATATGATACGCGAGTTGGGGGTGGCAGTCACTGAAACAAAGGCGGTTTTCTTTGCGACGAGATCTAATTACGAAATTTCAATCACCAACTTTCTCTTCAGAATGCGAAAATTTTTGTTGACACCCACGTAGGGAGAAGTGACCATCATAACAAAATAAGAGAAATCAGAGCTCGAACAGAAAGATTCAGGTGTTCCTTTTTTCCCACGCACCATTCGAGAGTGGAATGGTAGAAAAGTAGTATGAAAATGGTTCGATGAACCCACTGACAGGCACTTAAGTGTGAATTGCAGAGTAACCATGTACATGTACATGCAGAAAATGCATTCAGTGAGCCAAGAATGGTAAATCTGTGTATGGTTCCCAATTGTTATGGAGAAGAAAGCTAGTATCTGCGGCATTGCCTGGAGATCATCCCCTCCACATTGGATTTTTCCAAAGTTAAAGAGTTAAGAGGAGACAACGATTTCATTTCGGGACTTGCCGTGGAGAGACCGTCTGGACCCGTCCTCACGTCGATGACAGCTCGGCCGCCATCTCAGCCATTTTGCATTCGGTGCTGACGACTGCGTTGGGATGCATGTTCGTTGAGTTCTATGTAACGTTCGCAATTAGCACTGTCCGTTAGCTGAGCAGCTCACAATTTTAAGGATCTGCAGCGCAACTTAGGTTGCTCGATCACTTGTCTTATTTCGCGAATCTTGCACTCGACTGCTTTCCACGCATTCTTCCAATTAGACTTGAACCACACTTCAGTGTGTTAGGGGTACAGTAAGGTACAAATATACTTCTAGTGTGCCACTGTTTGCCGATAATGCTCAAAGAACTGATTATTCACGTGACAGAAACTGTTTATTAGTTCATTTTTTGGTTCATGAGAACTTTGTTCACAATAAAGTGATACTGTTCAGTTCAACCAGATCGACCCACGACTAATCCTAAGTAGGCGACCGATAAATAATAAATGTAGTTAGTTACTTCCGTATCTAATTTGTTGTCTCATTGTGACGGTATTTCCGTTGCGAAACAGGTTTCCATGCTTCGGAGGTTTCGATAAATTTCGTTAAATTAATGCATAACGAGCATTGCAGTCGCTCGTGTAGCGTTCGATGTTGAAGTCGTAAGTGAGATAGGCAAACAGAACCCATAACTGGCGAACTCCAGCACCATTTGGACACGACGTCCCATTGGGAAGCTAACAGTTCAACACGGTAAAAGGATTAAATTTCGTCATACATATTACGAAAATGTATATATGTATGTATCTTCCACACTCTTTCTAAAACTATAGACCGATTTCACTCTAACTTGGTGCACACATCCTTTACTTTCGGGCAACAACCGCTGTGGGAGAAATGACATCATAATCATTGAGATGCTCGAAAAATTGCCTCATTGTGCGTGACGTTTAAATGTATTTCTTCTTTGCTGCTTACTCTATTCGCAACGTATTTGGCAGACATGCGGTATGCCACTGAATGTACCTACACAAATGTGTCATTGTACGACAAATAGTTCAGGAGATATGACTCATAAAAATGCATGATGTGGTGGGCATGTACAGACAAACAAATGATTACCATTTCAGAAAAATGAGGTAATTTATTGTAGAGAAAGAGCTTCACAGGTGGACCAAGTGGACAACTCGCTGGTCCACCTCTGGCACTCAAGCCAGCGGTTATTCGGCATGGCATTCATCAATAGAGTTGTTGGATGTCGTCCTGAGGGATATAGTGCCAAATTCTGTCCAATTCGCGTGTTAGATCGACAAAATATCGAGCCGTGTGGGATTAGCCGAGCGGCAGTCATGGACTGTGCGGCTGGTCCCGGCGGAGGTTCGAGTCCTCCCTCGGACATGCATGTGTGTGTGTGTATGTCATTAGGATAATTTAGGTTTGGTAGTGTGTAAGCTTAGGGACTGATGATCTGAGCAGTTAAGTGCCATAAGATTTCACACACATAGGAACATCGTCAAAATCTCGAGATGGTTTGAGGGCCCTGCCTGTTCTCAGTTGGGAAGAGATCCACCGACCTCGCTGGTAAACGCGAAGACAAGCAATAGAAATTCTCACCGTGTGCGGGCGGTCGTAATCCTGCCAAATGTAAACTCAGGATGGCTTGCGATGAAGGGAAACAAAACGGGGCGTAGAACATCGTCCACCTACACCGTGCTGGGAGAGTGCCGCGGTTGAAAACATAAGGGGTCCTGCTATGAAAAGAAAACGACCGCAGACCATCCATCATTCCTGCATGTCAGGCGACAGTCGGGTTGGTCTCCCACCGTTGTCTCGGGCGTCGCTTCGCTGGTCATCGAGATCAGTTCTAAGCGGGCGTCGTCAGTGAAGATAATTCTACTCGATGCGATTCCTGGCGAAGACGTGTCTGCTCACTCTTACAGCAGTGCGATACCAACATGACTTCGTGGGCCCTACGGACTGATAACCAGGAATGATGTTCTGGGGTGGCATTTCTTTTCATAGATGGACGCTTTTGTTGTCGTCCGCGCCACCCTTACAGCACACCTGTACGTCGGAGACATTCTACGCTCCGTTTTGTTGCCCTTCATGGCAAGTCATCCTGTGCTTACACATTCCAGCAAGATAACGCCCGCCCGCACACGGCCAGAATTTCAACTGCTTGTCTTTGTCGTTGCCAATCCTATTTGCCAGCAAAGTTCAAAATGGTTCAAATGGCTCTGAGCACTATGGGACTTAACTGCTGAGGCCATCAGTCCCCTAGAACTTAGAACTACTTAAACCTATCTAACCTAAGGAAGTCACACACATCCATGCCTGAGGCAGGATTCGAACCTGCGACCGTAGCAGTCGCGCGGTTCCAGACTGTAGCACCTGGAACCGCTCGGCCACTCCGGCCGGCGCCAGTCAAGTCGCTGGATCTCTGCCCTGTTGGAAATGTTTGAAGCTTTACAAGCAGGACGCTCCAGCAGCTCGGGATTTTGACGATTTAACGCAGTTGGACAAATTTGACAAGACATCCCTCAAGAGGACATGCAACAACCCTATCAGTCAATAACAAGCAGAATAACTGTTTGCATCAGGGCCAGAGGTAGGCCATTACTGACTTACTCAATTTGTGAAGCTCTTCCTCTGCAATAAATAATCGAATTTTTCTGAAATTGTAATCACTTGTTTGCACATGTTCATCACATATACCGATTTCTTTCCCACCGAGAAAATTCCTACGTGGTGCGTCCTTTGTTGTTTTGTGTTGCTCTTAGCATGTATTTCAGATCTGAGTGATCAGTGCGTCTGGTTGCTACGCAGGAAACCCAATGTGCTAGGACAGGAACTGGGTCCACTCAGTTTCGTGGTTCCAACCAGGAACTACTTGAATAAGGACAGGCGTCTCGAAGGTGTGCATAGCCGATAACAGCATGGAGAGCAGAGCGCTGATACACCTGCACCTCCACATAATCCATACGGCGGAGGAAGACACGGCGGTCAGTGGACACCACGCGTTCCTCTAAAGTTGCTCAAAGTGGAAATACGTAGTACCGCGACTTTTTATCTCAACTATGTCACTGGGAATACAAACGTTCGGCACGTGAATCGCTTTGTTCCTTGGTCCTTTATACCAGCGCCTACGGATAATTTTTAGGGTTCCCTGCCTCAACGGCACCGTTATAGCATCGTTTTCTTCGCTGTCTGTCTGCTTTGTTAAGGACCCTTTTTCTCAGGAATGAGTAAATTTGTGTCACATAAAAGGTGCATGGTACTTTGGCGGTGTAAAAATTTTAAGCTTCCAAGTCAATCCAATCAAAAGATATGGCCATTTCTGTCACATCCTTTGATACTCGAAAAGTCTCTCATCAAAGCCTGTAAGGTACTTGTCGTTTATCAAGAACCATGAAATTTGGCAAGAAGCAAATTGTCACAGAGGAACTAAACCTGGAAATTGTTAGTTTGTAATTATAAAACACAGGAAACTGTTTTTCTCATTTGTCATCTGTTTGTCTTCCAGTCCGTCCGTCAGTCTCTTAAGAACCCTTTTCTCAGGAATGGATACAAGTTGAAATTTATGTCACGTACTAAGCTCTATAGGGCAACGGCCTTGCCACAGTGGCGACAGCGGTTCCCGTCAGATCACCGAAGTTAAAGAGCTGTCGGGCTTGGCCGGCACTTGGATGGGTGACCATTTGGGCTGCCATGCGCTGTTGCCATTTTTCGGGGTGCACTCAGCCTCTTGATGCCAATTGAGGAGTTACTCGACCGAATAGTAGCGGCTCCGGTCAAAGAAAACCTTCGTAACGACCGGGAGAGCGGTGTGCTGACCTCATGCCCCTCCTATCCGCATCCTCAGCTGAGGATGACACGGCGGTCGGATGGTCCCGATGGGCCACTTGTGGCCTGATGACGGAGTGTACTAAGCTCGATAGTGCCCCTCTGGTGTAATAAATGTGCGTTTCTAAGTGAAGGCAAACAAAAGATATCGACCAGTTATATCACGTATTTTGATAATAAAACCCATAAGGTATTTCCCGTTGACCTAGAATCATGAAATTTCACAGGAAGTAACGTTTCACAGCACAAGCAAAGGAAAAATTCTAAAAATCTTAATTTGTAAGTATATAATTTGAAAAAATATTTTTTTACCCTTTTGTATCCCTCTGTCCATTTGTCTGTCCGTGTGTTAAGATCCTTTTTCTCTGGAACAGTCTGAAGTATGGAATTCAAATTTATGCCATATAGTAAGGTCTATTGGTACTTGGCATTGTAAAAATATTAAGCTATTCGTTGAAAAGGTACGGCCATTAACGTCAGCACCGAGCGAGGTGGCGCAGTGGTTAGCACACTGGACTTGCATTCGGGAGGACGACGGTTCAATCCCGTCTCCAGCCATCCTGATTTAGGTTTTCCGTGATTTCCCTAAATCGTTTCAGGCAAATGCCGGGATGGTTCCTTTGAAAGGGCACGGCCGATTTCCTTCCCCATCCTTCCCTAACCCGAGCTTGCGCTCCGTCTCTAATGACCTCGTTGTCGACGGGACGTTAAACACTAACCACCACCACCACCATTAACGTCACTCCTTTTAATATTCGAAAACTCACTCATGAAAACCTGAAGGGCACTTGACTTCAAGCTAGAACGACGAAATTTGGCAAGAAACGAGTGTTTAGAGAACCATCAAAGGAAAAAATCCGAAAATTGTTAATTTGTAATCACCCAAACACAAGAAAATTTTTTTGGTCATTTAATATCTCTGGTTCTCTCCGTCCCTCAGTCTCTTAGGACCCCTTTCTCAGGAACGGGTAGACGTATGAATTTGAAATTTACGTCGCATCCTAAGTTCTACAGTCTCTCTGTGATGTAATAAAAGTAAGGTTCTAAGCAAATGCAATCATTTATGTCACATTTTGATAATCTCAAACTCACTCACCAAAATCTACAAGGTGCTTCCTGTTGGCCTAGAATCATGCAATTTGGCAAGAAGCAAGATTTCACGATACAAGTAAAGGAAAATTCCGAAAATTCTCAATTTATAATTATGTAGCATGAAAAAATATTTGTCATTTTTTATCCATCTCTCTGTCCGTCTGTTAAGACCCTTTTTCTCTGGAACAGTCTGAGGTATGGAATTCAAATTTATGTCACATACTCTGGTCTATGGTCCCTTGGCGATGTAAAAGTATTAAGCTTCTAAGTCAATTCAGTCAAGAGGTACGGACATCTAAGTCACATATTTGGATAACTGAAAACTCACTGCCATCAAAATAGGGTACTTCCCGTTTATCTAGAATCGTGAAATTTGGCAAGAAACAAAGTTTCACCGTACAAGCGAACGGAAAAAATCTGAAATTTTTGATGTATGTAGTTGTACCAAACAAAAAATGTATTTCTTTTGTCATTTTGTATCCGACTTCTAACCCGAAATTAAAACGTCGCCAGGTTTGGAATCCCTGCGACCGATATCTTGTTACCAATGTCGATAACAGGCAAAATCGTCTAAATTGTCGATTTCCGGGATAGATGGACTTGCATATGCATAATTAAGTTTGTACGGACCCCTCAGTGCCCGAGTCCTGCCCGAACCTGGGTCCGGCCATTCTGATTTAGGTTTTCCATGATTTCCCTAAATCGCTCCAGGCAAATGCCGGGATGGTTCCTTTGAAAGGGCACGGCCGACTTCCTTCCCCGTCCTTCCCAAATCCGATGAGACCGATGACCTCGCTGCCTGGCCTCCTTCCCCAAACAAACCAACCAACCAACCGAACCAGGACAATTTTTTTCTCTTCCAACCAACCGGTCCGCGGCACGGTATCGAAGGCAGCCTCGGTTTCAGAACGACATTGTCTGGGGAAACATCTGGGTAAGGTACGTGGCCCCACAACCACAGCGCGGAACAGGCTGGGAGCCTTTACACGGTCTGCGGCCGAACCGGCGTGTAGCGGCCCCACAAAGCGGTCGCTAACGAACGGCGGCGCGCGGGCTCGTAAAGCCGACCGCGGCCGCTAACTGCGCTAATGAATGCGCCGCCTTATCGCACTCTGTTTGGCCCCTTCTGTTTCCCGCAAGGCGAGAGCGACACGCGGCGCTGCGCAAAGCACGAAAAAAACGTGCGGACCGCAGGACCGCGTCTCGCGCGGCGCCAAGAAGGCTGCCCCCCCTCCGGCGCCCACCTCCCCTCCTCTCTCTCTCCCCCCCTCTCTCTCTCTCTGTCTCTCTCTCTGTTTCTCTCTCTCTTGCGAGCTTACCGATATACCTGTCAGCTGTGTCTGTACAGGTGAACCGGAGCGTCTGTGCCAACAACACTGTTGCTGGAGAAAACGACTGTACAGTGGACCGGAGGAGAGTCCACAAAAAATGTTCAAATGTGTGTGAAATCTTATGGAACTTAACTGTTAAGGTTATCAGTCCCTAAGCTTACACACTACTTAACTTAAATTATGCCCGAGTGAGAACTCGAACCTCCGCTGGGACCAGCCGCGCAGTCCATAACTGCAGCGCCTTAGACCGCTCGGCTTAATCCTGCGCGGCGGAGACTCCACAGTCGATTCTTTGTATCTGAGAGGGCGCCAGTATCCGGCACAACTTTCACTGTTCATCCTCCGACTTCGTGTCAGTGTATGACAAGTTCAAAACTGAGCTCTGTTGCTGTTTGCATTATGCTAATTTCTAGTGCAGTTAGTAGTGTACTTTGTTTTAAAGATCGTATGTTCACTTACTAAGTCGTAAACTTTTTAAACCGTGATCTTATTTCCGCAAACTGAAGAGGAAACCATATCGAGATCCCCACAGTAGTTCATACAGACAGAAAATAGCGCAGGTGGCTTCGGTTTGTAATACACTCTAGGACAAAAGAAAAAAAGAAGGACGCATCATGAAGAAATTGTCGGAACTGAACGGAAATCGATAGTGTGATATATATGTACTAACAAATAATTATAATTTTTTTAAAAAAATTGGGTTTTTCAAGAGAGAGAGAGCTTCACAAATTGAGCAAGTGAACAATGCATTGGCCCACCTCTGGCCCTCATACAGGACTCTATTTGGCTTGGGATTGATTGAAAGTATTGTCACATGTCCTCCTGAGAGATATCGTGAATAGTTCTGTCCAATTGGTGCGTTAGGTCGTCAAAATCCCGAGTTGGTTGGAGGCTTCTGCCGATAATACGAGGGTTATTCGGAAAGTAAGGAACGGTTGATCGCGAAATGGAGACCACAGTGAAACTCAGATGATGTTTTGCACAGGTGTGTTGGGCAGTGTCTCTAGTATGCACGCCGATCGCGTCACGTCGGTCTTTTTAGTTCTGAGTACACAGGGAGCACGTAAAGAGACGAAGAACGGTAGTGTCTCCCGCCAAGTACGAGGGCCTGGTTAGAAATTTCGCCTGAAGCTATGCAGCCAACATTACATGACTGTCGTGCATTTTCTTCTTCAAGACAATTCTCAGCCGCATTCTGCAGGGGCAATGAAGATGCTCCTGCATCGTTTTCAATTGGAAATGTTTGATTACCGACGATACAGTCCATAATTCTCTCCCTCTTGAGTTTCATCTCTGCTCACATGAACCGCTAGCTATGAACACAACATTTTGGCACAGACAACGAGCTGCAGGCCAGCGTAGAGAATTGGCGTAAAGCGCTGGCGTCTGCCTGCTATAACGAGAGTACTGGAAAGTTGGTACAACGCTATGACAAACGTCTAAGGACTAAGAGATAAGTAGTTGGAAGTTGTAGCTAACTGTTGCAAATAACACAGTTTTGATTTTCACTGTGGTTTCCATTTGGCGACGTATCGTTTCTTGCTTTCCGAACAACCCTCGTTCCTCAAATATCCTCCATTGGAGAGAGACATAGCGACGTTGCTGGCCAAGGTAGGTTTTGACAAGCACCAAGCCAAGCAGTAGAAACTCTTGCCGTGTCCGCTGGTTATCGGGGCTCAGTTCGAAATGGGGCATTTCTACGTCAGTCAATGAGATCTCTGGCCGAAGACGTGTCTCGAGACACCGTGGACACTGGTGAGATACCAACCAGCCTGTCACCCGCCATACGGCCCAACAACCAGCAGTGATAGTATGGCGTGCCAGTTCATTTCATAGCAGGATGACTTTGGTTGTCACAAGCGGCACCCCTTCAGCACAGCAGTATGTCGACGATATTATACACTCCATTTTGTCGCCCTTCATGGCAACACATCCTGGGCATACATTTCGGCAATATAATACCCACATTTAGATTGTAAGTTCATATTCCCATGTTTCTATTTATGATAACACACACACACACACACACACACAAGTAAAGAATAGTCACTTACAAGAATCAAGGAAGCCGTAAAAGTGGTCACCATCGTGACAGTTCGTGGTGCTCCAGATGTTGTCATACTGTCGGTGTGGATACTTATCTTGCTGCAACCCAGCCAATTTTTCCTATGGATTTCAGAAGTTTCTTTCCAACAGCTGGTGGAAAACATCTGCCATGATGGGTGAGGCACCAGCCCTTAAGTCAGCCTCGTAGTCCTTAATGGCAACCAATTTAAAAGAAGTCAGGGACACTCGCCTTTCATCTTAAGACTGAACAAAACTCCTTGTCCCACGGACATTTTATAAACCAACTCTGTAGTCAAAAATGGCGAGCATCACTAGCACACAGAATTGGGCACGAAATGATATGTTGCAGCTGTTCTCGAGAAGGTGATGAAATACGTTCTAGGTATGTACATAGACAGGCCTGCTAGTTTCATTGTTTAATTTTATTTTGACCAGATTGGCATCAGGGTACAATCTCATTTTCTGAGGTCATTGCCTCATAAAATTTTCTTGCATTTTTTAAAATTCTACTTCAACATTTATTGCTTTCAGCACCCGCTTGTCATGTTACTGACAAGGAAACATGTTTTACATTACCAGCAGTCATCTATAACATGACAAAGATGCGTTAAAAACAAATAAATGTAAAAGTAAAATTTGCTTAAAGAACTACAGAAATTTTATGAGGGCCCAATTAGAAGATGTGCATGTAGCTGGATATTGGCTTGACCAAAATTAAGCGAAACAATAAAAGACGCAATCTTGAGAATGTATATCCTGTTGTGGTGGCTTCCGCCACCGAATTTATCAGGATGACCAAATGTAGCGGGTAGATACCAAACGTAGTGGATGGGTGCCCGGAGGTGCCATATTAAAACTCAGCGAGAACTTAACAAATGATTTATTTGCTTCCACTACAGTGCTCTGTTCACATCGGTCTGCGTCACAGGGCCCCGCAATGCTGAGGAAGCACACCAGTGGCCTGTGCAGTGCAACGCTGAGTCGTGCCAGCCTTGGCCGGCTTGCTGAGTTCCGATGATGTCAGGAGGGCTGCGCCAGCAGCCGACTCAGTGGCCACTGTCCCCATTGACTCCGCACTGCTCCGCCAGGAGCCATGGGCCGGCCCTGCTGCTGCTTCCTCCTCGCTGGCGTAGTTGAGAACGCAGCGGGAAATACATCCTACAATCCGACGTCTGGATCTACAGCCCTCGCCTCGGAAGTCTCTGGCGTGTATCGGGAGCCGAAGAGTGGCTCACCGTGGCTGGCTGCGGACCTTGCACTGGCCTCAGAGGTTCGAACCAACAACTCGCCATGGACTGGGACATTGGCGCCGTGTCTCTTGTTGTGTGTAGCCCGGGAGTGTGGTACACCCCGCCATCCAGGAGAGCTGACACACTTTAATGAATCACGTTATACTCGGCTTTGTGCGTCTTTTTTGTCAAGTGTGCCACTTTGCGTCACTTACGCATAACACTTAGGTTGGCTAGTGGCCCTCTTCTGCCTGTGACTTGAGCCATGGAAACTGCTCTGTGCGCCCTCTCCGGAAGTTCTACGCCCCGTGGCCTCTATTTGCCTTCGCAACTGCTGGTATGCCTAACTTACTGCAATCTGGCCCGCACCAGGCTGTAACTCGTGCTCCGAATATCGCACAAAACTAACTTTCCCTACCCTAAACGGTGGTGCCGCTACAATCCTTACATTGTCATTCATCAACTTGATACAGGCTGCAGGACACTATGGCTACAAAACGTTTAGTGATGTATACACCCACCGCTTTCCAAGTCAACTAATTTTCTCTCTAATACACCGAGGTGGCAAAAGTCATGAGTTATCTCCTATTATCCTGCCCCACCTCCATTTGCCCAGTGTAGTGCAGCAACTCGACACGTCTTGGACTCAACCAGTCATTGCAAGTCCCCAGACGTTGCCGGTACAGGATACTGTGCAGGAACTGGCCTCTCGATGTCAGGCGATCTGGGTGGCCTAATCATTTGCTCCAACTGCCCTCAATGTTCTTCAGACCAATCGCGAATAATTGCGGCCTGGTGACACGACATCGTTTTTTGGGAACATGAAGTCCACGAATGTCTGCAAATGACCTCCAAGTAGCCGACCATAACCACTTCCAGTCCATGACCTGTTCAAATGGACCGGAGGACCCAGTCCATTCCATGAAAACACAGCCCACACCATTATGGAGCCACCACCAGCTTGTACAGTGCTTTGATGACAACATGGGTTCATGGCTTCGTGGTGTCTGCGCCACACTCGAAGCCTACCGTCAACTCTTACCAACTGAAATCGGGACTCACCTGACCAGGCCACGGTTTTCCAGTCGTCTAGGAACTAATCGATAAGGTCATGAGCCCAGGAGAGGCGCTACAGGTGATGTTGTGCTGATTGCAAAGGCACAAGTGTCGATCGTCTGCTGCCACAGCCCATTAACGCCAGATTTCTGTGCACTCTCCTAACGGATACGTTCGCCGTACGTCCAACATGGATTCCTGCGCATATTTCATGCAGTGTTGCTGGTCTCTTAGCACTGACAACTCCACGCAAATGCCGCTGCTCCCGGTCGTTTAGTGAAGACCGTCAGCCACTGCGTATCGGAGTACTGAATTCCGCAACAATTTCCGAAATAGAATATTTCATGTCTCTAGATTTAACTACCACTCTGCGTTAAAAATCTGATAATTCCCGTGAGCGACCGTAATGACGTCGGGAGCCTTTTCACACGAATCATTTGAGTACAACTGATAACTGCGACGACCCACTGCCCTTTTATACCATGCGTACGCGACACTATCGCTATATATACACTGCTGGCCACCGTAAATGCAACACCAAGAAAGACAAGAGGTAGCACAACAAAATTTATTTTGTAGATAACATGTTGACCAAGTGTCAAATGATTACGTTTACAGACGTCTGTGACATGTGGTTCCTGCCAGAATCAGTAGCCAGAGTAGCCGCCATTGTTGGAGATCACCGCTGCCACACGTCTCGGCATTGAGTGAAAGAGACGTTGGATGTGTTCCTGGGGTACAGCAGCCCAAGCAGCTTCCACACGTTTGCAAAGATCATCTGGTGTGGCAGCTGGGGATGTAATCTGGGTCACTCGTTGAGCAACCATGGACCACATGTTTTCTATCGGCGAAAGATCCGGAGAGCGAGCCGGCGAGGGAAGCAATTCAATCTGGTTATTGACGAAGAACCTTTGGACAATGCGTGCCACGTGTGGTCGCGCATTATCCGGTTGAAATATGGCTGTGGCCGAGCCCTGAAGGTAAGGAAGGACAACTAGCTCCAGCACCTCGGATATGTAGCGCCGGCTATTTTTAAAGTACCGGCAATGCGTACTAGAGGCGTGCGAGAGTAATATCCAATACCGCCCCATACCATAATACCCGGTGCAAGACCAGTGTGGCGGTGCATAATGCAGCTGTCCAGCATCCTCTCTCCACGGTGTCTCCACACTCGAATCCGACCATCGTGGTGCTGCAGACAGAAGCGTGCCTCGTCAGTAAAGACAACGTCATTCCATTCTGCCGTCCACATCCGTCTGTCATCACACCATTGGCGACGGAGACGTCTGTGGTTCTGCGTCAATGGTAGACGAAGCAATGGACGTCTTGCGGACAGACCACTCTGCTGTAAACGGCGTCGAATGGTACGCGCAGACACTGGATGATGCGTTACAGACGCAATGTGCTGTGCTATGGTTCGGGATGTCACTGAGCGATCCGTCACTGCCATGCGCAGAATTTGCCTATCAGCACGTGCAGTGGTGCACCGAGGTGAATGCGATCGACCACGTCGGTCCGTCGTACCCTCCTGCATCCAACGGTCACATATCCGCATTACAGTTGTTTGGTTTCGCCCAACACGACTAGCGATTTCTCTGTATGATAATCCACAATCTCGGTAAGCCACTATCCTTCCTCTGTCGAACTCGGATACTTGATCAAACGATGTTCGCTGTTGTCTACGAGGCATAACTGATCGTCTTGTGAAACAACCACAAGGTAAACACACGTGCCGAACGTACACTCGTCGAAATCGCCAAGCCTTAAATGGCGCTATGAGGTGGCGCCACAGGCGCGCGTGATGTGCGTCTGCGCTGAAATTCTAATCAGTTGCATATCTCATCGCTGCAAACCCATGGTGTAAATTTCACTTGATTCGGATGCTTCCTTGAGGGTGTTGCATTTACGGTGGCCAGCAGTGTATATATATATATACGTGCATATAGCTATCCCATGACTTTTGTTACCTTAATGTTATGTAACTTACCGTCAAAAAAGGCTTCTTTGCCATCCCAGCCCGGCGACTCCGAAAGCCGCAAGACACCATGGAATAGTGGATCCCCGCCTCTAGGTGGAGCTGTTACATTAGCTAGTGCTAGCGGCACCTTGCTGCGGCGCTAGGCATCATTCTGCAGGGCAGTTAGATGGTGCAAATGATTCAAATGCCTCTGAGCACTATGGGACTTAACTTCCCATGTCATCAGTCCCCTAGACTTAGAACTACTTAAACCTAATTAAACTAAGGACATCACACACATCCATGCCCGAGGCAGGAATCGAGCCTGCGATCGCAGCGATCGCGCGATGGCCAATTAGAATTTGCGGCTGTGCAACGACACAGGCTGTAGAGGTGCATTCATTTCGTTACAGTAACGTCGTAATGCACCGTTAATTCTTTCACTGCGCCTCACGTTCTCTCTCCCCGTATTACTCGTTGAACTTTGCAGACTTGTGGAGTCGTCTCCGCTTGTCTGCATCCTCGTTGTTGCCTTTTTTTGTCCTCACTCTGCGATCCGTTGTTGACGGCTCCAGACCACGCTAGCTTCTATCGCTCTATTCCCGACATTCGGTCGAATCTCGATCGCGATAGTTATACAGGCACTTCATGCCATAGCTACGTTGCAACCGGAAGAGTGCTCTTTTATGCTGACTAGTGGGAGAAATCAGCTGCAAAGAGACATGACAGTTAGTTTATCTTTCATAGATCACTTCTACGATTAATCGCAACGATGTGGAACGCGTCATTTTGCATTCATCTTACACATTCATATGTAAATATAGCTATATGTTGACCATTTACAAGGTTTTTTAAAATATTTACGTGAATTTGTAATTCTTACCCAACAAACAAGCAAAAACTTTTCTAAGAAATAGAAAGGGTTGTCCAGGAAAGTTCGTTTCCAAATTAACTTCGTTCCCTGCACACATTCTATATCATTCTGTAAGTGATCAAAAATTTTGTTGACGGAATTGTGTACCCCTCCCGTGCTAAAGCCAACCTTGATGTGTAATAATGAACGTAATCTTTTTTTATTTTGTTGTTGTAGTTATATACTAGTACATCATTGTTTCTTATGAAATGTGGTGGGTTATCTACACCAACTTTCATGAGGGAATACATATGCGTGAAGCAGTAGCCAAAATCCATAATTCCTGAAACAGATACCTACAAGATGATTGTAGGTGACCACCACATATTCTTACAGCACGTTTTTGAGCATTGAAAACTTTCCTAAAGACGAGTTACCTTGTAGCACTGTTGTCTACGACAATATTGAATGAAAAATACTCAGAATATGTGAACCTGTTCATTTCTCTCCCCCCAAGAACTGCAATGGTCCGAAGCGCAAAACAGGATTAGCCGAGCGGTCTAAGGCGCTGCAGTCATCGACTGTACGACTGATCCCGGCAGAGGTTCGAGTCCTCCCTCGGACATGGGCGTGTGTGTTTGTCCTTAGGATAATTTAGGTTAAGTAGAGTGTAAGCTTACCGACTGATGACCTTAGGAGTTAAGTCCCGTAGGATTTCACATAGATTTGAACATTTTTTGGAAGTGCAAGTGTAGGTGACCTGGGTTGCTTTAGGAGTTCAAAATGTGTTTCGTTTTCAGTTTTTATTTCATAAGTTTGGGGGTACATAAAATTTTCGAGTTTCCACTCAACCTAGCTGTTATTGTTCCGTCAGCACAAGTTACATCTATTATTGGTGTAGCATTGAAATGCTATGCCAGTGATAAATGTAACATGTGGTGAGAAAATAATATCTAGGGAGGAAACTTCAAAATGTTTAGGTATGCGTATTGATGAGAATTTAAACCGAAACACATTTTTGAACTCCCAAAGCAACTCAGTTCACCTACATTTGCACCTCGAGTCATTGCAGAATTGAGTGCGTCATCCCAATGGGTGACAGGGTGACAATCGAACCGAGCACACAATAAAGTGCTCTACGGGGACAGCACATCCAATTGTCTCATACTGTGGAAGAGAATAGGAAGCGAAGAAAAAACGATTAAATTTGACAACTGCGTGCTTTTCCACAATTTTCCAACTTGCTGTAGCTTGAAATGATGTCGGATGGTCTGTGTAACGTTATACGTTTCTAATGGGCTGCACCAGTGACCTCGTCAGCCGGGTATCTTGTTCGCCAGACCTAATATGCGGGAGAAGGAGGTGATCTCGACCCTGCCCGCATCTCGTGGTCGTGCGGTAGCGTTCTCGCTTCCCACGCCCGGGTACCCGGGTTCGATTCCCGGCGGGGTCAGGGATTTTCTCTGCCTCGTGATGGCTGGGTGTTGTGTGCTGTCCTTAGGTTAGTTAGGTTTAAGTAGTTCTAAGTTCTAGGGGACTTATGACCACAGCAGTTGAGTCCCATAGTGCTCAGAGCCATTTGAACCATTTTTGATCTCCACCCTGGAGGTGGTGGTCTGGTGTTTTCCTAGTCCTCTTAAATGGGTTGTGGTGGGAGCTTACATACATTGATCAGCCAGAACATTATGATCATGCCGATGTCGTGGTGTTGATGATGATGATGATGATGATGATGATGAAGTCCCATACTCCTTGGCAGAGCGTAGAGGAACGATGTGGGAGACCCGCACCGCCGTACTAGGCAAGGTCCCAGAGGAGGTGGTTTCCCATTGCCTTCTTCCGAGAGTAATGGGGATGAATGATGATGATGAAGACGACACAACACCCAGTCATCTCGAGGCAGGTGAAAATCCCTGACCCCGCCCGGAATCGAACCCGGAACCCCGTGTTAGGGAAACGAGAACGCTACCGCGAGACCACGAGCTGTCGTGGTGTTGACATTGGCAAATGCGTGGATTGTCGGCTACGGAGGCCCATTGTTAGTAATGTCCGGTGCAATGTGTGCTCAGACACACTTTTACTCTGCCCAGCATTAAAGCCTAATGTTAGTTCCGCCACAGTTGGCCGCCCGTCCTGCTTACCAGCTTGCCCAGCCCACGACGTCCGACATCTGTAACGAGGGGCGGCTGCCCGACCCCACGACGTGTGGACGTGGTTTCACCACGTGTTGAAGACGCTCACCACAGCACTTCTCGAACACTCGACAAGTCGTGCAGTTTCCGAAATGCTCGTGCCGAGCATCCGGGCTATCACAATCTGCGCTCACTCACATTCAGATAGATCGCGCGTCTTCCCCATTCCACACGCGGACAGCACGCTCACTAATGCTACATACTCACTGCGTCTGTCTGACTGGCAGTCCTTCGCCAGGTAAGGCTGCTTTCGCCTGGACGGGTTTATATTGACAGTAGGCCGGTGCTCATAATGTTATGGCTGATCAGAGTAGCTGTCTTGAAGGTTTGTGATTTCAATTATGGCCAGTGTCATCCGTCACTCGTTGCAGTAAACGTTCTAAATATCCTGCAGGTAGCACCACCTCACAGAATTTCTGTTAACAGGAGCGGGAAATAGCCACTGAAAACACCTACATTCTGCTATGGTTTGACTGGATGAAAGGCCTAAATGTTAAATAATTTCGTGTGGGGGGAGGGGGGGGGCGGCGGTTCTGGAGTCGGCTGGCAGGTTCATGGGATGCACAGGGCAAGGTCTGACCCTTTTGGGGCGAAGGTAGTGTTGCCAAGTGTCTTGTGGAAGTTGGTCTTGATCAATCAAGTGGTTCGCCGAGTGCGGAATGTTTCGAAAGAGTTGGCGAGTACCTTCCCTGGCGCCGACGTAGGTACTGCGGAAGTCGTTCTCCTGTTTAGAGGCAGGTGTTGTTGTCTAGTGGACGCACACATACTGTGTGACAACAGAATACATAGCCGAACCTGGAGCCATCAACTAGCTAGAGGTGTTGTTTCACGATCGAAATTGACTTCCCGAGGCTTTTAGAAGGAAATACATTCCGGTTCGCTTCAATGGAAATTTGGAGTGTGGTGTGGGTGTGTGTGTTTGAGTGTCATCTTCCTTTTTGGCAAGAGGCTGTGATCCTGTGTTGTGTGCAGAGAAGTAGAAATGGTTGGTCACGGTGTAGTGCTGATTGTCGTATGCCTTCTAAAATCTAGTGGTCGGATCCGAATGCCTTTTGAAAGCAGCTGGATTGCTACAGAATTGATTAGTGATGAAGAAGGAGACCACTATTTTAAATGTGTCTCGCGCGTCAAAGCGAGGCTGATAACCTTTATTCACACTAGCAAGTAGTTTATGTGCAGCACTGCACAGAAGGTAATGTGAGACTGCCGAGAAACGTTTCGGTGAAAGTCTACGTAGCAGTACGTCGCGTAATTCGTGCCGCGCAACGCACGCCGCTGACTGTCAAAGTGCTTGCCCCTGGCCGCGGTGGAAACTCTTGAGACGACAGGCGAGAAGGAACGTTTCAGTTCGACTTCAGTAAACAGTATTCCCACTGGATCCCACTTTCTCTGACAAAAGAATACACAAACCAGCGAATACGGACAGCACTACTGATTCTGTTATACACTTAGGTGACGAAAGTCGTGGGATACCTCCTAGTATAGCGCCGGACCTCCTAAGAGATAAATAATCTATTCTCCAGCGTTGGACAGAGTAATTTCATAACATCAGAAACAAAGAGTTTACGCATCCACCAATTAATAGTCCTGATCCTACCTTAGGACCCATCCCCTCAATTACACCTGAGGAAGCAATGCTTGCCAATAGCAAGATGAAAAATGGAAAAGCAACTGGTCCAGAGGACCTACCAGCGGAAATCTGGAAAATGCTGGGAATGCCTGCTTCAGAATTCCTTGCTTCACTCTTCAACCGAATCATCGCCGAAAAACATCTTACACAAGCAAGGACAACTAGCATGACAGTTCCAATCTGGAAGGGAAAAGGAGACGTGAACGACTGCTCGACTTATCGCCCTATTCGACTCCTCTGTCATACTTTAAAGATGTTTGAACGGGTACTTGATAGCAGAGTCAGAAGTATTGTCTCTGTAACACCAAACGAGTGTGGATTTGTTAAGGGAAGCAGCATCATTGATGCTATACATGCCACGCGACTTTTGATGGAAAAACACAGAGACAGACAGAAGAGTGTACACACGGCATTTCTAAACCTAGAAAAGGCTTTCGATCGTATCCCACACGATCTTATTTGGCGAGTTCTTCGCTGCCATGGCGTCCCTGAAGAGTATGTAAGCTGGGTGCAACTTTTGTACCGTAATTCCATTAGTGTTGTTCGGAGTCCTGCTGGAATTTCTCCGCCCTTCGATATCACTGCGGGTGTTCATCAGGGTTCTGTCCTTTCACCATTGATATTAATCCTTTGAATGCCTATGGCAAAAGCTGACATACAGAGCCCGCCCTGAACTCCAGCACCAGGTTGACCGTGGAAGGACAGATTGATTGAAAATGGACTGCACCTCAATGTCCAGAAGACAGAGTACCTAGAATGCGGCTCCCAAACCAGAGGCACCATAAGTATCGGCAAAGAAGACGAGCAGAAGACCATGCATTTTAGGTAGATAGGGTCTGTCGTCACCTCAGACTGCGACACAACTCTTGGTACTCGGATGAGGGTGAATGCAGGCAGCTTGGCTCAAATGGAGACAGGTCAATGGAGTCCTCTGCTATAATAAGATGCCCTTAGTATCTAAAGGCAAAAGTATATAAGTCCATGGTACGCCCAGCAGCAATGTATGGTGAAACACGTATGTCAGTAGCAGCGATGGCGAGGCATGACAGAATCTCTGAACAGAGAGTTGTTTATCGTTGCTAGTCTGCTCTTGACTGCGCGAGAGTTCAGTTGCGAGTTGCGAGTTGTAGTCGGTCGTTGTTGTGTGTGAGGAGTCGGCGGGCGTCGACATGGGACTCTGGTCAAGATTCGGCACGAGGTATATTTTTTAAATAAGGTAATGAAGCAGCATTGCGCTCATCTGATAATGTAATGCATCTTAAGTGTAATTAATTTGTTCAAGAATCGCCCCAATAATAATTTTGTTTTCAAACCAAGCATTTTATTGAAAGAAAATTTCCCATGCATTTCCTTAAAAAAATTTACTTAAATTCAAAGAATTTTTGCGATGCATTTCCTCCAAGCTACGGCGAAAAATAAGAGCAGATGCAATTTTACTGAGGTAAGAACAGGGCCTAAGATCGACATTTCGGTCTATTTGCGTTTTCATTGTCACTGAGATTTCATTATCATTGAATTGTCTTACATTTTTGTGGGCAGCTTACATTTGGCTGAGATTGCTATTTCTCATTTAATTGTCATTGTCAATAAATTATTTTATTTGCTGGGAGGTTACACTAGGTTCTATTCTCGTTAACATTTAATTATTGTCTTTCAAATTTCTCTGGGGAGGTTACAATGGGACTGAGTGTCGCTCTATGACGAAAGAACAGGAGCAAATGTTACACACCATGGAGATGAAGATGCTTCGATGGTCCATGGGGCTGACACGATAAGACCACGTAAAAAATACAGACGTCCTGCAAAGGTTTGGTGTCGCGCCGATCACCGACAAAGTGAGGGAAGCCCGCCTCCGCTGGTACGGCCACGTCATGAGAAAGCAGAACAACTCAGACGCAAAGACAGCGCCCCACACCAGCCCAGGAGGAACAAGATCACCGGGAAGACTGGCAAAGAGATGGACTGCCAACGTCAGGGGAGACATGCACGTTGTTGGCTTAAGACCAGAAGATGTCAACGACAGGGAGAAACGGAGGAGATGTAGCAAAACAGCAGACCCCGTAAGTGGGGATTAATGCTTGGAAAGAAAGATATCGAGCCGGACCTCCTTTTTCACGGCGTAGCGCATGAGCTCGAAATGGCATACATTCAACAAATCGTTGCAAGTCCCCTTGGGAAAAACTGACCTAGGCTCCTTATACAGCCGTCCATTATCGCGAAAGACACGTTCTTAGGCTTCATCAACCTAGAGAAACCGTTCGACAATGTAAAATGGTGTAAGATGTTCGAAATTCTAAGAACAATAGCTGTAAGCTATAGGGAGAGACGGGTGATATGCAAAATGTATAAGAGCCAAGGGGAATAATAAGACTGGACCGCCAAGAACGAAGCGCTCGGATTAAAAATGGTATAAGACACGGATGTAGTTTTTCGCCCATACTTTTCAATCTGTACATCGAAGAAGCAATGATGGAAATAAAAGAAAGGTTCAGGAATGGAATTAACATTCAAGGTAAAAGGATATCGATGATACGTTTCGCTGATGACATTGCTACCTTGAGTGAAAGTGAAGAATAATTACGTGATCTGCTTAATGGAATGAATAGTCGAATGAGTACAGAATATGGATTGGGAGTAAATCGAAGAAAGACGAAAGTGATGAGAAGTAGCAGAAATGAGAACTGCGAGAAACTTAACAACGGGATTGATGGGCACGAAGTAGATGAAGTTAAGGAATTCTGCTACGTAGGCAGTAACATTGGGAGTGACGGACGGAACAAGGAGGACATCAAACGCAGACTAGAAATGGCAAAGAGGGCATTCCTGGCCAAGAGAAGTCTACTAATATCTATCGGCCTTAATTTGAGGAAGAAATTTCTGAGAATGTGTGTCTGGAGTATAGCATTGTATGGTAGTGAAACATAGACTGTGGGAAAATCGAAACAGAAGAGAATCGAAGCATTTGAGATGTGGTGCTACAGACGAATGTTGAGAATTAGGTGGACTCATAAGGCAAGGAATGAGGAGATTCTGTGCAGAATCGGAAAGGAAAGGAAAGGAACATGTGGAAAATACTGATAAGGAGAAGGGACAGGATGATAGGACGTAAGTTAAGACATGACGGAATGACTCCCATGGTACTAGAGGAAACTGTAGAGGGTAAAAATTGTAGAGGGAGACAAAGGTTTGAATACATCCAGCAAATAATTGAGGACGTGCGTCGCAAGTGCTACTCCCGGATGAAGAGGTTGACAGAGGACAAGAATTTGTGGCGCGCCGCATCAGACCAGTCAGCAGACTGATGACTCAAAAAAAAAAAAAAAAAAAGAAAAAAAAAAAAAAAAAAAAAAAGAATTGCGGAATTGCTGCCGGTGCAGGATTTTCTGCACGAACTGACCCGTAGATTATGTCCCATAAATATTCTATGGGATTCATGTCGGGCGATCTGGGTCGCTGAATGACTCTCTCGAAATGTGTAGAAAGTTCTTGAAACCAATCACCAACAGTAGTGACCCAGTGACATATCTGGGAAAATGAAGTCCGTAAATGGCTGAAAATGGTGTCCGACGATAGGAATCAGTCCATTCCATGCAAACGCGGCCCACAGTATTATGGAATCAACATTGCTCGCACAGTGCCTTGTCGGCAACTTGCCTCCATGGTTTCGTGGGGTCTGCGCCACGCTTGAGCCCTACCATCAGCTCTTAGCAGCTGAAATCGGGACTTACCTGACCAGGCCACGGTGTATCAGTCGTCTAGGATCCGACCGCTGTTGTCACAGCCCCAGGGGAGGCGCTGCGGGGGATGTCGTGCTGTTAGCAAAGGCACTCACGTCGCTCGGTTAGACCCACAGGCCATTAACGCCAAATTTCACCGGACTGTTCTAACGGATACGTTCTTCGTACGTCCCACGTTGATTTCAGCGGTGTTGCTGGTCTGTTAGCACCGACAACTCTACGCAAACGCCGCTGCGTTGTCCGTCGTGAGAGGCAATGTCTGAAATTTGGTATTCTCGGCACACTCTTGACTCTGCGGAATACTGAATTCCCCAAAGATTTCCGAAATAGAATGTCGCGTGCATCTAACTCCAACTAACATTGCGCGTTCAAAATCTGTTAATTTACGTCGTGTGGTCGTAATCAAGTCGGAAATCTCTTCACACGAATCACCCGAGCACAAATGACAGCTCAACCAATGAACTGCCGGCCGGGGTGGCCGTGCGGTTCTAGGCGCTTCAGTCTGGAACCGCGTGACCGCTACGGTCGCAGGTTCGAATCCTGCCTCGGGCATGGATGTGTGTGATGTCCTTAGGTTAGTTAGGTTTAAGTAGTGCTAAGTTCTAGGGGACTAATGACCTCAGATGTTAAGTCCCATAGTGCTCAGAGCCATTTGAACCAATGAAATGCCCTTTTGCATCTTGTGTACGCGGTACAACCGTCATCTGTACATGTGGTTGTCGCTGCCCTATAAATTTTGTCACCTCGGTCCAGTGCTGCGTGGAGAGTGACGAATTTTGGACTCACATCGGCACGGGCGCCGGAGGGTGGTACAGAGCGGTGTCCAGCGAGCGCTGAGGAGTCCAGCGGCGGCGGTACCGGTCCAGTCCGGCCCGGCCGGGCGGACCTGGAGGACGGATATAGCCCGGCGTGGGCGGCTGACGTCACAGAGGTGGGGCCCGGAGCAGGAAGACGAGCTGGGCCCGTGGGCGGCGCCAGCAGCCCGTAGCGCGGCCCGTCCAGCGGCCTCAGCCGCGGCCTCAGCCGCGGCCTGTGGCTGCCCCGGGGAGCTGCAGTGGTCGTCCTTTGTCCGCCGGCCCGCCTTTGGCCAGTGGTACAACGGTGACTCTGGGCCCTCTTGTTTAGTTTTATAGCAACCGTTTTGCACCAATGTTTACGTCTCCCTCTACTTGAAACGGTACAGTAGTTTCCGCTCTATAAGCAGCAGGTTTCGCTGCTCGCTCGCACCGCGAAATAGAAACAGAGGCGGCTCTGCAGCCAATTTTATTACACGACGCGGCCGGCCGCGGGTGCAACAGAACCCATGTGGACGGGTGGAAACAAATGTGTCAGGCTTCATAATACGTATTTATACGTGTCGTGTATTATGCATTTCTTGTACGTGGATGTGAATCTGCACGTGAACTTTCCTAATCCTCCTCACACTTTTCCGTAAAGCGTGGCCAAATCTTTGTTGGGAAGTAGTTCTGTAGTATAGTAGTGCCAACCTTACACCTGGGTAGGGGATCAGAGAGACAGCACAGGCAGGTAAAAGTCAAAGACTTTCCAGTGTCACAAGATTTGGGGACGAGAGGTTGGTCACGGCCAAGTGGTTCGACCACCCCCTCCACCGGGGCCCAGGAAGACCTGCGGGTGCCCGCCATATTCTGGAGGGGGTGTTACAGAAGACGGGTAAGTGAGCAGACGTGCCCTCAGTGCGTCTGTCTCAATGTTCACGCATGGAAGAGAGGTATTTGAATAATTGCACTAATTCTTTTATTTCCAGCTTCGGATTGTGTAAGCAAATGAATATGCTCGTTTAATTCCGGAAATTTGACCCCCTGTGTTAAAGTATATGGTCCCCAGTTTGCCCGTTATCCTCCTCACATAGTGAATGTCCTATGTAAAATATTGGGAGACTTTGGCGGTATACATTTCGCCAACGCAATTCCGTCTTGCCCGTAGAAATGTGCGTGCAGATTAGTGTATATTATACCCGAGCTATAAGTTGTAAAATTGTAATATCTGTAAACTGAAACAACTGCTGCTATCGCTGTAAAGTCGAGTGATAATGTTTAAAATAAATAGGAAATCAACTGTCATCAATCTTTAACATACCTTAAAAATCACAAAGAAGTCAAGTTAAAGGAATTTACTTAAAATAAAAGCTATAGAATGCAGGGACCCACACATCAGCGTGTGAGCCCTCCAGCCCCTTGCCCAGTATCGAACAGAAAGGACACGCTCTCTAGGTAGCGCTCTCAAGCTCCCCTCCCCAGTTATCCGTTGCGCAATTTTTATTCTGGGCTTGACGACATCAACTTTCATCTGGAGTCCCTAGGCAAGGAGGTAAGACAGTAAACTTTCAAACTACGTAATTGAGGCTCCAGACAACTTGGACATTGCATCGGATAATGTCGTCAACCTATGGCCTATTTTCACCGCCTTTCTACAAAGCGAACTGTTGACACCAGTGTCGGACAAAGGGGGAAATTTATCCGCCTCACATGTAAATGACGGCGATGTCAATCAATTTTCTTATCGTAAAAAAGAAAACAAACCGCCTTCAGTCACTAATGGTGATTTTCGTTTCAACTCACGATGCCCTGGGCGCTCATCTTCGGATACATCTACGTCTACATTTATACTCCGCAAGCCATCCAACGGTGTGTGGCGGAGGGCACTATACGTGCCACTGTCATTACCTCCCTTTCCTGTTCCAGTCGCGTATGGTTCGCGGGAAGAACGACTGTCTGAAAGCCGCCGTGCGCACTCGAATCTCTCTAATTTTACATTCGTGATCTCCTCGGGAGGTATAAGTAGGGGGAAGCAATATATTCGATACCTCATCCAGAAACGAAAAATGGTTCAAATGGCTCTGAGCACTATGGGACTCAACTGCTGTGGTCATAAGTCCCCTAGAACTTAGAACTACTTAAACCTAACTAACCTAAGGACAGCACACAACACCCAGCCATCACGAGGCAGAGAAAATCCCTGACCCCGCCGGGAATCGAACCCGGGAACCCGGGCTTGGGAAGCGAGAACGCTACCGCACGACCACGAGATGCGGGCGTCATCCAGAAACGCACCCTCTCGAAACCTAGCGAGCAAGCTACACCGCGATTCAGAGCGCTTCTCTTGCAGAGTCTGCCACTTGAGTTTATTAAACATCTCCGTAACGTTATCACGGTTATCAAATAACCCTGTGACGAAACGCGCCGCTCTTCTTTGGATCTTCTCTATCTCCTCCGTCAAACCGATCTGGTACGGATCCCACACTGATGAGCAATACTCAAGTATAGGTCGAACGAGTGTTTTGTAAGCCACCTCCTTTGTTGATGGACTACATTTCCTAAGCACTCTCCCAATGAATCTCAACCTGGTACCCGCCTTATCAACAATTAATTTTATATGATCATTCCACTTCAAATCGTTCCGCACGCATACTCCCAGATATTTTACAGAAGTAACTGCTACCAGTGTTTGTTCCGCTATCATATAATCATACAACAAACGATCATTCTTTCTATGTATTCGCAATACATTACATTTGTCTATGTTAAGGGACAGTTGCCACTCCCTGCACCAAGTGCCTATCCGCTGCAGATCATCCTGCATTTCGCTGCAATTTTCTAATGTTGCAACTTCTCTGTACACTACAGCATCATCCGCGAAAAACCGCATGGAACTTCCAACACTATCTTCTAGGTCATTTATATATATTGTTTAAAGCAGTGGTCCCATAACACTCCACTGTGGCACGCCAGAGGTTACTTTAACGTCTGTAAACGTATTTCCATTGAGAAAAACATGCTGTGTTCTGTTTGCAAAAAACTCTTCAATCCAGCCACACAGCTGGTCTGATATTCCGTAGGCTCTTACTTTGTTTATCAGGCGACAGTGCGGATCTGTATTGAACGCCTTCCGGAAGTCAAGGTAAATGGCATCTACCTGGGAGCCTGTATCTAATACTTTCTGGGTCTCATGAACAAATACAGCGAGTTGGGTCTCACACGATCCATTAAGAGACGGTATTCCATTTAACAAGGTGAGCGAAAGATAACAGCTAGTTTAAAAATTGGTACAAATTTAAATGTTGTTGTTGTTGTGGTCTTCAGTCCTGAGACTGGTTTGATGCAGCTCTCCATGTTACTCTAACCTGTTGCTTGCTTCTTCATCTCCCAGTACGTACTGCAACCTACATCCTTCTGAATCTGCTTAGTGTATTCATCTCTTGGTCTCCCTCTACGAGTTTTACCCTCCACGCTGCCCTCCAATGCTAAATTGGTGATCCCTTGATGTCTCAGAACATGTCCTACCAACCGATCCCTTCTTCTGGTCAAGTTGTGCCGCAAACTTCTCTTCTCCCCAATCCTATTCAATACTTTCTCAGTAGTTATGTGATCTACCCATCTAATCTTCAGCATTCTTCTGTAGCACCACATTTCGAAAGCTTCTATTCTCTTCTTGTCCAAACTATTTATCGTCCATGTTTCACTTCCATACATGGCTACAGTCCATACAAATACTTTCAGAAACGACTTCCTGACACTGAAATCTATACTCGATGTTAACAAATTTCTCTTCTTCAGAAACGCTTTCCTTGCCATTGCCAGTCTACATTTTATATCCTCTCTACTTCGACCATCATCAGTTATTTTGCTCCCCAAATAGCAAAACTCCTTTACTACTTTAAGTGTCTCATTTCCTAATCTAATTCCCTCAGCATCACCCGACTTAATTTGATTACATTCCATTATCCTCGTTTTGCTTTTGTTGCTGTTCATCTTATATCCTCCTTTCAAGACACTGTCCTTTCCATTCAACTGCTCTTCCAAGTCCTTTGCTGTCTCTGACAGAATTACAATGTCATCGGCGAACCTCAAAGTTTTTATTTCTTCTCCATGGATTTTAATACCTACTCCGAATTTTTCTTTTGTTTCCTTTACCGTTTGCTCAATATACAGATTGAACAACATCGGGGAGAGGCTACAACCCTGTCTCACTCCCTTCCCAACCACTGCTTCCCTTTCATGTCCCTCGACTCTTATAACTGCCATCTGGTTTCTGGGTCTCATGAACAAATAAAGCGAGTTGGGTCTCACACGATCCATTAAGATTTAAATAAGTTGTAAAAAACTGCAACCAGTCACTTTTTTGAATAATTATGTTTTATTCCATGAACCGGTTTTCGAACCTTTTCAGGTTCATCTTCAGATGGTTCCAGGAAGTAACATCATTACTGCTAGCATAATGCTGGGTGCCGACATGCGGCAGTATAGGCGACTTTTTTCCGTTAGTGTCCATCTGTCTGCCTCCATTTTGATGTCCAGTTGTTATACCACTTCACACACTTCCACACAAACTATATTAATTTACACTGACAGCGAGACTTTTCCAGCATCTAGCATGCGCTTTACAACTGTTGGTATAACAACTGGACATCAAAATGGAGGCAGACACATGGACACTAACCGAAAAAAGTCGCCTACACTGCCGCAAGCCAGCACCCAGCATTAATGCTAGCAATAATGATGTAACTTCCTGAAACCATCTCAAGATGAACCTGAAAAAGGTTCGGAAACCGGTTCATGGAATAAAACATTATTATTCAAAAAAGTGACTGGTTGCAGTTTTTTATAACTTATTTAAATTTATACCAAGTTTTTAAACTAGCTGTTATCTTTCGCTCACCTTGTTAAATGGAATACCGTCTCTTAATGGACGCATGGGAGCGGATGCTGAGACGATATATTCACAGAAGAGTATTATTTGAAAACTTGATTCCAAGTGAACTGAATGAACAGTGGACAGGGATGAGGAATCTTCCTTCTCCTTGCCCTCATGAATTCCGACACGGAGGGGAAGGTTCATTAGTGTTATTGCAGTTGCCTATGTCACGCTTTTTCGCACGCGAGTTCAGCCAGCCAGGTAACGCCACACCGATACTACGACGCGTCCATCGGTCCTAGCAGCCGGCCACTTCCTGTCAATGAAGAGGATACTGAAGTTCGAAAGCTCGAGTTAGTACTCAGATGTGGCGCTGCTTGAGCAGCGACAGAATTTTATATGACAGGAAGGGTTTCTGGACACCCTCTACCACTAACATCGACAAATCCAATGACATACACTAATGGCCATTAAAATTGTTACACCACGAAGATGACGTGCTACAGATGCAAAATTTAACCGACAGGAAGAAGATGCTGTGATATGCAAATGATTAGCTTTTCAGAGCATTCACACAAGGTTGGCGCCGGTGGCGACACCTAGAACGTGCTGACATGAGGAAAGTTTCCAACCGGTTTCTCAGACACAAACAGCAGTTGACCGGCGTTGCCTGGTGAAACATCGTTGTGATGCCTCGTGGAAGGAGGAGAAATGCGTACCATCACGTTTCCGACTTTGATAAAGGTTGGATTGTAGCCTATCACGATTGCGGTTTATCGTATCGCGACACTGCTGCTTGCGTTGGTCGAGATCCAATGACTGTTAGCAGAATATGGAATCGGTGGGTTCAAGAGGGTAATACGGAACGCTGTGCTGGATCCCAACGGCCTCGTATCACTAGCAGTCGAGACGATAGGCATCTTATCTGTATGGCTGTAACGGATCGTGCAGTCACGTCTCGATCCCTGAGTCAACAGATGGGGACGTTTGCAAGACAACAACCATCTGCACGAACAGTTCGACGACGTTTGCACCAACATGGACCATCTGCTCGGAGACTACGGCTGCGGTTACACTTGACGCTGCATCACAGACAGGAGCGACTGCGATGGTGTACTCAACGACGATCCTGGGTGCACGAATGGAAAAACGTCATTTTTTCGGATGAATCCAGGTTCTGTTTACAGCATCATGATGTTCTCATCCGTGTTTGGCGACATCACGGTGAACGCACATTGGAAGCGTGTATTCATCATCACCATACTAGCGTATCACCCGGCGTGATGGTATGGGGTGCCATTGGTTACACGTCTCGGTCACCTCTTGTTCGCATTGACGGCATTTCGAACAGTGGATGTCACATTTCAGATGTGTTATGACCCGTGGCTCTACCCTCCATTCGACCTCTGCGAAACCCTACATTTCAGCAGGATAATGCACGACCGCATGTTGCAGGTCCTGTACGGGCCTTTCTGGATACAGAAAATGTTCGACTGCTGCCCTGGCCAGCACATTCTCCAGATCTCTCACCAATTGAAAACGTCCGGTTAATGGTGGCCAAGCAACTGGCTTGTCGCAATACGCCAGTCACTACTTTATATGAACTGTGGTATCGTGTTGAAGCTGCATGGGCAGCTGTACCTGTACACGCCATCCAAGCTCTCTTTGACTCAATGCCCAGGCGTATCAAGGCCATTATTATGGCCAGAGGTGGTTGTTCTCGGTACTGATTTCTCAGGATCTATGCACCCAAATTGTGTGAAAATGTAATCACATGTCATTTCTAGTATAATATATTTGTCCAATGAATACCCGTTTATCATCTGCATTTCTTCTTGGTGTAGCAATTTTAATGGCCAGTAGTGTGTATGCCGACCGCGTGAATATACGGAGTAAGGGCTAGAGAAAAGAAAGATAGAAGAAGAAGAAGATACAACTGATTTTATGCGACTGTTTGTTACTACCACTGTTACTTCATGACAGAAATCAAACAGCCATCGAAGCAGTGAATTCAAGCTGCTTGCAAATGTACCAAAAACAAACAAAAAAGTCAAAGACGCCCTCAACATGCAGGGAGCTATGTGGCAAAGTGTTGAGCACACTGGAGTCGCATTGAGGAGAGCGAGTTTCATATTCCCGTCCGACCTGACTTAGATTTTAGGTGGTTTGCGTAAACCGATTAAGACGAATGCCTAGATGGTACCTTTGTAAAGGATACCGACGATCTGCTTTCACGTGCTTTCATATTCGAGCACTTGCAGCGCCTCTGATGACCAAGTCATTGATGCGACACTGAACTCCAGTCTTCCTTTCTTCCGCCGAGTCCATGTAACGAAACGCTACGGTGATCGTTTTCTAAGCTGCAGTACAGATTCTTCTTATCGATTGCCTTTCAAAGGCTAAAATAACAACTGGGGAATATTACGCATGGCTTGCAGAGGAACTGTAGTAAAAATAACTTTTTTTGATAATAGGAAACTGAGTGGTTTGTAGTACGAGTTATTGAAGTATTAAACGCGTTCTTTAGATTTTGCAGCCTCTCATTTTCAAATATATTCATCTGCAAATAAATTTAAGGCCTTAATGTGTTTTGAGCCCAATACTGTCCTTGTGACAGTCGCAGACAGGTATTGGGCAGACTTTACAGAACCGCAGTCATGTTTGGAATCTTCTCATTGGAAAAACGATGAGAACTGTGTATTGACCTAAACGGGAAATAAGTAAAGAAAGTGTTTTTGTTCTTAGGAAACACAGCACTTCGCTGCCACACTTAGATGTCTCCATCTTTCCCTCGAAGAGAGTTGTTTCACGCAGGCGTGTAAATCTTTCACCACTACAGTGAACATCTTGTTGAGGTCTTCCACCAACAACAGACATTGTTGCCTGAAGATCCGCGACGTTTGATAGAGTACATCCCTTGTAACGTTCGAACCACGATTATAATTTTTAAATCGTTAGCGATAATGCTCACACCCTAGGAGTATTACGAGGGTTGCGCAGAAAGTAATGTACCGCATTTTTTTCTTCAACAATTCTTTATTGAACATAATGAGAATTACGCACAGCCGGCCGCGGTGGTCCAGCGGTTCTCGGCGCTCAGTCTGGAACCGCGCGACTGCTACGGTCGCAGGTTCGAATCCTGCCTCGGGCATGGATGTGTGTGATGTCCTTAGGTTAGTTAGGTTTAAGTAGTTCCAAGTTCTAGGGGACTGATGACCACAGATGTTAAGTCCCATAGTGCTCAGAGCCATTTGAAGCATTTTGAATTACGCACACGAAAGAATGGTGTTTTATCTACATACCCAATTTTTCCACGTGATTTCCATCCTGTTCCGTGGCATTCCTCCAGCGCGAAAAAAGGGTGTGAATGACTTGTCGTTACCAATCCTTGTCCTGGTGGGGGAGCCAGTGCTTCGCTGTGTGAACTTCCTTTGCTGATTGACAGATGCAGCGCCAGCAACCGAGTCGTAAGCGCCTTTCCAGCTCGCTACAACAAGTCAGGTGTGACAGCCGTGGACGGTCTCCCAGACCTTTGCAAACCGTGGATCTCCGCCGAACCGCCTTCTGATGACCTCACCCTCCGTGCCCAACGACTAACTGTACTTCTGTCGACAGCAGATGCTCCATAGACTCTGCACAAGCGTTTGTGAATATTCCCGAAAGATTCTTTCTCTGCAGTGAGAAATTCAATGACAGCACGTTGCTTGTAACGTACATCACTTACAGACGCCATTTTGAAACTGCCCTGCAGCTACGCTATCAGTCGCAAGTGACTTCAAATAATACATACGTAACGTTTCGCATTCGTAGCACTGTTTTCGGCTGTGAAAAAAAAAATTGCGGTCCATTACCTTCTGGGCAACCCTCGTATTTGCCTCCGATCTGCAGAACCGTGTCACCGCCTCATCATTCACTTTTGTGGAGTCGGCTTCCTACCGGATAGCCACAAGACTTTCAGCTGTTATTTATTTATTCCTACGAATGCTTCCATGCAGCTGTATTTTTTATTTTATTTTGATGTATGCCTCTTGTACGTGTAATCGATTTCGCGACGATATTGTCTTATCTTCAGGTACCTACGCAACACCACATTCATTTTGTATGTACATATGTTGTTGTTGTGGTCTTCAGTCCTGAGACTGGTTTGTTGCAGCTCTCCATGCTACTCTATTCTGTGCAAGCTTCTTCATCTCCCAGTACCTACTGCAACCTACATCCTTCTGAATCTGTTTAGTGTATTGATCTCTTGGTCTCCCTCTACGATATTTTCCCTCCACGCTGCCCTCCAATACTAAATTTGTGATCCCTCGATGTCTCACAATATGTCCTACCAACCGATCCCTTCTTCTAGTCAAGTTGTGCCACAAACTCCTCTTCTCCCCAATTCTATTCAATACCTCCTCGTTAGTTATGTGATCTACCCATCTAATCTTCAGCATTTTTCTGTAGCACCACATTTCAAAACTTTCTATTCTCTTCTTGTCCAAACTATTTATCGTCCACGTTTCACTCCCATACATGGCTACACTCCATACAAATACTTTCAGAAACGACTTCCTGACATTTAAATCTATACTCGATGTTAACAAATTTTTCTTGTTCAGAAATGCTTTCCTTGCCATTGCCAATCTACATTTTATATCCTCTCTACTTCGACCATCATCAGTTATTTTGCTCCCCAAATAGCAAAACTCCTTTGCTACTTTAAGTGTCTCATTTCCTAATCTAATTCCCTCAGCATCACCCGACTTAACTCGACTACATTCCATTATCCTCGTTTTCCTTTTGTTGATGTTCATCTTATACCCTCCTGTACATATACTGGTCAAGTATTCATCAATTAAAAAACAAACATACACACATACACACATGTATAACGTGACGTAGTAATTAAATAAAATACAGAAAACAATAATTGTAGGATTTGCATAAAATATTGTCGGTAGAATAAAGTTCACTTTATGAGCTATCCAAGTGACAACATAGCTCCAACAAACATATCTGGGACTATATATAATTATTAGGAGGATTCCTAATTGGGCGTACCATTTAAAATTCTCCAGCACGTTCTTATATATCACCGCACTTATCAGAGAGAGGAATTGTGGACTAATTATTCAATCCTACTGCTTGGAATAAGCGATAATATGTATGCAACCATCTCCTATGTTGTACAAGTGATTCTGATTGACGTGACTGACTATATCTAGCAACTCCATTAGAGATTACAACTCTTTATGCTGTCATTTAATTAAGCCAACACGTTATAAGGAAGCAAATATTGAGTATTAGAGAATTTCAAGTGCCCTGTACTTGAGAAGTAAATACATATGCGTAGCTAGAAAGGTCATAAACTTACGCAATATAGGCGAAGTGTACACACACATTCCATCACTAATCCACACATCCTCTCTTTGATAAGTGTTGTTGCATATAAGAAGTATCGCGGAGTTTTGATTGACACTCCCAGTTAGAATGACTGCTAATAATCCTGTTTACTCTAATGATGCGTTTGTCGGACATGTATTGACACTTGGATATTCCGTAAGTAGAATTTTGTATAACTGGCAATATTTTATGCAAATCCCACAACTGTGGTTTTCTCTAATTATTATATTTGGCTACTATACCATATATTACATGTATGAACATGTTGTTGTCTATTCAATACCTCCTCATTAGTTATGTGATCTACCCACCTTATCTTCAGCATTCTTCTGTAGCACCACATTTCAAAACCTTCTATTCTCTTCTTGTCCAAACTACAGGGTTTATTACAAATGATTGAAGCCATTTCACAGCTCTACAATAACTTTATTATTTGAGATATTTTCACAATGCTTTGCACACACAAAAACTCAAAAAGTTTTTTTAGGCATTCACAAATGCTCGATATGTGCCCCTTTAGTGATTCGGCAGACATCAAGCCGATAATCAAGTTCCTCCCACACTCGGCGCAGCATGTCCCCATCAATGAGTTCGGAAGCATCGTTGATGCGAGCTCGCAGTTCTGGCACGTTTCTTGGTAGAGGAGGTTTAAACACTGAATCTTTCACATAACCCCACAGAAAGAAATCGCATGGGGTTAAGTCGGGAGAGCGTGGAGGCCATGACATGAATTGCTGATCGTGATCTCCACCACGACCGATCCATCGGTTTTCCAATCTCCTGTTTAAGAAATGCCGAACATCATGATGGAAGTGCGGTGGAGCACCATCCTGTTGAAAGATGAAGTCGGCGCTGTCGGTCTCCAGTTGTGGCATGAGCCAATTTTCCAGCATGTCCAGATACACGTGTCCTGTAACGTTTTTTTCGCAGAAGAAAAAGGGGCCGTAAACTTTAAACCGTGAGATTGCACAAAACACGTTAACTTTTGGTGAATTGCGAATTTGCTGCACGAATGCGTGAGGATTCTCTACCGCCTAGATTCACACATTGTGTCTGTTCACTTCACCATTAAGAAAAAAAATGTTGCTTCATCACTGAAAACAAGTTTCGCACTGAACGCATCCTCTTCCATGAGCTGCTGCAACCGCGCCGAAAATTCAAAGTGTTTTACTTTGTCATCGGGTATCAGGGCTTGTAGCAATTGTAAACGGTAAGGCTTCTGCTTTAGCCTTTTCCGTAAGATTTTCCAAACCGTCGGCTGTGGTACGTTTAGCTCCCTGCTCGCTTTATTCGTCGACTTCCGCGGGCTACGCGTGAAACTTGCCCGCACGCGTTCAACCGTTTCTTCGCTCACTGCAGGCCGACCCGTTGATTTCCCCTTACAGAGGCATCCAGAAGCTTTAAACTGCGCATACCATCGCCGAATGGAGTTAGCAGTTGGTGGATCTTTGTTGAACTTCGTCCTGAAGTGTCGTTGCTCTGTTATGACTGACTGATGTGAGTGCATTTCAAGCACGACATACGCTTTCTCGGCTCCTGTCGCCATTTTGTCTCACTGCGCTCTCGAGCGCACTGGCGACAGAAACCTGAAGTGCAGCTTCAGCTGAACAAAACTTTATGAGTTTTTCTACGTATCTGTAGTGCGTCGTGACCATATGTCAATGAATGGAGCTACAGTGAATTTATGAAATCGCTTCAATCATTTGTAATAGCCCTGTAGTTATCGTCCATGTTCCACTTCCGTACATGGCCATATTCCATTCAAATACTTTCAGAAACCACTTCCTGACACTTTAATCTATACTCGATGTTAACAAATTTTTCTTCTTCAGAAACGCTTTCCTTGCCATTGCCAGTCTACATTTTATATCCTCTCTACTTCGACCATCATCTGTTATTTTGCTCCCCAAATACCAAAACTCATCTACTACTTTAAGTGCCTCATTCCCTAATCTAATTCCGTCAGCATCACCCCACTTAATTCGACTATATTCCATCATCCTCGTTTTGCTTTTGTTGATGTTCATCTTATATCCTCCTTTCAAGACACTGTATGAACATATGTATATATATTAATCGATAAAAACTTGTCTCACATCTGTAGGCACAAAGTGAATGGTTTGTGTTGCTTAGGCACCTGACGATCAGACAATACTGTCTCGAAATCCATTGTAAGTACGTGGAATTAACATGAACATAAAACAGAAAAATAACAGCGCCACCATCAGACAATACTGTCTCGAAATAAATTGTAAGCACGTGGGATTAACATGAATATAAAAACAAAAAATAACAGCGGCACGGAGATTCGCTATCGTAGGAATACATGCAGCATTTCTGATACTTTAACCCTTTCCCACCGAAGGTATCTCCTCTTCTCGTGTAACTTAAAAACTCAAGTTATCTTCACTTCTCTCTAATGACATCCTAACTTTTATTGGAATTGGTTTGCATTCTATGCATTCTCGCGAGTAGCAACGAAACGCTTTTCCTCTAAACTTCGTATCGACTGATAAGTTATTCGGGGTCGACATTATTGCTCAGTTCTTACAGCAGTTGTTGAGCTGTAGTTGCCGCTTCAGTTTTGCAGTTGCCGCTTCCTTTTTGCAAGGAAAGTTTCCAATCCTCTCCATAGCGGTCCACTGCAAGCACAGGTAATGTACATTGTGACGACCGAAATAGGGTTCGAGGTGAGGCTATTACGATTACGAGATGAATCCGGTACTCCTGGCGCAATATACCACCAACTACCGCTACCTCTGCGCTGGTGGCAGACCTCAGGTGTGACCCGTGGCTTGTTTCCCTTCCTTTTGCTGGGAGGTGTGAAGTGGAGGTCATGGCGAACACTTGTATTGCTTTACGACGCCTCCCACATGTAACAGCTACGCGCTGACTCACGCCGCGTCCCGTATTGTTAGAGCGCTTGCATCACCCATCCCACGCAGGTGCACGCGCAGGTAGTGTCCTTGTTTAACTTATATTACTTTCCTCTTCGTTTTTGTACTACAATCTGACGGTGGAAACAGAAGTCGATAGCAATTTAAAAATCAAGCACACAAATTTAAGTCGTATTGCTTGCTGGAAACTTGTACCTTTTGAATACTGACACTGGGATCGCGGATTTACTTCAAACTATGTACACATTTAGTAGGTCATTAAAACAAAATAATGTGCAAGTAGTAAGCTGCAGTACTCTGTCAGTTCCGAGGAAATCGCAAGAGAAGTTTCACGCGTGTATTATGTACCGGATGGGCAACGGCCTTGCTGCAGTGGATACACCGGTTCCCGTGAGGTCACCGAAGTGAAGCACTGTCGGGCGTGGTCGGCACTTGGATGGGTGACCATCCAGCCGCCATGCACTGTTGCCATTTTTCGGGGTGGACTCAGCCTCGTGATGCCAACTGAGGACCGAATAGTAGCGGCTTCGGTCAAGAATACCATCATAACGACCGGGAGAGCCGTGTGCTGACCACACGCCCCTCCTATCCGCATCCTCCCCTGAGGATGACACGGCGGTCGGATGGTCCCGGTAGGGCACTCGTGGCCTGACAACGGAGTTCTTTTATTATGTACCGGATGTATCGGTGGGACACTGCTGGCTGTAATAAGTCATGTAGTCAACTGGTTTTCCCGCGAAAGGCAAAGGTCCCAAGTTCGAGCCTTGGTCCGGCACACAATTTATATGTAATCTCGAGAAATTATTTATAAAAAAGTGGTTAGCGTTCGCGATAAGCAAGAGGTTCGTGGATGAAGCGACGATTAGAATCCTGTTAACACTTATTTTTTCATCTATATTTTTTTGTCACATTATTTAATTCATATCGCATTTAAAAGGTAATATAACGAAAAAAATATGCATTTTAATGAAGTTTTAGTGAATTTCATGTGTTATTTGTCTATTTGGTATCTTTAATTACATTTTCAAGAGCGAGGGACAGGCTAGGAAAGCACAAGCCAAACCTCGATAAATAATGATGCGAATGACGTTATTCAATAATTTAGTAAGTCACAATGTGCCAAACCACAAGAGTGATGTGCAATTACTCGTCGGATGTGCTCTCTACATCACACGTTGCAGGACGGTATTTGTCGTACAGACATGGAAAACTTAAATTGGAACGACATCTACTACATCGAATGACTGCAGTTTTCCCGCATTTACAGGGAATGTTGAGAGTTTCTAAGGGAAAACACACATCGTCGACATTTTGAAAAATTTCTCTTTCTTCCGATAGTACAGATTAAGAACGAAGTCTGAGTGGCAGTCGAACCGTTGCCTCATGCACGCACGTTTTACGTAGGTCCAACGCTAAGCACTTTGCCACCATGAGCTCTACCGTCTGGCACACACTCACAGGTGAATGAGCCCCATAAAACACGCGTAAAACTTCTCCTGCAGTTTTCTCTGAATTGCCAGAGTAGTGCAACTTGATACTGGCAAATCATGATGTTTTAATGGCCTGCTAAAGGTGTACAAAACTTGAAGTAAATCTGAGATATCCTTGTGAGACAGCTCGGAGAAATTGCACACTGACCCTCTTGATTCAGTCCTCTACTCGTTTCCTTGTTACATCAGTTTCCTTATTCGTGCATATTCTCTACTCACTGAGGGCCGTGCTGGTCTAGTGGGTCAGTCTGCCTTCGACAGTGGTGGGGCGCGCACGGCTTGTATGCGACTCACCTGTTGCGCTGCTTGCGAGCGAGCGCGCGTTTGTTTCTTTTCGCGTAGCGGTTTGTCTTAGTGTCGGAATTCATCGACCGTCAGGGCTTTTTCCTATCGTCAAGTCACGATTAAATTAACTTTTTCATCAGATCACCAACGCCCAAAAGAGTATGAAGTAGCGCGGTTTATACGGGACGTAAAGCGTCTCCCGCTGCAAGATGTTCTCGGAATTTAAAAAAAATGGTTCAAATGGCTCTGAGCACTATGCGACTTAACATCTGAGGTCATCAGTCCCCTACAACTTAGAACTACTTAAACCTAACTAACTTAAGGACATCACACACATCCATGCCCCAGGCAGGATTCGAAGCTGCGACCGTAGCAGCAGAGCGGTTCCGGACTAAAGCGCCTAGAACCGCTCGTCCACAACGGCCGGCTCTCGGAATTCGTTTTCCTTTCCCTAGTACCACTGTGTACATAAAACTGGAGAATAAAGACGTGCCGCGCGGGATTAGCCGCCCTGATGACCTTAACAGTTAAGTCCCATAAGATTCCACACACATTTGAACAATAAAGAGATTTAATGGTAATGGTTGGGTGACTGCTGCCATTGTGCGGTATCCAGGAGATACAATGAAGGCTGTCGCAGGACTGGAGATACTTAATAACAGAGATGTTATTGCTTACCGCACCCTTGCAGTAGCCAAGGTGTTCAACAGGGACACTGATACGCCATATTTCATGCCAAATATGCCATTTGTTGTGAGGCACCATGATACCAAACTCAAGTTCCGATACTCTGACGGTCATACAGGGGGTGTTGTGTTTGATCACGGTGGTTTTGGCTTCAGAATGTCGAGGGCCTTCGAACTCCCATTTTAGGTACCGTCAGACGTCGTGGAGGCAGCCTTATTGCTTATCGCACCCTTCCAGTAGCCAATGTGTTCAACAGGGACACTGATACGTCATATTCCATACCGAATATGCCATTTGTTCTGAGGCGCCATGACACCGAACTCAAGTTCCGATACTCTGATGTCCATACAGGGGGTGTTGTGTTTGATCACGGCGGTTTTAGCTTCAAATGTTGAGGGCCCTCCAACTCCCATTTTAGGTACCGTCAGACGTCGTGGAGGCAGCCTTATTGCTTATCGCACCTTTCCAGTAGCCAATGTGTTCAACAGGGACACTGATACGTCATATTTCATACCGAATATGCCATTTGTTCTGAGGCGCCATGACACCAAACTCAAGTTCCGATACTCTGATGTCCATACAGGGGGTGTTGTGTTTGATCACGGTGGTTTTGGCTTCAGAATGTTGAGGGCCTTCAAACTCCCATTTTAGGTACCGTCAGACGTCGTGGAGGCAGCCTTATTGCTTATCGCACCCTTCCAGCAGCCAATGTGTTCAACAGGGACACTGATACGTCATATTTCATACCGAATATGCCATTTGTTCTGAGGCGCCATGACACCGAACTCAAGTTCCGATACTCTGACGGTCATACAGGGGGTGTTGTGTTTGATCACGGTGGTTTTGGCTTGAGAATGTTGAGGGCCTTCGAACTCCCATTTTAGGTACCGTCAGAGGTCGTGGAGGCAGCCTTATTGCTTATCGCACCCTTCCAGTAGCCAATGTGTTCAACAGGGACACTGATACGTCATATTTCATACCGAATATGCCATTTGTTCTGAGGCGCCATGACACCGAACTCAAGTTCCGATACTCTGATGGTCATACAGGGGGTGTTGTGTTTGATTACGGTGGTTTTGGCTTCAGAATGTTGAGGGCCTTCGAACTCCCATTTTAGGTACCGTCAGACGCCGTGGAGGCAGCCTTATTGCTTATCGCACCCTTCCAGTAGCCAATGTGTTCAACAGGGACACTCATACGTCATATTTCATACCGAATATGCCATTTGTTCTGAGGCGCCATGACACCGAACTCAAGTTCCGATACTCTGACGGTCATACAGGGGGTGTTGTGTTTGATTACGGTGGTTTTGGCTTCAGAATGTTGAGGGCCTTCGAACTCCCATTTTAGGTACCGTCAGACGTCGTGGAGGCAGCCTTATTGCTTATCGCACCCCTCCAGTAGCCAATGTGTTCAACAGGGACACTGATACGTCATATTTCATACCGAATATGCCATTTGTTCTGAGACGCCATAACACCGAACTCAAGTTCCTATACTCTGATGGTCATACAGGGGGTGTTGTGTTTGATTACGGTGGTTTTGGCTTCAGAATGTTGAGGGCCTTCGAACTCCCATTTTAGGTACCGTCAGACGTCGTGGAGGCAGCCTTATTGCTTATCGCACCCCTCCAGTAGCCAATGTGTTCAACAGGGACACTGATACGTCATATTTCATACCGAATATGCCATTTGTTCTGAGGCGCCATAACACCGAACTCAAGTTCCTATACTCTGATGGTCATACAGGGGGTGTTGTGTTTGATTACGGTGGTTTTGGCTTCAGAATGTTGAGGGCCTTCGAACTCCCATTTTAGGTACCGTCAGACGTCGTGGAGGCAGCCTTATTGCTTATCGCACCCCTCCAGTAGCCAATGTGTTCAACAGGGACACTGATACGTCATATTTCATACCGAATATGCCATTTGTTCTGAGGCGCCATAACACCGAACTCAAGTTCCTATACTCTGATGGTCATACAGGGGGTGTTGTGTTTGATTACGGTGGTTTTGGCTTCAGAATGTTGAGGGCCTTCAAACTCCCATTTTAGGTACCGTCAGACGTCGTGGAGGCAGCCTTATTGCTTATCGCACCCTTCCAGTAAACAATGTGTTCAACAGGGACACTGATACGTCATGTTTCATACCGAATATGCCATTTGTTCTGAGGCGCCATGACACCGAACTGAAGTTCCGATACTCTGACGGTCATACAGGGGGTGTTGTGTTTGATCACGGTGGTTTTGGCTTCAGAATGTTGAGGGCCTTCGAACTCCCATTTTAGGTACCGTCCGACGTCGTGGAGGCAGCCTTATTGCTTATCGCACCCTTCCAGTAGCCAATGTGTTCAACAGGGACACTGATACGTCATGTTTCATACCGAATATGCCATTTGTTCTGAGGCGCCATGACACCGAACTCAAGTTCCGATACTCTGACGGTCATACAGGGGGTGTTGTGTTTGATTACGGTGGTTTTGGCTTCAGAATGTTGAGGGCCTTCGAACTCCCATTTTAGGTACCGTCAGACGTCGTGGAGGCAGCCTTATTGCTTATCGCACCCCTCCAGTAGCCAATGTGTTCAACAGGGACACTGATACGTCATATTTCATACCGAATATGCCATTTGTTCTGAGGCGCCATAACATCGAACTCAAGTTCCTATACTCTGATGGTCATACAGGGGGTGTTGTGTTTGATTACGATGGTTTTGGCTTCAGAATGTTGAGGGCCTTCGAACTCCCATTTTAGGTACCGTCAGACGTCGTGGAGGCAGCCTTATTGCTTATCGCACCCTTCCAGTAAACAATGTGTTCAACAGGGACACTGATACGTCATGTTTCATACCGAATATGCCATTTGTTCTGAGGCGCCATGACACCGAACTCAAGTTCCGATACTCTGACGGTCATACAGGGGGTGTTGTGTTTGATCACGGTGGTTTTGGCTTCAGAATGTTGAGGGCCTTCGAACTACCGTTTTAGGTACGGTCCAACGTCGTGGAGGCAGCCTTATTGCTTATCGCACCCTTCCAGTAGCCAATGTGTTCAACAGGGACACTGATACGTCATATTTCATACCGAATATGCCATTTGTTCTGAGGCGCCATAACACCGAACTCAAGTTCATATACTCTGATGGTCATACAGGGGGTGTTGTGTTTGATTACGATGGTTTTGGCTTCAGAATGTTGAGGGCCTTCGAACTCCCATTTTAGGTACCGTCAGACGTCGTGGAGGCAGCCTTATTGCTTATCGCACCCTTCCAGTAAACAATGTGTTCAACAGGGACACTGATACGTCATGTTTCATACCGAATATGCCATTTGTTCTGAGGCGCCATGACACCGAACTGAAGTTCCGATACTCTGACGGTCATACAGGGGGTGTTGTGTTTGATCACGGTGGTTTTGGCTTCAGAATGTTGAGGGCCTTCGAACTCCCATTTTAGGTACGGTCCAACGTCGTGGAGGCAGCCTTATTGCTTATCGCACCCTTCCAGTAGCCAATGTGTTCAACAGGGACACTGATACGTCATATTTCATACTGAATATGCCATTTGTTCTGAGGCGCCATGACACCGAACTCAAGTTCCGATACTCTGACGGTCATACAGGGGGTGTTGTGTTTGATCACGGTGGTTTTGGCTTGAGAATGTTGAGGGCCTTCGAACTCCCATTTTAGGTACCGTCAGACGTCGTGGAGGCAGCCTTATTGCTTATCGCACCCTTCCAGTAGCCAATGTGTTCAACAGGGACACTGATACGTCATATTTCATACTGAATATGCCATTTGTTCTGAGGCGCCATGACACCGAACTCAAGTTCCGATACTCTGATGGTCACACAGGGGGTGTTGTGTTTGATTACGGTGGTTTTGGCTTCAGAATGTTGAGGGCCTTCGAACTCCCATTTTAGGTACCGTCAGACGTCGTGGAGGCAGCCTTATTGCTTATCGCACCCTTCCAGTAAACAATGTGTTCAACAGGGACACTGATACGTCATATTTCATACCGAATATGCCATTTGTTCTGAGGCGCCATGACACCGAACTCAAGTTCCGATACTCTGATGGTCATACAGGGGGTGTTGTGTTTGATTACGGTGGTTTTGGCTTCAGAATGTTGAGGGCCTTCGAACTCCCATTTTAGGTACCGTCAGACGCCGTGGAGGCAGCCTTATTGCTTATCGCACCCTTCCAGTAAACAATGTGTTCAACAGGGACACTGATACGTCATGTTTCATACCGAATATGCCATTTGTTCTGAGGCGCCATGACACCGAACTCAAGTTCCGATACTCTGACGGTCATACAGGGGGTGTTGTGTTTGATCACGGTGGTTTTGGCTTCAGAATGTTGAGGGCCTTCGAACTCCCATTTTAGGTACCGTCCGACGTCATGGAGGCAGCCTTATTGCTTATCGCACCCTTCCAGTAGCCAATGTGTTCAACAGGGACACTGATACGTCATGTTTCATACCGAATATGCCATTTGTTCTGAGGCGCCATGACACCGAACTCAAGTTCCGATACTCTGACGGTCATACAGGGGGTGTTGTGTTTGATTACGGTGGTTTTGGCTTCAGAATGTTGAGGGCCTTCAAACTCCCATTTTAGGTACCGTCAGACGTCGTGGAGGCAGCCTTATTGCTTATCGCACCCCTCCAGTAGCCAATGTGTTCAACAGGGACACTGATACGTCATATTTCATACCGAATATGCCATTTGTTCTGAGGCGCCATAACATCGAACTCAAGTTCCTATACTCTGATGGTCATACAGGGGGTGTTGTGTTTGATTACGATGGTTTTGGCTTCAGAATGTTGAGGGCCTTCGAACTCCCATTTTAGGTACCGTCAGACGTCGTGGAGGCAGCCTTATTGCTTATCGCACCCTTCCAGTAAACAATGTGTTCAACAGGGACACTGATACGTCATGTTTCATACCGAATATGCCATTTGTTCTGAGGCGCCATGACACCGAACTCAAGTTCCGATACTCTGACGGTCATACAGGGGGTGTTGTGTTTGATCACGGTGGTTTTGGCTTCAGAATGTTGAGGGCCTTCGAACTACCGTTTTAGGTACGGTCCAACGTCGTGGAGGCAGCCTTATTGCTTATCGCACCCTTCCAGTAGCCAATGTGTTCAACAGGGACACTGATACGTCATATTTCATACCGAATATGCCATTTGTTCTGAGGCGCCATAACACCGAACTCAAGTTCCTATACTCTGATGGTCATACAGGGGGTGTTGTGTTTGATTACGATGGTTTTGGCTTCAGAATGTTGAGGGCCTTCGAACTCCCATTTTAGGTACCGTCAGACGTCGTGGAGGCAGCCTTATTGCTTATCGCACCCTTCCAGTAAACAATGTGTTCAACAGGGACACTGATACGTCATGTTTCATACCGAATATGCCATTTGTTCTGAGGCGCCATGACACCGAACTGAAGTTCCGATACTCTGACGGTCATACAGGGGGTGTTGTGTTTGATCACGGTGGTTTTGGCTTCAGAATGTTGAGGGCCTTCGAACTCCCATTTTAGGTACGGTCCAACGTCGTGGAGGCAGCCTTATTGCTTATCGCACCCTTCCAGTAGCCAATGTGTTCAACAGGGACACTGATACGTCATATTTCATACTGAATATGCCATTTGTTCTGAGGCGCCATGACACCGAACTCAAGTTCCGATACTCTGACGGTCATACAGGGGGTGTTGTGTTTGATCACGGTGGTTTTGGCTTGAGAATGTTGAGGGCCTTCGAACTCCCATTTTAGGTACCGTCAGACGTCGTGGAGGCAGCCTTATTGCTTATCGCACCCTTCCAGTAGCCAATGTGTTCAACAGGGACACTGATACGTCATATTTCATACCGAATATGCCATTTGTTCTGAGGCGCCATGACACCGAACTCAAGTTCCGATACTCTGATGGTCATACAGGGGGTGTTGTGTTTGATTACGGTGGTTTTGGCTTCAGAATGTTGAGGGCCTTCGAACTCCCATTTTAGGTACCGTCAGACGTCGTGGAGGCAGCCTTATTGCTTATCGCACCCTTCCAGTAAACAATGTGTTCAACAGGGACACTGATACGTCATATTTCATACCGAATATGCCATTTGTTCTGAGGCGCCATGACACCGAACTCAAGTTCCGATACTCTGATGGTCATACAGGGGGTGTTGTGTTTGATTACGGTGGTTTTGGCTTCAGAATGTTGAGGGCCTTCGAACTCCCATTTTAGGTACCGTCAGACGCCGTGGAGGCAGCCTTATTGCTTATCGCACCCTTCCAGTAGCCAATGTGTTCAACAGGGACACTGATACGTCATATTTCATACCGAATATGCCATTTGTTCTGAGGCGCCATAACACCGAACTCAAGTTCCTATACTCTGATGGTCATACAGGGGGTGTTGTGTTTGATTACGGTGGTTTTGGCTTCAGAATGTTGAGGGCCTTCGAACTCCCATTTTAGGTACCGTCAGACGTCGTGGAGGCAGCCTTATTGCTTATCGCACCCTTCCAGTAAACAATGTGTTCAACAGGGACACTGATACGTCATGTTTCATACCGAATATGCCATATGTTCTGAGGCGCCATGACACCGAACTCAAGTTCCGATACTCTGACGGTCATACAGGGGGTGTTGTGTTTGATCACGGTGGTTTTGGCTTCAGAATGTTGAGGGCCTTCGAACTCCCATTTTAGGTACCGTCCGACGTCGTGGAGGCAGCCTTATTGCTTATCGCACCCTTCCAGTAGCCAATGTGTTCAACAGGGACACTGATACGTCATATTTCATATCGAATATGCCATTTGTTCTGAGGCGCCATGACACCGAACTCAAGTTCCGATACTCTGACGGTCATACAGGGGGTGTTGTGTTTGATCACGGTGGTTTTGGCTTGAGAATGTTGAGGGCCTTCGAACTCCCGTTTGAGGTACCGCCAAAAGTTGTGGTGGCCGCCTTTAACCCTTACGGCAACGTCGTCAGTCACGCTGCTGAAACGTTCGAAACGTAGCGAGTCCTCAATGGTGTCCATCCGATAAAAACTGAACTGAGGAAACACGTGCTGTCTTACTTGGTTGTTGCCGGCTGCAGGGCTGTCACCACGTACGATGGGCAGCCGCACACTGGTTCAGGCTGTGGCCAGGAAGGCCATATCCGTTCAGAACGTCTCCGACGCAGACTCATTCAGACAGCGATGCGAGACTTCGCTAGGCCTGCGCCGCCTACTCTGTCACCTCTACTGTACGCGCCCGCGGCGGCGCAGACTGCTGCACCCACTCTGAATCAGTCGGCACGGGCTTTTCGCCCGTCTCACCTACACTCCTACCGCAGGCAGTACAAACACCGCCAGCAGGCACCAGCTGTCTGTCCCGACCCCATGGTTTCTGATCACGGAGCTGTACCGACCTCCGCTTTTCTGCCTCTGGCCGGATGTCGCACGACTGCCAGCCGACACAGAACAACCTGTTAAGAAGCAGTGGTCGGAAGAGACAGCGCTCCTCCTGATGACTACCTCCATCGGACGTGCACAAAGGATGACGACCCTCCTACTGATGGTGCGCTGTCCTCCGACGCCCTGGGAACAGTCGACGCGATGTCTCTCACCGTCTCTTCACCAGCCACCTACAGACACAGACCTTCCCCAAACTGCGTCAGATGTGGTTGCCCCCCTTTCTATGATGATGATCGTGATGATTGGTTTGTGGGGCGCTCAACTCCGCTGTTACCAGCACCTTTACCAATTCCCGACCTCTGCTCACCCCAGTCATGCCACTTTCACGAATGATGATGAAATGATGAGGACAACACAAACACCCAGTCATCTCGAGGCAGGTGAAAATCCCCGACCCCGCCGGGAATCGTACGCGGGACCCCGTGCACGGGAAGCGAGAGCGCGATTGCGAGACCACGAGTTGCGGACCCCCTTTCTACAGGGTGTTTCAAAAATGACCGGTATATTTGAAACAGCAATAAAAACTAAACGAGAAGCGATAGAAATACACCGTTTGTTGCAATATGCTTGGGACAACAGTACATTTTCAGGCGGACAAACTTTCGAAATTACAGTAGTTACAATTTTCAACAACAGATGGCGCTGCAAGTGATGTGAAAGATATAGAAGACAACAGTCTGTGGGTGCGCCATTCTGTACGTCGTCTTTCTGCTGTAAGCATGTGCTGTTCACAACGTGCAAGTGTGCTGTAGACAACATGGTTTATTCCTTAGAACAGAGGATTTTTCTGGTGTCGGAATTCCACCGCCTAGAACACAGTGTTGTTGCAACAAGACGAAGTTTTCAACGGAGATTTAATGTAACCAAAGGACCGAAAAGCGATACAATAAAGGATCTGTTTGAAAAATTTCAACGGACTGGGAACGTGACGGATGAACGTGCTGGAAAGGTAGGGCGACCGCGTACGGCAACCACAGAGGGCAACGCGCAGCTAGTGCAGCAGGTGATCCGACAGCGGTCTCGGGTTTCCGTTCGCCGTGTTGCAGCTGCGTTCCAAATGACGCCAACGTCCACGTATCGTCTCACGCGCCAGAGTTTACACCTCTATCCATACAAAATTCAAACGCGGCAACCCCTCAGCGCCGCTACCATTGCTGCACGAGAGACATTCGCTAACGATATAGTGCACAGGATTGATGACGGCGATATGCATGTGGGCAGCATTTGGTTTACTGACGAAGCTTATTTTTACCTGGACGGCTTCGTCTATAAACAGAACTGGCGCGTATGGGGAACCGAAAAGCCGCATGTTGCAGTCCCATCGTCCCTGCATCCTCAAAAAGTACTGGTCTGGGCCGCCATTTCTTCCAAAGGAATCATTGGCCCATTTTTCAGATCCGAAACGATTACTGCATCACGCTATCTGGACATTCTTCGTGAATTTGTGGCGGTACAAACTGCCTTAGACGACACTGCGAACACCTCGTGGTTTATGTAAGATGGTGCCCGGCCACATCGCACGGCCGACGTCTTCAATTTCCTGAATGAATATTTCGATGATCGTGTGATTGCTTTGGGCTATCCGAAACATACAGGAGGCGGCGTGGATTGGCCTCCCTATTCGCCAGACATGAACCCCTGTGACTTCTTTCTGTGGGGACACTTGAAAGACCAGGTGTACCGCCAGAATCCAGAAACAATTGAACAGCTGAAGCAGTACATCTCATCTGCATGTGAAGCCATTCCGCCAGACACGTTGTCAAAGGTTTCGGGTAATTTCATGCAGAGACTACGCCATATTATTGCTACGCATGGTGGATATGTGGAAAATATCGTACTATAGAGTTTCCCAGACCGCAGCGCCATCTGTTGTTGAAAATTGTAACTACTGTAATTTCGAAAGTTTGTCTGCCTGAAAATGTACTGTTGTCCCAAGCATATTGCAACAAACGGTGTATTTCTATCGCTGCTCGTTTACTTTGTATTGCCGTTTCAAATATACCGGTCATGTATGTGTGACGCTACCTGAAGTGTTAACTGGGCGGACGACCTGGGTGCTGACGATGGACGTCCTGGAGGTGTACAGAGCGATGGGACCCCCTTGATGGGGTCGAATCCCTCCCCACCAAAGTGGTTTGCCCTTCCACGGGGGCGTAAAGTGGAGCTCCCCGTGTTACCTGTCTATTTGCGTTGCCCACCCTCCTGACGGTGGCAGATTCTCAAACTTATCGCACAGGCACAGTCGATGTCAGTACCATTCGCGTACCATAAACTAACATTACCCCATTAAATGCTGTATGCTGTAGTCGTCCACTTTGTTATCCTTCAAGAGGTGCATTTTGCAAGCTTTTGTTCTGCTTACGGCTTTACGGTACTCGTCTCCCATGCTTCACCTGCTGGTAGTGGGGTGGCGAGCCTCTTACGTGATGGTATCTTCGCTGATACACTTGCCTATCTCCCTGATGCTAGAGGCATGTCTCTCGCGTTTAATGGCGTCAGAATGGTTCAAATTGTTCTGAACACTATCGGACTTGACACCTGAGGTCATCAGTCCCCTAGAAACTAGAACTAGTTAAACCTAACTAACCCAAGGACACCACACACATCCATACCCGAGGCAGGATTCGAACCTGCGACCGTAGCGGTCGCGCGGTTCCAGACTGAAGCGCCTACAACCGCTCGGACACACCGGCCGGGGGCGTCAGAATAATTTGTGTGTACAATTATTATCGCTTTGGCAGACAAGTCGTCCGGCAGTAGTGCTATCCGTGCGAAGTCGGGGACGTCCTCTGATTAATTTATAACTTTTAGTTTGTGGGTGACGAATCATCTTATAGCGCAGGGTAGCCTCTATGGCCAAAACTACCGTGCCCAGTATGACATCAAATTCAGTGTAATTAAAAGTTGTAGCAAAAAACTGAATGTATGCAGAGAGATTTATCCGTTACTCTTCGTTAGTGGCTGTGATCTAACAAAGTCATTATTTGTTATAAAATCATTTGGCTTTACCGTGTAATCATCTGGCACCTTCCAAGGCACAGTAACTCTCGCTAACAGTTTTTTTCACGAGCTTGGCCTGCCCTTACCCCAGTGCTCTCTGGCGTAGGAGCTGAAAACCACAGAACTACGCGGCGGTAGTGAAATGGTTACGGCCTGTGATTTTCCAAATTCGTATGGTTAAAATCTCCAAACTGCTGCAGTTAGAGCCTCTTATAGAAGCATGGAATCAAAGGTGGTGTGGATGTATTCTGAGGGGAAACTCCACCAAGCAATTGGTAGCTGTTGAGAGACAATTTCGGGAAGTGACTGATAATCCATACTCCATATATGTCTGATAGACGAGATGTAGCCAGTCGCTACACTGCTGAAATATTCCAGGCAGAGTTGCCCGAAGGAACTGCAGTATCCTGTGGTCTCAAAACCCGCAAGGTGTATCAGGCTGTTCCTATTCTCCCGATACGTAGACTCGAGATCGATGATGAGGCCAACAGTGCCCCAATCTGTAACACATGACATTTGTCCACTATCGTTGAGCCCAACCTACATAGGTAGGGATGATCATCAAAATAAAATAAGAAAAATCAGAGCTCGAACAGAAAGGCTTAGGAGTTCGTTTCTCCCGCGCGCTGTTTGGGAGTGCAATGGTAGAGAGATAGTATGATTGTGGTTCGATGAACCCTCTGCCAAGCACTTAAATGTGAATTGCAGAGTAATCATGTAGATGTAGATGTAGATCCAACTCTGCAATTCAGGCTGTCAAGTTGCAGAAACCACGGCTGCGTCTAGGGCCCGTTTCACGACGGACATCTAAATGCAGTTCGTACATCTACAGGGTGTTTCAAAAATGACCGGTATATTTGAAACGGCAATAGAAAGTAAACGAGCAGCGATAGAAATACACCGTTTGTTGCAATATGCTTGGGACAACAGTACATTTTCAGGCAGAAAAACTGTCGAAATTACAGTAGTTACAATTGTCAACAACAGATGGCGCTGCGGTCTGGGAAACTCTATAGTACGATATTTTCCACGTATCCACCGTGCGTAGCAATAATATGGCGTAGTCTCTGAATAAAATTACCCGAAACCTTTGACAACGTGTCTGGCGGAATGGCTTCACATGCAGATGAGATGTACTGCTTCAGCTGTTCAATTGTTTCTGGATTCTGGCGGTACAACTGGTCTTTCAAGTGTCCCCACAGAAAGAAGTCACAGGGGTTCATGTCTGGCGAATAGGGAGGCCAATCCACGCCGCCTCCTGTATGTTTCGGATAGCCCAAAGCAATCACACGATCATCGAAATATTCATTCAGGAAATTGAAGACGTCGGCCGTGCGATGTGGCCGGGCACCATCTTGCATAAACCACGAGGTGTTCGCAGTGTCGTCTAAGGCAGTTTGTACCGCCACAAATTCACGAAGAATGTCCAGATAGCGTGATGCAGTAATCGTTTCGGATCTGAAAAATGGGCCAATGATTCCTTTGGAAGAAATGGCGGCCCAGACCAGTACTTTTTGAGGATGCAGGGACGATGGGACTGCAACATGGGGCTTTTCGGTTCCCCATATGCGCCAGTTCTGTTTATTGACGAAGCCGTCCAGGTAAAAATAAGCTTCTTCAGTAAACCAAATGCTGCCCACATGCATATCGCCGTCATCAATCCTGTGCACTATATCGTTAGCGAATGTCTCTCGTGCAGCAATGGTAGCGGCGCTGAGGGGTTGCCGCGTTTGAATTTTGTATGGATAGAGGTGTAAACTCTGGCGCACGAGACGATACGTAGACGTTGGCGTCATTTGGACCGCAGCTGCAACACGGCGAACGGAAACCCGAGGCCGCTGTCGGATCACCTGCTGCTCTAGCTGCGCGTTGCCCTCTGTGGTTGCCGTACGCGGTCGCCCTACCTTTCCAGCACGTTCATCCGTCACGTTCCCAGTCCGTTGAAATTTTTCAAACAGATCCTTTATTGTATCGCTTTTCGGTCCTTTGGTTACATTAAACCTCCGTTGAAAACTTCGTCTTGTTGCAACAACACTGTGTTCTAGGCGGTGGAATTTCAACACCAGAAAAATCCTCTGTTCTAAGGAATAAACCATGTTGTCTACAGCATACTTCCACGTTGTGAACAGCACACACTTACAGCAGAAAGATGACGTACAGAATGGCGCACCCACAGACTGCGTTGTCTTCTGTATCTTTCACATCACTTGCAGCGCCATCTGTTGTTGAAAATTGTAACTACTGTAATTTCGAAAGTTTGTCCGCCTGAAAATGTACTGTTGTCCCAAGCATATTGCAACAAACGGTGTATTTCTATCGCTGCTCGTTTAGTTTTTATTGCCGTTTCAAATATACCGGTCATTTTTGAAACACCCTGTAAATGCAGTGCGCGACTTCAAGCAGCAAGTCTTCCGATCACTGAACGCACGTCCCTCTTACTGCAGCCACACTCTCACGTGGAAAACTGCAACCCTCGGTTAGTTGTTTGTAGAACTAGCCAGTTAAAAATATTTCACAATGAGGAAATGGTTGTGAGCACTACATGTTGTTATTAAGAACAAACGGAAGAGTTGCAAAAGAAAAAGTTGGTGCCACTTAGTAACGAGTTCGTTATTCAGTTCAGGAGGTGCAGACTTTTTAAAAAATTGTGCGGTATTTCGTTGATCTCCATTTCACAATGCCGTCTGTACAACACTACAACTGTGTAGACAGACATGGGGAAATGGTTCATATGGCTCTGGGCACTATGGGACTTAACATCTGAGGTCATCAGTCCCCTAGACTTAGAACTACTTAAACCTAACTAACCTAAGGACAGCACACACACATCCATGCCTGAGGCAGAATTCGAACCTGCGACCGTAGCAGCAGCGCCGATCAGGACTGAAACGCCTAGAACCTCTCGGCCACAGCGGCCGGCGCATGGGGAAACCTACAACCATGAAGTGAAGATGGATGTGACTCTGAGACAAGCACAAAATAAATTTGAAACTTCCTGGCAGATTAAAACTGTGTGCCCGACCGAGACTCGAACTCGGGACCTTTGCCTATCGCGGGCAAGTGCTCTACCAACTGAGCTACCGAAGCACGACTCACGCCCGCTACTCACAGCTTTAGTTCTGCCAGTACCTCGTCTCCTACCTTCCAAACTTTACAGAAGCACAGTTTTGATCTGCCAGGAAGTTTCATATCAGCGCACACTCCGCTGCAGAGTGAAAATCTCATTCTGGAAACTTCCCCCAGGCTGTGGGTAAGCCATGTCTCCGCAATATCCTTTCTTTCAGGAGTGCTAGTTCTGCAAGGTTCGCAGAAGAGCTTCTGTAAAGTTTGGAAGGTAGGAGACGAGGTACTGGCAGACGTACAGCTGTGAGGACGAGGCGTGAGTCGTGATTGGGTAGCTCAGTTGGTAGAGCACTTGCTCGCGAAAGGTAAAGGTCCAGAGTTCGAGTCTCGGTCGGGCACACAGTTTTAATCTGCCAGGAAGTTTCATATCAACGCACACTCCGCTGGAGAGTGAAAATCTCATTCTGGAGGCAAAATAAATTTGTTTCTTGCATTCAATATAGAAGATTTTGTTCAAATTTTGGCAAGTTCTAAGGCTTCCTGAATAGAATACAATATCACGTCAAGAAAGGTTTTGTTATTTTGCACCTATCAAGTTACTAAACCTGCAATGACTTTGAGTAATTAACAATTGAGTGGAATATTTATCTGATACGTTGGCAATTTCTTGAGCCCCAAGAGAGGAATATTTCTTGCAACGGATGTTCTGAGTTTCTGAATCCTTGACATATGGAGTATATGTTTAATTTCCAGATTTGGCACTTTTTTTTACTACGTTTACAACCAGGGGTGCAGCTGTACCACAGTGTGGGCCACACAGCGCTTTCGCGATGAATCTTGCCTCTGTTTTCTCTGTCGTTATACAAGCACGGAAGGCCTCTGCCACTAATGTGGTGATCAACACCGGGCTGTGGACAGAGAAAACAGAGCTGTTGACTTGGCGACGTGTACGCCAACTGCACGCGAACAGCGATAACCAGAGACGCACACGACAGATGGCAGCACCTCACTGCCTGTCGTGTGAAGACTCCCGTTTGAATCTGTGTAAAGCGAGTAGCAGCGAGTCGGTGCAACAGACAATCTACGCAGTGGCTGCAGTGGCTTCCTCTCGTATGAAAGGAAACTCTTTGTATCTGGATGCACGGTCTTCCCTACTAAACGACCCTGATACGTATGCTGCGAACTGTTGAAGCGGGCCTCGTCCGAGACAAAAGTACACTACTGGCCATTAAAATTGCTACACGAAGAAGAAATGCAGATGATAAACGGGTATTCATTGGAGAAATATGTTGTACTAGAACTGACATGTGATTACATTTTCACGCAAATTGGGTGCATAGATCCTGACAAATCAGTTCCCAGAACAACCACCTCTGCCCGTAATAACGGCCTTGATACACCTGGGCATTGAGTCAAACAGAGCTTGGATGGCGTGCACAGGTACAGCTGCCCATGCAGCTTCAACACGATACCACAGTTCATCAAGAGTAGTGACTGGCGTATTGTGACGAGCCGGTTGCTCGGCCACCATTGACCACACGTTTTCAATTGGTGAGAGATCTGGCGAATTTGCTGGCCAGCGCAGCAGTCGAACATTTTCTGTATCTAGAAAGGCCCGTACAGGGCCTGCAACATGCGGTCGTGCATTATCCTGCTGAAATGTAGGGTTTCGCAGGGCTCGAATGGAGGGTAGAGCCACGGGTTGTAAAACATCTGAAATGTAACGTCCACTGTTCAAAGTGCCGTCGATGCGATCAACAGGTAACCGAGATGTGTAACCAATGCCACCCCATACCATCACACCAGGTGATACGCCAAAATGGCGATGACGAATACATGCTTCCAATGTGCGTTCACCGCGATGTCGCCAAACACGGATGCGACCATCATGATGCTGTAAACAGAACGTGGATTCATCCGAAAAAATTACGTTTTGCCATTCGTGCACCCAGGTTCGTCGTCGAGTACACCATCACAGGCCCTCCTGTCTGTGGTGCAGCGCCCGGGTTCCCGGGTTCGATTCCCGGCGGGGTCAGGGATTTTCTCTGCCTCGTGATGGCTGGGTGTTGTGTGCTGTCCTTAGGTTAGTTAGGTTTAAGTAGTTCTAAGTTCTAGGGGACTGATGACCATAGATGTTAAGTCCCATAGTGCTCAGAGCCATTTGAACCATTTTTTGTGATGCAGCGTCAAGGGTAACCGCAGCCATGGTCTCGGAGCTGATAGTCCGTGCTGCTGCAAACGTCGTCGAACTGTTCGTGCAGATGGTTGTTGTCTTGCAAACGTCCCCATCTGTTGACTCAGGGATCGAGACGTCGCTGCACGATCAGTTACAGCCATGTGGATAAGATGCCTGTTATCTCGACTGCTAGTGATACGAGGCCATTGGGATCCAGCACGGCGTTCCGTATTACCCTCCTGAACCCACCGATTCCATATTCTGCTAACAGTCATTGGATCTCGACCAACGCGAGCAGCAATGTCGCGATACGATGAACCGCAATCGCGATAGGCTACAATCCGACCTTTATCAAAGTCGGAAACGTGATGGTACGCATTTCTCCTCCTTACACGAGGCATCACAACAACGTTTCACCAGGCAACGCCGGTCAACTGCTGTTTGTGTATGAGACACCGGTTGGAAACTTTCCTCATGTCAGCACGTTGTAGGTGTCGCCACCGGCGCCAACCTCGTGTGAATGCTCTGAAAAGCTAATCATCTGCATATCACAGCATCTTCTTCCTCACGGTTAAATTTCGCGTCTGTAGCACGTCGTCTTCGTGGTGAAGCAAATTTAATGGCCAGTAGTGCATTTTGCCAGTCAACCAACATCCAACAACGGCGTTCACGTTGTCATGCAATCTAAGACATGGCCACGCAGTCTGAGGCGTTTGTGGTGTTTGAACGAAACATGCCTCATAATCCTCAGTTTTCCAACTGCCACGCCTCGTTTGCAAGCAATGATTCCTCTCTTTGAAAAACGCTTTCGTATTCTTGGTTCCAGTCTTTATCTCACATTTCTTCATCCAGCTGATCTAGAAAACATATGTTATATTCGCCGATAATGTTTTATTCTTTGTAAGGAAATCAATGAGAACATTTGCAACACATACTACGCAATATTCAAAAAATAAGGCACATGTGAAATTTTAGCTTCGAAATGGAAATATGTTACGTGGAACTATTAAAAAAAGTAGTTGATTATACATATTCATAAATATTTTTATGAAATTACGTAATTAGTAAGAACATTTATTTTTCGAGTAAAATGTACTATGCCGGCCGGAGTGGCCGAGCGGTTCTAGGCGCTACAGTCTGGAACCGCGCGACCGCTACTGTCGCAGGTTCGAATCCTGCCTCGGGTATGGATGTGTGTGATGTCCGCAGGTTAGTTACATTTATGTAGTTCTAAGTTCTAGGGGACTAATGACCTCAGAAGTTAAGTCCTATAGTGCTCAGAGCCATTTGAACCAATTTTAAAATGTACTATCACGCTCAAAACTAACCGAACCACCTGAACTGCCTCCCACCTGAATTGTCTGCAACCCACATAACGCAACTCTCTTGCCAGTCCTCTGCTCTCTTATCGGTGCAGTCGTTTGACTATACGTACGCATCTCGTGGTCGTGCGGTAGCGTTCTCGCTTCCCACGCCCGGGTTCCCGGGTTCGATTCCCGGCAGGGTCAGGGATTTTCTCTGCCTCTTGATGACTGCGCGTTGTGTGATGTCCTTAGGTTAGTTAGGTTTAACTAGTTCTAAGTTCTAGGGGACTGACGACCATAGATGTTAAGTCCCATAGTGCTCAGAGCCATTTCGTTTGACTATACAAAACGGCTACTACAACAGACTTACAGAGAACACTCCTCTGCATGGCAATCATTCCACATGCAAATTAATACCACGATAACGCAAATACCAGGAAACAGCTTATTAGAGATGATGCACTCTTTGACGCTTGCAAATAAAATTTATTACAATAAATGATATTTAAAAAGCAAGTTTCAACTTGAAATTACATACTACCCACGAATCATCCATCCTGTAAACTAACCACGAAAGACCTTAAGTATCTTTTCAATGACAAGTAACAAAGTGTGCGCATATTTTAACTTGAAATGACGTGACACAAAATTTTGTTGGACGGGATTTGAACCCAACACCTAATCAGATTGTTAACTAAGCACAGTCAACTGCTAGGTGATGAATTTTTTCACCAGTAGTGAGCCGTCACACCGAAATGACGAGACGAAAAACATTTTGTCACTGGGATTCGAACTCTGCACCCATTGCCAACCTTTTTCTAGCTGACGATGGGCGCTTGGTTCGAAACTCGGTAAGACAATTTTTTTCGGTTTGTCGTCTCGCTACTCGAGAAAAAACTGAATATCTCAACAGATTACTGTGCTTAATTAACAATCCGTTTGGATACTGGGTTCGAATCCCCACTCAACACAATTTTCATGTCACGTCATATCAAGTTTAAAAATGTACACACTTTGTTACTTATCATCGAAATCGCGTTTAAGGCCTTTCGTGATTAGTTTGCAGGACGAATGGTTGGTGTGTAGACGTCCAAGGTCCCTTTCCTGTACAAAAACGTTCATCATTTAATTTCAAATCGAATCCTGATTTTTGAATTTTTTTTTTATTGTAATGAATTTTACTTGCGACCATTAGAGACTGTGTCACCTGTAATAACCTATTTCCTGATACTTGCAAGTCGTGGTATTAATTTACATGTGGATTGATTGTGATGCAGAGCAGTGCTCCCTATTGGTCCTTTGTAGTACCTGTTTTGTATAGTCAATCTACTGTAAGGCAGAGAGAGAAGAGAGGACCAAGAATACACTTACGTTATGTGGGTCGCATACAATTCAGGCGGAAGACAATTCAGGTCTTTCGAGTGACTGTGGATGTTTTCTGAGTATCGTACCGCGTCATAATATAGAAAACTACGCTGCAGAAACCAGCGTTTCGGCCATGGCTGCAGTGACCTTTTCGTGAATCAGTAGACCCAGAAGAAGACCTTTATAGCCATGGCCAAAACGTTGGTGTTTCAGTATCGTTTCTCACGTTATGATGCGGTTCCCTATACTGAAAACTTTTATGTCAGCTGACTCTGACCTCGGAAGCCTATGCAGTTATAAGTACATGTCATCAACACAATGTGTAAATGTTATCAACACGAAATCAAATAGGGGTAGTACAGGAAGAGGTGTAATAATAAATGAAAAAATAGGAAGCTCCTCTGACCATAATGGTGACAACTAGAAATAAACCAGCCGAAATGAAGATTCTTGTTATCAATTGAAGACGTTAAGTCTGAAAGTGAGTCCATGATCATATTTTTGGCACTCTATTTTACAGGTCCGTCTTCATCGCACAAATTTTTGTTTTTCAGTATGACCGGTTTCGGCCACTGCCATCTTCAGATCATAAAGTATTGTGATGTAGTATCAACGTCAAACTAAACATGTAGCTACATAGCAAGTGAAGGAATAACATGAGCAGTTACTATTTTCCTATATGTTTAGTTTCACGTTGATACTACATCACAATACTTTATGATCTCAAATGGCAGTGGCCGAAACCGGTCATAGTGAAATATAAAAATTTATGTGGTCAAGACGGACCTGTAAAATGAAGATTTTTGTGACAGCACGGAATTCCGGTTTTCCAGTTTCAACTGCACAGAAAACATGAGTATGAGCTGCGTTTCCAAAAGTATGGTGCTAATGTATTCGACATTTGACTGAGGTTATTGAGCGAAATTTTCAGCATATCAGATCAATGCCATTTCTGTGACAGGTCCTTAAGTTTCCTTCTTGTACACAAATACACATATTTTGCATGAACCCTAACAAAATGCTCAAAAAAGATAACACATACATACCTGCTAACGTGCGTCAGTTTGACTCAAGGGGAGCAGATAATGAAACAGTAAGTTCTATGTAACTAGAAGGAATAACTCTGGCGTGAAATTAAAACAATACGGTGTCTTAAATAAAGGAAATCTGTTCGAAAGTGCGCAAATTTGCACATCTATGGACTGATGCCCCCCCCATGAACCATGGACCTTGCCGTTGGTGGGGAGGCTTGCGTGTCTCAGCGATACAGATAGCCGTACCGTAGGTGCAATCACAACAGAGGGGTATCTGTTGAGAGGCCAGACAAACGTGTGGTTCCTGAAGAGGGGCAGCAACCTTTTCAGTAGTTGCAGGGGCAACAGTCTGGATGATTGACTGATCTGGCCTTGTAACAATAACCAAAACGGCCTTGCTGTGCTGGTACTGCGAACGGCTGAAAGCAATGGGAAACTACAGCCGTAATTTTTCCCGAGGGCATGCAGCTTTACTGTATGATTAAATGATGATGGCGTCCTCTTGGGTAAAATATTCCGCAGGTAAAATAGTCCCCCATTCGGATCTCCGGGCGGGGACTACTCAAGAGGATGTCGTTATCAGGAGAAAGAAAACTGGCGTTCTACGGATCGGAGCGTGGAATGTCAGATCCCTTAATCGGGCAGGTAGGTTAGAAAATTTAAAAAGGGAAATGGATAGGTTGAAGTTAGATATAGTGGGAATTAGTGAAGTTCGGTGGCAGGAGGAACAAGACTTCTGGTCAGGTGACCACAGGGTTATAAACACAAAATCAAATAGGGGTAATGCAGGAGTAGGTTTAATAATGAATAGGAAAATAGGAATGCGGGTAAGCTACTACAAACAGCGTAGTGAACGCATTATTGTGGCCAAAATAGATACGAAGCCCATACCTACTACAGTAGTACAAGTTTATATGCCAACTGGCTCTGCAGATGACGAAGAAATTGAAGAAATGTATGATGAAATACGATAAATAGTTTGGACAAGAAGAGAATAGAAGCTTTCGAAATGTGGTGCTACAGAAGAATGCTGAAGATTAGATGGGTAGATCACATAACTAATGAGGACGTATTGAATAGGATTGGGGAGAAGAGAAGTTTGTGGCACAACTTGACCAGAAGAAGGGATCGGTTGGTAGGACATGTTTTGAGGCATCAAGGGATCACAAATTTAGTATTGGAGGGCAGCGTGGAGGGTAAAAATCGTAGAGGGAGGCCAAGAGATGAATACACTAAGCAGATTTAGAAGGATGTAGGTCGCAGTAGGTACTGGGAGATGAAAAAGCTTGCACAGGATAGAATAGTATGGAGAGCTGCATCAAACCAGTCTCAGGACTGAAGACCACAACAACAACAACATGGACTGATGAATAATGGTAACTGGTTCGAAAGTGCACAATTATGCGTATCTATGGAATCAAAATACCGTAACATGCTTAGATACTTCTCAGTGTGTTGTCCACAAAGCGGTCGAAACGCAGCTGCTCAAGTGAGTCCCACTCAAAGGCGGCGGCCCTTCTCAGGTCATTCCCTTAGTGAGGAGTGTTCCTGCGGCAATGAACTGCAAGTTTTCAACCGGTCCTAAGCTAGCTCAGTCGCGTTTATGTCAGCAGACACCATATGCCATTCCATTCGGCTAATTCCTGCCTCCTAGACATAGCTGTTGACGAGGTGGGTGTGTTGTGCTCGTTCATTATCGTCCTCAGAGGAGAACCCATCGCGGAAATGATGAGGTTAGGGCTGAGGGAAACCGTCCCGATACTGCACAGTCGCCAAGTTGTCCTCGATGCGATGAGGCAGGCTTCCCACATCCGTACATTACCGGCACAAGACGTGCCTGATCCACCTCCCAGCTAAACCCGTGGGACTGTGTGTCTGACACACGCAATGGTACCTGACCGCCGCCACACGCTTATGCGACAATCAACAAGCGCCAGACAAATCCTGAACTCGTCTGGACAGAGAAACCGTCGCTATTAATCCAGGTGCCATTCCACGTGTTTCTTTGCAAATCTTCTTGGTCCAGGGAGAAAGGGGGGGAGGGGGGGAGGCAGAGATGTGCACTGCTGTTTTTAATGGTGATGGACACCGAGATGTCGTGTGATGGTGTAGAGACGATAGCGCATTGTCTGCATCGATATAGACCTTTAAGGTTACCTAGGATGAGCCAACACACAGTTCAGCTGCATAACTTGTAGGTAGCGATTATCAGCTGATATTGACCGTGGAGACCATTATGACATAGCGATGGCAGCTACCTTTAAAACAATCAGTTTTCAGTTAAACCGGATTTCATCATCTCCAGTTTTATCCGATTTTTTAAAACTACTCGAAATAACCGATTTCGGAAATAACCGATTTTCGGTTTTTTTATCGCTATTATTTCCATTGATAAAAGCAGAAACTGAACAAATATTGAAAAATTCCAAGTTTCATCGGAATTTTGCTCTACGCGTTTCAAGAGACATAGAATCAAAATATCGAATGAAATAGGTAAATAAAATAAAACTTTGTTGCTCGACGAATCGCCGCTTTTCTAGAAAGGTAATGGTGGCTTGAATACTACAAAAAATCACCAGTACTCTCCTACTGATTCTAATTTGCTTTAAACTCTGCTCAAAAATCATTCTGTTATCAAAAATCATACCACTTTTTGGACATAACGAATAATCAGTGCCAAATGGTGAAAACTGAGATTGGACGACTCTTATTTTTCTTTTCAGGTTTTCCGTTTACAAGTGCTAAAGGCAGATAAAGACACTTTATATAGACGCAGTCAGCACATCACTACCTTCTATTTTCATCATAAATTATGAATGAATTGTTAAGTTTTTAATTTATTATTGCTGTCACAATTTCCTTCACCTTTTATTATTTATCACTAACGGCAGCTTTTGCGTAAAGGCTTTAACTTTTTTCATTTAACTATTTCTAATGACAACCCTATTTTGTGGGCAGATGTGTTTGTATGCTTTTTAACCACGTGTGTGTAAGTGTTGCGCGCAGAAGGTACACGTGCGTCTTCTGACAGACCACGTGACACAGTAAGAGGTACACTACTGCTTCAGCAATGGCGTACAGATTCTTGTATCACGTCTTAGTTGCTCGTTTCTGTCGGCGTTGTTCCTGAAGTATCACTGACCACTTCTGGAATTTTTTTATATGACAATCCAATATTTCAATGCAGTGGAAAGCTTACAAATAAATATCATTCGTTTTTAAACAAAGGTTGATTTATAAACCAAAAATTTTAACAGCGGTGGTATGACAAATTGAAGTACCAGTTTTTTTATCCGTTATTAGTAAAAATAAGAAACCTGTTATAACCGAGACCAAACAAGTACCGAAATATGCCGGTTATTCAGAACCAAAACGAGGATACCGGTTTTAATTGGTCAGTTTTCTCATCTCTACAATGCAGCAGTTTTTCATTGTTTCCTGGCTGACGAAAGCGGTTAAATGTTCGAGTGACGCCGCAGAAGTCTGTGCCGATTCAGCGGCCAACTTCCCGTGCTAACAACCCTCCTTGCAGTAAACTGAAATAACCCTTCGAGGTATGTGATTCTTGTTTTCGAAACCTCGTCAAATCTTCGAGGCACGTTGCAGACAGAATATTGTACACACGCTTCGTTGTCCCGAACGTGGTAGCAGGCACAGCGTGCCCTAGTCAGTTACACCGAGATTGCTAGTCATTTTTACCACCAGTGCACGTAGAAATTTTCTATGCTCAAGAGAGTATTGAGAAAGAGATTTCCGAAAAAAAACCATCCAACTCGTGAAGGCCATTCGAAAAACTTTTGGATCCGTTTGACACGCATCACTGTAACTGCTAAGATAACAAATGAGGCAGTTCTCCGTAGAACAGGCGATGAAAGGAATATACATACACTGACGGAAAAAATCGCAACACCAAAAAATTATTAATGTACACTAATGATACACTACTGGCCATTAACATTGCTACACGAAGAAGAAATGCAGATGATAAACGGGTATTCACTGAAGAAATATATTATACTAGAACTGACAATGTGATTACATTTTCATGCAATTTGGGTGCATAGATCCTGGCAAATCAGTATCCAGAACAACCACCTCTGGCCGTAATAATGGCCTTGATATGCCTGGGCATTGAGTCAAACAGAGCTTGGATGGCGTGTACAGGTACAGCTGCCCATGCAGCTTCAACACGATAGCACAGTTCATCACGAGTACTGACTGGCGTATTGTGACGAGCCAGTTTCTCGGGCACCATTGACCAGACGTTTTCAGTTGGTGAGAGATCTGGGGAATGTGCTGGCCGGGGCAGCAGTCGAACATTTTCTGTATCCAGAAAGGCCCTTACAGGACCCGAAACATGAGGTCGAACATTATCCTGCTGAAATGTAGGGTTTCGCTCGGAGACCGTGGCTGCGGTTACCCTTGACGCTGCATCACAGACAGGAGCGCCTGCGATGGTGTACTCAGCGACGAACCTGGGTGCACGAATGGCAAAACGTCATTTTTTCGGATGAATCCAGGTTCTGTTTACAGCATCATGATGGTCGCATCCGTGTTTGGCGACAATACGGTGAACGCTCATTGGAAGTGTGTATTCGTCATCGCCATACTGGCGTATCACCCGGTCATGGTATGGGGTGGCATTGGTTACACGTCTCGGTCACCTCTTGTTCGGATTGACTGCACTTTGAACAGTGGACGTTACATTTCAGATGTGTTACGACCCGTGGCTCTACCCTCCATTCGATCCCTACGAAGCCCTACATTTCAGCAGGATAATGCAAAACAGCATGTTGCAGGTCCTGCATGGGCCTTTCCTGATACAGAAAATGTTCGACTGCTGCCCTGGCCAGCACATTCTCCAGATCTCTCACCAACTGAAAACGAGAAACTGGCTAGTCACAATACGCCAGTCACACCTCTTGATGAACTGTGGTATCGTGTTGAAGCTGTATGGACAGCTGTACCTGTACAGCCATCGAAGCTCTGTTTGGCTCAATGCCCGGGCGTATCAAGGCCGTTATTACGGCCAGAGGTGGTTGTTCTGGGTACTGATTTCTCATGATATATCCACCGAAATTGCGTGAAAACTTTATCACATGTCAGTGTTAGTATAATATATTTGTCCAATGAATACCCGTTTATCGTCTGCATTTCTTCTTGGTGTAGCAATTTTAATGGCCAGTAGTGTACATATATGAAGATAGAAACTTGGAGGGTGAATTTTATTTTACGCATCGAGACAAAGAGTTTACCTTGGCGCCAGCAGTAAGCAGCCGGTTCATTTGATGCTGACTGGTGTATCTCTGGAACATGTAGCTCGGTATCTTGTTCGTTACCAAGCGTGCGTCGAGTCGAGGTAGTGATAATACAGCAACAAAAAGTGTTTTGCGTTCCAACACGTGCAGCTGAGATACAACCACGCGGCGTGATTCTGTCGTTCTCGCACTGTGTGATTGTCCTTCAGCGCCGCCTGATCTCAAGGTACGTGGTTTTACTGCTGCGGCGATCTGTGAAAGACTACGTGCCTCTCCTTCTAACAGAACTGGATGAACTGCAAGGTCGCCAGTGAATGTGGTAACTCCAGAGAAGCTCCTAACAGTATAGGACGAGTTTGACTATCAATTTTCCACTATACAGCTGATGGTTGTCCATATCATTTCATGTTCCATAACGGCTGTAGTCGTCGAGTGCCTGTTTCTCTGGATACGCACGCATGTCCAAACCAAAACTGCATCTTAATTCGGAATAACACAGACACTGCATTATCGTATTTTATAAGCCGACACTGGGCAGGCGACTTCCAAGTAAAATGTCTCGCCTGCACAAGAATTACGTAATGGATGTACGAGAACAGGTTGAAGACACCTGTTAGACGACGTATGGAAGTTTGGGTCTGGGGAAATACGGGTTTAGAGTCTCGGTCAGGCATAAATTTTCATTGTCATCACGTATAAAGCAGATGGCCGCCCATATTCGCAATTGCGAATTCATTTCATGTAATTTGACTATCGACTTGACCCCACACGGGCAGCCGAGCGCATTAACGCTCCGCCCCCGGGATGCATAGGAGTGAGCCCATCCCTCATGGAATCCACTTCGCGGTTGACGACGTCTGGCGAGCTAGCCTGCCTGGGTGTGGTTTTTAGGCGGTTTTCCACATCAAAGTAGGTGAATACCGGGCTAGTACCCACGCGCCGCCTCAGATGCGCGTCACACAAACATTTAGGAAACGCCCTCACACTTGAAAACGGGATTTGCTCTAGACACAATCAGACGGGGTACACAAATTTCGTCGAGGGAGCTACGTTGGGGTCTGCGAGGGTATCCGACCACCAACTACAGCAAACGTTGGGTCATCTCATATAGGCTAGTAAATTTAGCTCCATAAAAGCAGTTGTCTTCCACAAATTAGTGCAACTCTGAAAAACGTTTTAATCACTCAAGTAGACCTCTCATATGAATAATCTGCGTTTTCCCCTATTTCTAAGAGTAGCAGCAGCTGTGATAAGAAGAAAATCACCAAAATTTCGGATTTTCTATGTTTTTTCCAAGTTTTCCCAAAACTAAGCGTTTAAACGAAAAAGCCAAAGTTACTAAAAAGCGTAGAGCGTTGAATTCTGCGTCGATTAAGTACCAAAATTTTCCTAATCAATTAAATTTTCCTAAAGAAACACGATGTGAAAAAAGGTAATTTTTCACGCTTTTCGAAACACACTCCTTTCGTAGCTACAAAACGTGCAGCGTCTGAGAATTGGTCAATTTCACAAAAAATATTATATGACAAAAGTTGTAGAGCGTCAAATTGTGTTTTCAAAAAGTCGAAGAACGTGACAAAAAACCTAGCTGATAAGTAAATATCGCCATTATTCAATTTATGTAAATCACATGATTAACGACCAATATCAACTTTCTATCTTCCATTAAATGAATTTTTCCAGTATTTCTTTTTGTTTTATTTTTATTGCTGGTTGGTTCAAATGGCTCTGAGCACTATGCGACTTAACTTCTGACATCATTAGTCCCCTCGAACTTAAAACTACATAAACCTAACTAACCTACGGACATCACACACATCCATGCCCGAGGCAGGATTCGAACCTGCGACCGTAGTGGTCGCGCGGTTCCAGACTGAAGCGACTAGAACCGCTCGGCCACACCGGCCGACTTTTATTGCTGGTACAGACAATCCCTAACCTACACACTACGCTGATAGTTTTGTAAACCGTAGAATTAGTAGGCTAGTGTTAAATAAAGGACAAAAAATTGGTTTATAAGGGTATTAGTGAAATGAAAAATGTAAGATTTATTATTGTTTTATTATGATTAAAGAAAATTAATTCAACCAACAATAAATTGAGTAACATGTGGCTATATGAAGCTGCGTTGAAGCAATACAATTTAAAATGTTTCTTCATTTAGGATAGAAGGTTAATGTTTAGCAATGTACAACCGTTTTTCTTAATTTTACAATATTACTTCTTTGCACACTTGGAAGATGATGGTTCAAATAACATTAAATCTGATTCTCCCACTCCTCCTCGATTCATATCCTCGGTAGGATCTGTTCTTAGTCCAAATTGTCATTGTCTATGTCACAGTCATCAGTGTCAATAATAGGGATCTCAGTTGGTCATTGATCCAGGATTGGCTTTGGCGTTGTTTGCAAACGTTGTCACATTAAATGCCGTTATCCCTGCAGGAACAACGTCCATGGCAGCGTGTGCCGCATGTGCAGCAAACGGTTTTCAACAGTTCCGCCGTTGCTGCTTCTGCCCTGGTGGGAACTAGCGAGAGGTCGAAGTTTGAAGCCTTCCGGCCCCACTGCAGTGGCACTAGCAGGTTGTTTTTGCAAGCTTGCACCAAGTAAATACGTGCTCATTGATCGCTGGCAGTCACTGGTTCTATAGAAGACAAAGAGGCAACGTTATGTGGCGTCTTTGATACACATTCTCCAAAGATTCGATATCGAAGCACACTTAATGGTTTTGTTTCATCTTTGCAGTACGTGACTGCAATGAACTCCTGTCCAGCCCCATCAGTCTCATCAGGAGTAGCACAGAAACTGCTGAATATCTCTGCCGCTTTTTTTTTTGGTTTTCCGCGCGACTGTACGGTCGCAGGTTCGAATCCTGCCTCGGGCATGGATGTGTGTGATATCCTTAGGTTAGTTAGGTTTAAGTAGTTCTAAGTTCTAGGGGACTGATGACCTCAGAAGTTTAGTCCCATAGTGCTCAGAGCCATTTGAGCCATTTGTTTTTGTTGGTTGTCTTCGTCTCCAGCTCCCTTGCGAAGTTTCAGTTTTCCTTCGCCGAAAAACGACGAAGTCGCGATGCAGCCACTGAAGCCGTTTAGGAACAAAAAGTTGGTCCTTCGATACTTGGAACAGCTTAATATTCAGGGGGCTGTGGGCGACGTCGCGTTATCAGTCTTTGCCTGGCTTCAGTAGAAACAAGGGGGATTGAATTTTCTCATTTTGAAAGTACTGAGGGGCAATCTGCTTTAACTGCGAAAAGCAATTCAAAAGCAAAGATCGCACTTTTTTTTTATTATTCAAGACAAGTGGTTTCAACAGTCTTATCTGTCATCTTAAGGTCTTAAAAATTTTTTGTAGTAAATCATGTTCGTATTACCCTGAACCTCATGCACAAGATGCCAACAGGACGAAACTCAGCACATTATAAACGTTTGTCATTGCTAAAATATTTAAAACGCAAAGCACGTTCCCCAAAGTATCATGTCCATATACATACTGCACACAGATGCTTGTTACACGATACAGATATGGTACACAGTAGCACATCTGTTTACATATGCTGGACGCATACTGAACAGTGTGAACCCACTTTTAATTGGTGTATGAGTTGTACCTTATACGCTGCCTCAATATCTTTAATATTTTATTTATTGTAGTAATCATTTAACCAAGATTACACCTCTTTATGAGTAGATTAGGAAAGCATTTAAAATTTTTTAAATTTGATCAATAATTATATGAAATATTGAACCCGCCGGGTTAGCCGAGAGAGCTAACGCGCTGCTTCCTGGACTCGGGTAGGCGCGCTGCCCCCGGATCGAATCCGCCGGGTGGATTAACGACGAGGACCGGTGTGTCGGCCAGCCTGGATGTAGTTTTTACGCGGTTTTCCACATCCCACTAGGTGAATACTGGGCTGGTCCCCATGTCCCGCCTCTGTTATACGACTCGCAGACATTTGAAAATGTTCGCACTCTTTCATGGCTTACACTAGACGCAGACTGCTGGGGTACACTAATTCCATTCCAGGGGGGAGGGGGGGGGGGGGACGGAGTGCGACAGGAAAGGCAAACGGCATCTGGCTACCTTCTGCCACTAATATCGCCAAATCCATAGTAACAAGGCCGAACCCGCGCTGGAGTGGGAGAAAGGCCCAAAGGCAATGATGATGATGAATTATATGAAATACTGAAAATAACATTTTAGTTGCCCCTCAAAGTCCTAAGGTAGGCAACCTGCAACTGAGATCGGGTGACCCGTTGTAGCCGTATAGTGATTATTTTATTTATTTACACGTCAAGTTCCGTAGGACCAAATTGAGGAGCAAATCTCCAAGGTCATGGAACGTGTCAGTACATGAACTTACAACATAAAAGTAATAACACATAAAAATAAATGTTCATGAACCTGAAAAAAAGTCTGTCCATAAGTTTAAGTAAACGCTATCAGCAATACAAAATAATCAGATTAATTTTTCAAGAAACTCCTCGACAGAATAGAAGGAGTGACCCATGAGGAAATTCTTCAGTTTCGATTTGAAAGCGCGTGGATTACTGCTAAGATTTTTGAATTCGAGTGGCAGCTTATTGAAAATGGATGCAGCAGTATACTGCACACCTTTTTGCACTAGAGTGAAGGAAGTCCGATCCAAATGGAGCTTTGTTTTCTTCCGAGTATTAATCGAGTGAAAGCTGCTTATTCTTGGGAATAAACTAATATTGGTAACAAGAAACGACAATAAGGAATATACTTATTGAGAGGCCAGTGTCAAACTACCCAGACTCGTGAACAGAGGTCGACAAGAGGTTCGTGAACTCACACCACTTATTGCCCGAACCGCCCGTTTCTGAGGCAAAAATATCCTTCTAGAATGGGAAGAGTTACCGCAAAACATAATACCATACGACATACCTGAATGAAAATAAGCAAAATAGACTAATTTACGTGTCGAAGCATCACTCACTTTTGATACCGTTCGAATAGTAAAAATGGCAGTATTAATTCTTGGAACAAGACCCTGAATGTGGGCTTTCCACGACAACTTACTATCTATCTGAACACCTAGAAATTTGAATTGTTCAGTTTCACTAATCATATGCCCGTTCTGTGAGATTAAAACGTCAGGTTTTGTTGAATTGTGTGTTAGAAACTGTAAAAACTGAGTCTTACTGTGATTTAACGTTAGTTTATTTTCTACAAGCCATGAACTGAGGTCATGTACTGCACTATTTGAAACCGAGTCAATGTTGCACACAACATCCTTTACTACCAAGCCGGTGTCATCAGCAAACAGAAATATTTTAGAGTTACCCAAAATACTAGAGGGCATATCATTTGTATAAATAAGGAACAGGAGCGGCCCCAACACTGATCCCTGGGGCACCCCCCACTTGACAGTACCCCACTCAGATCCCACATCACAGCCGTTATCAACATTGTGAATAATGACCTTTTGCTGCCTGTTGCTGAAGTAAGAGGTGAAGCAGTTGTGAGCTACTCCCCGTATTCCGTAATGGTCCAACTTCTGGAGCAATATTTTGTGATCAACACAATCAAATGCCTTAGTTAAATCAAAAAATACGTTTGGAGGTGAAGCAGTTGTGAGCTACTCCCCGTATTCCGTAATGGTCCAACTTCTGGAGCAATATTTTGTGATCAACACAATCAAATGCCTTAGTTAAATCAAAAAATACGCGAAGCGTTCGAAACTTTTTGTTTAGCCCATCCAGTACCTCACAGAGAAAAGAGAATATAGCATTTTCAGTTGTCAAACTACTTCTAAAGCCGAACTGTACATTTGATAGCAAATCGTGTGATGTAAAATGATCAATTAACCTTACATACACAGCCTTTTCGATAACTTTTGCAAAAACTGATGGCATGGAAATAGGTCTAAAATTATCTCCATTATCCCTTTCTCCCTTTTTATAAAGCGGCTTTACTACTGAGTACTTTAATCGCTCAGGAAACTGACCATTCCTAAAGGAAAAATTACAAATATGGCTAAATACAGGGCTAACATGTGCAGCACAGTACTTTAATATTCTGCTAGACACTCCATCATAACCATGAGAGTCCTTGGTCTTCAGTGATTTAATTATTGACTGAATCTCCCTCTTGTCTGTATCACAGAGGAGTATTTCAGACATCAATCTTGGAAAGGCATTTACTAAGAAATTTATATGATTTCCTGTAGAAACTAAATTTTTATTTAATTCACCAGAAATGCTCAGGAAATGATTGTTAAATACTGTACATATATCTGATTTATCAGTAAGAGAAATATTATTCTTCAGCAAATCGCATATTTGAAACGATATACGGTATAATCACATCTTGGACAGTAAGCAATGATGTGGTTGAGCGCGGAACGCCTTTCGGAAACCTAGGAGACGGAATATCTTCACCTGCAAGATGTCGTGTACTAATTAATTGAGTGGTTTTTGGTGAACTCGAGCTGGTTGTTTTTTTTTTTTTTTTTTTTTGTTTGCGCTGAGGGTGTGCTTTACGATTTCATGGGGTAGAATGAGAAGTACAAGAAATAAATGATATAATCAGAAGTATGGCGTACGAGGCTGCGCGGTATTTACAGGAGGCTGCCCGCCGGCTCCCGGTTTTTACTGGCCCCTGCCGCGACCGTGTCGCGTGCCGCGAGTAATCGGCGGAAGTCCCGAATGGAAAGGCAGCGGCCTAACCGCCACTTGCTCCACTCAATTAGCCGGCGACCCCGACACGCTGGCGCATGCCCGCCCACGCCTCCTTCTGGCAGCCCGGCAGCGCCCGGGACGGGGCCCGCCTCTGTGGTCGCGGCTACGTACCGCTTACCCTTCTCCATCGTAACGTCGTAATGCTAGGGAGCTGGTAAAACCCTACTCAGCAGACCGGGCAGGTGCCTTCCATTCCTCGTACGAGGGCGCTCAGCAGGTAAGAAAAAAATGCGGAATTTCTTGTGGGACATCGTTGGAATATCCCACTTCAGTCCGTACAGTTTCAAGAAGTTCCGATAGATGGCGGCGCGGTACACGTAAAAAAAAAGCACTCCGTCTTCAGGCCACGAGTGGCCTGCCGCGACCATCCGACCGCCGTGTCATCCTCAGTGGAGGATGCGGTTGGGAGGGGCGTGGGGTCAGCACACCGCTCTCCCGGTCGTTGTGATGGTATTCTTGACCGAAGCCGCTACTATTCGGTCGAGTAGCTCCTCAATTGGCATCACGAGGCTGAGTGCACCCCGAAAAATGGCAACAGCGCATGGCGGCCTGGATGGTCACCGAACCAAGTGCCGACCACGCCCGACAGCGCTTACCTTCGGTGATCCGAAGGGAACCGGTGTATCCTCTGCGGCAAGGCCGTTGCCGGCGCAGTATACGTAACCTTCAAAATGGCGTGTGTAAAGGAGGTGCCATCCAAACAGAGAGCTGCTGTTGAGGGTTCTTTTTTGCCGAATGCCACGGCGTCGCTTGCAGAATGTCTACGGAGCCATGGCTGTGAACAATAGCACGGTGAGTCGTTGGGCGATGCCGCATCCTCAGGCGGTAAAGTCATGACGAGGCTCTTCTGTGACTCTGAAGGTGTAATTCTGTCTCATGTTCTCCCTCATGGTGCAACGATCAACTCTGAAGTGTACTGTGCTATCCTCAGGAAACTGAAGAAACGGCTTCAGCGTGGTCGTCGACGTAAAAGTCCAAAAGACCTTCTACCTTTCCATGACAGCGCAAGGCCTCGTATAAGTCTAGTCACCCGAGAGGACCTCACAGAACTTCATTGGACTGTTCTTCCTTATCCACCGAACAGTCCAGATCTCGCACTTTCCGACTACCATCTGTCTGGCCCACTGAAGCATGCACTCCGCAGAAAGCAGTACGTGGGTGATTGGGAGATTAGTGATGCACCAAGACGCTGACTTCGGCGTCGACAGTTAAAGTGGTACTATACGGAGATACAGCATCCAAAGTCTGACAGATAGCCATGTAGCATTTAAAAGGAAATTAAAAGAATTTATTAGTGGCAACTCCTTCTACTCATTAGATAAATTTTTAGATATAGTAAGTGGGTAATTTCCCCAACCTCCACAAAACAATATTAAGTGTCATGTAATATTTTGTGTAATGTAATATCTTGTATAGACACCTTTTATTAACCTGAAACGTTCCACATCATTACGAAGTGTCGTACTCATGATCTATGGAACAAGTACTAATCTAATCCAATCTAATCTGTCCTGCGGCTACGCTATCTTTCGGAAGTGACGGAAACTTTGCGCGCTCACTCAGGTCACTTCAAATAGTACATATGTAACGTTTCGCATTCGTAGCATTGTTTTCAGCTGAGAAAAAAATTGCGCTGCATTACTTTCTAGGCAACCCTCGTAATAAGATAATATTTTAGTATTGATTATCCCTCTTTTAATTTGATTGTATTGAGTTTTTGGATTTGTTGTTTAATGATTACTGCTAGAGGTTCAGTTTATTTGACTTCATGTCATTGTAATTTCTTCATTTTTATGGCTTTGATTTTAATAATTATGTTATATTGTTCCTTTTGGTTCTGGCAGTGACATACATTGTTATTTAGTGAAAAAGAGAAGGAATGCTTCTACTGTTTGGAAGGTGCCAGGACGTGGGCACCTACACGATAGTTTACGAACATTAGTATTAATAGTAAAGGAACTGGTCAGGGCATCAGATCATCACTCTATTGAATTATGGCCGGCCGTTGTGACCTAGCGGTTCTAGGCGCATAGACCGGAGCCGCGCCACTGCTACGGTCGCAGGTTCGAATCCTGCCTCGGGCATGGATGTGTGTGATGTCCTTATGTTGGTTAGGTTTAAGTAGTTCTAAGTTCTAGGGGACTGATGACCTCAGATGTTAAGTCCCATAGTGCTCAGAGCGATTCTATTGAATTATGATAAATATGAGGCACTCTCGAGCAATATTCCCTGCATGTCTGCATGATTGATCCACTAACTTAAAGCGTTGGTGAGAAGTGTCGGAAGCTGAGAATTGTGTAATGTAAAGTCTGCAGATGGCCGTAGCTCGCCGGGCCGCCGTGGGCGGCAGGTAGCGGTCACCGGAAACGCGGGACAATACGGAGCTTTTGGGGATAGCCCGGCAACCGGAGCCACCTGTGCTGGGCAACACGTGGCGAAGACGGGAATTTCGTTTGCCTAGGGGCGTTATGACCTACTCGATCGTTGGGTAGATCTCAGAAATGCCGCTGGAGGCATTTCGGCGATGATAGAGCGTTCGACATTGGCCGAAACTGAATATTCTTCCACCGCGTTTTCGTACGCGTGGGAGACGGGAGAATTGTGGAGAGAGTGGATTTCGCTTTCAGCCATCGAGCGGTACGGAGTTGGAGACGGCGTCTTGGCCATCGTCTTCGAAGGGAGATATACGGTCTGTATAGCAGCACTGCATCAACTCGTTTTCCGTACAGAGTTCTGCGGTTAGAGCTCTGTGTGTGCTGAGAAGCGAATTTTCACCAACGCTTAACCACTTCCAACAACGTACCTAATATTCTTGATCTGGTAGTTATCCTTGCGAGGTGCCGAGTATTTATCAACGTAGCTGCCGGTAATAGGGGCTCGTAATTGCAAATTGTTAATGTGCCATTCTCAGGAATGTGTGGGTGGACAAAGAAATTCACATTTTTTTTGTAAATTTTGTCAGTTGTGGGGGATATCAAATTAAAATGCCAGTATTACAGTCGAATTATCGACTTCATTGTAGCTGGCATTTACCTTGTCCCAGTAAGCTTTACGTGTACTCTAGTCACTGCACGGCTTGCCCAGACGGGAGGGAAAGAAGGTTTTCGGTCTTCTACGTCAGCGACGGACAGATAAGCGCACATGTCTACACGGTTAGCTGTAAAACGTCTCGCAGGGGTCTCCCTTTTTTTCCCAGCACGGCTGAGAATCTTCCGCGCGACTGCCTCTAATCTGGCAGAAACTCTCTCTTTTATGAGGGAAGGCGAGGAGTGAGTTCTTTGTGGCCGGGAAACGGCCGGTGGAAAGCGAGCGCCGCGCCGCACATTTCGCAACGGGCGGTAAAAACGGCAGCGGCCGCCAGCGTCACCGCAGAACAGTGGATGCGGGGCTGGCGAGTTCCACCGCAGCGCTGCTGTTGCACAGCCTCCCAGCTGGCCAGCGCGGCTGCCTCTTTCATGCCATAACAGCATGTCTGGACCCGCAGATAAGAAACGCCTCCCCTACATCTGCAGTCCGAGGACTTTTTTGATCTAGCACTTCATGCCAGTCTATCCTCTGCAAGCCTCTTCATCTCTACATCTACATGGCTACTTTGCAAATCACACCTACGTGCCTAGCAGAGGGTTCATCGAACCACCTTGACACTAATTCTCCACCACTCCACTCTGGAACAGCGCGTGGAAAAAACGATCGCATATGTCTTTCCGCGCTCTAATTTCCCTCATTATGATGACTGTTTCTCCCTGTGTAGCTCGGCATCAACAAAATATCCGGAGGAAGAAGTAAGTGACTGAAACTTCGCAAGAAGATGCCGCCACAGCGAGAGACGTCTTAGTTTTAATGATGTCCAGTCCGTGACACCTTCTCCCCCATTTCTCGATAAGACAGCCCTTCTTTGAACTTTCTCGATGTACTCCGTTAATCCCATCTGGTAAGGATCCCACACCGCACAGCAGTACTCCGAAAGGGGACGGACAAACGTCGTGTTTAGTAGATTTGTTCCATCTTCTAAGTGTTCCGCCAATGCAATCCAGGGCTCTGAGTGCCTCTGTGACGATTGCTCGGGCCTCGTGTTCTGTCGTCTCTCTAGGTCAACTGCTTCCTTCTTAACGCTGTGCTCGGCGACGGTTCACTCATTCCTCCCAACATCGTCGAACAATGGCAACGCTCCTATTCAAATGTCGAACGATTCGCCGATTACCTTAACCGGCTTCTTTGAGCCCAGCTGCCCGTCCTGTCTCTAATGTGGATATCCGTCTCTATTGTTCAGGCACCTGTCTGCGAGGCATAGCTACTGTCCAACAGAGTACAAGGAATGAAATTCTCAAAGCCCTGGTATCGACATGTCCGTGGGTCTATTGTGCTTGCCAGCTGCGCGGTGAAATTGGCTGGAGTACCACACTTTCACCCATCAGCCACCAAAGTTTGAGAGGTGGCATGAGCCCCCTCTCATATTTCTATCTTACGATTTTCCTCTCTAATTGCATGCAGTGAAAAGTCGCCATTCCTTCACATGCGGACTTCCCACGCAGCGTCTCTCGTCACCCGGGTGGTCCGGTGACAGGCGGGATCTGCTGATCTTGAAAGGGTAAGCCGACGGGTGTGAGGGAGTCGAGTGAATGCTTTCCAGACGTCGACATTGTAGAATAGCGGCAGACACGCTCGCAGGGGCCTGAAGTAGCGGCTGGGCTAGAGGTTCCGTTACTTCGCAGAAACTTAGCGAAAACACTTTCTGGCGGGCTACCAGCGAGGCGTGGGAATGACTTGTCTACCCAGGCAGTCGTGGCGGGCAAATTCCCGCGCTTTCTGCAAAATCGTAACTGTGATTGGCTTCCTCAGGGCATAGCTCCGTGACGTAGCAAAATCGGGGCAGAAATTGGCGCCAAGAATCTCCATTGGTGGAATGGTAGTGCTCCGGCAATAGGGTGGAATTTTCCGCCGGTTTTCGAGTTGCTGATTGGAACAGTTAACCACGGCCACTGCCGTGGGGGCGGGAATGTTCTGTGTACGGCTTGTACGGGTGCTCTTTTGGAGTAGTCGGCTCTCGCCTTTCAGTCGGAGTAGGTTACAACACTGAGCTCTCGCTGCTCTGGACAGCCTGCCTTCCGTGGGCTGTCTAATATACTTTTATTTAATTGTAACTGTTTAACGAAGTTGCTGAAGTTTCGACTTTAACGTAACTTTCCGAGTACAGTTGGCAATTGAGCGTTCTGCGTACAAGCGGCCTATGTTGTCTGTCTTGGGCAGTTTTGGCTAAAGTTGACTGTATCGGAGTTACTGTGTGACTTCGCTTGTTAAAATGAATCACTGTACTGTCAGTGATTGTGTGGCGAGCCTTCTTTGTCTCCCTCAAAGGCGCATCTGTATTGCTAGGAAGTCTTTAGTCTGGAACAACCAGACCAGCACAATTTGTTTCGGGCTATACTCGCGACATTATCATCACCACGACAGGACGTCGAAGCAACCAGCCATCACTTCCAGTACGCCAGATCGTGTCCTTGCAGCTAAAAAGACAGCTTGGTAATGTATGTCCGCAGCACCGGCAAAGCAGGCATTTTTGCTAGGCAATAATCAGAGCTCAGCAGAGCGCGGCTGTTGGTCTTTTCTAACTTAGTTCTATCTTGGGTGTTCACTGTCTGAGTTCTCACTAATGTAGCAGCAATTAATGTTGGGTTAGCTGTGTGTCTCTCTTAATATTTGAGTTGCAAGGAATTGGCTCCACATACCACTTTGTCATAAACCTCACAATCTAGTTTAGGGACAACTTCACCTTCACAGCGTTTATTTGAGTATCCAATTTGAGTCAATTTGATGTATTGTAAATGTTTCATGTGTTTTTGTTTATTATTTTGTGTTTAGTCTTAATAAATCATATTGTTATTTTGGACAGAACTTTCATTCTGTTAATCGGTAGAGCAACCCATCATTTCTCACTACGTTAATGAAACCTTCCTTTATTTAACTTATTTATCAAATTAAATTATTGCAGGTGCCAAACTCTTTTCTACTCCACTTGCAGGGTTGATTACAGTCAGTTCGCGTATCTTTTTAATCCATGTGCAACAGCAAAAGTCGGAGTTAGAATAGGGGAGGGGGGGGGGGGGGCTTAGAGCATCATTTACATATGAAGATTCTAGAAGAATTTAGTGTTAAATACACTGCTAGCCCCGGCACCTCGCAAGTTTACAGTTTTACATTGTCCGTCGATACCTGCCTGGATATCAGTTTGTGACCAGGCTGCATAACTTATTCGTGGTGCGTCTTTTTTTTTTTTTTTTGTCTTAGTGTATTTAACAGGTTCGTAGAAGTGTTATTCACATTCACATATTGGTACTTCAGTTTCAGAGTTAAGTCTGTTTCTTGTCACTGCTGTGAACAGTCTATAACCACGTTCACACTCCATTGGACCACTGGGAGAGACAGCCGGAGTCTCTCGGTATGGGGTCAAATGGTTCAAATGGCTCTAAGCACTATGGGACTTAACATCTCAGGTCATCAGTCCCCTAGACTTAGAGCTGAGCTACTTAAACCTAACTAACCTAAGGACATCACACACATCCATGCCCGAGGCAGGATTCGAACCTGCGACCGTAGCAGTCACGCGGTTCCAGACTGAAGCGCCTAGAACCGCTTGGTCACAGCGGCCGGCGGTACGGGGTCATCTCAGTTCTTGTGAGGCCAAATGAGGAGCTGCTTCAGTAAAGAAGCAACGGTATCATCAAGATCCACGTAATGGCAACAATATCTGGACTAATTGTTGACGTGGTGATCACGATCATACATCCTCGTAGTGCCCTGTAAGCAGCATCGGCCAGTCAGAACACCAAGGCCTAACCCACGAGTGGTGCTTACGTCTTACGTGTATAGTCTAAAAATTTTGCCAACTGCCTTGCCGCAGTGGTAACACAGGTTCCCGTCAGATCACCGAAGTTGAGCGCTGTCGGGCTGGGCTAGCACTTGGATGGGTGACCATCCAGTCTGCCGAGCGCTGTTGGCAAGCGGGGTGCACTCAGCCCTTGTCAGGCAAACTGAGCAGCTACTTGATTGAGAAGTAGCGGCTCCGGTCTCGTAAACTGACATGCGGGCGGGAGAGAGGCGTGTTGACCACATTCTCCTCCGAATCCGCTTCCACTGACGCCTGTGGCCTGAGGACGACACGGCGGCCGGTCGGTACCTTTGGGCCTTCATCGCCTGTTCGGACGGAGTTTACTTCTTCTAGGTTAATGATTTTAATTAGAACGTTCTAATGAATTCATCGAAAAGAGAGAGTTGGGTTGTTTGGGGAAGGAGACCAGACAGCGAGGTCATTGGTCTCATCGGATTAGGGAAAGACGGGGAAGGAAGTCGGCCGTGCCCTTTCAGAGGAACCATCCCGGCTTTTGCCTGGAGCGATTTAGGGAAATCGCGGAAAACCTAAATCACGATGGCCGGACGCGGGATTGAACCGTTGTCCTCCCGAATGCGAGTCCAGTGTGCTAGCCACTGCGCCACCTCGCTCGATCGAAAAGAGACTTTTTAACCTTTTGCAAATTCATATTTGACGTCTTGTTTAATTAATAAATAGTGTTCAAGTTTAGCGGATAAGCCGTTCGACAGTAGCCAATCAGAGCGTAGTATGCTTTCCACGTCAGCTGAAAGCAGGAAGTTACTGAACTTAAGTACCGTATCGAAACCTACACTAAGCAATTTACGTTGGTCGCAGAACAGATCAATACTTCTATGTGACGTCAGCTGCCTGACAAAGTGCGTGCACGAAGCTCTATATGAGTATACAGTGGTCAGGGCTGCAAGAGCCAGAGGTGCTCTGTTGTGATGCGCTGTCGGGTGCACGCCCTCGCGGCCTCTTGCCCGGCTGGCGTCATTTGTTTGGCGTGTCGTGCTGCCGTGCGGCGGATGACGACCGAGCGCCGGCAGTGTGTCACGGGCGGCCGCTACCGAAATAGCGGCGCGCGGCGAGCCAGCTATACAGGGGCGCCCACAGCAGTCGGTCACGTTCACATCCGGCAAGCGAACAGCCATGGCGTGGAGGTCAGACGAGGTCTCCTGGAACCGATTGCAAGTAAGTTGGCTTTCCCTCTGCAGTAGGGCCGATGGTAACGGAACGGAGCGTCAACAGGACGTCACACCGAGTGGTGAAAGAGCGGTTATGAAATATCATCCGTAATACGATAAATCTGAATTTTGTTGTTGTTATTGTTGTAGATGTTGTGGCCTTCAGTTCGAATACTGGTTGGATGCAGCTTTCCACGTCACTATACCTGCAGCCAAATGCTGGGCTGGCTCCTGTGAAAGGACACGACCGATTTCCTTCCCCATCTTTGACACAGTTCGAGCTTGCGCTCCGCCTCTAATTACCTCTACTAAACCCAATCTTCTACAACTACATCTACATCCATACTCCGCAAGCCACCTCACGGTATGTGGCGGAGGGTACTTTGAGTACCTCTATCGGTTCTCCCTTCTATTCCAGTCTCGTATTGTTCGTGGAAAGAAAGATTTATCGGTATGCCTCTGTGTGGGCTCTAATCTCTCTGATTATATCCTCACGGTCTCTTCGCGAGATATACGTAGCAGGGAGCAATATACTGCTTAACTCCTCGGTGAAGGTACGTTCTCGAAACTTCAACAAAAGCCCGTATCGAGCTACTGAGCGTCTCTCCTGCAGAGTCTTCCACTGGAGTTTATCTATCATCTCCGTAACGCGATTACCAAATGATCCTGTAACGAAGCGCGCTGCTCTCCGTTGGATCTTCTCTATCTCTTCTATCAACCCTATCTGGTAAGGATCCCACAATGCTGAGCAGTATTCAAGCAGTGGGCCAACAAGTGTACTGTAACCTACTTCCTTTGTTTACGGATTTCATTTCCTTAGGATTCTTCCAATGAATCTCAGTCTGGCATGTGCTTTACCGACGATAAAAAAAAAAATGGTTCAAACGGCTCTGAGCACTATGGCACTCAACTTCTGAGGTCACTAGTCCCCTAGAACTTAGAACTAGTTAAACCTAACTAACCTACGGACATCACACACATCCGTGCCCGAGGCAGGATTCGAACCTGCGACCGTCGCGGTCTCGCGGTTCCAGACTGCAGCGCCTAGAACCGCACGGGCACTTCGGCCGGCTGCCGATCAACTTTATATGATCATTCCATTTTAAATCACTCCTAATGCCTACCCCAGATAATTTTTTGGAATTAACTGCTTCCAGTTGCTGACCTGCTATATTGCAGCTAAATGATAAGGGATCTTTCTTTCTATATATTCGCAGCACATTACACTTGTCTACATTGACATTCAGTTGCCATCCCCTGCACCATCCGTCAATTCGCTGCAGATCCTCCTGCATTTCAGTATAATTTTCCATTGTTATAACCTCTCTGTATACCACAGCATCATCCGCAAAAAGCCTCAGTGAACTTCCGATATTACCCACAAGGTCATTTATGTATATTGTGAATAGCAACGGTCCTACGACACTCCCCTGCGGCACACCTGAAATCGCTCTTACTTCGGGAGACTTCTCTCCATTGAGAATGACATGCTGCGTTCTGTTATGTAGGAACTCTTCAATCCAATCACACAATTGGTCTGATGGTCCATATGCTCTTACTTTGTTCATTAAACGACTGTGAGGAACTGTATCGAACGCCTTGCGGAAGTCAAGAAACACGGCATCTACCTGGGAACCCGTGTCTATGGCCCTCTGAGTCTCGTGGACGAATAGCGCGAGCTGGGTTTCGCACGATCGTCTTTTTCGAAACCCATACTGATTCCTACAGAGTAGATTTCTAGTCTCCAGAAAAGTCATTATACTCGAACATAATACGTGTTCCAAAATTCTGCGACTGATCGACGTTAGAGATATAGGTCTATAGTTCTGCGCATCTGTTCGACGCCCCTGCTTGAAAACGGGGATGACCTGTGCCCTTTTCCAATCGTTTGGAACGCTACGCTCTTATAGAGACCTACGGTACACCGCTGCAAGAAGGGGGGCAAGTTCCTTCGCGTACTCTGTGTAAAAGCGAGCCGGCCGGTGTGGCCAAGCGGTTAAAGGCGCTACAGTCTGGAACCGCGTGGCGGCTACGGTCGCAGGTTCGAATCCTGCCTCGGGCATGGATGTGTGTGATGTCCTTAGGTTAGTTAGGTTTAAGTAGTTCTAAGTTCTAGGGGACTGATGACCTTAGCAGTTAAGTCCCATAGTGCTCAGAGCCATTTGAACCATTTTTTGTAAAAGCGAACTGGAATCCCGTCAGGTCCAGCGGCCTTTCCTCTTTTTCTTCTTTCCTTCATCCATTTTCGTCATCTCCGAATAACTCCTGGTACACACAGCCATTCAAATCTGCTTACTGCATTTGTGCCTAGCTCTCCCTGTACAACATTTACCCCGCCCACTTCCCTCCATTACCAAACTAAGGATTTTTTCATGCCTCAGGATGTTTCCTAACAATCGATTCCTTTTTTAGACAGGTTGTGCCATAAATCTCCTTTTCCCCAGTTCGATTCAGTAGCTCATTAGTTACTCGAACTACCCGTCTAGTCTTCAGCATTCTTCAGTAGCACCACATTTCAAAAGCCTCTATTCTCTTCTTGTATGTTTGGTATCAAAATTAAGGAACTACATCGCGCAACATAATTAAAGGATAACTTTTTCGAAACTCCATAACTCCCACCGTTACGGAGCGTAAGTCTGAAGGTGGGTACTACCTTCCACTCTAACGGTGCAAAAGTGTGGCACCCTGCGACGCCACCCTCGGACTCGAAGACTTTTCAATCAGAAAGGTGTCGACAAATACGAGCCGGCCGCGGTGGTCTAGCGGTTCTAGGCGCGCAGTCCGGAACCGCGCGGCTGCTACGGTCGCAGGTTCGAATCCTGCCTTGTGCATGGATGTGTGTGATGTCCTTAGGTTGGTTAGGTTTAAGTAGTTCTAAGTTCTAGGGGACTGATGACCACAGATGTTAAGTCCCATAGTGCTCAGAGCCATTTGAACCATTTGCCATTTGACAAATACGAAAAAAAGGCCACAGCTCAGAACTTTGTGTGACGTGTAAGTTGGGTTAAAGGTGTGACATTGGCAACAAAATTCACCACAATTCTTCCCAACGCCACCGTGAGCGTGTCACATGATGGGAAAGTCGTCACAGCCCCTTTTACACACATTTCACCCCTTCTTTTGATGCCCCTGCGATGAAGGTTATAAAGGCGGCGCCCAGCGTTGAAATCACGCGAATTTCTTGTGTGGCCTAGGGAAACGTTCCGGACACACATAAGTTCAGAATCGGTACGAGAAGACCTTAGGAGTTGGTATAAACGTCGTCAGTGAAACCACCCTCTTCCCTGAGATGTCGATTCCCACACATTTCGCGGTCGAAAACGTAAGTTCGCAGTGCGATAAGCAACAGGGAGAAGTTCTTGACAGCCTTTACACTGCTGACACTCTCTGACTCTTCAACTCTTCTCTAAGGACACTGTGACGCTCCATCCCGATTAAACGCCATCTGACCCCTCTAGAGGGCAGCGCGACTGCAGTTTTTGCTCTAGTGTACAGGTTGGAATCACTAGGGACCGTTCAAAACCACTCGACGGAATTTGAATGTGATCCATGGTAGAAGGTAGCAAAGGGTACTTATGCAAGTTTGTTTGTGTGGCCATCCTCCGCAGCACGCATATAAACACTTGTTTTGTACATCAAACTGCCTTTTCCTGCTGCTAGTTATTTTATTTATCCCATACGCGTTTCGCCTTCTCCTGTTCTAAGGCATCATCATAACGATACAATTTTGTTAGTTATAGATTATCAAACTGTTCACTTCGCGATTTTTTGTAAAAATGTAATTACTTACGATTTGCTGATCTGCGTTTTCTCACATCTGGTCTGGAGGTCGCACTACCACTTTTATCACTGTTCTATATTCACATCTTTGTGTTTTCGCCATCCACACACTGTCCACCATGTTTCTCACTCTTTTTTGTGGTGGAAGTGACAGAAGAACGATAGTGACGAAACGCAGATCAGCAAATTGTAAGTAATTACACTTTTACAAAAAATCGCGAAGTGAACTGTTTGATAATCTATAACTAACAAAACTGTATCGTTATACATCCCACTGATGATGCCTTAGAGCAGGAGAAGGCGAAACGCGTGTGGGATAAATAAAGTAACTAGCAGCAGGAAAAGGCAGTTTGATGTACAAAACAGGTACTTATTCATTTTCATCCATCTCCTATGGTGTGATCGAGAGGGGGGGGGGTTAAGTGTTAAGATGTAAAATAACAATTAGGTTCCTTTAAGAGTATGCTGATTCATTAGCTCCATACTTAAGGTTAGGTTAGGTTAGTGTTTAACGTCCCGTCGACAACGAGGTCATTAGAGACGGAGCGCAAGCCCGGGTTAGGGAAGGATTGGGAAGGAAATCGGCCGTGCCCTTTCAAAGGAACCATCCCGGCATTTGCCTGAAACGATTTAGGGAAATCACGGAAAACCTAAATCAGGATGGCCGGAGACGGGATTGAACCGTCGTCCTCCCGAATGCGAGTCCAGTGTGTCCATACTTAAGAATCATACACAACCGTTCGCTCGAGCCGTCCGGAGTGGCCGTGCGGTTCTGGGCGCTACAGTCTGGAACCGAGCGACCGCTACGGTCGCAGGTTCGAATCCTGCCTCGGGCATGGATGTGTGTGATGTCCTTAGGTTAGTTAGGTTTAATTAGTTCTAAGTTCTAGGCGACTGATAACCTCAGAAGTTAAGTCGCATAGTGCTCAGAGCCGTTCGCTCGACGAACGATCCGTACCCAAAGACCGGAAAGTTGCGCAGGTTGTAACGCCGGAAATGCATATCCTCCTATTTCCATCTATTGTACTATTATTTTTTTCCTTGTTTTGCTACCGCAAGATATGACATTTCTGTCTCTTTATATATTGTAATTGCTTTACTGTTTGGATATATATATATTTATGCACTTATGTCGATCTATAATTGGTTTGTTTCGTAAATATTATTTGTATTTTTACGCTGGGTCTTGCCTAGGGAAAACTGCTATCGAACGATTACGTCGATAGGTCGTGTGAAGAATCAAAGTGTGTAGGATCTTTGGTAGTGTTAATTCTGCCGCGTGGAGCGCGGGCGGAACAGTGAGAGTCTGGCGGGAGTAGCGAGTGGAGCAGGTGTTGTGTGACGCTCCCGCGAGTTGCCGCGCTTTCGGGGTTTGGCAGCATGTAATTGCGCTCGACTCGCGATGATAGTTTCTGACATGGTGTCGCGGACGGGAAGCATTAGCTGGCGCACATCAAGAGCCCGTTTCGCCTGGTGACCGTGTCGAGAAGAAGGCGCGCCAACATCCAGCTTCTGCAACAGCGACGGCCGACAATGAGTGACTGTCGCCACCTCCTCGATCGACGGCTTCAAACCTTCAATCAACCAACAAGGAAGACTAAAAGCACGTAAAGTTTCAGAACTGTATGGCAGACCTCAGCTTTTCAAATTGTTCCATTTGTCTCGCAAAATTACAGCAACTTAGCATGAACCTCTGTTGCTCATTGTCCCAGTTGCATTGCCAAGCAGGGTCCCTTCCTTTTCCGAAATGAACCCGAGTGTCGTTGAAATTCAAACGCCAGCATAATTCCATTTCACTGCTTTAATTTCAAAGTTCAATTCAAGCATTAGCTGGCTACAATAGTTAGATTACACAAGCACAAATTAAGAGTGCGAGTTTTGTTACCGTATTTTAGCTTACCTGTGACTGCAGCTCAGCTTGGTACGTACTAAATTTTACTATTGTTAATTGTTCAGAATCATTTAATTCAAGTTCAAAGTAAAATCTCTTGTTTCTAAATTGCGTAGAGTCAAGTTGCTTTTGAAATGATTGTTGAGGTAGTCCAAGACTAACCGTATTTTACTGGATTTCGATGTGCTTCAGAAAGAAAGCTCACTATTAACTTCAGTCACTAAATTAACTTTCGATTTTCCGGTTTTATTAATTCTTTTGCTAAATTAAGTCAGAGTGTAGCGAAATTTATTACTTCTGACAAACTTTCAGTTTTCACACTACACGTGTCAACCTTCAGTTGCCACGCTTCTAGTGCTAATTATATGTGTAATAATCTTTCTTTTTCAGTTACTATAGTAATTGTCCTTAGGACTGGCGACCGTGATTTCCCCAAATCTCAAATACCTAATTACCGCTAGTTAATTGTTAATGTAACGGCTGCACATTTACTTTCTTTATTAACTTTACCCCTTTTCAAAATTAATTTCCACCAGTTTCATTAGCACATATCCTTTCATTTAGATGTAACCCTTTCCTCCCTCTTTACCGATAGGTTAACTTCGGTGACGATTGCTTTTCCCAAATTTCCATTAGGTACACGCGGTTTAATTTTTCACTGTCATTAAGGTCGGTAAGTAAGGGGGGAGGTTACACGTGGCGACCTGGTGACAGGACAATCTTCAGATTTGAGGTTGTTCTGGACACGAATTTTCTTTGGTGCAAATGTCGTAACAAAGTACTGGTTACGTACAGGCCGTTACGTCAGCGAGAATAAGTAGTGGGAGTAATCCTAATTACATTTGAGATTTGTCATTTATACTGAAAATTATTAAAATGAGTGAAGGCAACAATTACCAAAATTTGGTAGACTTGGATACGGAACAATCCGTCGAACAGTGGGAAACGCGCACGGCGGTTCCCATTGTTCAGGGGCAGGCGGCTAGCATGAAAGACGCGACCGCCGAAACGCAACAAAGAGCAGAAATGGAATTCCAAACTTTAGAAAATGTTTCGGAATCGGAAGCGAAAATCAAATCTGTACCCCTTGATGATGAATACGGGGGAACATGTATAGAGGAACCAGCTACGGAAGTAAAACCGGTAGTCTCCGGGAATTTAACTGATTTATTGAATGTTTTGATTAATGAAATCAAGAGTCAATCGGCAGAAATTATAGCTCTGTCTGCCAAGCAAGAAGCTCAGTCTGAAAAGATTGAACGAAAGCTAGACAATCAGAACAAAGCTATTAATGTTGTTAACAACAATGTTGGAGTTGTTAATACAAAAGTTGATAAAATCAAAGAAGATATTGTTGTAATTAATACCGAAATCGGTAATCTTAAACAGGAAATGATAGGCGTTCAGGCGGAAATTGCGAGCATAAATACTCGCTTTGATTCCGAAATTAGCAGAATCGAGAAAAGTGTAGGAGAAGCAGTTGCTCCGATCATCGAGAATAAGGAGACGGAACAAATTCAATTAGTGAAAAAAGAGGATCAACAGAAGGTGGAAACTTTAAAGGCTTTAGTGTCCGAAGTAGACACTAAAGTGAGGGAGCAGGCTAATACCTGCGAAGAGAAAAAGAGGGAAGTGGAAACGCTTGCGACAACCACTTGCCAAGTAATTACGAGAGTGTCGGAATTAGAAAAGAAATTTGATGAAAAACAGAGCTATGTGCCAATCTGTGCACATAGTTCGGAATTGTTGACGAAAGAGGAGCGGTTCGACCCCTTGAAAAAAGGCGGTATACACGCGACGGATTTCATTAAAAATTGTGAAAGAGTTTTACCCAGACCATGGACTAATGAGAGAAAAATTAATGCGGTTATTGATGTGCTGGCTGGTGATGCCAAGCGTTGGGGCTTAAACCTCAACATTACGAACCTGACTTTTGACGAGTTTAAAAATTTGTTTCTGGCTGAATACTGGTCAGAGCAAAAACAGCAAAGTGTCTGGCGCGAATTTGTCGTATCGAGGCCTTTCGATGCGAATTCGCGCGGTTCGATGAGGGAGTTTTGTGAGGGCTGGATCCGCAAGTTGGAATATTTGCGTGATCGCCGCACGGAATCCGAAATAGTCTGGGAACTATACAAGAAGCTTCCAGATGATACAAAACGCTACGTAGGAAGCAATTACAGGACAATCAATGATTTCCTGGAAAGAGTTGAGGACGAGGACAATTGGCGCAATAATCGCGACAGTGGTAGAGGCCGTGGTAACAACAACGGGTACCACCCCAACCATAACAACGATAACCATGGGAATAATGCATACCGCAGCAATAACAATAATGGTTCGGGCCGTAATAACAATCGGTACAATGCAAATGATAACAGGAATGACAGAAACCAGTATCATACTAACGTGATACGGGCTTCACAGAATAGTAATAACGCCAGAGGGTGTGATCAGCCGCCTCAGCAGCATCCGGGGAGCGTATCTGCTGGGACGAGACAGGGAAACCATTAGCCGCGCCGGTGAGGGGCCGAGCGGGCGTGGAGAAATTTTGGCGGCCCAATAACAGGAGAAAACCCAGGTATCGTCATTATGAAAATTCCGTGTGGAATAATCAACGGCGGGAGAGTGTGCCAGTGTTAAGAGAAAGGAGTGCGCCCACAAGTAGTAAATCAGCTGTATACATGGCAGCAGAAAATACATTCACTGTCAGTGAGAACAATTTAAGTAGTGTTCCGGAAATCGATTATAAAGTGGCAGCTGTAATACCCACAGCGGAACTGGAGATTGAGTTTAAGAATGATTCGCAATTGTTTAGAGAAGATCAGATGTCGGATAAAACGTCCGTCATTGAGCGAGGGGATGCAGAGAGGGATGAGGTCTGGTTAAGGCAGTTCGGTCGCTTATACGACGAACTAAGAGATTATAGGGGTCTGTATGGGAGAAGTGTTTATGGGGAGCGCGTGCAGTATTTGCCGCGTCTCGTCCCACAGGAAGATAGTGATTGTGAAGTGATGGAAAGTTCTGGCCCTAACCGGCAGACTTTACTAGAAATAGTTGATGTTAAGGGGGAGCACGAGCAAGATGCGTCGTGTTTCGTCCCGCAGGAGTTAGATGTTGAAGTAGTAACGGAAAGTTCTGGCCCTAACCGGCAGACTTTACCGAAAGTTACAGTGGTAGAAGTAGCCGACCCATCCGACGCAAACCTCCAGTTTAAACATTGCGAGAGTATTAAGGAGAAAGATTACGAAAATTTTAGTGATAGCCGGACACAATTGGTAGAAAAGCACATAGATTTCAGCGTGTATGAGGTTAGAGCTGACGTTATGCGGTCAGACGGTAGCAGTGTGGGTTGCGCAGATCCAGAGGAAGTAATTTCAGATGCGACTGGGCACATTCCTCCAGGTAGATTGGCAGATGAGATCAATCTGACCAAAGAGGAATCAACGAAGGTGACAATTAGTGAATCGATAGCAAAGCAACACTCACTAGTTGACGAGTTACAGGAAAAGGTTTCGGTATTGGAGGCGAAGCTACAGACTAAGCCTCAGGACAAACGTGTTGAAATTAAAACTGTATGTGAACAGAGGCTGAAAAAGCCGCCAGATAAACCGGATTTAGGATCAAAGCCGGATGGTTTTTTCTGGAATGACCTGGATATAGACGAGGATTTACTGTGGGAAAATAAAGAAACAGTCGAGGACAAGTGTAGACAGATAGTAGTGTCTGTTAATATGCACGACCTACAACTAAACGTGTTGATTGACACCGGTGCAGAATTGAGTGCTGTATCTGGGAAAATATTTGAGTTACTGAAAGACAGACCTGGCATCGTAGTTATGCCAGTAACAGGAGTGAAAATTATCGGTGCTACTGGGAAGGCCAGTAAACCGGTCACAAAACAGATTTTTGTCAACTTCGAGATATGTGGGGCACGATTTGAACAAGAGTTTGTCGTCGTGCCAGACTTAACTACGGAAGTAATTATCGGGTTAGATTGGCTATTAAAGTACCGTGCAGTGATTAACTGCGAAAGCAAAACTTTGACATGTACGTCCCAAGATAAAACAATAGTAGTTAGTTTTGACGAGGCAGGAGACGGTGTGGATAGGCAATACCAGCCTATACACATTGTTAACTGGCCGGATGGTATTGACGTAGGTATGAATCTGAACTACTGTAATGTGAAGAATCTCGGCATTGACAATAATGTAGAAAGTGAATTGGAAAGTATTGTAGAAGGTGTGTCAAACGTAACACACGAACAAAGACGAGGCCGACTTTCCCGTACCTACTGCCATCACAACCATAGGGCATGGGGCAAATATGAAGCAGAATTTAAGAGAATTATGAACACCTTGAGACATGAATCTACGGGATTTTCTCCAGAGGAAATCCTGTTGGATGACAGAAGTAAAAGTTTAGTGGAAGTGATAATCAAATTCCCTCCACGGATTGACATTAGTATTGGTGTGAAAAAAGATCGTTTGCGAGAAGTAACGAAGCTAAAAGCTGATGCTCGCATACGTCGTCATGACGCTAAAGCGCGTTTTGCTAAGTTTGCAATCGGAGACTTAGTACTTGTAAAAGCTCATGAGAAATCGAGCGAGATAGACCATGAAATCTCTAAATTTAAGTTTGTTTATAATGGACCATATAAAGTCATTGGTATACCTCACACAAATGCTTACGGAATATTGTAGACTTGAAATTGTACCAACCAAGGATTGATTAGTACCACAGATAGGGTAATTTGCACAGTATGTAGATATAGAGTGTAAGATTTAAGGATGTGCCATGTGGCGATGCTTTTGCCTGACCTAGAGGTCATTAAAGAAGTTGTAATTAATAAGTAATTAATTTTGAGTAAATGATTTAAGAGAAAGTGATTATTTATCAATTGAAAAATCCAAGCTGCTAGTTTAAGTTTTCAGCTGAGTCACAGTAGATTAAGCAATGTAAATATGATTTTGTAACTAGCTGTAATATTTCATGAATGTGTGTTTTTATTAGTCATTGCCGATGTACTTAGACGCTGTTTTAAGTTTCAGGCTAGTACATGCGTGTCATGATGGACAGTGTTGAGTTATCCGCTGTGATAGTGTTTATGGACTCCTTGAGATTACTCGGGAGTGAGTTTTTCCGAAAGAATTCAGTGAAACGGACGTTCTGGAAACGCCGTTACAAGGGCGAGTGAGATCAAGCGTGCCGCACAGGCGGGCGCAACAATACTTGCGAGGCGAAGCCGCTGTCGGCTCTTGTGCCGCTGTCGGCTCTTGTGCCGCTGTCGGCATCCTTTGTACTTGCGAGTACGGAAGGCGGAATTGTTTTTCTTCCTGGACAGCTGAAAGAATTCTACTGTCAATATTTATGTTTTTTTCGATCTGATGTATATTATTTTCTTGTTTAGCGTTAATTGGACATGACGAGAAAATTAATTATGAAAAGGTTACATAAAAATGTGTATTCTATGTAATTAATTATTAGTTTGCGTATTTTGATATACCTGTTTTTTATGACCATGCACTCTGATCAATTTTGCAAATAGTATTCCATTTCTTATAGTGTTACGAATTTTAATGATTTTGGAATAGCTAAACCATTTTCTATGTTTTTTATGAATTTTGATATGTTGTCAACCTGTTTTACTTTGTGCAAGATGACAGAGTGGAATAAGATTAGCAGTGTCTCCACTCAATTATTATTGTCTAAAAATTGGTTTATGGTTAAATAGGCGAATGCTAAATTTTTTTGATGTTTTGAGCATATGCATTTCCGCTGTGTCTTTTTTGGGACATTTTCTGAGTCTGTTTACGTTACACGAACATCCTCAGACAATGTGGGGCACGTGTAACGCCGGAAATGCATATCCTCCTATTTCCATCTATTGTACTATTATTTTTTTCCTTGTTTTGCTACCGCAAGATATGACATTTCTGTCTCTTTATATATTGTAATTGCTTTACTGTTTGGATATATATATATTTATGCACTTATGTCGATCTATAATTGGTTTGTTTCGTAAATATTATTTGTATTTTTACGCTGGGTCTTGCCTAGGGAAAACTGCTATCGAACGATTACGTCGATAGGTCGTGTGAAGAATCAAAGTGTGTAGGATCTTTGGTAGTGTTAATTCTGCCGCGTGGAGCGCGGGCGGAACAGTGAGAGTCTGGCGGGAGTAGCGAGTGGAGCAGGTGTTGTGTGACGCTCCCGCGAGTTGCCGCGCTTTCGGGGTTTGGCAGCATGTAATTGCGCTCGACTCGCGATGATAGTTTCTGACATGGTGTCGCGGACGGGAAGCATTAGCTGGCGCACATCAAGAGCCCGTTTCGCCTGGTGACCGTGTCGAGAAGAAGGCGCGCCAACATCCAGCTTCTGCAACAGCGACGGCCGACAATGAGTGACTGTCGCCACCTCCTCGATCGACGGCTTCAAACCTTCAATCAACCAACAAGGAAGACTAAAAGCACGTAAAGTTTCAGAACTGTATGGCAGACCTCAGCTTTTCAAATTGTTCCATTTGTCTCGCAAAATTACAGCAACTTAGCATGAACCTTTGTTGCTCATTGTCCCAAGTTCATTGCCAAGCAGGGTCCCTTCCTTTTCCGAAATGAACCCGAGTGTCGTTGAAATTCAAACGCCAGCATAATTCCATTTCACTGCTTTAATTTCAAAGTTCAGTTAAAGTCTCAGAGCTGGCTACGATATTCAGATTACACAAGCACGAATTAAGAGTGCGAGCTTTGTTACCGTATTTTAGCTTACCTGTGACTGCAGCTCAGCTTGGTACGTACTACATTTTACTATTGTTAATTGTTCAGAATCATTTAATTCAAGATCAAAGTTAAATCTCTTATTTCTAAATTGCGTAGATTCAAGTAGCTTTTGAAATGATTGTTGAGGTAGTCCAAGACTAACTGTATTTCGATGTGCTTCAGAAAGAAAGCTCACTATTAACTTCAGTCACTAAATCAACTTTCGATTTTCCGGTTTTATTAATTCTTTTGCTAAATTAAGTCAGAGTGTAGCGAAATTTATTACTTCTGACAAACTTTCAGTTTTCACACTACACGTGTCAACCTTCAGTTGCCACGCTTCTAGTGCTAATTATATGTGTAATAACCTTTCTTTTTCAGTTACTATAGTAATTGTCCTTAGGACTGGCGACCGTGATTTCCCCAAATCTCAAATATCTAATTACCGCTAGTTAATTGTTAACGTAACGGCCGCACATTTACTTTCTTTATTAACTTTACCCCTTTTCAAAATTAATTTCCACCAGTTTTATTAGCACATTTCCTTTCATTTAGATGTAACCCTTTCCTCCCTCTTTACCGACAGGTTAACTTCGGTGACGATTGCTTTTCCAAAACTTCCATTAGGTACACGCGGTTTCATTTTTCACTGTCATTAAGGTCGGTAAGTGAGGGGGAGGTTACAAGGTCACATCAGTATTCAAGAAAGGTAGTAGGAGTAATACACTAAATTACAGCCCCATATCATGAACGTCGATATGCAGCAGGATTTTAGAACATATATTGTGTTCCAACATTATGAATTACCTCGAAGAAATCTGTCTATTGACACACAGTGAACACGGATTTAGAAAACATCGTTCTTGTGAAACACAACTAGCTCATTACTTGCAGCAAAAGTTGAGTACTATTGACAAGGGATCACAAACTGATTCCGTATTTCTTGATTTTCGGAGGGCTTTTGACACTGTACCACACAAGCAGGTTGTAGTAAAATTGCGTGCTTGTGGCATATCGTCTCAATTATGTGACTGGATTCGTGATTTCCTGTCATAGATGTCACAGTTCATAGTAATTGACGGAAAGTCATCCAGTAAAACAGAAATGATGTCCGGCGTTTCTCAAGGTAGATTTATAGGCCGTTTGGTCGTCCTTACCTATATAGACGATTTGCGAGACAATCTGAGCAGCCGCCTTACGTTGTTTGCAGATGACGATGTCGTTTATCGACTAGTAAAGCCATCACAGGTACGGAACAAATTGCAAAACGATTTAGAAAAGATATCTGAATGGTGCGAAAATTGGCAATTGACCCTAAATAACGAAGAGAGTGAGGTGATCCACATGAGTGGTAAAAGAAATGCGTTAAACTTCGGTTACACGATAAATTAGTCAAATCTGAAGGCCGTAAATTCAACTAAATACCTAGTAATTACAATTACGGACAACTAAAATTGGAAGGCACACAGAAAATGTTGTGGGGAATGCTAACCAGAGACTGCGGTTTATTGGCAGGACACTTAGAAAATGTAACAGATCTACTAAGGAGACTGCCTATACTACGCTTGTCCGCCCTCTTTTAGAATACTGCTGCGCAGTGTGGGATCCTTACCAGATAAGTGTGACGGAGTACATGGAAAAAGTTCAAAGAACGGCAGCGCGTTTTGTATTATAGCGAAATATGGGAGAGAGGGTCACACAAATGAGACAGGATTTGGGCTGGACATCATTAAAACAACGGCGTTTATCGTTGCCGCAGAATCTTGTCACGAAATTCCAATAACCAGCTTTCTCTTCCGAATGCGAGAGTATATTGTTGACGCTGCCCTGCATAGGGAGAAACGATCACCATGATAAAATGAGGGAAATCAGAGCTCGTACGGAAAGATATAGGTGTTCGTTCTTTCCGCGTGCTGTACGAAATGGGAAAAATAGAGAATTGTGGAGGTGGTTCGATGAACCCCCTGCCAGGCACTTGAAAGTGATTTACAGAGTATGCACGTAGATGCGTGTAAACAGAACGGCAAAGTGTTCCTTTACGACCTCCCCCCGCCCCCGCAGTTCAGCAAAAACCTGGTTTCCAGTCACGCAGCTTAGTTGCGAACTTTACACTACTGGCCATTAAAATTGCTACACCACGAAGATGACGTGCTACAGACGCGAAATTTAACCGACAGGAAGAAGATGCTGTGGTATGCAAATGATTAGCTTTTCACAGCATTCACACAAGGTTGGCGCCGGTGGCGACACCTACAACGTGCTGACATGAGGAAAGTTTCCAACCGATTTCTGATACACAAACAGCAGTTGACCGGCGTTGCCTGGTGAAACGTTGTTGTGATGCCTCGTGTAAGGAGGTGAAATGCGTACCATCACGTTTCCGACTCTGATGAAGGTCGGATTGTAGCCTGTCGCGATTGTGGTTTATCGTATCGCGACATTGCTGCTCGCGTTGGTCGAGATCCAATGACTATTACAAGATTATGGAATCGGTGGGTTCAGGAGGGTAATACGGAACGCCTTGCTGGATCCCGACGGCCTCGTATCACTAGCAGTCGAGATGACAGGAATCTTATCCGCACGGCTGTAATGGATCGTGCAGTCACGTCTCGATCCCTTACTCAACAGATGGGGACGTTTGCAAGACAATAACCATCTGCACGAACAGTTCGACGACGTTTGCAGCAGCACGGACTATCAGCTCAGAGACCACGGCTGCGGTTACCCTTGACGCTGCGTCACAGACAGCAGCGGCTGCGATGGTGTGCTGAACGACGAACCTGGGTGCACAAATGGCAAAACGTCATTTTCTCGGATGAATCCAGGTTCTGTTTACAGCATCATGATGGTCACATCCGTGTTTGGCGACATCGCGGTGAACGCACATTGGAAGTGCGCATTCGTCATCGCCATACTGGCGTATCACCCAGCGTGATGGTATGGGGTGCCATTGGTTACACGTCTCGGTCACCTCTTGTTCCCATTGACGGCACTTTGAACAGTGGACGTTACATTTCAGATGTGTTACAACCCGTGGCTCTACCCTTCATTCGATCGCTGCGAAACCCTACATTTCAACAGGATAAAGCACGACCGCATGTCGCAGGTCCTGTACGGGCCTTTCTGGATACAGAAAATGTTTGACTGCTGCCTTGGCCAGGACATTCTCCAGATCTCTCACCAACTGAAAATGTCTGGTCAATGGTGGCCGAGCAACTGGCTCGTCACAATACGCCAGTCACTACTCTTGATGAACTGTGGTATCGTGTTGAAGCTGCATGGGCAGCTGTACCTGTACACGCCATCCAAGCTCTGTTTGACTCAATGCCCAGGCGTGTCAAGGCCAGAGGTGGTTGTTCTGGGTACTGATTTCTCAGGATCTATGCACCCAAATTGCGTGAAAATGTAATCGCATGTCAGTTCTAGTATAATATATTTGTCCCGTGAATACCCGTTTATCGTCTGTATTTCTTCTTGGTGTAGCAATTTTAATGGCCAGTAGTGTATCTGTCGGAAACCTCCATACATGTTATGTGCGGTGGCTGCTGTAGTTTCTTGGGGTTCGGCAATTCCTTCGAAACCTCTCAGACGGTGTTTGCCTATCTTGAGGCGCTGGAGCAGCCCGAAAGCAGAATGCATGCCGTGGTTCCAGACCGGTATATTCGTAACGCGCTCAACTGAGGTGCCCATGTGACGCCCAGGGTATTGCCGAACTGGGGGGCCGGTAGGGCATCCGGCCAACCTCTAGCAGTAACATTTCCAAAGCCAGTTAACATTCCAATCAAGTGACAGTATGGGATGAGACCAATAAAAAGAAGAAAGGATTTTGTTCTTATTTATGGTCAGTGCAGGTTTTTCCTTTCTGAGGTGCTGCAGAACCTAAATCAGTTTCGCTGTCAGATATCTGACTCGTTTTGTGGAGAAACGTTCACAGAAAAACATCCAAATCGTCGTGATTTGCAGAGTGTCATCGAGACAAAGTGAACTGTACGTCAATGGCTAAGGAGACGCGAAAGTATTAAATACTATTGTAACGCGAATGAGCGCCGCAAGAAGAGGTGAACTTCCGATGTACGGTTCCCCCCACTGGCGATGACGTCGCAAGTTTCTTCCTGAGTTACCTTAACGTTGACGACCCGTTCCATTCTGCTGTAGAGCTGTGTGAATACCGCCATTTGAAATGCTGTGTGGAATGTTTTGAGGTCATTCTGTTCCATCAAGTGTGAATCGACTTTTAAACGGCGTCGATTCCAAACGTCAAATATTGATGGATAGCGGACTGGCCTGTGTAAAGGGCTTCCCGCTCTGTGTTAGGGATATGCGTGACGGGGCGACGGTAGGGCAGCTTACTGGCTGACAGATTACGAGAGATGTTCTCATCGCCACTCGTTCGTCGTCTTTCACCTTACCTGCTTCGTGTTGTATAGATGAAAGGTAGACAACAAAGATTTAATTATCTCTTCTAAAAAAAATCCAGCCGCGACATGATACTTGACGGTTGAGTCGGTCCTTCTTCTACATATTCACCTTCCAATGTGACACATTTTTTCCCAGCGATGGACCTTGGTGGTAGTATTTTACGATCTGGCTGCTGAGGAAACGTTCCAGTTCCAAAATAATTTCGTCGCCATTTTCGAAATACCTGCCTCCCAACGGTCTCTTCGTCTGAGGAAATGGGTATAAGTCTCTAGGAGCATGACAGGAGAAAACGGGGATGTCAGGCAAAATTTGATAGCCCAAAGAAGTAGCGCGCGCGCGCGTGTGTGTGTGTGTGTGTGTGTGTGTGTGTGTGTGTGTGTGTGTTTGTTGGGAGGGAGAGAGAGAGAGAGAGAGAGAGAGAGAGAGAGAGCAGTGGGAGTACGTGAGCAGTCGCTGAACCCAGCGACCGGCAACCTTCGTCATGTTCGAAATGTTGTGAAGGAAGTTCGATCGACGGCTGAGTTTCACTTTTCCCAGCTATCGCCTCGATTGTGAAGCGCCGGTACTCCAGCACCAGGGCACCCACACCTGTTGCGATTCGTGATTCTTCGCGTACAGGTGGTCTGTTACGCCATTCAGGCGTATTTGATCACGGCGTAAGAGCCTGCACTACCCACCCCTTGAGTCGGGAGGGTGTTGTCACAAATATCTAACCGACTATCCAGCTTTACATTTTCCGCGTTCTCCTAAATTACTTAAGGCAAACGCTCACAATATATATAAATGACCTAGTAGATAGTGTCGGGAGTTCCATGCGGATGATGCTGTAGTATACAGACAAGTTGCAGCATTAGAAAATTGTAGCGAAATGCAGGAAGATCAGCAGCGGATAGGCACTTGGTGCACGGAGTGGCAACTAACCCTTAACATAGACAAATGTAGCGTATTGCGAATATATAGAAAGAAGGATCCTTTATTGTATGATTATATGATAGCGGAACAAACACTGGTAGCAGTTACTTCTGTAAAATATCTGGGGGTATGCGTGCGGAACGATTTGAAGTGGAATATATAAAATTAATTGTTGGTAAGGCGGGTACCAGTTTGAGATTCATTGGGAGAGTCCTTATAAAATGTAGTCCATGAACAAAGGAGGTGGCTTACAAAACACTCGTTCGACCTATACTTGAGTATTGCTCATCAGTGTGGGATCCGTACCAGATCGGGTTGACAGAGCAGACAGAGAAGATCCAAAGAAGACCGGCGCGCTTTGTCACAGGGTTATTTGGTAAGCGTGATAGCGTTACGGAGATGTTTAACAAACTCAAGTGGCAGACTCTGCAAGAGAGGCGCTCTGCATCGCGGTGTAGTTTGCTCGCCAGGTTTCGAGAGGGTGCGTTTCTGGGCGAGGTATCGAATATATTGCTTCCCCCTACTTATACCTCCCGAGGAGATCACGAATGTAAAATTAGAGAGATTAGAGCGCGCACGGAGGCTTTCAGACAGTCGTTCTTCCCGCGAACCATACGCGACTGGAACAGGAAAGGGAGGTAATGACAGTGGCACGTAAAGTGCCCTCCGCCACACACCGCTGGGTGGCTTGCGGAGTATAAATGTAGATGTAGATGTAGGTGACAGCGAACCAATACTTCTGTACTGACAGGTTACTCTGTAACTGCAATACACGGTACGTTGGCATTTGAAACATTCCAAAATTTCTTTTTGTAAACTAACAAGGGGAGGCCGCCAATTGTGAAATTCAGATTCGATTCATACTGCGCATAATAAAAGCTCATGGCCAGAGTTGTAATGTGGCAAAGCACCAAGATGCACTTCTCAGCCGTTATCGAGAAAATCGACAGTTAAAAGAAACCGTTGCGGTGAAATACTCTCTACGATTACTAATTTTCTACACCGTCGTGGTGCAGCGGTAAGCGGTCGGATTCGTAATCCGAAGGTCGCCGGATCGATTCTCGCGCCATGCTACCTTTTTTTTAAGTATTTGTTTTTTGTAATTCAAATAAATAAATAAATATATATATATATATATATATATATATATATATATATATATATATATATATATAAAATTCCCGGCAATCAGTTGCAACAATTATGCATATAATAAGTTGTTGAAAGTCGTTTGTCGCGGAAAAACTGGCAACTTGGAACATCATTATGTTTTCCGCAAAGTTGTATTTCACAAATGTTATTAATTATCTTCATAATGTTAACCACGTATAGTTAACGGAAGACGTAGAAACGACATTCCGAAACGAATACGTATAGCGTAAGTCAAACGTTCGAATCAGAATAGAGACCCCACGAACACAAACTTGCTGTGGCAGGTATGAAATATAAACTCCGTTACTCGCTCGTTACACTTAAAGGACAGATGTTGAATGGGCCGAAACGAGCCGTCGCATAACAGCGTAGTTGCCTGCTAACTTCGAAAGAAGGCAGATGCGGTCTCTAGCGCAACTTATAACATCGTCGAAAATCAGTGCGGACGGGAGAGCTTTGGTACACCCTGTTAAACGGAAAAATGGAGGCGGTACAATTGGAGAGCGATCCGCCTTCACCAACATTCATAAGCAATTCATTAATAGTTTATATATATATATATATATAAATTACAAAAAAACTAAAAAAAAAAGAAATTGCATAGCGCGAGATTCGAACCGGCGACCTTCGAATTACGAACCCGAGCGCTTGCCGCTGCGCCACGGCGCTGTAGGAAACTATTACTCGTCGAGAGTATTTCACCGCAACGGTTTCTTTTAACTGTCGATTTTCTCGACAACGATTGAGAAGTGCATCTTGGTGCTTTGCCATATTACACCTCTGGCCATGAGCTGTTATTATGCGCGGTATGAATCGAATCTGAATTTCACAAGTGGCGGCCTCCCCTTGCAAGATAATTCTATCAGTAACTATATCTCTCTTCTTAATTATATTTTTAACTTTACCTAACAGATATGAAGATGGGCAGCTAACCTGAAACCGGTCATTGAAAGTAAAAAATAGCAATCAAAAACTGAAACGCCATATTTTTATTTAAAGAACGATCGCGGCAATCCCAATAAGACAATCATGTCTAGTTTTGATAAACAATGACGGCACGTTACTTGTAACTTACACCACCTACAGACGCCACTTTCAAATTATCCTGCAGCTACGCTACCTGTCTAAAGTGACAGAAACCTGGCGCGCTCACTCAGGAGACTTGAAATAATTCATACGTAACGTTTGACAATCGTAGAATTGTTTTCGGCTGAGAAAAAAAATCGGTGCATTACTTTCTGGGCAACCCTCATATTATTTACCGATATGTATTTCGACATGGACGCGAAAGTTTTCGTTCTTATTTCTGTAATAAATACTTTTCCTTTGGCTCTCCCTGTTAGGTCAAAAGCCATAATATAGGGAACTATTTTGTCCTGACTCGCTTCAGTCCGGAACCACGCGGCTGCTGCGGTCGCAGGTTCGAATCCTGCTTCGGGCATGGATGTGTGTGATGTCCTTAGGTTAGTTAGGTTTAAGTAGTTCTAAGTTCTAGGGGACTGATGACCTCAGATGTTAAGTCCCATAGTGCTTAGAGCCATTTGAAACTTTTTTTTTGTGATATCTACAAGCGATGCGGTGCATGGCTGGGGGTACGTTCCACCACTACTAGTCATTTCCCTTCCTGTTCCGCTCGTAAATAGATATTGTGATTCTGCTGCACAGTAACTGGAAAGCGTTTGAAAATTATTGTCTTTTGGAAGTGTATTCAGCTGCTGTGTCTCGGCATAATGAATCTCTTGGACAGCTGCCTACCTCGTCCCCTTCAAGGCTATTTTAATCTTGGAGAATAAGACACAGTTCTGCTGCTGCCAAATCGGGCAAGTGTGCCGCATGCGAAAGCACTGTCCCCCGTTTTTTTTTTTTTTTTTTTCGCCCCAGAAACAACAACGCAATGGCTCCCAGGAGTGAGAGCACGCTGTACAACAAAGGAGTCCACCAAAAAGCTGAAGTCAGAACGCGAATTCGACATGCGCTTACGCTTCACGCGGCTTAAGGCTCGGCATTTTATCAAGTATTGCACATTTGCTCAAAAGGAATTGAAATCTACCGCTGCGCACTCGGTATCTTTTCAAAATGTCTTCGTTGGTAACACGTATTTTGGCGTCTGTAGTAATGTTGCTCGGAAAGTCCCGATTTGATTAGTTAATTCGTTTTGCTTTGCCGACGCCACGTGTTACGTAAGTGGATAGAAATGTGAACGCAAGTGCGTACACACCCTCCGTTTGCTCAGTTTGTCTATAACAACAGTGTGAGCCCTGCCGATATTCACATGTAACTGTTATCTGAATTTTCGCGCATTGATCTCTACTCATATCAGCCATATGACCACTCTGCAATTCAGGTCCAAGTGCTTTGCAGAGGCTACACAGAATTACTTTCAGACTATTTCGCGACCGCACCACTGTCGAATGGCACGTAGGAAAAATGAACATCTAAATCTTCCAGAGCGAGCTGCGATTTCTCGTATTTTATTACGATGGTCGCTCTCTCTATGTAGATGGGAGTCAAAAAAATAAGTTCGCGTTCGGAAGAGAAAGTTGGTGGTAGAATTTTCGTGAAAAGATCTCACTGCAAAGAAAAGCGTCTTGTTTTAATGTTTGCTAACCCGGTTCACACATCATATCGGTGATACTCTCTACCCTACTTCGATAATACAAAACGAACTGCCCTTCTTTGAACTTTGTCGACGTTGTCCGTCAATCCTATCTGCTAAGGATCCTTTACCGCGTTCAATACTCCATGAGAACACGGATAAGCATAGTGTTCGCAATCTCTGTAACAGATTTGTTGCGTCTTGTAGGTGTTCTGCCAGTAAAATGCAGTCTTTGGTTCCCCTTGCTCAAAACATTTTCTGTGTGATGATTTCAATTTAAGTTGTTTGTAATTGTAATCCCTAGCTATTTAGCTGAATCTGCAACTTTTAAATTTGTATTATTTATCGTGTAAAAGTAATTTAACTTATTCTTTTTAGTACTCATATAGGCGACTTCACGCATCTATTGTTCAGGATCAATTGTCACTTTCCGCACTATACAAATGTCTTGTCTGCAAACAATATACGAGGGATGTTCAGATTTCTCCCAAATAGTGTATATATATTAGAAACAGCAGAGGGCCTACAACGTTTCCTTGTGGAACACCAGACATCATTGCTGTTTCATTGGAAGACTTCGCTTCAGTTACTACGAGCTGTAACATTTGTGACCGGAGATAATGAATGCAGCCGTGCAATTGAGGCGTTACTTCATGGGCGCGCAATTTAAGTAGAAGGCACTCACGAGGAACGATAGCGAAAGCCTTCTCGAAATCTAGAAATATGGAATCAACCTGAGATCCCCTGTCGATAGCATTCATTACTGATTCATGGAAATTAAGGAGCAGTTGAAATTTACTAGAACGATATTTTCTGGATCCGTTCTACGTGTCATTAGGCCGTTGTCTTCGAGGTATTCCATAATGATGTTACACAGTATTTGTTCCAAAATCGTACTGCAGATTGATGTCAGTGATAAATGTCTGTGATTCTGCGGACTGCTTTTATTTCCTTTCTTGGGGATTCATGTGACCTATACAACTTTGCAGTCCTTTGGTACGAATCTTTCGTCGAGCGAGCGGTTGTATATGAATGTTAAATATGGAGCTATTTCATCAGCACACGTCAAATGGAACCTGACAGGTACACAGAGTGGATATCTACATCTATCCTCTGCAAATCACTGCGAAATGCGTGGCAAAAAGTACTTTTTATGGACCACATATTGTTTCTTCCAATACCATTCACACAAACAGCATGAGAAGAGTACTTTAAAGTCTCTGTGTAAATTTTTATTTGCCTAACTTTATCAGCGCTCTCGAGAGGTGTTTCTAAGCAATCTCTTCTGTAGACAAAACTGCTGTTTCCGTCCTAAAGAATCATAACCTGTCGTTGCCCCTCATTTGTTTTACCTAGAGCTGAGCCAATGAGGTCGTTCCTACTCATATCTCTACATGCTACTCCCAGAAAACTGTATGATATGACTGGCTTCAGTTACGATCTATTAATGCTGTAATGAAGGGTCATCGGGCCATACACACTAAGCCGCACGCATTTTGCAGGAACTGGAACATTTCTGGCCTATAAATTCATATCTGCAGTATCGGCAAGACCAGCATAGCTACTACGTCTAGAAAAACATTCACCACCGAGCTTTCTGAAGGGACTTTACCGTAGACTTTCAGTCCTAGGTAGCCTTGCCCGCCTGTCTGACCTTGCAGTAGTTCAGACTAACTGCAATTACGTTCAAGAATTGATGGGATGACAGTGTTTTAAGAGATTTTTGATCGGAAATACTCCGTTTTGCTCACAATTACCTCTCCGTCAAGAGAATACTGCAGGCTAATGCAATGATGCAGCACATTATCACGTCAGCTGCAAGTTACTTGTGTTGCGATCAAAGCCAGTCGTGAGTATTTAGGTAATAGTTTCTAGGAATTGTAGTTTTTTTCTTAGTAACATAAAATTTTACATTATCACTGAAACTTACATAACATTGGTGTAATATTCTACAACATTTATAATTTGTTACTCGAACCAGTTTTCGGCTGTTACGCCATCATCACGTACAAAGATAGGTACGTGGTGCAGTGAAATTTTGTTGGGTCAAAGGTTTTAAACTGGCGCATGTACAGAGTGCCTTCATTTCCAGAGATTAAAATGTTGATGTCAGAACAGGAATAAAATAAGCGAGGTTATGTCAGTGTAAATGTAATGAAAGATTATTTAACTAAGATAAGATACGTGACACATGAACTAATGAACTATAGACAAATTACAAGATTTGTACATAGAAGAACATAATTGAACAATAAGCTTTCGTGACATATTCAAAGATGTGCCTGAACAAAGTAATCTGGTCTTTAATAGATCATAAATTACAAACAGATGAGATATAATAGGGCTCTTAACCCGCCGACTCAAGAATGCAATAAATGGTGCACTATTCTATACCTCGAAAATGTCTCACTGGATGTAACAAGAAAGCTTAAATCCAGGAATGTAAAAACACGCTGCTGGACACTTTTTGCACAATGGAAAAAACAGCACCCCGGCTTTGGAAAAGAGTGGAATATATAAAATTACTTGTAATTGTGGCAAATTCTATACAGGTCCATCTGGCAGGGCAGTATACACACGCTTCAAGGAACACTACAGAAGTTGGAAACTGAGAAAATAAGACTCTACTTTTGCAGACCACCTGCTTAAAGAAGGCCATAGGTAGAAGGCGAAACATGAAGTATTACAGCACATCCACAAAGGAAGGAAGATCAACTGTCTCGAAATTATGGAAATTGACAAACACATGTCCATCAGCCCAAGCCTAGTACTGAATGACCAGACACAGTTCCTTTACTCACCACTTCTAACTGCAAATACTGCTCATAACCCCAACCAGTCCATGTTGTAAATTACCCCTCTTACTCACATCTCCACCTCCTTTATTTCAGTTACTATAATTTCTCTTGTTGTGTTAAATAAATTTGCTTTGCATAATCACAGCTGTAAGACTCACGCTATTATATCTCCTCTGTTTGTAATTTATGGTCAATTAAAGACAAGATTATTTTGTTCAGCCACATCTTTGGAATATTTCACCAAAGCCTATTCTTCAATTATGTTTTTCTAATGTTATAATTTGTCTATTGTTAATGTGTCACCTATTTTATATTGTTAAATAATCTTACTCCGCATTTACACTGAAATAACCTCCCTTGTTTTATTCCTGTTCTAACATTAACATTTTCATCTCTGGAAATGAAGATATTCTGTACATGCTCTAGTTTAAAATCTTTGACCCAACACAATTTCGCTGGACCACATACTTTTCTTTGTACCTGCCGATCACGTAACAGCCGAAAACCGGTTCAGGTAACAAATAATAAATATTGTGGAATATTACAGCAGTGTTGTGTGCGTTTCATTCATTACGTACAAAATATCGGGTGATCAAAAAGTATAAATTTGAAAACTTAATAAACCACGGAATAATGTAGATAGAGAGGTAAAAATTGACACACATGCTTGGAATGAGATGGGGTTTTATTAGAACAAAAAAAAAAAACAAAGTTCACAAAATCTCCGACAGATGGCGCTGGACAGCAAAACGTCACTGACTGCGCATGACAATCGTGTATAAAAGGAGCTGTAATGAGAGAGAGAATCAGATGCGCCAGCAGTCGCAGCATGGTGACGTTACCTGAAAAGACACTTTTAGTGAAGCTGTATTATCAGAATAGGGAATGTGCTAGTTCAGCGTTACGATCCTATCGGCATAGGAAGGGGATTCGAACGGGTAAAGGTCCGTTGACAAATACAGATGTGGCGAGAATGATTTCGAAGTTCGAAGCCACGGGTTGTTTAGACGATAGACCCCGTAGTGGCCGACCGATCACAAGGCATAATGCTGCTGATACAGTTCAGGAAGGAATGGAGACGGTAGCGGGTTCGTCTATGCACGGGGAAGTTAGCGCTCGTGCAGTCGCACGTCGCACCGGCATTCCATACACTACTGTTTGGTTGGCACTGAGGCGTACCCTCCGATGCTATCCGTACAAAATCCATCGGCATCATGAACTGTTACCTGGCGATTTAGTGAAGCGGAGGGCATTTGCGGTGTGGGCGTTTCAAAAGATGGCGGAAGATGACGATTGGTTGAGTAACGTGTTGTGGACCGATGAGGCTCATTTCACCCTCCGAGGATCTGTCAACGCCCACAACTGCAGAATTTGGGTTACCGAAAATCCTAGAACAGTCGTGGAAACTCCATTGCACGACGAGAAAGTGACGGTATGGGTTGAATTTACCACATCTACCGTTATCGGGCCTTTTTTTTCTTTGAGGAAATGCGTGATTCTGGTTTCGTAACTGCTACCTTGACGGGTCAGAGGTACGCCGATATTTTACAGAATCGCATCATTCCCAGCCTGGCTGATAAACACCTCCTGGAACGTACGATGTTTATGCAGGATGGCGCTCCACCCCACATTGCTAGACGCGTGAAAGATCTCTTGCGCGCTTCGTTTGGTGATGATCGTGTGCTCAGCCGCCACTTTCGTCATGCTTGGCCTCCCAGGTCCCCAGACCTCAGTCCGTGCGATTATTGGCTTTGGGGTTACCTGAAGTCGCAAGTGTATCGTAATCGACCGACATCTCTAGGGATGCTGAAAGACAACATCCGACGCCAGTGCCTCACCATAACTCCGGACATGCTTTACAGTGCTGTTCACAACATTATTCCTCGACTACAGCTATTGTTGAGGAATGATGGTGGACATATTGAGCATTTCCTGTAAAGAACATCATCTTTGCTTCGTCTTACTTTGTTATGCTAGTTATTGCTATTCTGATCAGATGAAGCGCCGTCTGTCGGACATTTTTTTGAACTTTTGCATTTTTTTGGGTCTAATAAAACCCCATGTCATTCCAAGCATGTGTGTCAATTTGTACCTCTCTATCAACATTATTCCGTGATTTATTCAGTTTTCAAATTTATACTGACTTTTTGATCACTCGGTATTCTTCCAAGAACCGACGCAGGATGTAAAATTTTATAGTTGTTCAACTGCGCTGTACCACCTGAAAGTTATGGCCGAAAGGAATTACATGTTTTCGTCCTTAAGCAATGCAAACTACGAGAATAGAAGGTTTCGCGCCAGTAAATTGTCCCGGAAGTAGGCGTTAGAGTAGAGAAAATTTAAAGGTCCGCAAAGATTAGAATACGCAAAACATATTATGGAGACTAACATGGGTGCATAAGTAATACAGAAGTGGTAATATAATATGATATAGATAGATGGAGAACGGCATAAAACTGGCCACAAGCCAGAATAAAATAAATGCCATGTTTCACGGATGACAATTGTGTACTCTTGTGCTGCGCCGGTCTACTGGAACGACAGAGTCGTTGTCGCCGCTGCCGTTTGCGGCTCGGTCTACGCTCGCGCCACTCACTTGTGCCATTTGAGAGCCGCACCACGTAGGCAGCGCTCGGCGGTTACGGCCTTTGCGAGAACTGGTAGGCAAAGGACACGTGGCGCCTGGAATAGCAGCCCAGCTGCGCAGGGGTCGCCGCCCAACGCTGACGCCAGGAACTCGAAACGCCTCCGCTTGTGGCCGATGACCTGACGCGTCGTAGCTCAAAGTATCGACAGTCATCAAACGCGGCAGTGACGCACGGAGAGCTACTCGCATGGTCGGATCCTGAATTTAAAAGGAAATTCTACTCTGAAGGGCCAAAGAAACTGGTACGCCCGCCTAATACCGTGTAGGGCCCCCGCGAGCACGCAGAAGTGCCGCAACACGACGTGGCATGGACTCGGCTAATGTCTGAAGTAGTGCAGAAGGGAACTGACACCATGAATCCTGCATGGCTGTCCATAAATCCGTAAGAGTACGAGGGGGTGGAGATCTCTTCTGAACAGCACGTTGCAAGGCACCCCAGATATGCTCAATAATGTTCATGTCTGGGGAGTCTGGAGCCACGCTGTACCAATTGTGGACGTGTGGGGTGTCGCATTGTCGCGCTGCAATTGCTCAAGTCCGTCGGAATGCACAATGGACGTGAATAGGTGCAGGTGATCAGACAAGACGCTTACGTACGTGTCACCTGTCAGAGTCGTATGTAGACGTATCAGGGGTCCCATATCACTCCAACTTCATATGCCCCACATCATTACAGAGACTCCACCAGCTTGAACAGCCACGTTTCATGCAGGGTCCCTGGATTCATGAGGTTGTCTCCATACCCGTACACGTCCATCCACGCGATAAAATTTGACACGAGACTCGTCCGACCAAGCAACATGTTTCCAGTCATCAACAGTCCAATGTCGGTGTTTAGGGGCCCAGGCGAGGCCTGTCGCGCAGTCATCAAGGCTCCGAAAGTCCATATCGATTATGTTTCGTTGAATGCTTCGCACGCTGACACTTGCTGATGGCCCGGCATTAAAATCTGCAGCAATTTGCGAAAGTGTTGCACTTCTGTCACGTTGCACGATTCTCTTAAGTCGTCATTCGTCCCGTTCTTGCCGGATCTTTTTCCGGGTGCAGCGATGTCGGAGATTTGATGTTTTACCGGATTCCTGCTATTCACAATACACTCGTGAAATGGTCGTGTCTGACAATCCCTACTTCATCACTACATCAGAGATGCTGTGTCCCATCCCTCGTGCGCCGACTACGACTCCACGTTCAAACTCACTTAAATCTTGATAATCTGCCATTGTAGCAACAGCAACCGATCAAACAGCTCCGCCAGACACTTGTTGTCTTACATAAGTGTTGCCGACCGCAGTGCCATATTCTGCCTCTTTACATATCCCTGTATTTGAATACACATGCCTATAATAGTTTCTTTAGCTCTTCAGTGCATAAGCGCATTTTTCATATGCCACTGCCGTATATAAGACACGAAAACTGGGAGGGACAGTACTGGAAACTGCGTTCTCATGTGTTATCTCTGATGCAACGATATCGTGGTGCCATTGTTCAACACCACAATCCTCGTCCACACATAGGATATGTCTCTTTGAATGGTCTGCGCGATGTTGAGGTACTTCCGTGCACAGCAAGAGCCCCAGATCTGTCCGCAATAGAACACGTGTGGTATCAGCTCGGATATAGCCCCGTCCCACTGCCACTATCCAAAACATCATGGACCAGTTACAACGGTTGTGAATCAGCTTTTTCGTCACGAGACGAAAGTACTTTCGTTCGGACATAACTGTGGGTTCTTTGAATGCTCTGGGAGAACGCTCGTCAAACTAGAGTACTTGAAATATGAGTTCTATTTATTACATAAATCAATGAAAGATTTACTTAATTTTAACACAGTTCTTTGCCAACGGAGTACTGGACAATTTACAGCTGTCATTGACTAGCTAAGCATCACTTGCAGTAATTAATAAACTGCTCTCTTGCAGTACAAAATGCAGCACTTAGTAAAGAACAGTTCGTTAGAAACTGTTAACAACTCGCTGGTCGTACACTTTGATGCTGACTCCTTTAGATAACGTCAGCGACTCGGCAGAGCGCTTCCTTGCTCGAATCTACACTCCTGGAAATGGAAAAAAGAACACATTGACACCGATGTGTCAGACCCACCATACTTGCTCCGGACACTGCGAGAAGGCTGTACAAGCAATGATCACACGCACGGCACAGCGGACACACCAGGAACCGCGGTGTTGGCCGTCGAATGGCGCTAGCTGCGCAGCATTTGTGCACCGCCGCCGCCAGTGTCAGCCAGTTTGCCGTGGCATACGGAGCTCCATCGCAGTCCTTAACACTGGTAGCATGCCGCGACAGCGTGGACGTGAACCGTATGTGCAGTAGACGGACTTTGAGCGAGGGCGTATAGTGGGCACGCGGGAGGCCGGGTGGACGTACCGCCGAATTGCTCAACACGTGGGGCGTGAGGTCTCCACAGTACATCGATGTTGTCGCCAGTGGTCGGCGGAAGGTGCACGTGCCCGTCGACCTGGGACCGGACCGCAGCGACGCACGGATGCACGCCAAGACCGTAGGGTCCTACGCAGTGCCGTAGGGGACCGCACCGCCACTTCCCAGCAAATTAAGGACACTGTTGCTCCTGGGGTATCGGCGAGGACCATTCGCAACCGTCTCCATGAAGCTGGGCTACGGTCCCGCACACCGTTAGGCCGTCTTCCGCTCACGCCCCAACATCGTGCAGCCCGCCTCCAGTGGTGTCGCGACAGGCGTGAATGGAGGGACGAATGGAGACGTGTCGTCTTCAGCGATGAGAGTCGCTTCTGCCTTGGTGCCAATGATGGTCGTATGCGTGTTTGGCGCCGTGCAGGTGAGCGCCACAATCAGGACTGCATACGACCGAGGCACACAGGGCCAACACCCGGCATCTTGGTGTGGGGAGCGATCTCCTACACTGGCCGTACACCACTGGTGATCGTCGAGGGGACACTGAATAGTGCACGGTACATCCAAACCGTCATCGAACCCATCGTTCTACCATTCCTAGACCGGCAAGGGAACTTGCTGTTCCAACAGGACAATGCACGTCCGCATGTATCCCGTGCCACCCAACGTGCTCTAGAAGGTGTAAGTCAACTACCCTGGCCAGCAAGATCTCCGGATCTGTCCTCCATTGAGCATGTTTGGGACTGGATGAAGCGTCGTCTCACGCGGTCTGCACGTCCAGCACGAACGCTGGTCCAACTGAGGCGCCAGGTGGAAATGGCATGGCAAGCCGTTCCACAGGACTACATCCAGCATCTCTACGATCGTCTCCATGGGAGAATAGCAGCTTGCATTGCTGCGAAAGGTGGATATACACTGTACTAGTGCCGACATTGTGCATGCTCTGTTGCCTGTGTCTAAGTGCCTGTGGTTCTGTCAGTGTGATCATGTGATGTATCTGACCCCAGGAATGTGTCAATAAAGTTTCCCCTTCCTGGGACAATGAATTCACGGTGTTCTTATTTCAATTTCCAGGAGTGTATATTGACCTCCAGTGCGAAGGCGCTGGAGAGGTACAGCGTGGTCCTCAGGAGCGGCTTACATCTACATCTACATCCATACTCCGCAAGCCACCTGACGGTGTGTGGCGGAGGGTACTTTGAGTACCTCTATCGGTTCTCCCTTCTATTCCAGTCTCGTATTGTTCGTGGAATGAAAGATTGTCGGTATGCCTCTGTGTGGGCTCTAATTTCTCTGATTTTATCCTCATGGTCTCTTCGCGAGATATACGTAGGCGGGAGCAATATACTGCTTGACTCCTCGGTGAAGGTATGTTCTCGAAACTTCAACAAAAGTCCTTACCGAGCTACTGGGCGTCTCTCCTGCAGAGTCTTCCACTGGAGTTTATCTATCATCTCCGTAATGCTTTCGCGATTACTAAATGATCCTGTAACGAAGCGCGCTGCTCTCCGTTGGATCTTCTCTATCTCTTCTATCAACCCTATCTGGTACGGATCCCACACTGCTGAGCAGTATTCAAGCAGTGGGCGAACAAGTGTACTGTAACCTACTTCCTTTGTTTTTGGATTGCATTTCCTTAGGATTCTTCCAATGAATCTCAGTCTGGCATCTGGTTTACCGACGATCAACTTTATATGATCATTCCATTTTAAATCACTCCTGCTGCCTACTCGCCGGCCGAAGTGGCCGTGCGGGTCTAGGCGCTGCAGTCTGGAACGGCGAGACCGCTACGGCGGCAGGTTCTAATCCTGCCCCCGTCATGGACATGTGTGATGTCCTTAGGTTAGTTAGGTTTAAGTAGTTCTAAGTTTTAGGGGACTAATGACCTCAGAAGTTGAGTCCCATAGTGCTCAGAGCCATTTGAACCAATGCCTACTCCCAGATAATTTATTGAATTAACTGCTTCCAGTTGCTGACCTGCCATATTGTAGCTAAATGATAAAGGATCTTTCTTTCTATGTATTCGCAGTACATTACACGTGTCTAGATTACCGTAAGTCGTTGCGGATTGCAGCGAGCCCTCGCTAACGTCTATTGTATCGATTTGCGTTGCCGACTCTGGAGTGGCTCTGCGGCCTCCTCACGACACAATATCTATATGACACCCTCCCCAACCGAATGAGTGCATGTATCCAGGCCACCAGGGTTAAGTGGGCTCATATTGACAAGTTCTTCGTAAATGTGAATAGATTTTGTAATCACTGAAATAACATAACACAGCTTGTCAACAGGTGATGTTTGATTTCGTTTCCCCCTCTTCTTCTGGGTGATCCACTGTTTTGTAATAGAGTATATCCGGATAAAATTGGCTCAGGCGAAGACTGCTTTCTTCGAAAAAGAGATTTAGTGTGGTACCAGATATTGATATGGAGCAGAGAAGCAGGCTCTGAGAGACATGGGTGGCACATAACATCGTATGGAAGTGAAACGTGGACCATAGGAAATCCGCAGAAGAAGAAACTGGGAACATATGAAATGTGGTGCCGTCAAAGAATGTTAAAAATTAACTGGACAGTTAAAAGTATGAAATCAAGTACAAAAAGATTAGGCGAGGAAAGAGGTCTATGGGAGACCGTTACTGAACTAAAGGACAGCTCTGTAGGACATTCGCTGTGACGTCCAGGATTAGGTACTTGGCGATTTAAGGAATAGTAGAGGGGGAAACTAGATGGACACAAAAAACAGAATTTTCTAAACAGATTGCGGAGGTTGTTGGGGGTATTGGTAACATAGGGATGAGAGGCTTGACACAAGACAGAGAACAGCATCAAATCAGTTGAAAGACTGCTGTCATAAAGAAATGGTGTACATCTTCTCTCCTGAGCAACTTAATTAGAGACAAGTTCTGGCTGGAGGGAGCCAGTTTCTGTCGTCATGGAATACTCACTAGACATAGTGCATTAGGGAAGCCCGGTAGGCGTACTCTTAAGTTTTTTTATTTGTTTTACCCACAGGTCACACAGAGGATATCATTATCGTCTCCGACTTGTTACCAAATTACCTTCAGATGATTTGTTGGAAAAGGTGTGTAGTAAAATACTGGGAGACTGAATTACAAATCAAATTAACTTCTACACACAGGCACACGTACCGTTATATTACGTGGTAAGTAGTCAACTGAATAGGCTCGGAGAGGCGCTAGGAATTTAAAATCTCCAATTACCAGAGCGCAGATACCTGCGGCGTGGTCAGAAAGTCTGAACAGCTTGCAAGGGTATTGCAGGGTAGGTTGTGCTCAAAAATAATTGTGAAGAAAAAAATTCGATGCGTTGCACCTTTTCCAAATTAATTAGTGCTGAAGTCAGCGAATCAGGCGATTGCACGTGCGAAGTCAAGGGGTCCGCCAGATACAGTTATTATCAATTGTTCTCATAGTGTAGATGATGGCGCAAGAGACTGTTCAGTCTTTGGTTCTGGTTCGATCCTAACTACCGTGCCAGATCCAATTTTCGTATCGTTCTCTTGTTCGGTTTTCAGAAAATGAAATGAGTTTGGAAACACCGGCTCTGGCGGGCCGCTTGAATCCGCCCGCGCAATGCCTGTATTAGCCTTCAGTGCTAATTCACTCGGAAACGGAGCGACGCATCGAATTTTGTTCTTGACAGTTATTACCTTGTAATATACTTACAACCTTTTAAGACTGTTTCTAACCATCCTGTAAACAGGGAGATTCAAAATATTGCCCACAAGTTGAAGAACGTGATACAGCAGCCTAAATATAACTTTGGAATAGAAACTTGTGGTCTTCGAAGAAATCCTGAGCAACTGAAAGCGAAACTTATGGTCTTGGAAGTAATCCTGAGCCACTGAAAACTCTCAAAAGAAAGTAACAAGGACAGTTAATAGCACGTACCTACCGTTCAACAAAGATTATCTCCCGTTTGCTCAACAACGTCGTAAGTTACAGGAGGTGTTCAAAATGGCGGCCACAGCATTCAGTACGGGCACAATGTCTTGGTAGGACATTCTAGCGTACTCTACAAAGTACAACAGGCATCGGACAAACCTCATCAGACGCTACCGTTTGCCTGGCGGGAAGTGCTGTTTCTTCAGTGCCACGTAGACGAGGCTTTTGACGTGTCTCTCCACAAAAAAAAGAACAGAGTGCATCAGATCAAGGGAGCGAGGTGGTGATGCAATGGGACCTCCCCTACCCATTCACTGCCTGGGGTATATGGCATTGTGACGTCACGTACTTGCACAGAGAAGTGTCCAGTTACTCCACCTAGTTGCATCCACATCTGACCACGAAACAGCACAGTACCTGTGCTGGACTTATGGTGCGCGTGCCTTGACTGTCCTTGTTGCTCCTGGCACTCCAAAGCTTCCACTGGCACACGATTTCGACTCCTCTGTCAGCTCCCTTAATTTGTGTGCAACATTTCGAATTACTCTGTACAGTAGCTTAACCCTTTGACTGCCAACGGGACGTTTGTGTACCACGATTGGTTACCAGAGAACCAACTGGAATTTGTTGCTTTTTGTTGTTATGTATCAATGTCCCGCTGGTAAAGAGAAAGAAGCCTATTAGTGATTAGCGGAGTTTTTATAATTACATGTTGGACCTGCAGATTGTGCTGTTATCAAGTTCCACTGTTAACCATTGTCACCCTACTGTCACATCGAAGTAGTTCGCACCTGCAGGTAGGCAATCCAATTACCAGATTCGCAAAGCCGGCTGCCTTTGTGCCTTCCCGAACACATCGGTTTAACTACTTGCTCCCACGAATTGATGTTTGTCACATCACAAACGAAGCCCATACTGACCTCCTGGAGTATGAGTTACAAACTTAGAGAAATGCTCTGCACATTGATGGTTCTTATAATTCTGCACAGACGTCTTCTGAAACCCTGGAGGTACTTATGAATAACCGCGTTTATCTTACTCTCCCCCCCCCCCCCCTCCAACCCATTTTGAAAACGAAAAGGTGGGACGTATTCTTCTCATATTCTTGCTTCTGACTAAGACATTATTCAGAATAACCATACATTACTGTTCTAGAAATAAAATTATAGTCAAAGGGTTCAAGAATTTAAATTGATTTGTAATTTATTTTCCTAGTATTTTACTAATCCCCTTTATTCTTTTTGTGGTAGAACAGTTGACATAGACTGGGTAATAAGTCGAAACCGGCAGCGATACCATTTGAATGAAGGGAATAGAATGGTTCGGCGCATCACGAGATTGCGGTGTCGAACTCGTACTGGCTCTCTATGTGTGCATAGACACCCCACAAGTCACTGCACAGTGCATGACGAAGGGCGCATCGTTCCAGAATTACAGACTTTTGTTTCCTATTCCAATTTATTGAGAGAGGGGTAAGTGACCATCTGCAGGGTGTCCCAGAAATTTCGTGACAGACTTCAAGGGGTTATACAGTGTTTCTTGAGGAACAAATCGAGGATAGGAACCCGTGTCCGGAAACTTCATGCAACGAGTCTACAGAGAGTTATAGGCGCCGGCGCCTGCCGCTAGGCAACCCCTTCAGCAGCAAACACGGCTCTGTACGCTGACGGACCGCAGCCAGAACGTTTCGCTTTGACGCCGTTGTGCGCGTTGGATCCAGCTTCGATAAATCTCCGTCAGTTGTGGGTGTCACTCCCGAGGTCATGGATGAAGATGGCTCCCAACGCTCTCGGTTTGTTGTCAGGTCCATGCTATGGTGCGTCGGCGTCATAAAGGTGAAAGTGTGTAATACAAGCTGTTAGGTAAGTGCATCGGTTCAGTTGCTTGTGAGCGTTTTCTAGGCGCGGTACTCGTCCTGCTCTCGTGCGGATGGCATCGATAAAAGTGCCACTGCAGAGTCATTTCCTCCCTCATCTCTGTCCGACTGATTTACTGCCCCTCTGTCTCAAACGAATCTATGAAAACAGCGCCCAGTTAAATTTGCGCCCAACCAGAAATCTGTGAAATCTGCGCCGAATACCTACTCCCTTTGTGTCACGGCTTACCTGCGCCTAGACCATCCTAATCGCTCTAAACTACCTGCTCCCCGGACACGGTAGAACTGCGTCCCGACAAGCTCCTCTACCACTGTCACAACAAACAGCCCTATTACCACTCTATCTGTCGTAAAGTTGACATCCTGCGACTTGTGTATTTCTTTCACAATAGTTCCCATACGGAAGTTTCAACGACCATACAGACTGACGTTTACGCAGTGTTGCAGCTAGATAGTTTGGCACCTGGTGCAGACTTTTAATTCGCCATTCCTCCCCTCCCCCACCCTCACCCCCTAATTACCAACCTCCCGAACGTATAAAATACAACGTTTGTGTGTAAGAGTTTTTTCATATGCGTGACTAAGTAATCAAAGTACGGTGTGATTATAAATGAATATCGGGGTTTTAACGCTTTATAATATTTATTGCATTAAACTTACAGTTATAAATGATACGTCAAATGAAAGAGCAACTCAAACAGTTTTACAAAGAACCTCACTGGCATAGCAAAGTACGCGATTGGTTGAACTTCACTTTATCCAATCGCTGGGTAGACCGCAAGGGGCCCAATCACAGGGCTTGCTTTGCATGGCCTCCACTTTCACCCGACCTAACGACGTGCGATTTTTTCCTTTGGCTCTCCGCTACCAGCAGACCTCCCTGAATTAAAAACCGGATTGAAGCAGCTGTTGCTAGAATCACTGAAGACACACTTATCAACGTTCGGTAAGAACTCAGCTATAAACTTGATGTGTGCCGTGTGACTAATGGTGCTCACAGTGAACATTTATAAAGTTCTTAGTAAAACTGTTTGAGTTGCTCTTTCATTTGACACATCATTTATAACTGAAATCTTAATGTAATAAATATTATAAATCGTTAAAACCCCGATATTCGTTTATAAACACCCTGTATAACGGCTAACTGCTTCGCAAACAGATTTTGTGGATGAAAACGAATAAGTATAACGCATTAAAAAACACACACAGTTGAACTCATTATTAAGGAAGCAGAACAAGTAACCAAAGATCTCCTTGGTGACGGGTGACCAGCATGTAGCTTAGAATTTCTTCCTTCTTTTTCGGATACAAATTTTGAAATTGCCTCATCAGTATCGATGTCTTTGGCTATTCCACTTTTTTTGTGACTGCTAAATTAGACAGTCGCCCTTTACTCACAGTGGATCCAAGATAATTCGTAATTAATCTGACTTTTTAAAGAAAAAGTTCTCTTACATAACGCCATCGAAACACTAACCGTAACGCCAAAAATAAGTTTGGAACAGTTTAGGAAAAAAAAATCTTCTTAGTAGTGAGCATCTGGTACGCCTTCCATGGTTTTGCAACATGTATCGATTTCTTGTAGAAAGCTGTCGGTAACCTCTTAAAAATGACCTTCTCAGTTCGCAGCGTTCTATATTCTATGGCTTCAAAATACGAGCTCGCAAACTTCTAGGTAGCGTCCCTCAGCTTTTCTACATGCCGGGCCAGGGGATCAGTGGACCCTTCCTCGACCCTTCCTGGGCGCAAATTTGAATGGACTCAAATTTCAGTGGGCGCAGTTTTCAGCACACCGTCACAAACATCGATGAGCTGTCAGACTGTAACCTTGCTTTTTATCAACAGTTGTTAAGCGAGCACCATTGAAACAGAATTCATCTGTGAGAGCAATCTGCTTTCTGGACAAATTGTACATAACCTTTAGCTCCACGTATTTCATCCCAGCTACTTTCATAATTTCAAACGGTTTATTCTACACTCCTGGAAATGGAAAAAAGAACACATTGACACCGGTGTGTCAGACCCACCATACTTGCTCCGGACACTGCGAGAGGGCTGTACAAGCAATGATCACACGCACGGCACAGCGGACACACCAGGAACCGCGGTGTTGGCCGTCGAATGGCGCTAGCTGCGCAGCATTTGTGCACCGCCGCCGTCAGTGTCAGCCAGTTTGCCGTGGCATACGGAGCTCCATCGCAGTCTTTAACACTGGTAGCATGTCGCGACAGCGTGGACGTGAACCGTATGTGCAGTTGACGGACTTTGAGCGAGGGCGTATAGTGGGCATGCGGGAGGCCGGGTGGACGTACCGCCGAACTGCTCAACACGTGGGGCGTGAGGTCTCCACAGTACATCGATGTTGTCGCCAGTGGTCGGCGGAAGGTGCACGTGCCCGTCGACCTGGGACCGGACCGCAACGACGCACGGATGCACGCCAAGACCGTAGGATCCTACGCAGTGCCGTAGGGGACCGCACCGCCACTTCCCAGCAAATTAGGGACACTGTTGCTCCTGGGGTATCGGCGAGGTCCATTCGCAACCGTCTCCATGAAGCTGGGCTACGGTCCCGCACACCGTTAGGCCGTCTTCCGCTCACGCCCCAACATCGTGCAGCCCGCCTCCAGTGGTGTCGCGACAGGCGTGAATGGAGGGACGAATGGAGACGTGTCGTCTTCAGCGATGAGAGTCGCTTCTGCCTTGGTGCCAATGATGGTCGTATGCGTGTTTGGCGCCGTGCAGTTGAGCGCCACAATCAGAACTGCATACGACCGAGGCACACAGGGCCAACACCCGGCATCATGGTGTGGGGAGCGATCTCCTACACTGGCCGTACACCACTGCTGATCGTCGAGGGGACACTGAATAGTGCACGGTACATCCAAACCGTCATCGAACCCATCGTTCTACCATTCCTAGACCGGCAAGGGAACTTGCTGTTCAGCCAGGACAATGCACGTCCGCATGTATCCCGTGCCACCCAACGTGCTCTAGAAGGTGTAAGTCAACTACCCTGGCCAGCAAGATCTCCGGATCTGTCCCCCATTGAGCATGTTTGGGACTGGATGAAGCGTCGTCTCACGCGGTCTGCACGTCCAGCACGAACGCTGGTCCAACTGAGGCGCCAGGTGGAAATGGCATGGCAAGCCGTTCCACAGGACTACATCCAGCATCTCTACGATCGTCTCCATGGGAGAATAGCAGCCTGCATTGCTGCGAAAGGTGGATATACACTGTATTAGTGCCGACATTGTGCATGCTCTGTTGCCTGTGTCTATGTGCCTGTGGTTCTGTCAGTGTGATCATGTGATGTATCTGACCCCAGGAATGTGTCAATAAAGTTTCCCCTTCCTGGGACAATGAATTCACGGTGTTCTTATTTCAATTTCCAGGAGTGTAGTCAACAATGTCAAAAGTTTTCTCTAAATATACAAATGTTTGTTGGAACACGTGAGGCAATACTGACCCTACGACTTATCTCAGAAGATAGATTAAGGAAAGGCGAACCTACGTTTCTAGCATCTGTAGACTTAGAGAAAGCTTTTGACAATGTTGACTGGAATACTCTCTTTCAAATTCTGAAGGTGGCAGGGGTAAAATACAGGGAGCGAAAGGCTATTTACAATTTGTACAGAAACCAGATGGCAGTTATAAGAGTCGAGGGGTATGAAAGGGAAGCAGTGGTTGGGAAGGGAGTGAGACATGGTTGTAGCCTATCCCCGATGTTATTCAATCTGTGTATTGAGCAAGCAGTAAAGGAAACAAAAGAAAAATTAGGAATAGGAATTAAAACCCATGGAGAAGAAATAAAAACTTTGAGGTTCGCCGATGATATTGTAATTCTGTCCGAGACAGCAAAGTACCTGGAAGAGCAGCTGAACGGAATGGACAATGTGTTGAAAGGAGGATATAAGATGAACATCAACAAAAGCAAAACAAGGATAATGGAATGTAGTCGAATTAAATTGGGTGATGCTGAGGGAATTAGTGTCAGGAAGTCGTTTCTGAAAGTATTTGTATAGAGTGTAGCCATGTATGGAAGTGAAACATGAACGATAAATAGTTTGAACAAGAAGAGAATAGAAGCTTTCGAAATGTGGTGCTACAGAAGAATGCTGAAGATTAGCTGGATAGATCACATAACTAATGAGGAAGTATTGAATAGGATTGGGGAGAAGAGAAATTTGTGGCACAACTTGACTAGAAGAAGGGATCGCTTGGTAGGACATGTTCTGAGGCATCAAGGAATCACAAATTCAGCATTGGAGGGCAGCGTGGAGGGTAAAAATCGTAGAGGGAGACCAAGAGATGAATACACTAAGCAGATTCAGAAGGATGTAGGTTGCAGTAGGTACTAGGAGATGAAGAAGATTGCACAGAATAGAGTAGCATGGAGAGCTGCATCAAAGCAGTTTCTGGACTGAAGACCACAACAACAAGAACAACAACAACATACAAATGTTAGGAACGTACGTTAACTTTCTTCCATTACGAGACAAATAAGAAACAGTAGCTTAAAAGTCCCCTCTGGACTGTAACCCAGTTATACCTGTGCCGCGCACTCCTCTTTTTCTGCCTGTGACTGACTGTATTACTGCAGCTGGAACGGTACGACAGATAATTATCTCCAGGTATTTGTCTCCCAGCGCCGCCCAAACACACAAAAAAACAAGGAGAAAACAAGGTGCATTAGCTGCCTCATTAATGACGTAATTACAGACTACAGCAGAACAGATTCCCGTCCTCTCCGCTTACCACGTATAGACATAATAATGAATGTCGTCCTCCCTTCCAAGAATCATTACAAGGGAGACGCAGCAGGCCCCATCACTCGGCGCGATTAGACTGCGCAGTTGCTCTATAAATGCCTCGGATGAGATTACTCGTGTGCTGGTGGGACGATATTTACACGTGCGGTTAATTTCCGACGTCGAGAGGAGCACTAAAATGGCACCACCCGGTACTACGTTTAAAGCACCAATCTCGTGTGGGAGACAGCTGATTTAGATTCTGCACGGGTTCGATCGACCACATCTAAAGATTGTCCGAGTGGTCCCTTGAACATTTTATAATTATGTATCTTTATTGATGGTCCATCACCTAGCTAACTAAATGAATCGTTTATATCACTTTTTGAAGCAAGACGTGCAAAAACATTTTTAATCTTATTTCTTAAAGTACCTGGTATGCACTTGTGACAATCTGTAGACTGACGACCATTCTAGGATACTGCATTACGCTGCAGCTGTTACTTTTAAGAGCTAACTCTAAGTTAATTATTACTCGCTGATCCATTAAAACTACCCATTAAACCGCCCTCCACCTAATATTCTAATAAAAAGTCAAATTATAATAAAAGCAATCTAATAATAATAGTAATAAGAGATAAGAGGGAATGGAAAGAAGAATAGAAAGGAGAAAAAAAAAACAAAGAAATCTGTCAATTATTACAAAACTTTGTGTATGAACAACAAGTACCGTGACAGTTTTTAAGTGACCTTATGTAATCTCAATGGCTAGGGTATTCTACGAACTGTTTCCTCTTTGCTCTTGCTTTAAGGGCCTCGTCGATCCGAAAGCAAGTCGACTATGTACCGGAGAAGTTTCCGTTTCACCAGTTGAGTGGTAGACAAGGTACTGAATATCCATTCTCCGCCGGCCGGAGTGGCCGAGCGGTTCTAGGCGCTTCAGTTCGGAACCGCGCTGCTGCTACGGTCGCAGGTTCGAATCTTGCCTCGGGCATGGATGTGTGTGATGTCCTTAGGTTAGTTAGGTGTAAGTAGTTCCAAGTTCTAGAGGACTGATGACCTCAGAAGTTAAGTCCCATACTGCTTTGAGCCATTTGAACCATTTTTACCCATTCTCCTCCTCAGACACGGCTTCTGGTCCGAAGACGACTCGGTTTCGGGAACGAAGACAAGCTGACGGCTAACTGGACCTATTTCCCTTCATCCCTTTCCTGATATCGGGCCGTTCCCTTCCCCCTAACACGTGACACCTTTCTGCTCTGCACACGCATCAGTTGGTCAGCATACTTTCCGTTGGCTGCCTGTGAGACGAAGCATCCAAATTTCTCTTCCTGACGCACTACCTCGTACACAGAAGTGCCCTGAAACTGCTGTCTCTCTTCTGCCATCAAGGACTCATAAATTGGGCGTTCCAGTAGAATGTAGTCAGGTGTACCTATGGATCCACAGTTAAAGATGGGTTACTCTATTTTATAGATTTTACATAGATAATTTGGGTTGGACCATGTCCTGGCAGATAGTGCACAAGGTCAGCGTTTCGTTGAACGTGAGCCATATCGACTCTCTCCCTGATATGTGATAAGAAAATATGTCCGCCTTCTAGTGAGAGGAGGGTCCCAACTCTACTGTCACAAATCCTCATTACAATCTAATCAGTGCCTTTCGATTCGTCTTAATATCTGACCTACGATTTCATGGCCCATAGGCCCTGAGGACGACTCAGATTCCCACAGTGCCACAAAAAGGAAACTGTTCCATGCTCCCTCAAAGGATACCTCCGATGAGACCATTGTCACCCAAGCGAATTGGAACTTTCTTTAGAGAAGTACGAGGACCATAGCCAAAGTTATCTCCAACTTCCGTTAGCACGATAAGCAGTAGGGGGGGGGGGGGGGGACGGTCACTCCGCTGACTGACGCAACAGAAGCACGGGGTCCCTGGTTCGGTTTCCGGCGGGGTCAGGGATTTTCACCTGCCTCGAGATGACTGGGTGTTCGTGTTCTCCTCATCATTTCATCATCATTCATGAAAGTGGCGATATTGGACTGAGCAAAGGTTGGCAATTCGTACGGGTGCTGATAACCGCGCAACTGAACGCCGCACAAACCAAACTTCATCATCACGCAACAGATCAGTGTAGTTAGAGGTGTGACAGTGAGCAAGACACACTACTTCACCTTCGTCGACGGTAGCCCATCAAAATGAGCGTTACGACTAAAAATCCCACTAAATGTGTTAATCTCTTTACGGAGGACTTTGAGGAGAAAGCACTTGAGTCTGCTGCTTTAAAGCCTACGGTCTTCTGGCGGTACGTAGATGATACTTTTGTTGCATGGCCTCATGGCAGACAGTAACTGGAGAAATTCCTTCATCACTTAAACTCATTACATGAGAACATCAAATTTACGATGGACATTGAAAAAGAGGGCTCTTTACCATTTCTAGACGTGCTAGTACGCCGTAAAAATGATGGGTCATTAGGACATTCTGTGTACAGGAAACCGACTCACACAGATCTGTATCTCCAGGCGTCAAGCTGCCATCACCCAGCACAAACAGTCGGTGTTCTCAGTACCTTAATACATCGAGCGCATATAACATCGGATGATGAAAACCTCCACGCAGAATTAGAACACTTGGAGAAGGTTTTTAAAGAGAATGGCTACACTTCTCGCCAAATAAGGAAGGCCATGCGCAACTATCATAACAAGAAGCAACGCACTGAGGACGCAGATGACGACTTTAAATCAACTGCGTTCCTTCCATACGCCGGGAATGTGTCGTCGAAAATAGGCCGATTACTGAAGAAAAATAAAATCAAGGTTATCTTCCGTCCACCAGCAAAGAACCGGGCACTGGTTGGATCCGTTGAAGACGATTTACAACTGAAGAAAGCAGGCGTCTACAAAATTCCCTGTGAATGTGGCTCTGCGTATATTGGCCAGACGACAAGAACTGTCCATGAACGATGTATAGAACATGAAAGATACACCCGTCTGCGGCAACCGTCAAAATCGGCAGTAGCAGAGCACTGTATTTCTTTGGGACATTCAATGGAATACAATGGAACAAAAATTTTAGCCCCGGTTTCCGGTTTTTGGGATTCCGTAATCAACGAATCAGTGGAAATACGTCTTGCCGATAATCTTATAAATCGTGACAACGGCTTTCAGCTGGATAAAAATTGGAATCCTGTTATTAAAATTATACAATCACAGCGGAATCGACAGTGTCATTCGATACTCAATGACTAGATGAACCTTTATTTTCACCACCGAGGGCAGCACGTACAACTCGGCTATGCCGCGGATGTCAACACCTGACGCATGCGCTGTAGGATGCCAGAACATTTCGCATGCGCGAGATTCGGCATAAATACCGCGACTGCACCTGGGCTCTTCAGTAGTTATGTACTCTCCTGATGATGGCCGGACGTCTCTGGGCCGAAATATCGTGGCAGAATGTCGACGGGATCCGGCTGCATACCCGGAAATTATTAGAAGAAGAAATACGCCGGGAAAATTTCAGAAGTCACAGCATTAACAGTCCCTCTATTGACCGACAAAGTGCTACAGGCATGGAACTCCAGCCCACAAAGTGACATTCGGAATCTGTAGGACACAAAGCATGCACGCTTGCATGCTTTCATTCAATATTCTGGCGGTTACACCGTTGGACTCGCATTCGGGAGGACGACGGTTCAATCCCGTCTCCGGCCATCCTGATTTAGGTTTTCCGTGATTTCCCTAAATCGCTTCAGACAAATGCCGGGATGGTTCCTTTGAAAGGGCACAGCCGATTTCCTTCCCCATCCTTCCCTCACCCTAGCTTGCGCTTTGTCTCTAATGACCTCCTTGTCGACGGGACGTTAAACACTAATCTCCTCCTCCGGTTACACCGTTTATTAATGTACCAGCATTTCACATTTGCAATGGCTTATCTCGTGCTTGTATTAACCTGTGATACGGCAATGTCAATCATTTAATTATTTTACCTAGACAAATGTATTTCCGAAATTTAATTACTGTACGTTAATTATCTTGCGATTTTTTGCATCAATGTATACTAAAAGTGTTCTTTCTGGGCATGGCAGTACTCATATTCAGACAGTATCACCGACCGTTCCCGTACGTGTGCAGTCTGAATTTCCTCGACAGGCTGAGTGACACTATAGTATGATCAACTCCCAACTTCGACTGCCAGTTTCTTAAGTGCTTCAGGAATTGAGAAGAGGTACGTCTGGGAAGATGCTTAAAATACTCTGTGTTCTTGGAACTGCTCCTTCATTGGATGTGCACGATTGAGACATGTTTTTAAAAATTCCATTCCTGTTTGTGTAGAAAACAAGATTTTCGTATGCAACTGGGCTACAAGAATTCTGTAGTACATTTTTAAAATTTGGAGATATTGTTGAACTCTGCACCTTGAATCATTCCATGTAGGCTTTCACGGCCGGCGTCTTCATCAGTAAACACTTCCGGGCTAAGTTGCCGTGGTCGATCTGTAGAACTTCTTCTCCCTGACGTTTCGTTCTCAACTACGGAGAACATCTTCCGAGGTGAGTCGACGACTGGCTGCTAGCAGTTTTTTTTTTTTTTTTACTTTATTGTTATTTTGACACCTGAACAATCAGGTAGGCCGGCAGCAGCACAATACGCCGCTCTTCAGCCGAAGAGAGTACAAGGAAATAAACAGAGAAGAGACATCACTTAGAAAAACGGGGGGAAAAAACAGTAGACACATGAACATAAAAACACAAGAAACCGTTCACACTCGATGACAATCCACACTACGAACTGTTGACACGACGCACAAACACGGAAGAAGACGATGGCACTGGTGAATAATGGAGTGTGACGGCGAAACTGAACACTAAACATGACGGCACACACGAGACACTGATGGCGGTGATCTCCGGCGCGCGAATGTCCACTGAGCGTGTGCGAGTCCGGGGACCTGCCAAGAGGGAAGAAGGGTGAGGTGGGGGAGAGGGGAGGAAAAAAGGATGCCAATGGCTTAGGAGACGGGGGCGCTGCTAGCAGCTGGGGCCGCCGCTTATATGGAGATCGTAGGGGGCGCCACCACACGTCACGTGGCGTCAATGTGCAGCTATCTCTGGCTATCGTCTGTTCTCTCGATTGCAGGCAATCGATTGTCACGTGATTGATGCAACGTCGACCGCCATATCTTATCCAGTTTTAATCCTTCTTCTTTACGATTAAAATTGTATTGATGTTTGTGGATTTCAATTGCCTCTCTATACATACGTGTATAATAGTGCGACGTCCTCGCTAGCACGCTTGTTTCACCAAATTTTATTTCGTGATCTCCATCCTTAAAAACATGTTCTGCTACTGCCGATTTGTCGATATGTCCCAAGCGACAGTTTCTTTTGTGCTCCGTCAACCGTGTATTGATGCTTCTTTTTGTAGTTCCTATGTAAACCCTGCCGCAACTACACGGAATTTTATATACCCCGGGGGTGGCTAGGGGGTGACGAGCATCTTTTGTTGATCTTAGGCATTCACTAATTTTCTTAGTAGGTCTAAAAATGGTCTCTACCTGAAACTTGGCTAGTACTTTCCCAATGCGATCCGTGATGTTATGGATGAACGGAAGAAATACTTTTCCAGCTGATGGTTGTTGCTGTCTCCTATTTTTAGGCATTTTTCTATTTGGGTGAAGTGCTCGGTTAATCTCGTTTTTCGTATAACCATTTTTCGCAAAGGCCATTCGTAAATGATTTAGTTCTTCTTGTAAGTAGCCTGGTTCACAAATATTATTGGCCCTATCCACTAGTGTTTTTATGACCCCCCTCTTTTGCCTAGGGTGGTGGTTTGAGTTCTTATGGAGGTAGCAATCAGTATGTGTACCTTTCCTGTAGACCTTATGGCCTAAGGTCCCATCCGCCCGTTTGATAACTGATACATCCAAGAAGTTAAGTTGTCCATTCTTCTCCTTCTCCATAGTAAATTCTGCACCTTGACTTTGGTTTCCTACAGCACAGCCGGCCGGAGTGGCGGTGCGGTTCTGGGCGCTTCAGTCTGGAACCGCGTGACCGCTACGGTCGCAGGTTTGAATCCTGCTTTGGGCATGGATGTGTGTGTGTAAGGTCCTTAGGTTAGTTAGGTTTAAGTAGTTCTAAGTTCTAGGGGACTGATGACCTCAGATGTTAAGTCCCATAGTGCTCAGAACCATTTGAACCATTTTGAACCTACAGCACACCCCACATTTTATACAGAACGGAATTTCCAGAGAACGTAATTTGAATGTCAAAGAGATCATCGGGAAACACACCGCAACGAGTCCAAGCGCCGGAAGATACAGTGCAGGGCACTGCATATGGACTAGTAGTACGCAGTGAAACCAGCGCCATTCGTAGTGAAATCTCAGAACTATCGACATTCACCCACCTTCCTTGCAAACTTAAAATGCCAAATGGCTCTGGGTTCCAAAAATTTATGTTATAGTTATACCTTCCATTTGCGGTGGTTTTTCTCTAGTTTGCATCCAATGTCGAAAACTACTAATCTGTAAACATAGAAAGTGTTCTCACTTATCCGAATATTACCTGCCTGACAACTATATCATACGTACAAATTTCATACAGACTGTCCTCTTTCTCAGGTAAGTTCACCGCAGCTGTCTATTATAAAGTCGTACCATTAGAGTCTTTGGTGGTAAATTAATACGGTTTATCGGTAATTTTGTGTTTTATTTTGTAAGAAAATGCACTTCGTTTCTTCCGTCCTCCCGTTTCCACTTAAGTAATATCAGTGTCCTCCAACAACCCATTTCACTTCTTCCTTATTATCTTGGCTCCAACAGTCTTTGATTTCTTCAGATTAGGCCTCCTTGAGTCTGTCCGGCTATATGAGCACCATTATCCATCAGGAAATTTTCGTCTGTGTGTTGAACAGTCTTTGCATAGCCATTGATGTTTGGTGTACAGTTTCGGCCAGTTTTATTTTGACCACCCTGACGACTGTACATTCGTCTCTTTTGTATGCGGGCAGATATCCCTCCCCCTCCCCCCCTTTCCTCTCTCTTCCCACTTTTCTGTGACGCCCAGTGTCCTCAAGCGAAAGCAGTACCACACCCAGAGAACGAGCGCAGGTGAGCAGATGGAGGAATGCTGCATCGTTGTGCCGGGTGGTTGCCACTCCTTTCCTGCGACCTGCTATGAAGTGTCTGTGGCGTGTGGTTGACTGTGATGAGTGGTTGTAGGGGGTGTAGTGTTGGGTTTCGTTGTTAGGGATAAAGAGAAGGAAGAGGGTGAAACTCGCTGACGGTGCACAGTCTACTTCTTTCGAACAGTACCAAGACTGTGCCAAACTGGACGTATGCATCCGACGGGTGGGACACTATCGACAGTGTCATATGCCCTCACGTGAGACGCTGTAGAGAGGTTTGGAATTTAATCCAGAACATTGGTGCAAAGATTGGTGATCAGAAACTTCACGCCACCACTTGCCTCCCTCTGTCCGGTCAAATACGGACAGTGAAAATTTTCCACTACCAGGATTCGAACCGGCGTACTTCCGAGTCGAGGGCCACCGCACAAGCATCCATTAGCGATTTCCCCAACTGAGGCGGGTCCAATGTCCTCAGCCGGCACTGTTCCTCGCGCCCAAAAACGGAGCTGAACAGACCACAGACGTTGCTACCTTTGGATCACGGGCTCCCGGGTTCGATTCCCGGCCGCGTGGGGGATTTTCTCTGCCTGGGGACTGGGTGTTTGTGGTATCGTCATCATTCCATCATCATTCATGAAAGATTGGACTGTGTACAGTTTGGGAATGTGTATGGGCGCTGATGAGCGTGCAGTTGAACGCCCCACAAACCAAACTTCAACATCATCACCATCATCATCATCATGTAGCTGTGTGCACTGGTCGGTGACCGCGGGCTGTGGCGTGTTCCAGGGAGGGTCGGGGAGCGCAGCTCGGGGCCCGGCGCCACGCAAGAGCAGGGACTCCGACTGCTGCAGCATCAACTTCCTCAAGTACGTCCTACACATCTTCAACGTCGTCTTCCTGGTGAGTACGGCAGCCGTGTTGGAGGCGATAAGTTGTCTGTCTGTCTCTCTCTCTCTCTCTCTCTGTGTATGTGTGTGTGTGTGTGTGTGTGTGTGTGTGTGTGTGTACGTATAAACTCTCTATTAGGCGCTAAGACATCACCACATCTCATAAACTGATAAATCTGTCGTTCAATACCGAACCAGATTGCGCAGGGTCAAGACACTTGACTATTTATGTGCTACATTTTGCAATATATCGATGCTGGGAGTTTAAACATCGACGTTTCAGTATCGATACTGAAGTCTTTGAAACTTCGTAAAAAAAAACTCACGTCTGATGTTCGCAAAATGACAATAATAATAATAATAAACAATTCAAATATCTTGAAGAACTGATTAGCTTGGAATGCTTCGAGAGGAAGGCAATGATATCTAGAAGTAGCAAAATGAACTGTCCTCTGACTCATCAGAAACACATAAAACGAAAAGTAAATATTTGAGCTGTATGGCTATATGGTCAGCTTCTGAACGCTCAGGAGCAGAACATACTCTCCGTCAACAACGCAATAGACTAAAGAGGGAATCTCACAAAAGAAGTTATTTTCACAGTCTGTAGACAATAATGTTACTTCTTGTTGTATTAATTAATTAATATGGTGTTACATGTATCTGTATGGTGCTTTTTATGGCTTTCTACAAATTCATCACTTAACATAGACATTATCAGTCATCGATCATTAGACACCGATGACGAAATTGAAATAAACGTTGGTGTTTTGCAACATCCTTCGTCCCTACACTGGACCCGAGTTGGGGAGAAACGGTCTCTTTTGGAAGGCAGGTCATCCAAATTTAAGCTTTCCGTTGTTCCCCGAAACTGTTGGAAGGCAAATGCTGGGGTGGTTCGTTTGATACTGGTAAGACCGGTTTCCTTTTACACCGCTCCGCAGAGAGAGGTGCACCCGCGTCTAACGACCTACTCGTTAATGGGACGGCAGACTTCGACCTGTCTCCTTCCATTGTTCAGCATAAGCAGAGGAGACTTTGGTGCTTCCCTCCTTTTCCTCCGTGATAGGTGATCTTCACTCAAAATTTATAAGTCCAATTATTTTCATGGACTAAACATACTGCCTAAGGGGAACACGTTAATCGTCTTGTAATGAAAATCAGTTAATATGAGTCCAATTTTTCACAAATTCAGATTTCAGTACTTTTGCATTCTCCATCTGTAGACGCATGTATCTGTGTTGAAAACGTAATGAGTTTCTGCCTTTAAAGCCAAGAAAATCGTTGCCAAAAATTTTAATTGGTATGAAAATGTCATGAGTCCAGGACTCATGACGTTTTCATACTACATCTTCTCATTAGCTTTACGTAATATTTTCCAAATCACCGGAAATACCCTACGGTTTATGCCCCTACATTAATAACAATCAAATTTTACCAGTACCTATTTCATGATCTATTGTTGTCCCCGCATTGTAAGACAAATCTTGTGTGGTTATTGTCTAATCTTTCCCTACTGGTGGCAATTTAATCAGAAAAGAGAGGAAGGACTCAAATGAAGAAGGTAACAGCCATAAGAAGACGCAAGGCATATGGCATTAAGATAAATACGAACACATCATAATAAAGAAGGCTAGATTACGAGGAGAAGCGTACATTAACTACAAAGGACAAAACATTCCTGAAACTGGTACTGTATGTCTGAAAAAAAAATCTCAATGCTTTCTTATCTGGGGGCACTCTTTCCATCCTTATGATGGGGTGTTTGGGGCTATAAGAAGAAAGTTATGACAAACTGATAGAGTATATTGAAATTATTCTTCATTCTGCCAATAAAAAGAACTCATTCATTGCCAACTACCTTGAGGATAACAACATTGTTAAAAACTATTATTTAAATGCAATTCCCAGAGTTTAGAAACAATGGCAAAAGACAGTTGACTGAAAGTCAACGTCAGTGTTTCACAGTAGAATATGTTTCAATATGACAGTCACAAACCAGGGGTATTAATAGCCCGATCATTCATTGATGGACGGACTCAAAACCTTTTTCAGACTTTTAAAACCCCTAGCAAATATCAGACTCCCAACAACTTTAGCACACTGAGTGAAATGTCCTATAAAGAAAGTTAAGATAAACGACACACAAAAAAAAACTGGAACAGTACATCCCAGAGGAGCACAAACATTTTTATATTGATTTATTCACTTGGCCTACAACAGCCGAAGAAGATGAAAATGTATGAAGCCTACAGAAAATGTTGGCAACAATCCTTATCTGTAATGATGATTATGTTAACATACTATTTGTAATTTGTGTTTATTAATAAATTCTCAAAATTCTATAGTTGTACTATTATTTACTTAATTTGGTTCAAAAAGGCCATGAGTCCAAGATAAAAAAAATTAATTTGAAGAATGTGAAAATAAAAATTGATGATTTGAAGATGTAGATTTAATGGTTTACAGGTACACCAGAGTATAAAAGCCCAAGTACTTCATATCTTCTACATAAAACAGTTTTATCTGAATATCTCAAAATCATGTTTCATGGACTTATGACCTTTTCGTAATAACTGATTCAACTATTCTATTAAATAATTTATGTGATCAGATACTGAAAAGTAAAATAAATCAATTCCAATTATTTTCATTTCGTTTTGCATAAAATATTATTATGCAAAACATAACAACAGGACTAGCACGAACACACAGGATACATCTCTCTCGAGGCGATGGACGTACACTTTCCGGCGAGCATTTGATAAGAAACCAACGACAATGTGGATTAGGTTTACATAAGGTGCTTACTGCATTGACATGAACTTGTTGAAATCTCGCGTCAGACAAACATTCAGGACATTAACAGACCATCAACAGCTGTAGTAACATACAGATCGATGCAAAATGTGCCAAAGGGTTTCTTGTTTTAAAGTCGAAAGGAAACCGAATTGAACGTGTATAAAACTTGAAAACCAATATAAACTATTTAATTCGATATTCGATATGCAGGTCTCACACACAAACATAGCCACTGTTTCGAAACGTGTAAGAACTCCGCAAAAATTGTTGAAAATTTCATATACACTCAAAGACAAAAAAGAAAAGGAAAAGACACACCACGAACGAATTATCCGACGAGGACGCAAATCGGTAGATGTGATATACATGTACAGACAAAAAAATGATTACCATTTCAAAAAAAGTGTATGATTCATTCAAGAGAAAGAGCTTCACAAACTGAGCAAGTCTGTAACACATTGGTCCATCTTTGGCCTCTTTGGCCCTTATGCAAGCAGTTATTCAGCTTCATATTGATTGATTGAGTTGTTGGACATCCTTCTGAGGGGTATCGTGTCATGTTCTGTCCAACTTCCACGTTAGATCGTCAAAATCCCGAGCTCCAAAGTTCGCAACTGGGGAAAGATCTGGTGATCTTGATGGCCAAGGTAGGGTTTGGCAAGCACGAATTCGATCAGTAAAAACTCTCGCAGTATGCGGGCGGGCATTATCTTGCTGAAATGTAAGCCCAGGATGGCTTGCTGTGAAGGGCTACAAAATGGCCCGTAGAATATAGTCGACGTACCGCTTGTACTCTTAGGGTGCTGCGGATGACAACCAAGGGGTTCTGCTGTGAAATTAAGTGCCACCCCAGACCATCACTCCTAGTTATAAGGCAAAAGTAAGGTTGGTAACCCACCACAGTCCGGGGCCTCGTCAGACATATCTTCTCTGGACATTGGGGCTCTCCTCGAAGGGGGACTCATCACTGAAGACAATTCTACTCCTTTCAATGAGATTACAGGCCGAAGACGTGTCCGCTGACGCCCTGGACAGCGGTGGAATAGGTCGCCGAATCTCTCCCTCAATTGAGAACGTTTGGGGCATTATGGGTAGCGCTCTTCAGCCCTCGGGATTTTGACACTCTAACGCATCAGTTGGACAGATTTGGCACGTTACCCCGATAGCTCTATCAGTCAGTGCCAAGCCCAATAACTGCTTGCATAAAGGCCAGAGATGGCGCAATGCATTATTGACTTGCTCAATTTGTGAAGCTCTTTCTCTTGAATAAATCAACAATTCTTCTGAAACTGTAATCATCTCTTTGCCTGTACATGTACATCCCATTCACCGACTTTCATCCCATTCGAATAATTCCTCCGTGGTGAGTCGTTTTTTATCTTAGAGCGTACTATAAATAAGTGAACGTCTTCGAAGTTCAGAAAAGAAATGTGGTTTGCTGTCGCAGATAACACACGGTAAATATCTATCGTTTGACACCGTAGGCACAAAAAGTTGTCATTGACAGCAATTTGTTTGTTCCTATATTTCGTAAAAAATAATTTGTAGTTGTCAAATTTGCAAACGTAGTAAAGCCGGATGTAAACAGATTATTTAATAATTGAAACTCGAAACGTCAGTAACATTCTTATAGTGACCACATTTTCCGTTGTTCCAAGATATGTTTTGTGACACTTTTTGCAAATGAGATGTAGCAGGTACTTTTTCACAATTTTCCGGACAATAAACTTTTATTTGCTGAAGATACCGCAGAAATATCTGAAATACGATGGATAGCAGATAAAAGAATAACTGTGTCTTGCAAAAAGCAGAATTTTTTGCAGTAACTTTTTTTTCGAATCATAGAGACCGCAAGGTGCTGCACATCCAAAATATCTTCGCTAGAAATACGTTTATCTCATATATGTTTAATATAAATTTTCGTGCAAAATAAGAACTTTCTTCACAACAATGCAAAAAATGGAACTCAACTTACTTTTCTCATTTTTTGCCGGGGGGGCTATTGTGGCACCCTCTCGTTGATATATATACATATATTTAATTCTAATGTTTTGTGCACATTCAAAGTTGGGTTAGAGGGAAGTGATTTCGTAGCTGAAGAACACAATGCCTTACGACTGACAAGTGAATTTTCCTTGCAGCATGCATCAAGGCAGATACATTTGTTCGATTGGGGCACATGTTGACCGTTACGCCCTGTTATCGTCAATACCGCAGTTGTTCCGCTTCGTAAGATTGGAAGGAAACTGATTCGTCAGGTACAGCGGAACACCGTTTGACAACGAGACTCTATTCGATGAGGTGCCGCTACTGGCAGCCATCAGCGCGTACCATGAATCATCATCGTGTAGGAACACGACAGTGGTTGTTAAACACGTCAATGCGTATAAATTGGAACAGTAAAGTATGAACATTGAGCGTATCTCTTCCCTCGTACTGAAGGGGAAAGAAAAGAAAGGACCGAAGATAGGATATAATGTCTCGTGAATGGCGACCTCAGCAGAAGCGAAGAGCAAGCACAGATTGAAGAAAGATGGTGGAGAACTTAAGTCGTGTCATTGTCAAAGGAACCATCCCAACATTCACCTTCATCCCTTGAGAGTATCTGTTGGAACCTTAATCTGAGGGCCGAATGGGGACTTCAAAGTCGATACTCCAAAATGGAAGCCTATTTCCTCCAAGAATGCGCCAAGTCTTTCGGTGAAATGAAGGCAAATTGCACCATTCGTCCAGCGTGGGATGATAGCTGTAGTGGCGACAACCTCTGACTACATCCAAATTCACTTCAATCGTTGTGAGCTATGGTTACGTGTCGCTCTTACATCGAAAAATCACGACCTCTAACTTCCCCTAAATAAGAGGCGTGTGTTTTAAGTAAGGCCCGTTTGAACGTAAGTACACAACGAAATATTATTTCATAAAAGTAAATTTATTTTCAGAAAGTACATACGTCACTCTATTTTTCGACATAGTTGCCAAGTTTGTTCAAACATGTATCACACCTCTCAACCAATTTTAAAATATCCTCTTCACAAAAACTTGCCGCCTGCTCCGATAATCCAAGCGTTCACTGCCGTTTTCACGTCGTCGTCATCATTGTAACGGTTGCCACTGAGGTGTTGTTTGAGGTGGAGGAACAGATGGTAATCGCTCGGCGCAAGATCGGGACTCTAGGATGGATGGTCAAAAACTTCCCAGCCAAACCTGTCCAATAAATCGCGGGTCTGATCTGCAGTGTGAGGTCTTGCATTGTCATGGAGAAGGACAATTCCCTTTGTCAGTATGCCGCGTCTTTTGTTTTGAATCACTCTGCGAAGCTTTCCCAGGGTTTGGCAGTATGCTTCTGCATTGATAGTGGTTCCTCCTTGCAAGAGGTCGACCAACAAAACACCGACGCCATGATTCTGCGCTGGGACAGAGTCTGTTTGGCCTTCACCTTTACAAGCGAGTGTGTGTGTCTCCATTCCATGCTCTGTTGCTTCGATTCGGGCGTGATATGCGAAACCCATGTTTCGTCTCCAGTTACGATCTGACTCAACAAGCCGTTACCTTCTTCGTGATAACGAATCAAGAACATCGCACATTCAAATCTATGGTTTTTGTGGTCCTCTGTTGGGAGTTTCGGGACCCAACGGGAGCACAGTTTCCTAAACTTTAGGTGTTCAGAAACAATGTTGTAAAACACTTATCTCGACACGTCAGGAAATTCGTTTGAGAGACCTGTTATTGTGAAGTGCCTGTTCTCGCGAATCCCCGCTTCAACTGAAGCCACCAAATCGTCTGTGATCAGAGAAGGGCTACCGGAGCGGTCCTCATCATGGACGTTGTCACGGCCATCTTTGAATTCTCGTACTCACTTACGCACTTTGCTTTCACTCATAACAGTATCACTGTATACTTAGCAAATCTGTCGATGGATTTCTGCAGTAGACAGGTTCCCTGCTGACAAAAACCGTATCACTGAGCGAACCTCACACGCGGCTGGCTAGTTGATAGTCTTAAAACATTTTGAAAGCACAGAACAGAACTGTACAGGTTAGCTACAGAGCTGGAACTAAGCACAGTTGTTCCCGAGGCATGCCAGCACACGACGCACGCGCTCGTTGCGGTATGCTCGCGAACTACCAGTGCCTACAACAAAACGGACCTTACTTAAAAAACACGCCTCGTATGTGTTCCGCAGAAGACAATCCATGGGGCCACAGCATGACAGCCCTGTAAATTTTGTACGTCCAATAGTTACTGCAGTGAGAGTTTGCATTTACACAAAACACACACGACCATACGTAGCAGTTTATCTCCAAAAACCACTCAGTGACACCCGCCTGCACAGGAAGGCATGTGGTCTAAGTTGCTGGTGTCTCTTCCAATCTCTCACTCTTGCATAGGCTTCAAAAAAAGGGTACACACTTTTTATACACTACAGAATTCTCACACATTTCTAGATACTGATGCCTGTGGTTGTACTACACCTTAGATCCAGCATTGCTGATTGCGGCGGGAAATTTGTGGCTTTAGCAATCATTATACGCTGTGATTTTTTTTTTTCATGCTGTATAAACTCTAGTGATTGACCGATGAGAGGGAACGAAACAAAAAATGTCTAACGATCTTACGTCCGGAAATGCACAGTTTCCATGCAAGAGACAATTTATTCAATCATAACTTTGTTACAGGGACTGCGGTCTAATATGCGCTGTGCGATGCAGCCAAAGTTGCAGTATGCGTGATTTCCTCTTACAGAGGGTGATACTGTTCCTCATACGTCACGCCCTAGCGCCGTCTCCCGCCATAGTAATTGATAATGTTGTGCCCGATTCATTTCTCTTGCTGACTCATCTTGTAGTGGATGTGATACAGCGTTGTACGCAATGGTTCCGTATTCGAATCGAGAGCTTGCCGACATGGCGTATACTTACGGAAAGGCAAATGGCAACGGACGGTGGGCAGCTAGGTTGTATCAGAAGACCTGCCCCGCCGACAGCAACCACAGCATTCAATGTTTGCAACAGTGTTCCGCCGTTTGTCTCAGACACGGTCGTTTCAGGAAGCAGGAAATCATGAAGGATGTACACGAAATGTTCGGACTCCAGACTTGGAGGAAAATGTGATTAAGACTGTGGACGGCGGCCGCCGTGTCAGTACCAGGCGGTTGGCCCGCCAGTACAGGGTAAGCCAGACGACCGTGTAGAACATTCTCCAAGACAACTGTTACTGCCCTTATCACTTACATCAGGGGCGGGCAAACGTTGCACGCGGCTCATGAGCGCACAGCGCTGCACGTGTGCTGCTCGCGTGCAGTCGTCGAATAGGGCAGTGGTGACAGCCGGCAGGTTGCGGCACTGTAGTACCAGGCTAAGCTGCGGACGTTGAAGCGAAGGGACCACTACGTAGTGAAAGTTGTATTTCAAGAAACGGAAAATGCAGAGTGAATCAAGGAAACAGAGAAGTGGAGATTTGCTATCTTTTAAAAAGGAGTGGGAGAAGCATTTTTTCTTTGTGCAAAAACGTGAAAACTGGAAATGTATAATATGTGACAGTATTCTCGCTGGTCAGCGGAAGTTTAATATTGAACGCCATTATAATAAATTTCAATATGTTCCCGTACGTAGTGCAATAAAAGAGGAAATTCTCAAGCGATTTGGGGATATATCATACATATCCCAAAGTTTTGAATAGTTCTCGAGACAATTTGCTGTTTCTGTAGATGATATTCATCCCAGTTCGCAAATGAAATTAATAGATCTACCCTGTAGATTCTACAGCGTAATTCTCGTATGAGAGGCAAGTTCCTTTTGGCAAGATGTGTAACAGATTTTTATCACAACTTTCCACAGCAAGAGTTTCCTCGTCTCCATCGTGAAATATGTTTGCCTCGACATACGTTTTGAGAGAGATTTTTTTCTGTTATGAAAATTAATAAGTCTCGGTTAAGAGCAAACATCAGTAATGGAAATTTACGTAACCGTTTGCGTTTCTCTGTATGTAGAAATTTTGTTCAAGACATTAAACGTATTGTAAACTCCACCTGTGATAATTAAATACAACGTATCGTAGGTTGCTGTGCTGAGTATATTTTTATGTTTTGACGATGCCATTATGGCCTTGTCACTTTAGGACATGGTGTATAAAAGATCTGAGGATGGTCATTACGGACTGAAACCGGTCATCGTCAAAAGAATTGATACTGTGATCAAAGACTGGAATAAAAAACATTTGAGAACACAAACTGACTAAACGTGGTAACAAGTACCCTGTGTCATGCGGTATATTATGAATTGCGGAGTATACATGTAAATGTAGAAGATTCCGAAACCTTTACTTCCCAATAACAGTGGCTGTGAAAAGGGACTAAACATTATCTCAGAATCATAAATATAGAAAGATTCACAAGCTGCGACATCGTCACGAAAAACCGGTGACCCGTATATGTAATAAGTTTCCTTTAATTTACGTCTATGGTCTTTAATGACCATCATCAGATCTGCAGCAAAAATGGGAAAAAACATAAATACACTCGCAAACTGTATACAGCTTAAGAATAATACATAGACTATAATGAAAAGTAGTACTGACAAAATTTACATTTGTGCGCTTTAAATATGAAGAGGCATACCTGTTTCATAAAAACAAAGTCCTAATGTACTGCAGCCATAGTGGCATCGTCAAATGTTAAACGCGGAATCAGCACCAGCATCGTCAAATACATATAAATCACATCACATGCACGAGTCATGTTGTCAGTAGTACTGCTGTTTAAAACAAGCTGCCGTACAGTAGCCACAAGATGTTTGTGTTGTAAGTTCACCAGATGTCGCTAATGTCGGCATACTCTAGTTCTCAATAATTAATTGAAACAGCGAAAATAAAGGGGGATACAAGAAGTTTGAAATAAGCTTATAACGTATAAAAGGCATTACAGTAATAAAAAGCAATAAAAAGAAGAACACGACAAAAGTAATATTGTTAAGAAGAGGAAGAGTTAAAACCAGCGGTTGACATGTGCTCTAGTGCCAGTATTCTAGATAATGACATATATATTAAACACCGTTAATAGTGTACCGGGTAATATTAAACAACCATAAAACAAATCGCTTAACGAGTCACAAATGAAAGAAAACATACGGTAGTGCTGCACATAATCAGCGCCCTCTGTTAGCGCTAACGCCAGAATTCCGCACAGGCGGGAAGGAGTTGGAGGAATGTGACCGCTACAGGGCCCCTCGTAGCCTGCGGCAGTCCGTTGCAGGAAAAAAATGATAAAATTCCGTAACAGTGGATAACCCACATTATCTGATTAATGTAGTCTATGAAATGAATAGAGAAGGAACAAGAACATACTAGAGTCATGTGTAAAGCGTATGAAAACGAAGTAAATATGTGAGGCACTGAATACTAGGTGAACTTACCAACACACTATATACAGGGTGATTCGAAAAGAATACCACAACTTTAGGAATTTAAAACTCTGCAACGACAAAAGGCAGAGCTAAGCACTATCTGTCGGCGAATTAAGGGAGCTATAAAGTTTCATTTAGTTGTACTTTGTTCGCTTGAGGCGCTGTTGACTAGGCGTCAGCGTCAGTTGATGCTAAGATGGCGACCGCTCAACAGTAAGCATTTTGTGTTATTGAGTACGGCAGAAGTGAATCGACGACAGTTGTTCGGCGTGCATTTCGAACGAAGTATGGTGTTAAACCTCCTGATAGGTGGTGTATTAAACGTTGGTATAAACAGTTTACAGAGAATGGCTGTTTGTTCAAAGGGAAAAGTTCTGGACGGCCGAGAACGAGTGATGAAAATGTAGCACGCATCCAGCAAGCATTTGTTCGCAGCCCAGGAAAATCGACTCGCAGAGCTAGCAGAGAGCTGCAAATTCCACAATCAACTGTATGGAGAGTCCTACGAAAAAGGTTAGTTATGAAACCTTATCGTCTGAAATTGATTCAAGCACTGTCTGCAGTTGATAAGATTAAAAGACTCGATTTCTGTGATTTTATCCTTTCTCAAATGGAAACAGATGAATCTTTCGTTTCAAAGATTGTGTTTAGTGATGAAGCAACTTTCCACACTAACGGGAAAGTCAACCGTCACAATGTCTGTATATGGGGCACTGAGAATCCGCGGGAAACAACTCAGTATGAACGTGACTCGCCTAAGGTGAGCATTTTCTGTGCCATTTCAGCCAATAAAGTTTTTGGTCCCTTTTTCTTCGAAGGTGCTACTGTAACTGGACTACAGTATCTGGAGGTGCTCGAACAAGAAGCACAACAATTCATATTTCAGCAGGATGGAGCGCCACCACATTGGCACTTATCTGTCCGTAACTACCTGAACGTCAACTACCCGAGGCGATGGATCGGCCGCCAGGCAGCCCGTGACAGAGCACTTCATCACTGGCCTCCAAGAAGCCCTGATCTTACCCCCTGCGATTTTTTCTTATGGGGATATGTTAAGGATATGGTGTTTTGGCCACCTCTCCCAGCCATCATTGATGATTTGAAACGAGAAATAACAGCAGCTATCCAAACTGTTACGCCTGATATGCTACAGAGAGTGTGGAACGAGTTGGAGTATCGGGTTGATATTGCCTGAGTGTCTGGAGGGGGCCATATTGAACATCTGTGAACTTGTTTTTGAGTGAAAAAAAACCTTTTTAAATACTCTTTGTAATGATGTATAACAGAAGGTTATATTATGTTTCTTTCATTAAATACACATTTTTAAAGTTGTGGTATTCTTTTTGAATCACCCTGTATAACAGAGGCGTGCAGTGGTTAGATTAAAACATTGTCAAATAAAGCGAAGTAGGTATTAGGGATAAAGTGATTTTGCCAGTGAAGCAGTTTAGTTGGTTCCCTATTTTTTGCTTTATAAATTTCAAGCTCCTCTAACAAATTAAGAGCACAGCCCTCTTCCACTCATTAAGAATGCGCATACAACTCTCAATGCTCCCTATGGAATGACCAGTTTCAGATAAATGCTGTCCCTAAGCCGTTTGGTTTCGTGGCTGTGAGTGTTCCTTAAACCATAATTTAAAAGAGCGGCCTGTTTGACCGATATAATATTTGTCACAGTTACTGCAGTCAATTCTGTATACTCCAGAGCCATCAAATTTATCATAGTTCCCTTTCAGTTTATGTTTTATTCGTAGTTTTAGGGTGTTATTAACCTGAAAGCTGCATCTGACATCAGACTTAAAAAACATTTTTCTATTTGCAGGGACATTTTGCCGTTAAATTTCATAGGAATGGTTTTCATTCTATCTTTGCCGGTTCTCTTTTGTATGTGGGTGTGTGTGTGCCTGCTGTTTGTTAAACGTTTCTTTAGCCTACTGTAGGGGCGCGTGACGTCATTTATAGAAAAACCGTTAGCTACCGCGATCTGCTTTAAAATGCTAAGTTCTTTACGTATTTCGTTTTCGTGCAAAGGTAGACGAAGGAGCCGGTGAACCATGGAAGTGAGGAAAGCTTTTTTGTATCGGGGAGGATGGCATGAACTGGCATTGATGATACTGTCTGTACAAGTTGGTTTCCTAAAAATCGAAAACTTATGTTTCTTAATAGTGAGATCAAGGTAGTTAATGGCGCTATCTTCTTCTGTTACAGTGGTAAAAGTTATTTTGGGGTGCATGCTACCTATTGCTTGAGCGAATGTGTTGACCTCACTGGTGTCACCTTCTATCAGTAATAAAATGCCATCGACATACCGTTTGTAATAAATCGTTTTATCTTTTAGTTGTGGATATATGGCAAAAAAATCACATTCTAAATCATTGATAAAAATGTCTGCTAAAGTGCCAGCTAGGCTATTGCCCATCCCAAGCCCGTCCTTTTGATAATAAATTTTATCATTAAAGGTAAAAAAAGTTGTAAGCTAAGGCTGCAGTACATTAGGACTTTGTTTTTATGAAACAGGTATGCGTCTTCATATTTAAAGCGCACAAATGTAAATTTTGTCAGTACTTCTTTTCATTATGGTCTTTGTATTGTTCTTAAGCTGTATACAGTTTGCGAGGGTATTTATGTTTTTCCCATTTTTGCTGCAGATCTGATGATGGTCATTAAAGACCGAAACCGGTAATCTGTTAACAAAAAGTTTGTGACCATAGACGTAAATTAAAGGAAATTTAATATAGAAAGAGTTTTTACATCTCATACGAAAGTTGGGAGAAAAAAATTAAAACTGTCACGGTTACTGTCAAAGTTAACGTAAAACGTTCGTGTATGTGCTCATTTTCAACAAGTAAATGATCTCCGAGTTTACACGTTAATTTCTGTCAGCAAAACTCGGACTGGCATTCGGGGAAAATGAGCAATCGTCACGACACGTGATAAAGCGATGAGGTTAACAGGAAGAAAGCAGTTGAGGCCGGCGTACGGGTAAATGAGGAGTTAGTGCCGGGTCGCGCGTGGCGACACGCAAATGGCAGCGCGGAATCCGGCGCCACCGAGCGCCTAATTAAAATACCTGGTCCACGCGGAATCGTGGCCCGATCTGTCGGCGCGGGCAGCCGTCTGAGCTCGTTATCCAGGTCTGGAGCTGGAGGAGGACTCTCCGAGGAGGACTAACTCGAGTCTGCAAGAACGGGGGAACTCGCAAACACGTAGGAGACGTCACTCCACCGAAAAAGTAGTCTGTCCTGATACTTCATTTAGGTGTCACCAGGACTGCCATTTAAGGAAAGTTGAGGAGGCACTGGAAACAGCTTGGTTTCAGAGAAGGGAAAATACCAGACCATCACTTCGTACTTAGAAATGGAATTCGTACTGTTCGTCTCAGCTACCATCGTCCGCAAAAAAATCTGTCTTTCACCAACCAGACTTTTCTAGTGTCCAGTAACCGCACAAGTATAAGTCTACATTTACCATAAGTATTTTCATTGCAATGTATTCCTTCTTAAAATCCATTCAAATGCAATGTGACACTTTCTCTCCCCCAGAGACATACACTACTGGCCATTAAAATTGCTACACCAAGAAGAAATGCAAATGATAATATATCATACTAGAACTGACATGTGATTGCATTTTCACGCAATTTGGGTGCATACATCCTGAGAAATCAGTACCCAGAACAAACACCTCTGGCCGTAATAACGGCCTTGATACGCCTGGGCATTAAGTCAAACAGAGCTTGGATGGCCCATGCCCATGCAGCTTCGACACGATACCACAGTCATCAAGAGTACTGACTGGCGTATTGTGACGAGCCTGTTGCTCGGCCGCCATTGACCAGTCGTTTTCAGTTGGTGAGAGGTCTGGAGAATGTGCTGGCCAGGGCAGCAGTCGAACATTTTCTGTATCCTGAAAGGCCCGTACAGGACCTGCAACATGCGGTCGTGTATTATCCTGCTGAAATGTAGGGTTTCGCAGGGATCGAATGAAGGGTAGAGCCACGGGTCGTAACACATCTTAAATGTAACGTCCACTGTTCACAGTGCCGTCAATGCGAACAAGAGGTGACCGAGACGTGTAACCAATGGCACCCCATACCATCACGCCGGGTGATACGCCAGTATGGCGATGACGAATACACGCTTCCAATGTGCGTTCACCGCGATCTCGGCAAACACGGATGCGAGCATCATGATGCTGTAAGCAGAACATGATTCATCCGAAAAAATTGCGTTTTAGCATTCGTGCACCCAGGTTCGTCGTTGAGTACACCATCGCAGGCGCTCCTGTCTGTGATGCAGCGTTAAGGGTAACCGCGGCCACGGTCTCCGAGCTGATAGTCCATGCTGCTGCAAACGTCGTCGAACTGTTCGTGCAGATGGTTGTTGTCCTGCAAACGTCCCCATCTGTTGACTCAGGGATCGAGACGTGGCTGCACGATCCGTTACAGCCATACGGATAAGATGCCTGTCATCTCGACTGCTATAGTGATACGAGGCCGTTGGGATCCAGCACGGGGTTCCGTATTACCCTCCTGAACCCACCGATTCCATATTCTGCTAACAGTTATCGGATATCGACCAACGCGAGTAGCAATGTCGCTGATACGAGAAACCGCAATCGCGATAGGCTGCAATCCGACCTTCATCAAAGTCGGAAACGTGACGGTACGCATTTCTCCTCCTTACACGAGGCATCACAACAAGTTTCACCAGGCAACGCCGGTCAACTGCTGTTTGTGTATGAGAAATCGGTTGGAAACTTTCCTCATGTCAGCACGTTGTAGATGTCGCCACCGGCGCCCACCTTGTGTGAATGCTCTGAAAAGCAAATCATTTGCATATCACAGCATCTTCTTCCTGTCGGTTACATTTCGCGTCTGTAGCACGTCATCTTCGTGGTGTAGCAATTTTTATGGCCAGTAGTGTATAAGTCTACATTTACCATAAGTATTTTCATAACAATGTATTTCCTTTTCGAGATCCATTCAAATGCAGTGTGACACTTTCTCTCACCCAGAGACATAATTATGTTGCTTTTAGCTCCTGGAATACTAAATCTTTTACAGCTCCAATTTTTCTTAATTTACTGTATATCTCACAGTTCAACGTGATGGAGTTGTTATGAGATTCTGTTCACCAATACTTACAGTCAGCCGTCTGTCACTGCATGAGGTACTGGTTCTCTGCACGTCGCTCTGGTCGTAGTTGCCGTTTTCTGGTGCCAGCATTGCACAGTTAACAGCAGCGGAGACTATAGTCAATCTCCTGTATCATTTATATGTTGTATTAGAACAGATACGCCCTCGGTCACAAATATTAAGTCAAAATTGACCTGGTTTCGACGCTACTATGAGCGTCGTCTTCAGAATTAGATTAACTGTTCTAAAACATATTAGGTATTTAGTACATTGTTGTTGTGGTCTTCCGTCCTGAGACTGGTTTGATGCAGCTCTCCATGCTACTCTATCCTGTGCAAGCCTCTTCATCTCCCAGTACCTACTGCATCCTACATCCTTCTCAATCTGCTTAGTGTATTCATCTCTTGGTCTCTTTTACCCTCCACGCTGCCCTCCAATACTAAATTGGTGATCCCTTGATGCCTCAGAACATGTCCCACCAACCGATCCCTTCTTCTAGTCAAGTTGTGCCACAAACTCCTCTTCTCCCCAATTCTATTCAATACCTCCTCATTAGTTATGTGATCTACCCATCTAATCTTCAGCATTCTTCTGTAGCACCACATTTCGAAAGCTTCTATTCTCTTCTTTTCCAAACTATTTATCGTCCATGTTTCACTTCCATACATGGCTACACTCCATACAAATACTTTCAGAAATGACTTCCTGACACTTAAATCTATACTCGATGTTAAGAAATTTCTCTTCTTCAGAAACGCTTTCTTGCCATTGCCAGTCTACATTTTATATCCTCTCTACTTCCACCATCATCAGTTATTTTGCTCCCCAAATAGCAAAACTCCTTTACTACTTTATGTGTCTCATTTCCTAATCTAATTCCCTCAGCATCACCCGACTTAACTAGACATACATGTAAAATTAAACTTTATCTACTTGTCAATGTTTGCTGTTGTTGCCATACGATAAATAAAATAAATAACAATATTAATTATTTCAGCAGTTTGAAGCAATGTTTAATACTTTGAAAAAAGTCGTTTCGTATAAGGAAACGGTAAAATGGCATTGTTGGCCGTGAGGTCCCATCTGGGGAAGTTCGGCTGCCGAGTGCAAGTCTCATTGCAGTCGACGCCACATTCATCTACATCTACATCTACATACATACTCCGCATTCCACCATACGGTGCATGGCGGAGGGTACCTCGTACCACAACTAGCATCTTCTCTCCCCGTTCCACTCCCAAACAGAACGAGGGAAAAATGACTGCCTATATGCCTCTGTACGAGCCCTAATCTTTCTTATCTTTGTGGTCTTTCCGCGAAATGTAAGTTGGCGGCAGTAAAATTGTACTGCAGTTAGCCTCAAATGCTGGTTCTCTAAATTCGGTGACTTGCGTGCCGGTGAAGAGGATGAAATGATGATGACAGCACAACACCCAGTGTACGAGCGGAGAAAATCCCAAACCCTTCCGGGAATGGAACCCGGAGCCGTTGGAAGGGAGGCAAGCACGTAACCACACAGCGAAGCAAGCGGACAGGAGTCGATTATTGACTTACTGTAAGGTTTTACTTTTTGTTTGTGACACAATCTCCTTTTTACGACACAATGATAACCGGCTTCGGTATGCGTCAGCACAAAACAGTGACTGTATCAAAAAGAAAACTTTATGTTTAATATTATCAAAGGCAAACAAATAATAACAGAGGAAAAGATTGAAACAACAGTGAGAGTGGCCGTTAAGAGTGAGAGATTCAACAGAGAGCTCTGACGACAATGAGAAGGGAAAGATTAGAGGGGAGAGGGTTTGACTTGAGCTCCGTGAAGTCAATAAATCCACAACTCAGTCTAAGGTACTAATCCAGGTATCGCCTTGCACATCTGAATGAAATTCAGTCGTTCTGCATGCACTCTGCCGTTTTTATGAACTGTAGTTTTCCGTAACGCTGAATCGAAACTCACTACAGGGTTATTACAAATGATTGAAGCGATTTCACAGCTCTACAATAACTTTATTATTTGAGATATTTTCACAATGCTTTGCACACACATACAAAAACTCAAAAAGTTTTTTAAGCATTCACAAATGTTCGATATGTGCCCCTTTAGTGATTCGGCAGACATCAAGCCGATAATCAAGTTCCTCCCACACTCGGCGCAGGATGTCCGCATCAATGAGTTTGAAAGCATCGTTGATGCGAGCTCGCAGTTCTGGCACGTTTCTTGGTAGAGGAGGTTTAAACACTGAATCTTTCACATAACCCCACAGAAAGAAATCGCATGGGGTTAAGTCGGGAGAGCGTGGAGGCCATGACATGAATTGCTGATCATGATCTCCACCACGACCGATCCATCGGTTTTCTAATCTCCTGTTTAAGAAATGCCGAACATCATGATGGAAGTGCGGTGGAGCACCATCCTGTGGTACGTTTAGCTCCCTGCTTGCTTTATTCGTCGACTTCCGCGGGCTACGCGTGAAACTTGCCCGCACGCGTTCAACCGTTTCTTCGCTCACTGCAGGCCGACCCGTTGATTTCCCCTTACAGAGGCACCCAGAAGCTTTAAACTGCGCATACCATCGCCGAATGGAGTTAGCAGTTGGTGGATCTTTGTTGAACTTCGTCCTGAAGTGTCGTTGCACTGTTATGACTGACTGATGTGAGTGCATTTCAAGCACGACATACGCTTTCTCGGCTCCGGTCGCCATTTTGTCTTACTGCGCTCTCGAGCGCTCCGGCGGCAGAAACCTGAAGTGCGGCTTCAGCCGAACAAAACTTTATGAGTTTTTCTACGTATCTGTACTGTGTCGTGACCATATGTCAATGAATGGAGCTACAGTAAATTTATGAAATCGCTTCAATCATTTGTAATAGCCCTGTACTTTCCTGAGCCTCAGCATACAAGCATGTCAGGTGTATTGTTAGACAAGTCCGGAAAACAACTGGTGATTGCCTAGAAAACATGACTCTGTAATGGTCAACTTGCACAACGTATTTGTTCCCATTTCCTTCCGTCCTCTCAGACAGGGTTTCAGGGACCGCAACGTATCAGCAGTCCTATCAACCGACCGCTGCGATGAGCGGCAAGAGTGGAGGGAAAGCACTGTTTCCGAACTTTTCGTACGCCATTAATCAGGAGAATACAGGGAGGCAAAAAAGGTAACCATCAACCAGCACACAGTAGAGCCTGTAGACAGTGATGTGAGGGGGAAAAGCCTCACGCAGTGCTGGTACTACAAATGTGTCACGTGTTGCGCGCTGGCCATCAGTACGAATGTAGCAATCACGCACGGAGGCAATTAATGCTCAGATACAGGGATACTCATAAGTACCTCTACGATTTCAGAAGAAAACTGCACGAAAACTACAAGACTTCCAATAAAATAGAGAAATAGCACTGGATAAAGCACCTGTCCATGTTTTTAAATCACATGCAGGTGCTCAATATGGCCACCGATTGTGAAGCAGTAAACTGCAATACGATAGCCAGACTCCTGCCACAATCATCATCGTCACTGAAACTTCCCAGCGGATAAAATTGTGTGCCGGACCGAGACTCGAACTCGGGACCTTTGCCTTTCGCGGGCAAGTGCTCTACCATCTGAGCTACCAAAGCACGACTCACGCCCGGTACTCACAGCTTTACTTCTGCCAGTACCTCGTCTCCTACCTTCCAAACTTTACAGAAGCTCTCCTGCGAACCTTGCAGAACCAGCACTCCTGAAAGGAAGGATACTGCGGAGACATGGCTTAGCCACAGCCTGGGGGATGTTTCCAGAATGAGATTTTCACTCTGCAGCGGAGTGTACGCTGATATGAAACTTCCTGGCAGATTAAAACTGTGTGCCCGACCGAGACTCGAAGTCGGGACCTTTGCCTTTCGCGGGCAAGTGCTCTACCATCTGAGCTACCGAAGCACGACTCACGCCCGGTACTCACAGCTTTACTTCTGCCAGTATCTCGTCTCCTACCTTCCAAACTTTACAGTAGCTCTCCTGCTTGGGTAGTTCAGATGGAAGAGCACTTGCCCGCGAAAGGCAAAGGTCCCGAGTTCGAGTCTCGGTCCAGCACACAGTTTTTATCTGCCAGGAAGTTTCATATCAGCGCATACTCCGCAAGAGAGTGAAAATCTCATTCTGGATCATGGTCATTGTGCGTTGTCCGTCTTTGCGACTTTTCCAAATTAACTGGCTGTGCAGACAGGAACACAGGATCTTTGACGTAACCCCACGAGAAGAAATCACACGGAGTCATGTCAAGTGACCTATGGGTCTTCTGAAGGAGGGGGGGGGGGGGGGGTGTCACGCCGGGGAGCACTTCCAGGCCAACGTTGAGGCAGTTGGCACTGAGGTAATCACGAAAGTCTGAAAGAAAGTGTGCCGGAGCACCGTCTTGTTGCAGAATGAAATCTCCACTGTACTGCTGTAATCGTGGCGTAAGCTGTTGCTGCAGCATGTCCAGGCACATGAAACCAGCCACAGCTTACTTCGCAGACAAAAATGGTCCATAAAATTTTGAAGAGGACGTGGCACAAAGAAGACACTTTAAGTGAATCGCGAATGTGTTCAACAGTTTCGTGTGGATGTTTTGTGCCCCAAACAATCATGTTATGACGATTCTCTTTTCCAGAGACGTGAAACGTGGCTTCACTGAAAATCAACTTTCGTGAAAAACCGCCTTCTTTCAGTAGCCACTGCAGGTCATTGCAAGAGTCAGGAAGAAGCTCATCGTCCCGTGTGGTCAGCGCATGGAAAGACTATAGCCGGCACGGTTTTACAAGCACACGTTTGCACAGAATACAGTTGACTGCGGTTCTGCAGTTCTGTGCGCACACGTGTCGCCGATCTCTTAAGGTTCCTGACGAATGTTTCGCGCACACCTTCTCTGCTCACGGTCCCAACCGGCCTGTCTTCTTCGCACCACATAAGCATCCAGTTTCATGGACTGTGACGAGACACTCATGCACTGTAGGGTTTGTTGGAGTTTTTCCTAATACTTGGTAACAAATTTTCGTTGAAACGTCACACTTGACTCACGTTTAGCCAATAGAAGGACTCAAAACGCACGCATCGCTGCGTTATACGCCATGATCTGATACACCCGACCCTAGCGGTGCGCTCTGCAACTACGTCACTGTGCATATTACGACTCGAAACTTGGAAAGATTCTCTGTCCACTGATATGTGTCATTTTTCGGTACGGTATATCTTGCAGTGTTCTCATCGTCGTCTTCTGAAACCCCACAAAACTTATGAATGTTTACATGTATCGTAAAAGTGCTTTAAATGATATTTAATGCTATAAAACTTTTAAACAGCATCAATCGACGACGTTGTTAATTATCCTCCCCTTATATATACTATGTGATCAAAAGTATCCGGACACATGGCTGAAAATGACTTAGAAGTTTGTGGTGCCATCCATTAGTAATGCTGGAATTCAATATGGTGTTGGCCCACCCTTAGCCTTGATGACAGCTTCCACTTCCACAGGCATACGTTCAATCACGTGCTGGAAGGTTTCTTGAGGACTGGCAGACCCTTCTTCAGGGAGTGCTGCACCGAGGAGAGGTATCGATGTCGGTCGGTGAGGCCTGGCACGAAGTCGGCGTTCCAACACAAAAAAATGGTTCAAATGGCTCTGAGCACTGCTGAGGTCATCAGTCCCCTAGAACTTAGAACTACTTAAACCTAACTAACCTAAGGACATCACACGCATCCGTGCCCGAGGCAGGATTCGAACCTGCGACCGTAGCGGTCGCGCGGTTCCAGACTGTAGCGCCTAGAACCGCTCGGCCACTCCGGCCGGCCGTTCCAACACATCCGAAAGATGTTCTATAGGATTCAGGTTGTCGGCCGCTGTGGTCGAGCGGTTCTAGGCGCTTCAGTCCGGAACCACGCCGCTGCCACAGTCGCAGATTCGAATCCTGCCTCGGACATGGATGTGTGTGATGTCCTTAGGTTAGTTAGGTTTAAGTAGTTCTAAGTCTAGGGGACTGATGACCTCAGATATTAAGTCCCATAGTGCTTAGAGCCATTTGAACCATTTTTTTATGCAGGTGATGACTCTGTGCAGGCCAATCCTCTACAGGGATGTTATTGTGCAACCACTCCGCCACAGGCCGTGCATTATGAACAGGGGTTCGATCGTGTTGAAAGAAGCAATCGCCATCCCCGAATTGCCCTTCAACAGTGGGAAGCAAGAAGGCGCTTAAAACACCGATGTAGGCCTGTGCTGTGATAGCGCCACGCAAAACAACAAGGGGTGCAAGCCCCCTCCATGAAAAACACGACCACAACATAACACCACAACCTCCGAATTTTACTGTTGTCACTACACACGCTGGCAGGTGACGTTCACTGGGCATTCGCCATACCCACACCCTGCCATCGGATCGCCACATTGTGTACCGTGATTCGTCACTCCACACAACGTTTTTCCATTGTTCAGTCGTCCAATGTTTACGCTCCTTACACCAAGCGAGCTTTCGTTTGGCATTTCCCGGCGTGATGTGTGGCTTATGAGCAGCCGCTCGACCATGAAATCCAAGTTTTCTTATCTCTCGACTAACTGTCATAGTAGCTGCAGTGGATCCTGATGCAGCTTGGAATTCCTGTGTGATGGTCTGGATAGATGTCTGCCTATTACACATTGCGACCCTCTTCAACTGTCGGCGGTCTCTGTCAGTCAACAGACGAGGTCGGCCTGTACGCTTTTGTGCTGTACGTGTCCCTTCACGTTTCCACTTCACTATCACGTCGGAAACAGTTGACCTAGCGATTTTTAGGAGTGTGTAAATCTCCCGTACAGACGTATGACACAAGCGACAGCCAATCACCTGACCACTTTCGAAGTCCGTGAGTTCCACGGAGCAGAGTGACATCTCTCACGATGTCTAATGACTGCTGAGGTCGCTGATTTGGATCACCTGACAGCAGGTGGTAGCACAATGAACCTAATGTGAAAAACGTATGCTTTTGGCGGTGTCCGGACACTTTTGATCACACAGCGTAGCAAACCACCTGCTAGCAGGCGCAGGTGGCTTCCGAGATACATCACTCAGTTTCAAACAAATAAGCCCAATAGCACCCGCGACATTACATTATCCGCTATAATAGCCACTACAATACTACAGTCCGATTTAAGTTACTTGACTGTTGACGTCTGTCTCTCCGCGCTACGGCGTCACCACGTCGGCTGCCTCTCGGTTAAAGGCGACAAGCATACACGGAGGGGGTCACTCCACAAGTGCTGAAGTGCTGCCGTCAGGTATGGCGGGAACGCGAGGTGCGCCATCCACAGCTGATTTTAAGCGACCAATGACGAACTGCGGCAGATAATGCGTTTTTCAGACCGGAATTTTACAACCTTATCCTTACCTAACCACAATCTCGTAATGTGCAGTACATCCGAGGAAATGGAGGTCAACAGCCTGCGGCAGAACTATTAATCACGCTCGCTTTGTCCACGGTGATTAAGGCTGAACTCTTCGCGAAATTTGAAGACAGAAAATTTTCAGTTTCAGCACTAAAATCAAACTGTAACTTCTCGCTCTCATCGGTTACCTGAAAATATCCTGATACGGGCTGCACGACCTGACGCGATACAAACTGTTGAGTAGTCATGGTTGGCACTCGGTGGCAGGTTATAGACGACACAACTAGGTTCCAAAGGAAAAATGAATTATAGGAGGAAAAAATAGGGCTAATAAAAGAAGTCAGTACGATGGTGAAATGATGTGACGAAAGATTAAAAATTAAAGAAAATTACGTTTATACCAGTTAACTGAAAAGAATAATAATCAGAGTCAATTTGACAAAGATTTATAATGAAAAAAGTTATATTAGCTAACGAAATTCGAACCCACGGCCTTCTCCCTGGAAGGATTCTATCTTAACCACTGCGTACAGCACCACTTGAAGTAATAGTGTTGTATTTATTCGTCTACACAGCCAGTTGTGACGATGATTTGCTGCTTTCAGAAAGCTTGCCCTCATGCAATGTCGTATGAAGCTGATCTACTGTAGCCCGACCTCTGTCCTGGTGATGTGCGACGCCGAATCGCGCCTTGTGCGAAAGGATCCAGTAAGTGTGCGTACGAAACCTGCATATTTCGTTACCACCGTTTTGTGTGTGTGTTGTTTTTGGTACTAACATGTCTGATGAGATGAAATAAAAGATCCAGATCATTGATTCAGGGTCAGAACACACACAAAAAAAACAAGAAAAAGCCAGGCAAAGGAATTACGAATGAAGTGATCGTCTGTAGTGGCAGTTTGGGTATGACGTTGTGTGCTACGACTAGAGGAAGGCAGCTCCAATGTGTGAAAAATCAACTATCAAGTAATTTTAATCAGACTTTACACGTAATATTTTTACTATTATGTTTGTAACGTTGGCAATGGCCAGCCACAGATTTGACGTCTTGTGACCGCTACCGACTCAGAACTACGGAACACAGGGGTCAGGAGAAATTCTACAAACAATTAGCAGCAACTGCTCACCTATATAAATACTGGTTGCATTTTTGTTCTATATTCAAACCCTGGGTTAGTCTGTTTTATATTCCGGGCAGCCGCAGTTGTTGCAATGCGTGATGGTAGGAAGAATTGCGTTTACAGCGGGTAAAATCGTTGTTTGCAAAACTCAGGCGGTTTCGCGTCTTAAAGTTGCATCATAAGGGTGCAACCTACACGGTAAAAAGCAAAGTACCGGGTCACCACATTTTGTCGATATTAAAAGTAATAAAGAATGTCTAAAATGTAATTACAATGTTAAAAGATCACACCCATACCCATAGCTCCTAGTCAAAATTTATTATTCAGGGAATATCATCAACACTATGGCGAGCGAAAGGTAAAGAGGACGTGCTCAATTCTGTAAAATTTGCCTGTATCTAAAAAGAAAAAAGAAAATATTTTATAATGAGGCAGATTTTACAACCCGTAGACCAGCCGAGCAGACAAAGGAACGCTCAATTTTTTTTTTTTTTTTTTTTTTTTTTTGTAGAATACTATATCTGGGTGCAATATGCGAAAAAACTGGCATACGTATGAGATCTAGAAACATTATTCCAGCTATTTTACATTTTTGGAGCTAGGCAAAAAACTCGGGTGCAAGAACAAGAAAAAAGCTGTGGCAAATTAAATTTAATGAAGCCGGTATATATTTCATTACATGTAATGACTGCAGTAATAAATATATAGGACAAAGCGTAGGTCATTCTGAATAAGATCTCAGAAACAACTTAAATAACCCGCGATCTGCATTAACAGCGCACTTACGTGGCGATGTGCACAACCCCACAAGCCCTCATGAAAACTTAAAAATACTTCTTAAAAAAGAAAAAAGTCGTATTTTGAACATATTAGAGGAAGTGGAAATTTTTAGACATGAAACGAGAACGCTTTTGCTTTGCCCTGCATTGAGCTGCCCTGCTGTTCACACCAGTAAGACGTTTCCACCTGATGCATTCCGTATACCAATTAGTATAGTGCCGCAACTGATCATGTTAGCAGTGAAAATTTTTTATCACCAATCCGGCCCGTTTTTAAAAACTTTTAGGGTCCACTCAATATAAAATATTTTCCTTTTTCTGAGTGATGAGTGAAAGTGATTGTATATCAATGGTATCAGTGGCGTCGTTTGTTTAAAAATAGAAGGACGAATGTTCGTCGTAATGACGGTGGCCGAGCGGTTCTAGGCGCTTCAGTCCGGAACCGCGCGACTGCTACTGTCGCAGGTTAGAATCCTGCCTAGGGCAGGGATGTGTGTGTGATGTCCTTAGGTTACTTAGGTTTAAGTAGTTCTAAGTTGTAGGGGACTGATGACCTCAGATGCTAAGTCGCATAGTGCTCAGAGCCATTTGAACCAACGAGGGCGTATCCAACGAGGAGCAGCAGAAACCCAGAACCCCCTCCCTAGAGAAAAATGGACACAACCTAAAAACGCATTTCACCTTGCCAGACAGACCGACATCTCAAATCGGTGTCACTTTGAAGAAAGCAGCAACACGTAACAGCAAGTCGTTCACAGAGGAATGATTGTCTTGTAAGCCGAATGCCGCTACTAAATTGCTTCTTTGCGCGTGATGCACCATTCCAATAGACAGTCTTTATTTGTGACTTCTACTAACTCAAACACGTTTCCTGGTAAGTTTCAGTAATCGGGAGCTATCAGCAAAAAGAAAAGCTTGTTGTCTTTGAGGGCCGGCGAGACTGCTGAAGCTGAAGCACTTTACTGATGCAACATTCCTCATTCTGTTCGTAATTTTACACCCGTAAACAGCACAGTTTGGCATATTAAGAAAGAATTAACGACTGTAGACGATTGACTGCAACACGCTTGGGCGCGTGAATTCGATATGGGTCGCGTGTGACGTCTTGGGCTAGGATATCGGACAGCGATATATCGGAATATCGATATATCAGAATTGAATATTTGGTATTACTAATCGATAATTGTCCAGAAGTTACATTGGTAACTTCGATATATCGACATCTTGAAACGATATAATCGAATATTATTTTTATTATCACCACCATCTAACTCATAATAGAGAAAACTCAACTCTACTTTCTTGTCAATACTGAAATATTTTACAACATCAGAACGGTACTTAAATATTTTTACTTCGAAGGTCTTAGAGCAGTTTTGACCGATGTCAACTGTGTATTTTGTAACCTCCTCTCACGTGAAGCTAAGGTCGGTGGAAATTTTTGAAATGGATTTTTCGAAACCTCTCTTGTTTATGTTGTTCACAGTCGTTGCGCGTTTATATCAATGATTTTGCAGTGTGAAGATAAAAAAAGGAAATGCATTCTCAAAGTCATCCGTGGAACAATTTCAAATAAAACGATAATATTGCAAAGTGCAATTATTACACGTAGAAGCTTGGAACAAGTGGTAACACCACAAACTTAAAAAGCCCATCTAAGGTTCCAGCATCCGAAAACTTTCGATCAGGACGGACGGCCAAGGGCTCGCCGAGGAAAACAACATCAAAATCAAACCCTGATAGTGTTGATGTACAGGGTGTCCCAAGACGGATGATCAGTATTCAGGGATATGACAAGAGCGATCATTCGAAGGAAAAAAAGTCTAGTAAACGTGGGCTCTAAAAATGCACATTTAAGAGCTATGAGCACTGCCTCATCTTCGATAATGTGACAAAATCTCTTTTACTGCAAGCTCTTTGCTTTCCATATTTTGAGAGGAGGTAGTAGACCAAAACAAGAAGAAGTAGTCAAGCAAACATGGCCTCTATAGCTTAACAGCTATGAGCATGTGTTCAGTAGATTGGACGTGTTTACAGTAGCGAAGCTGATCAAGTGCTCATAGCTCTTAAGAAAAGCATTTTCGAGCTCACGTTTACTGAACATTTTTTTCTTGTTTGGTTGACACTACTACCTCTCAAAATATGGAAAGCAAAGAGTTTGCAGCTGAAGAGATTTGTTTCACAATTGCGAAGATGCAGAAGAGCTCATAGCTCTTAAGGAGTGCGTCTTAGTGCCCTTATTTCCTAGACTTTATTGCTTCGAATGATCTTTCCTGACATGTCCCATTAGTCCTGGGATATCCTGTAGAAAGCAGACCTCTGAGCTCCATTTCTTGTCCAACATTTCCTACGACTTCGTCAGCTACTTCCTCAACTTGTACGCAGGGAGGTATCGCAACCGCTTTCAATGTATGATGAAGTTTGCTTTCCCTTAATTTTTTTGTTAATTCATGAAACCCACACTTCACAGTTAAAAGTAACACATACAATCGTAGTTTATAGTCTAAATTTTAAAAGTAACAGATTGCCATCGATATATCAACATGATATTTTACGTTCGATTTATAGTCTATGTCGATATTCTGTTCAACAGAGTGATATAGCAGTGAATATCGATATTTATCTTTCGATTTTCTATCTCTAGTGACGTCTCAGCACTTGCAGTAGTGGAGAACCCATGCGCAGCAGGTACCATGATACTGAAAATCCTCCAAGCTATTTAGAATACAAGTAATGTAAGGGTAAATATAATGATAGCAAGTTAGCAACTCAGAGGTCAGATCGTTAAGAGTGTAAACAGATCGATGATAATACACAAGTTTGGCACATTCTTCTAAACTCCAGTCGCTTGTCGAACGAGGTCAAAAACGAAGGATAGGAACCGGCTATATTGGCCTAACTATATTGAATTTCAAATGACAGACAGTTTTCATTGTTTTGGGAACCTCATCTATTACAGATACTGTGATGCCTGTTTCTATTGTGTTCCATAGAGGCCTTGTGACAACATGAAGCATGCATTCCCTTTGACAGAAACTAAAATGTATTTTACTAATGCATGAAATATTTTATTTTTTGACTCCAAAAGACGTGCAAAATAATCAGCTACATAACAATTATTCCTTTCTTAACATTCTCATTTTACTTGGCACCATCGACTGGACGTAATACAAAATCTCCCGGCATTACACACTTGGGCTCTTTTCAAATTGCAGGAAGCAGTTCGTAAACGCTGAACATATCAGTTCTCCAGGTTTGGTGACTGCTCGCTTCGCATACTTACATATTCAGTACCATATTTGTTTGCATCTGTCCATTATCTTGGGATTAGTGCGACGGGGGGAAAGGTCGATATATAGCCATCCGCAAGGGAATACTAATTCACTGCAGAATCCTTAGGCATTTCTAAAACTGATTTTTCTGCAAGGCTACTGAACAGCAAATTCAGTCATCTCGAGATTGAAGCTCTTCCGTCCGTGTGTGCTTACAAATAGATTTGTTTTTGGAGAGGATCCGCCTTGTCAAAAACACAACTTTTATTTTTATTGCCCAAACATGGTCGCTATCCAGGAAACGATGTGGTAACAAGGTATATATACAAAATTTTGTCTGTTTTTCAGATATGTATATATGTCTTAAAAACTCAAATTTATGTGTGTACAAGTCGTAAAAAGCTTCTTCTTGTTTTATAGAACATAATAAAAAACCCACTGATGATGCTGAAACTTGGGGGAAATATGTCTGGGGAATACAAAGAAAACTAAAAATTGTATTTTTATCACGGCGGTCCGTCTCCAGAAACAAATCTAGCCGCAGATTGAGCATTGACTAATTAAGTTGATCCCGCGTCTGTGTAGCTCTTTACCAAACAAACAAAAATACTTTTCAAAAATCAATATACTGAACTTTAATTACGACACCCTGTACTAAAAAAACAAATGCCATTAAAATAATGCAGTAAATCCATTAACATGGTCACATGTGAGGTTTTATTAGCAAAATGTTACAGATGGCATATAAGCGTTGTTAAAGTTTATTTCCTGTTTCTCCAGACTGAAGAGTTTTAATCAGGGCATTTTTGCTGGTTATTTTTACTGTTATCCAGCGGAATTTTCCTGTTGTTACTTTTTAATTTTCAGTACAACCCAATATTATATGTTATTGTGTATTAATAGGAATGTCTTACTTGTTTATTTCCCAACCCGTTTGGTATGATTGACTGAAACTATGAGAATGTTGTATCAGCTAATTAACTCAAAAAATGTGACATCCAGTTATATTAATGATACAAAAAGATGTAATTTGCGTTTACTAACGAAATGTGCTTACCTTTTATGTATCAGGGTAATCTATTTTCAGAACTATAATGAGTGGACAACTAACTATAGTTTAATTAGAGAACAGCGGTTCTTTAATTTGAATATAGTTTCGGAGAAAATTTAAGGGAAACACGTGTCGGATGTAGAATTTGAGTATATCCGATACTGTCAAGTGACGTAAATGCGACCACTTGCAATACCGGAAGAACCGGTTTCGAACACTGTGTGTTAGAAAATTTTAAATGGTCACATTGTAGTAACCATACTGCAAATATATAGCACTAAATGAATGATACACAGTATGTTCTCCTAAACGCCGAAGAGAACCAGTATTTTTGCGTATGTTGCTTGAAGTTGGATCAACCTTGTCGCAAGTCTTAATGTATAATCAGCCTGCCATTTACGATTAATAAATCTTTCCATTATAAAACTGAAATAGAATATTTGTATCATTCCCGACGAGTGTACACGAAAACCGGCGAAGCGGCCAGGGTATTCTAACTCTTGTTTTCAACAGGTGGGAAGAGTAACCTAACTGCTCTTCCAGGTTTTCACCAACGTTCAGTTGCAGGCAAGCAGAGGTTACACAGATAGTGTCCCGCATAAAACCTGTCGCCTTACGTACCGGTTAATCATGTCTAGTCAAATTGCTTGTGAAGTGGCAACACTGTCTCGAAAATTGGGCACACTACATTTTATCAGGAGCTTGAGTGCAGCTGTGTGTTCGTGCGTCAGTTTTGAGAAGTTCGTATTGTTTGGTTGTTACAGAAATGGAACAGTTTGCATTAGAGAAGTGAATTGATATTGTGAAGTGTTACATAACAACAGTCTCCATCAAGGAATGCATAAAAATGTTTCAAGAAGCATCCTGGTGGGAAACCCCCTACGACCAGCACTATTCAAGATTTGGAGGGTTGTACGATCCGTTCAGAATGTGCGGAGTAATAGACGTCCGTCTATGAGGACCCTTAAAACTTTAGACAGAATTCGCATCGACATTACGACAAGCCCCCCCCCTTCCCCCTCCCCCCCAATTCGGTAAGGGGGTTACCGCAGCACATCGTGTACTAAAAAAATGAAATTAGAAGCCTATCGTGTGAGTGCGGTCGAAAAGTTAAATCTGAGGGTCAGGAAAAAAAAAAGAGTTCATTATTGTAACTAGCTGTTAACATCAGCTGCTAACGGTTATTTGGACCCCTCGCTTTACTTCATGTCAGATGAGGCCTGGTTTCATTTGTCAGGTTATGTAAACTCCCAGAATTGCAGATATTGGTTACAGGACAACCCACATATACTGCATGAAGAGAAGATAGGTGTTTCGAGTGCGTTGTCCGGCCTGCGCATTATTGGCTCCAATATTTTTCAGTTACACCTTAAACAGTGCCAGATATCTAGATATCTTTGACTCTTTCCATGCATAATTAACAGACGTAGAGAAGCTGCATGCAATACGCCAACACTTCCAACCAAAGTAAGGCCCACATCAACAACATGCTCCCTGCAGGCAGACTTGTCAGTGGAGCCTTCTGGCCCTCAGGGTCCTTGGACGTAAGATAGTGTGATTTTTATTTCCGGGGAACACTAAAAAGCAAAGTATATCATGCTGACTATCCTCGCGCAACAGACGATCTCAAACTAAGTGTGCCACCCATCCCGACATAACGTGGCCATCACCATTATGGACCTTCTAGTCCCGACATCCCTACAAGACCCAATATTGACCCGATTTTGCAAAATACTGTTCCGAGCTTGGCTCAAGAACAAAGGGTACTAGGAAAGTTTCGCAATGCGGATTTATTTATTTAATTTTTCGAAGTGGTTTCAGCCACAGTGAACACTCATCGCCGACCTCAGAAACCAATCCCTGTTGTTCCAAGTCTTCAGAAGGTCCACATCACTTGAAAACTGCAGTCCTATCAGCTTCATTTGCACACGCAGGAACAGTGCAAAATCACACGCAGGAACAGTGCAAAATCACAACGAGCAAGGTCTGGACTGTAAGGACGGGTATGTCGTCATCTTCAAAGATCAAAACTTTGTTTTGAATCTTAGTCGGCAAGTCATAACAAAATAGCCACGTGCCGACACCTGTCACGATGCTCTTCACATACTGAGATCGTCCCTTAGAAAACTTCTTTAACATCTCCCGGCACCAAGTCACACGTCGTGTTATCTGCTCTTCCGTTAGTCTATGCGGCACCCAGAGACAACAAAGTTTCTTTATTTGCAAGTGATCATACAGAATCGAACGAACTGCTGCTGCATTTAACCCTAAGGTAGCCTCTATCTGCTTATGTCACTCGCCTGTCTTCGTCTAGCACCTTCCTCACAGCATCAAAGTTTTCCTCCGTAACTGGTGATCATGGCCTTCCAGTCTTCTCAGCGTCCTGCAGAGTGAAATTTCCTTTTTGGAATTCTCTGTACCACCTGAATACACTTGTACAATGTGGACACACACCACCGAGTACAAGAGCCATTTCTTCACAGCAATGGTGTACGTTTAAACCACGCGCTAAGTCGTACCGCAAAATATCCGAATCTCTCTTCGTGACCACGAAGCAATTAAGCACTACTAACCCTGCGAGTGAACGACTGCGACCCACAGACTTGGCACGGTGGCTACAATGCGAGTATGAAGTATTCTCAGAATATAGCAACGATCAGCCTCCTGCGACCTATTGTTGCGTCTATTACAAAACTTTCCTAGTACCCTTTGTACTGAAGTAAGGCCAACTGTTAACGCAACATATTACTGCACCCACAGTTAGTTTTATTTATGTCAAATGTTAACAATGTCGACTCACAGATGGCGTTGTATGTTGAGTATCCTGTATCGACGATGCAAGCAGCTTCTAATCTAGCGCCATCATTCGAAAAAATACCAGACTCCTCTAGTAGCACGGGACTGGAACAATTTAAGTAGCGCCACGCAAAAGAATCAGGCTGTCTTCATTTGAATAAGACGATTCTTTCTAAACGTAATAAGAACAACGAGTGCAAATTAGTAACGCATGAAGCGTTTAGTGCGGGTATGTAGGGCGTCAAGTGTATAGTGACGTATACTTCGTTGGGTGCAGTGTTCTTGTCGACAATTTACGGTCTAGTAAACTTCTCATAGCTTACGAAAATGCATAAGGATGGAAAGAGAAAGTGGCACTTTTCAGATGACTACACAAAAGAATGATCTTTAATCAAGAAAGGACGTACGGACCAGGAAGCGTTGTGTGAGGTTTTTAGCTGTTTCATCTGAATAACACGGAGGTAAGCCAGACGTGAAGTATCACATTTCTACTTAGAACCATAAAAATAAACTTGCGGCAGCATCGACATTAAAGCCTATTTCTACATTCATGATTAAAGAGATACCCTGAAAGAATTGCTATTATATACCCGACTAAAAATGGTGTATTTCGGGCGACAGTTGTTTCCAGGAATATATGTATCGGAAGAGCTATTTAGAAACTGAGCGAGACTCGGAATAATGGACGTCTAAACACTCCGTGGGAGAAAGGTGGCGAAACCGAAAATCCTGAACGCAAATGCCAACTGCTAAAAATTATGCGAGTATTTGTTTTCTATTCCCGCACACGACACCACTGTGGAAAAAGTATTTTCGCTAATGCTGCCCCAGTGGACTGATGAAAGAAATCGACTGCTGCCAGGGTCTGTGGAGTCAGTCTTACATTGCCAGTTCAACTACAAGCTGACCTGCATGGAGTTTTATAAATACGTAAAAGTGATTAAAAAACTCGATAAAAAAGGTTAAATCTTAAGAAAAATATGGTCTACCAACTACTTCTGCCCCAACAAGTTTCCTATAATTGCGTTCTAAACAAAAAGTAATTATATTCATTAATTTTTTTACATTTCTACACCCCTATCTCAGAGCGTCCCGACGAAAAGTAGCTGAACTAGAAGTTCATGACAAGTACGTCAAACAGGATCGTGCAAACAGTACTAAGTAAGCTAAATCATCATCATCATCATCATAATTTAAGACTGATTATGCCTTTCAGCGTTCAGTCTGGAGTATAGTCCCCATTACAAAATTCCTCCATGATCCCCTATTCAGTGCTAACATTGGTGCCTCTTCTGATGTTAAGCCTATTACTTCAAAATCATTCTTAACCGAATCCAGGTACCTTCTCCTTGGTCTGCCCCGACTCCTCCTGCCCTCTACTGCTGAACCCACGAGTCTCTTGGGTAACCTAGCTTCTCCCATGCGTGTAACGTGACCCCACTATCTAAGCCTGTTCGCCCTTACTGCTACATCTATCACTAACCTGAATTCAAACGATTGATTGTCGAAGTGCTTCGCTTAGCGGTCTACGTCGTCTGATGCCAGGATATATCAGCAAACAATTTGAAGGTGAGCATTGTTAACAAAATAAAGGAAACAATGTCGTCGAAAATATCAGGACGCAAGTTCGCACTAAGGGGAAGTGATTCGTCAATGTATGGAAAAACACATTATCAGTGAGCTTCATTTCTAGAACTTTTAACAATATGCACAGTCATGCGAACATAATCCTACGCAGTATTACTGTTTTCAACCCAAAACTGCTAACGGATAATTTTCTTTCGGAAACCTGGACAGCGCATAGTCAGTAGCATGTGATACTTGCAAAAAACAACCCCCGTTCAGAATATGGAACGGCTATTGAATAGTAGGAGGTGCACGCGCATTTGAAATCTCATTCTCCTCGCAACTATAAAACGCTGTTGCCTTAAGTTCTAAAAGCTCTAAGTAGCGCTCTACCTTCAATTCACAATGATTTTTTCGCGTTATTACCAGCACGTGGCAAGAACTACTAAACTACCAATATAGAAAGTGCCAATAACCCTCAACCCTATTCTTCTGAGAATCAACCTCCCGTGTATAAAATTTCATGTCTCCCAAATAATGTGTCTTATATAATTTTTCGGCTACATTCAATGGTATACGTGGATATTGCCAATAAATGTGTGGCGAATAGAGTAGCAGTACATAAGTGATAAATTGAACATCATGTTAAAAAAAATGGTTCAAATGGCTCTGAGCACTATGGACTTAACATCTGAGGTAATCAGTCCCCTAGAACATAGAACTACTTAAACCTAACTAACCTAAGGTCATCACACACATTCATGCCCAAAGCAAGATTCGAACCTGCGACCGTAGCAGTCGCGCGGTTACGAACTGAACGTCATGTCTGATGCTGAAGTTTTACTGCATAACAGCGTAACTGTAGTAAGCGAAAAAGTTTTTTCCTGTTGTTTTGTGCGGGGGGGGGGGGGGGGGGAGGGGAGGGAATGAGGGAGGCGTCAAGAAGGGAAAGTTTCGTTTGGGTTTGCGGGTGCGTGTAGTTATCGCTCGTTTAGGCAAATGCTGAGTTGGCTCCTTATCTCGGCATCATAAAATACGACACACAAAATACAACACATGGGATACACACTAGGAAAAAGAGAGAGAGAGAGAGAGAAATATCAGTACCTATAATAAAAAGGTAGCATTATTCTGTTTGGCGATTAGTAAAGACAATTTTATGTTTTATTTTGTTAGACAATATGGTTCGTTTCACCCTTCCACGAAAGTAATTTGAGTGCCTGTTCCCCTAGCTCAGATCCTTGGTTACCTCTTGGAACATAGATATGCCGGCTGCCAATCACATTAAAAGTAAAGCGCATACATACGTTTATAACGAAATTTAACCTTAAAACGTGATGTGTGAAAAGAAATACAGGTACGAATGGGTTAGCTACGTGGTCTGACTAAAATCCAATACAAAAATAAGTTAAAAAGGAAAGATACAGTAGGCTGAATTATTAACACAGCCATACAGCACTGATCTTGCTAACGTCTGTCTGGGATATAAATGGAAATGTCGTGTGGCTAGGGCCTCCCGTCGGGTAGACCGTTCGCCTGGTGCAGGTCTTTCGATTTGACGCCACTTCGGCGACCTGCGCGTCGATGGGGATGAAATGATGATGATTAGGACAACACAACACCCAGTCCCTCAGCGGAGAAAATCTCCGACCCAGCCGGAAATCGAACCCGGGCCCTTAGGATTGACAGTCTGTCACGCTGACCACTCAGCTACCAGGGCGGACCGAAAATGCTAAAAGCATATTGTACTGGATTCAATGTACACAATTTGTGCTTCTGTTCTGCCTCTTGCTGAACGTAGAGGCATTCTCACTTTCGTTCAAAAGAGCGCGTATACCAAGCTGATATCACACCGCCCTAAAATGACAGTTGTGGCACCGGATGTTCCAACTTTCTTCTTTCTTTTATGAAAACTATACACGCGATCACGGCTGCGCACTTAAATTAGTTATGCAGGACAAACAGCGTATAAAACAAACTGGCACCTGTGTGCCTTAGTAAGCAGAAGTGTTGCACTGGTGTAATGAGCTCTTAAATGTTTTGTACAGTCAACACTGAAGTCTTATTGATTGTTACACAAAGAAAATACTACTAAACAATGCTGCTGCTGCTAACAGTATCGTTGCCAGATCGGCACTCAACAGAACAAGTCAGTATCAATCGACTTTTATCGATTCTTCCACTTTCAGTTGTCCCCGTGAAATTATTGCCCGCGTATAGTATCTGTGATTGTAATGAGTTTTATCAAATAGTAACTTCATCGCGATAATGCGTGTTTTACTCATCACCCTTTCTGTTATGTAATTTGACAGACTATTATTAATTATGAAGTACCAAAGTATCAAAAACTGGTCAATGTGTTCGTTCGTTCGGGGCGTCAACGCTCGCTAATGAAACGTTCTTGTGCCACGTCGCAAGCCTAAAGTTCGCCCTCCTCTCTCATGCAAGGGAAGACTACATTCCATGAGACGTATAGAGCGAGCATTTAGCAAAGATCTTAAGCTACAAACTGTTATAAAAAGGCAATCAAAAAAGTGCACGCTTCATGGTTTCTTAAAACAGGTAACACTGATGACAAAAGAGTGTTACTTTCAAATCTTTCTGAAACTGAGATGCACCATTCAGAACCGATGATATGGATGGCGGAGATTTGTAATTTCCATTGTTACTGGCAATACGCAGCTACACTTCGCCAGAGCCAAAATTCCGATCGGGAACTACTGGAAGACTTTTCTTAGAAACTGGAACTTGCAATGAGCTCAAGGAATGACAAGCCTTTGAACGCTGTGAAAAATAATTAAGGTGATCAATACTGCAACAATGGATTGAATGAAATCTCAATGTTGTAATTCTAAGCACTGTGTTTTTAGATCTTAATATGGTTGCATTCTCATAAAGAATGACGATTTCTGTTACCAGTCGCTATTCAATTACTGAATTTTTGTGCTAAATGTGACACGTTCCGAAATTGTCACGTGCTTGCAATTTTACACATTCGTTCTAGGCGGGTGACGTGAGCAGTTTTACCAAGTAAGATGTGCATTTTATATTCCGTCTTTTATTTTACTGTAAACTAAAATAAGGCACTAAGTACAATATTTAAAAATTAAGCAAGTCGACAGCTAAAACTATGATGGCACTTACAACATCTCGTGCTGTAGGAACTCATTCGAACACACTTTTTTTTTTTGCAGAGATGTAAATATCACAGGAAACAAATGGTTATTTCATAGATAATAGATAAATACACCAGCGATCTGTTACGAAGAGAAATTACTATCATGACTACAAAAGTGAGTTGCATACATGTAATCCCACAGATTATTTAAAGTGGAATGACTTAGCTCTAATTGCGGTATACGTGAAAAACATTTTACAAATAATGTCTGCGGTTCCCTGCTTCACATGTCTACAAAGCTTAATAAATCAATAATTAAAAAGTACGGTAACTCAGAAGAGAAATTGTTAAGTTTCTGTGAGAAATCACCTCTTATTCTCATTAATCGTAGTGTTCCCACCACAGTATTAGATACAGTGATTTTAAATATTACAAAACTGTTTGAGGAATAACCGTGACTCCGTACGAAAACATGGAGAACGCGTGTATCTTAATAATGGATCGTAATAAATTTCCGATCTATACGTTTATGGTGTTTCTTCCCAGTCAGTGTTTTCTTTTTATTATTGTCGAAAATTGACTGTTGTGTGAAATCTGTGACTGAAAAATAATGCGCGACAAAACTGTTGAACGTGAGCCATAGTTTTTTCGTGTCACTACACATGATTAGTTGGATTTCTGGATTTCTTTGTGCATGACGAAAAGGTGAAATGGAGGGTCATACATTATATAGTGCAGTCAACATATTTACTTGTTCACAGATGTGGCAAATATTACACAAAGAACCTAGGAATATAGTAGAAGACGTACGACATTCTCTTTAGTCAGATCTCTGTATGAGACGGAATGGAAGAAACACCGTTTTATGGCTGGAAATGAGTATAAAGATCTTACTGCATTGTACAAAAATTAAAACTAAATGTTACACACCACAGTTTAACTATACAATTGTTTTCCACTGTGTTTCATCGCCCCCCTCCGCCCGCGCGGGATTAGCCGAGCGGTCTGAGGCGTTGCAGTCATGGACAGTGCGGCTGGTCGCAGCGGAGGTTCGAGTCCTCCCTCGGACATGGCTGTGTGTGTTTGTGCTTAGGATAATGTAGGTTAAGTAGTGTGTAAGCTTAGGGACTCGTGATCTTAGCAGTAAAGTCCCATAAGATTTCACACACAGTTGAACAGTTTTCGCCCCTTTCCCCTTCCCAAAGTTCTCTAATGACTAAAAACGACCGGCCGGAGTGGCCGAGCGGTTCTAGGCGCTACAGTCTTGAACCGCGCGACCGCTACGGTCGCAGGTTCGAATCCTGCCTCGGGCATGGATGTGTATGATGTCCTTAGATTAGTTAGGTTTAAGTAGTTCTAAGTTCTAGGGGACTGATGACCTCAGAAGTTAAGTACCATAGTGCTCAGAGCCATTTGAACCATTTTTGACTAAAAACGTGACCATCTCAAAAGTGCAGTTCCTTTATGCTGCAACTCCCCCCCCCCCCCGCTTTTCTCCTTCTCCTCAACCGACACGCTAATGATAACATTATCTTCGTGAATGATTAGGCTGTCACCAATTTAATCATATATCTGATCAACTTCTATTCCAGCATGTCTATGTAAATACCAGAAGTCATCCTGCTGCACACTCTTGTCAGGTTTAACTTATCTTGCGTGCAGAATATTGCCTAGATCATTCAGTTTCAAGTATTTACTCATTTGAACACGGCTTCCTGTACAGTGTCAATATTACTAATATTGAAATTAATCCTGTCCGTCCAAGTTAAACACCTTGGCACTGGTAATCGCGTTCAGTGGTCTAGAAAACGTCTTCTCGAGCAAAATAAAAAAAAATTAAAAAATGGTTAAAATGGCTCTAAGGTCATCAGTCCCCTATAACTTAGAACTACTTAAATCTAACTAACCTAAGGACAGCACACACATCCATGCCCGAGGCAGGATTAGAGAAATGTTCAATTGTGTGTGAAATCTTATGGGACTTAACTGCTAAGGTCATCAGTCCCTAAGCTTACACACTACTTAACCTAAATTATCCTAAGGACAAACACACACTCCCATGCCCGGGGGAGGACTCGAACCTCCGCCTGGACCAGCCGCACAGTCCATGACTGTAGCGCCCTAGACCGCTCGGCTAATCCCGCGCCCAGGATTACAACCTGCGACCGTAGCGGTTGCGCGGTTCCAGACTGAAGCGCCTAGAACCGCTCGGCCACACCGGCCGGCAGGAAAATCCATGCCAGCATTTTGTTGACTGATGCAAACGTTTGTTAAAGACAAAGTTCACGCCCACTGCCAGGATATGTATTATGACGATGGCTAGTCGCACGAAATCAGCTAGTATTTAATACAGCACTTTTATTCCCCTTGTTTTGTGCTGGGCGAATAGTTTAGGACAACCGAATAACATTTATGTCTGTAAACACTGTTCGTTTTTTTTTAATATCGTGATTCACAAAGTTATCTACACTATGTGATCAAAAGTATCCGGACACCTGGCTGAGAATGACTTAAAAGTTTGTGGCGCCCTCCATCGGTAATGCTGGAACTCAGTATGGTGTTGGCCCACCCTTAGCCTTGATGACAGCTTCCACTGTCGCAGGCATACGTTCAATCAGATGCCGGAAGTTTTCTTGGCGAATGGCGGCCCATTCTTCACGGAGTGCTGCACTCAGGAGAGGTATCGATGTCGGTAGGAGTCCGCAGCTCGTGGTCGTGCGGTAGCGTTCTCGCTTCCCACGCCCGGGTTCCTGGGTTCGATTCCCGGCAGGGTCAGGGATTTTCTCTGCCTCGTGATGACTGGGTGTTGTGTGCTGTCCTTAGGTTAGTTAGGTTTAAGTAGTTCTAAGTTATAGGGGACTGATGAGCATAGATGTTAAGTCTCATAGTGCTCAGAGCCATTCGATGTCGGTAGTGAGGCCTGGCACAAAGTCGGCGTTCCAAAACATCTTAAAGATGTTCTGTAGCCTTCAGGTCAGGACTCTGTGCAGGCCACTCCATTACAGGGATGTTATTGTCGTGTAACCACTCCGCCACAGGCCGTAAATTATGAACAGGTGCTCGGTCGTTTTAATAGATGCAATCGGCATTACGAATTGCTCTTCGACAGTGGGAAGCAAGAAGGTGCTTAAAACATTAATGTAGGTCTGTGCTGTGGTAGTGCCACGCAAAACAATAAGGGGTGCAAGCCCCCTCTGAAAAACACGACCACACCATAACACCACCGCCTCCGAATTTTATTGTTTACACTATGCAAGCAGGCAGATGACCTTCACCGGGCATTCGCCATACCCACACCCTGCCATTGCATCGCCACATTGTGTACCGTGATTCGTCACTCCACGCCAAGCGAGGCAAAAAATTTGGAAATTTGTGGTAAGGTTTTATGGGACCAAACTGCTGAGGTCATCGGTCCCCAAGCTTACGCACTACTCAATCTAACTTTAACTAACTTACGCTAAGGGCAACACAAACCGAGGCAGCACTCGAAATTCTGACGGAGGGGGGGGGGGGGGGGGGGGGGGGAGGGGGGGGGGGCATGCGGACCCTGACATGTCGCTTTAGACGGCGCGGCTACCCCGCGCTGCAAGAGGGGTGTCGTTTGGCATTTACCGGCGTGACTTGTGGCTTATGAGCAACCGCTCGACCATCTGTCAACTGCTTGCATATGGGCCAGAGATGGACCAGTGCATTATTGACCTTCTCAGTTCGTAAAGCCCTTTCCGGTTCTCTTGAATCAATCATCCATTTTTTCTGAAATTGTAATCATTTGTTTGTCTGTACATGAACATAACTTATGCCCATTTCCGTCACATTCTTATAATTCCTTCGCGGTGCGTCATTTCTTTTTCTTTTTTGTGTTAACAATGGCACCTCCGGAACTTTTCTCTGTTGGGTTATTGAAAACGCGAACCTTAGGTCCTGACAAAACATCAAATCTCCGATATCGCTGCGGCCGGAAAAAGATTCTGCAAGAACGGGGCCAACGACGACTGAAGAGAATAGTTCAACGTGACAGAAGTGCAACCCTTTCGCAAACTGCTGCAGGTTTCAATGCTGGGCCATCAACAACTGTCAGCGCGCGAACCATTCAACGAAACATCATCGGTATGAGCTTTCGGAACCGAAGGCCCACTCGTGTACCCTTGATAACTGTAGGACGCTGAGCTTTACGCCTCGCATGGGCCCGTCAACACCGACACTGGACTGTTGATGACTGGAAACATGTTGCCTGGTCGGACGAGTCTCGTTTCAAATTATATCGAGCGAATGTACGTGTACGGGTATAGAGAAAAGCTCATGAATCAATGGACCCAGCGTTCAGCAGGGGAGTGTTCAAGCTGGTGGATGCTCTGTAATGGTGTGGGGCGTGTGCAGTTGGAGTGATATGGGACCCAATAGAGTATAGAGGCGACTCTGACAGGTTACACGTAGCGTAGGCATCCCGTCTAATCACCTGCATCCATTCATGTCCATTGTGCATTCCGACAGACTTGGGCAATTCTAGCAGGGCTGTGCGACACTAGACAGGTCCAGAATTGTTTCACAGTGGCTCCAGTAACATTCTTCTGAGTTTAAACACTTCAGCTGGCCATCAAACTCCTCAGGCATGACCATTATTGAGCATGCCTTGCAACGTGCTCTTACCCCTCGTACTCATATGAATTTATGTACCGTCCTGAAGGATTCATTATGTCAATTCCATCCAGCACTACTTCAGACATTAGTCGAGTCGTATTGCCTATCCTGTGCAAGCTTCTTCATCTCCCACTATCTACTGCAACTTACATCCTTCTGATTCTGTTTAGTGTACTCATCCCTTGGTCTCCCTCTACGATTTTTACCCTCCACGCTGCCCTCCATTACAAAATTAGTGATCCCTTGATGCCTCAGAATATGCCCTACCAACAGATCCCTTCTTCTAGTCAAGTTGTGCCACAAATTTCTCATCTCTTCAATTCTATTTAATACCTCCTCATTAGCTATGTGATCTACCCATCTAATCAGCATTCTTCTGTAGGACCACATTTCGAAAGCTTCTATTCTCTTCTTGTCCAAACTATTTATCGTCCATGTTTCACTTCCATACATGGCTACACTCCATACAAATACTTTCAGAAAAGACTTCCTGACACTTAAATCTATACTCGATGTTCACAAATTTTTCTTCTTCAGAAATGCTTCCCTTGCCTTTGCCACTCTACATTTTATATCCTCTCTACTTCGACCATCATCAGTTATTTTGCTCCCCAAATGGCAAAACTCCTTTACTACTTTAAGTGTCTCATTTCCTAATCTAATTCCGGCAGCATCACGAGATTAAATTCGACTACATTCCATTATCTTCGTTTTGCTTTTGTTGATGTTCATCTTATATCTTCCTTTCAAGACACTGTTCATTCCGTTCAACTGCTCTTTTGCTTCCTCTGACAGAATTACAATGTCATCGGCGAACCTCAAAGTTTTTACTTCTACTCCATGAATTTTAATACCTACTCCGTATTTTTCTTTTGTTTCCTTTACTGCTTGCTCAATATACAGATTGAATAACATGGCGGATAGGCTACAACCCTGTCTCACTCCCTTCCCAACCACCGCTTCCCTTTCATGCCCCTCGATTCTTGTAACTGCCATCTGGTTCCCGTACAAATTGTAAATAGCCTTTTGTTCCCTGTATTCTACCCCTGCCACCTTCAGAATTTGAAAGAGAGTATTCCAGTCTACATTGTCAAAAGCTTTCTCTAAGTCCACAAATGCTAGAAACGTAGGTTTGCCTTTCCTTAATCTATTTTCTAAGATAAGTCGTAGGGTCAGTATTGCCTCACGTGTTCGAACATTTCTGCGCAATCCAAACTGATCTTCACGCAGGTCGGCTTCTACCAGTTTTTCCATTCGTCTGTAAAGAATTCGTGTTACTATTTGCAGCTGTGGCTTATTAAACCGATAGTTCGGTAAATTTCACATCTGTCAACACTTGCTTTCTTTGGGATTGGAATTATTACATTCTTCTTGAAGTCTGAGGGCATTTCGCCTGTCTGATACATCTTGCTCACTAAATGGTAGAGTTTTGTTAGGCCTGGCTCTCCCAAGGCTGTCATTAGTTCTAATGAAATGTTGTCTACTCCCGGGGCCTTGTTTCGACTTAGATCTTTCACTGCTCTGTCAAACTCTTCACGGAGTATGGTATCTACCATTTCGTATTCATGTACATTCTCTTCCATTTCTATAATATTGTCCTCAAGAACATCGCCCTTGTATAGACCCTCTATATACTCCTTCCACCTTTCTGCTTTCCCTTCTTTGCTTAGAACTGGGTTTCCATCTGAGCACTTGATATTCATACAAGTGGTTATTCTTTCTCCAAAGGTCTCTTCAATTTTCCTGTAGGCAGTATCTATCTTACCCCTAGTGAGATAAGCCTCTACATCCTTACATTTGTCCTCTACCCATCCCTGGTAAGCCATTTTGCACTTCCAGTCGATCTCATTTTTGAGACGTTTGTATTCCTTTTTGCCTGCTTCATTTACTGCATTTTTATATTTTCTCCTTTCATCAATTAAATTCAATATTTCTTCTGTTACCCAAGGATTTCTACCAGCCCTCGTCTTTTTACCTACTTGATCCTCTGCTATCTTTACTACTTCATCCCTCAAAGCTACCCATTCTTCTTCTACTGTATTTCTTTCCCCCATTCCTGTCAATTGTTCCCTTATGCTCTCCCTGAAACCCTGTACAACCTCTGGTTCTTTCAGTTTATCCAGGTCCCATCTCCTTAAATTCGCACCTTTTTGCAGTTTCTTCAGTTTTAATCCACTGGTCATAACCAATAGATTGTGGTCAGAGTCCACATCTGCCCCTGGAAATGTCTTACATTTTAAAACCTGGTTCCTAAATGTCTGTCTTACCATTATATAATCTACTTGATACCCTAGAACTTAGAAATACTTAAACCTAAATAACCTAAGGACATCACACACATCGATGCCCGAGGCAGGATTCGAACCTGCGACTGTAGCAGTCACGCGGTTCCGGAATGCAGCGCCTAGAACCGCTCGGTCACAACAGCCGGCTCGCCTCGCCTGAGCCCGTCAACACCGACGTTGGACCGTTGATGACTGCAAACATGTTGCCTCGTCCGACGACTCTCGCTTCAAATTGTATCGAGCAAATGGAGGTATGAGGATACGGAGACAACCTCATGAATCCATGGACTCCGCATGTCCGCACCGGACTGTTCAAGCTGGTGGAGGCTCTGTAATGGTGTGGGGCGTGTGCAGTTGGAGTGATATGGGACCCCTGATACGTCTAGATGCGACCCTGGCAGGTGACACGTACGCAGGCATCCTGTCTGACCACCTGCGTCCATTCATTTCCACGGTGCATTCCGACAGACTTCGGCAATTCCAGCAGGACTGTGCGACACTCCACACGTCCAGAATTGCTAGAGTGGCTCCAGTAACATTCTGAGTTTAAACTCTTCAGCTGGCCATCAAACTCCCCAGGCATGAACATTACTGAGCATGCCTTGCAAAGTGCTGTTACCGCTCGTGCTCTTACGAATTTATGGACAGTCCTGAAGGATTCATTGTGTCAGTTCCCTCCAGCACTACTTCAGACATTAGTCGAGTCAATGCTATGTCGTATGGGGCACTTCTGCGTGCTCTCACCGTCGCTCCTAGGCAGGTGTACAAGGTTCTTTGCCTCTTAAGTATATTTCCCAGCTCGTGCTACTTGTTACGTGTGGGTAATTGTAGCGTCAGAGCTGCGGTAGGTAGTGCCTGTAGGTGTCAGGTTTTTGAGGAACTGGCTGCGCTGGAATTCGGGCGCACTGTGGACAGCCCTGGCGGCCGGCCCAGGTAGGGGTGGGCGGCGCCGGGCCCGCACCTTTGTGCCCCCCCGTACCTGGCCGACCGCCGCAGACAAATCACCTCGCATGGGTGTCCGCGCCGCTCCCGGGAAGACCAGGCCCGTGTGTCACTGTCTCAGCTCACAGGGCCCCTCTAATCACCGCCGCCGCCGCCGCCTCCGAGGCAGCCCCCGAAGACCACGGCTCTAGATGACAATTCACTGTTGCAGGTGCTCCAGTTGCCACGACCAGACGTCACACTGATTCTCCACTTTACGTATCCTTGAAATCTACCTGTGTATCTACATCTACACTGCTGCCCATTAAAATTGCTACACCACGAAGATGATGTCCTACAGACGCGTAATTTAACCGACATGTAGAAGATGCTGTGATATCCAAATGATTAGCTTTTCAGAGCATTCACGCAAGGTTGGCGCCGGTGGCGACACCTACAACGTGCTGACATGAGGAAAGTTTCCAACCGATTTCTCATACACAAACAGCAGTTGACCGGCGTTGCCTGGTGAAACGTTGTTGTGATGCCTCGTGTAAGGAGCAGAAATGCGTACCATCACGTTTCCGACTTTGATAAAGGTCCGATTATAGCCTATCGCGATTGCGGTTTATCGTATCGCGACATTGCTGCTCGCGTTGGTCGAATTCCAATGAGTGTTAGCGGCATATGGAGTCGGTGGGTTCAGGAGGGTAATACGGAACGTCGTGCTGGATCCCAACGGCCTAGTATCACTAGCAGTCGAGATGACAGGTATCTTATCCGCATGGCTGTAACGGATTGTGCAGCCACGTCTCGATCCCTGAGTCAACAGATGGGGACGTTTGCAAGACAACAACCATCTGCACGAACAGTTCGACGACGTTTGCAGCAGCAGGGACTATCATCTCGGAGACCACGGCTGCGGTCACCGTTGACGCTGCATCAGAGACAGGAGTGCCTGCGATGGTGTACTCGACGACGAACCTGGGTGGAAGAATGGCAAAACGTCATTTTTTCGGATGAAGCCAGGTTCTGTGTACATCATCGTCATGGTCGCATCCGTGTTTGGCGACACCACGGTGAACGCACATTGGAAGCGTGTATTCATCATCGCTATACTTGCGTATCATCCGGCGTGATGGTATGGGGTGCCATTGGTTACACACGTCTTGGTCACTTCTTGTTCGCATTGCCGGCATTTCGAACAGTGGACATTACATTTGAGATGTGATACGACCCGTGGCTCTACCCTTCGTTGGATCCATGCGAAACCCTACATTTCAGCAGGATAATGCTCGACCGCATGTTGCAGGTCATGTACTGGCCTTTCTGGATACAGAAAATGTTCGACTGCTGCCCTGGCCAGCACATTCTCTAGATCTCTCACCAACTGAAAACGTCTGGTCAATGGTGGCCGAGCAACTGGCTCGTCACAATACGCCAGTCGCTACTCTTGATGAACTGTGGTATCGTGTTGAAGCTGCATGGGCAGCTGTACCTGTACACGCCATCCAAGCTCTGTTTGACTGAATGCCCGGCGTATCAAGGCCGTTATTACGGCCAGAGGTGGTTGTTCTGGGTATTGATTTCTCAGGATCTATGCACCCAAATTTCGTGAAAATGTAATCACATGTCAGCTCTAGTATAATATATTTGTCCAATGAATACCCGTTTATCATCTGCATTTATTTTTGGTGTAGCAATTTTAATGGCCAGTAGTGTATATTCTGCAAACCACTGTGAAGTCGTGACGGAGAGTACGTCCCACGGAACAAGTTACTTCGTATGGAGTGCGAGAAGAACGACTGTCTAAATGACTCTCTGCGCGCTGCTATTAATCTAATCTTGTCCTCACGATCCATACGGGAGCTATACCTATAGAGCTGTAGTTGGCCTATATTCAAAAAATTATCATTCAAAGCTGGTTCACTAAACTTTGTAAGTAAGCTTTCTCGGGGTAGTCAGGTCTCTCTATCTTCAAGATTCTGACAATTCAGTTCTTTCAACATCTCCGTGACTCTCTCCCGCGGGTCATATGAACCTGTGACCATTCGTGCTGCGCTTTCCTGTATATGCTGAAACCATTGTTAGTCCTTTTTAGTGGGAGTCCGAAACGCTTGGGCAGTATCATGATGGGTCACACAAATTATTTGCAAGCAGTCTTATTTGTAGACTGATGCTCAATATTCTATCCATAGCCAGTAGTCTCCCACCTACTGTACCCACGACTGGACCTGTATGTTCATTCTTCCTTATATCCCTTCAAAACGTTACAACCAGGTATTTGTATGGGTTTTTCCGAGTCCAACTACGACGCACTGGTACTATAGTAATAGGATACTATGTTTTTCTCGTTTTGTAAAGCAAGTTAACAATCTGTGCTCCATTTTGAAATCTTAGCGAGATCTGACTGAATATCTGGGCAGATAGATAACTGCGTATCTACGAAAAGTCTGAGGTTACCATTAATATTCTCCGCAAGGTCGCCGTTATACAACATGAACAAGGGAACCAGTACACTTCCCTAGGGCACATCCGACGTTTCTTCTATATCGGTCGATGAATATACATCGAAGACAACTTGTTGCGTCCTCTCGCCAAAAAATCCTCAATCGAATCACAAAATTCACTTCGTACCCCATACGATCGCACTTTTGGAAATAAGCGTAGGAGCGGCACTGAGCCAGATGCTTTTCGGAAATCGAAAAATACTGCAACTATTCGACTGCCTCGAATCGTGCCTTTCAGTGTGTCCTATGAGAATAGTGCGAATTGAGTTTCACGTGATCGATGTTCCTGGAATCTGTGCTGGTTGACATGGAGGAGGTCATTCTGTTCGATATACATCGTTACGTTTGACCTCTGAATATCTTCTAAGATTCTACAATGAATGGATGTCGAGGGTACTGGACTGTAGTTTTGTGGATCCCTTGTACTGCCTTTGCTACTTTTGTGGATCACCTACAGCAGCACCGTTCTTGTAGACGACTGTGACCTGTGCTTTCTTCCAACGCCTGCACACACATTTATGTTTAAGGGATCTACAATATATTGTAGTAACTCAACCGCAAATTGCATATACGAGGGTAAGTCAACTATTATCCGCAAAGTAGTTATAAAATTTTATTGTAATCAAATAGGAAACTTACAAGAACATTATTTTTCGACATAGTCTCCTTGCGTTTTAACGCATTTGGTCCATCGTTGCACGAGCTTCCTGCTGCCCTCATAAAAGAAGGTTCTCGGGTTGAGCTGCGAGCCAGGAATGCACCGCTTCTTTCACTGCTACGTCCGAGGCAAATCGACGGCTCCTTAAAGCCTGTTTGAGTGGAACAAACAAGTGATAGTCAGAAGGGGACAAGATGGGGACTATATGGAGGATGATCCAGGACTTCAAATTTGAGTTTCTGGAGCGTTTCAGCAGTGTGGGCAACCGTTTGCGGACGGCCATTGTCGTGCAACAACACAACACCTTTTGACAGCAGTCCTCGGCGTTTGCTTCGAATTGCAGGCATTAGCTTCGCAGTAAGCATCACACTGTAACGTACACTGCTTATTGTTGTGCCCCTTTCCCCATAATGCTCCAGTACTGGACCTTGTGCGTCCCAAAAACCGTAAGCATCAGATTTCTTGCGGACGGTTGGGTCTTGAACTTTTTCTTGCACGGCGAATTTGGATGTCTCCATTCCATACTCTGCCGTTTACTCTCCGGCTCGTAATGATGGATCCATGTATCGCCACCAGAAACGATCCTGTCTAAGAAGTTGTCCCCTACCTTACCATAGCGATCCAGATGTTTTTTTGCACATGTCCAAGCGCGTTTGTTTATGCAAATGTGAGAGTTGTTTTCGGACCCATCTTGCACAAACTTTACGAAACCCAAGTCTGTCGTGGATGGTCCGCAGCACGTGGTCGTGCGGTAGCGCTCTCGCTTCCTGCGCTGGGGTTCCCGGGCTCGAGTCCCGGTGGGGTCAGGGATTTTCTCTGCGTCGTGATGACTGGCTGTTTTGTGATGTCCTTAGGTTAGTTAGGTTTAAGTAGTTCTAAGTTCTAGGGGACTGATGACCATAGATGTTAAGTCCCATAGTGCTCAGAGCCATTTGAACCGTTTTTGTTATGGATGATTTCGTAGGCAGAACCGTGACTAATTTGCAGACGATGTGCAACTTCGTCAGTAGTTAATCGTCTGTCTAAGAGAATCATTTCACGTTAACGCTCAATGGTTTCTTCATTTGTGGCGGTAAACGGTCGTCCGCCTCCCTCATCGTGCGTAACACTTGTGCGATCGTTTCGGAATTTTCCAATCCATTCGTAAACACTCCGTTGTGACAAAACACTGTTCCCGTACCGTACCGAAAGTCTTCGATGAATTTCGGCCCCTGATATGCCTTCCGACCACAAAAAACTGATCACTGAACGTTGCTCTTCTTTGGTGCAAATACACTCCTGGAAATGGAAAAAAGAACACATTGACACCGGTGTGTCAGACCCACCATACTTGCTCCGGACACTGCGAGAGGGCTGTACAAGCAATGATCACACGCACGGCACAGCGGACACACCAGGAACCGCGGTGTTGGCCGTCGAATGGCGCTAGCTGCGCAGCATTTGTGCACCGCCGCCGTCAGTGTCAGCCAGTTTGCCGTGGCATACGGAGCTCCATCGCAGTCTTTAACACTGGTAGCATGCCGCGACAGCGTGGACGTGAACCGTATGTGCAGTTGACGGACTTTGAGCGAGGGCGTATAGTGGGCATGCGGGAGGCCGGGTGGACGTACCGCCGAATTGCTCAACACGTGGGGCGTGAGGTCTCCACAGTACATCGATGTTGTCGCCAGTGGTCGGCGGAAGGTGCACGTGCCCGTCGACCTGGGACCGGACCGCAGCGACGCACGGATGCACGCCAAGACCGTAGGATCCTACACAGTGCCGTAGGGGACCGCACCGCCACTTCCCAGCAAATTAGGGACACTGTTGCTCCTGGGGTATCGGCGAGGACCATTCGCAACCGTCTCCATGAAGCTGGGCTACGGTCCCGCACACCGTTAGGCCGTCTTCCGCTCACGCCCCAACATCGTGCAGCCCGCCTCCAGTGGTGTCGCGACAGGCGTGAATGGAGGGACGAATGGAGACGTGTCGTCTTCAGCGATGAGAGTCGCTTCTGCCTTGGTGCCAATGATGGTCGTATGCGTGTTTGGCGCCGTGCAGGTGAGCGCCACAATCAGGACTGCATACGACCGAGGCACACAGGGCCAACACCCGGCATCATGGTATGGGGAGCGATCTGCTACACTGGCCGTACACCACTGGTGATCGTCGAGGGTACACTGAATAGTGCACGGTACATCCAAACCGTCATCGAACCCATCGTTCTACCATTCCTAGACCGGCAAGGGAACTTGCTGTTCCAACAGGACAATGCACGTCCGCATGTATCCCGTGCCACCCAACGTGCTCTAGAAGGTGTAAGTCAACTACCCTGGCCAGCAAGATCTCCGGATCTGTCCCCCATTGAGCATGTTTGGGACTGGATGAAGCGTCGTCTCACGCGGTCTGCACGTCCAGCACGAACGCTGGTCCAACTGACGCGCCAGGTGGAAATGGCATGGCAAGCCGTTCCACAGGACTACATCCAGCATCTCTACGATCGTCTCCATGGGAGAATAGCAGCGTGCATTGCTGCGAAAGGTGGATATACACTGCACTAGTGCCGACATTGTGCATGCTCTGTTGCCTGTGTCTATGTGCCTGTGGTTCTGTCAGTGTGATCATGTGATGTATCTGACCCCAGGAATGTGTCAATAAAGTTTCCCCTTCCTGGGACAATGAATTCACGGTGTTCTTATTTCAATTTCCAGGAGTGTAGGTAGCGGAGCAGCCATGATTAACAGTACGGCAGCGATAACGAAACTAACCTAGCAGAATGAGAATTGCAAAGATATAACAACAAATAAACAAAGCATGCGTCATCAACGTAAAACGACAGTACTACCAAAATAAACAAAAATACAACTAAATTGCGGATAATAATTGACTTACCCTCGTAGAATCTGATAGTGATTCCATAGGGTCCTAGGGCTTCAGTTGTTTCTGGACGCCAGTGGCCGGGTGCTTATAATTAAGCTTTTTTTTTTTACAGAGGTCCATTGTGAGCTGTAATTATCATATGGCAGCAAAACTCGGTAGATATGGTAATGCGTCATTGCGGAACCGATTTTCGCTGAAAAAATGTTAGTTCCCGTTGTGGCCCATCAGGTGCGACGGTCTGAAACCCACGCTGTAATTTGACAAGCCACGAGCCCATGCGCTGTTATTGAAACTATTTTATGTGAACATCAGCGATTACAGTGCTTCTTTGTGAAAGGATTGCCGACTGAAAGGTCTGAGAAGTGGTCCGATGTCATTAAATGGTTTAAAGAAGATGACAATGATCGCGGTTCTAGGCGCGCAGTCCGGAACCGTGCGACTGCTACGGTCACAGGTTCGAATCCTGCCTCGGGCATGGATGTGTGTGATGTCCTTAGGTTAGTTAGGTTTAAGTAGTTCTAAGTTCTAGGGGACTGATGACCACAGCAGTTGAGTCCCATAGTGCTCAGAGCCATTTGAACCATTTTTTTTTTTTATGACAATGAAATTCGAAAACACTGGTGAGCTTTTTGTGGCTCCAGAAACAGGAAGGCGTCCTATCACTGAGGATGTTATTGACGAGGGTGCTGTTGCTGTAACTGTCCATGCATCACGTACCAGTGCTAGTCCTCGTGCAGCGTCACGAGAATTGTCCATCCCACGGTCAACAGTCCGGAAAGCTTTGTGGTCTACTCGTATTTCACACTAGGTCTGTACAGGATCCAGACGGTGCAGCAGCTGAAACTTAATGATGTGCAGCAAGGTTCTGAATTTGTGCCTTGGTTGCTGGGATTGATCGAAGATGACGACATGGGGCTGGGCAATATTCTACAGAGTGACGAGGCACTCAACACTACAGGGTTCAGTGAATAGACAGAGCGGCCGTATTTGGGGTACTGTTAACCCGCGCGTTGTGCACAGAGATCCATTCCACTCGCCGTATGTGACTGTGTGGCGTGGTTCGTTATTCTGTGAAAATAATACACGCAGACGGCCTGTCAGGTATACTGGGACGTCTGCGCGTTGTCGAGATGTGCTTGTACAACAAGTTATTCCTGCTTTGAGGGCACAACTGTGTGGAAAGCACTATTTTCATGCAAGACAGTGCAACACCTCATGCCACTCGCTCAGTGGAAGGTCTACGTAACCCATCTTTCCACGAACGTGTTATCTCCAGAGGTTTTCCAGATACACGGCTTGCAGGATCGCCTGATCTGGATCTATGTGAGTTTTGACGATGGGGGTATCTAAAAACGAACGCATTTGCCTGGGTCTCGCTCGTTCTTTACCTGATCTGAAGGCCAATGTAAGGGAACACATTACTCAGATTTCAACTAAATTGCTGCGACGGACAGTTGTTCACGTTCCCATAATGAGATTTTCACTCTGCAGCGGAGTGTGCGCTGATATGCAACTTCCTGGCAGATTAAAACTGTGTGCCCGACCGAGACTCGAACTCTGGACCTTTGCCTCTCGCGGGCAAGTGCTCTACCATCTGAGCTACTCTAGCACGACTCACGGCCCGTCCTCACAGCTTCACTTCTGCCAGTACCTCGTCTCCTACCTTCCAGACTTCTGTAAAGTTTGAAAGGTAGGAGACGAGGTACTGGCAGAAGTACGGCTGTGAGTACCGGGCGTGAGTCGTGCTTCGGTAGCTCAGTTGGTAGAGCACTTGCCCGCGAGAGGCAAAGGTCCAGAGTTCGAGTCTCGGTCGGGCACACAGTTTTAATCTGCCAGGAAGTTTCATATCAGCGCACACTCCGCTGCAGAGTGAAAATCTCATTCTGGAACCATCCCCCAGGCTATGGCTAAGCCATGTCTCCGCAATATCCTTTTTTTCAGGAGTGCTAGTTCTGCTAGGTTCGCAAGAGAGCTTCTGTAAAGTTTGGAAGGTAGGAGACGAGGTACTGGCAGAAGTAAAGCTGTGAGTACCTAGCGTGAGTCGTGCTTCGGTAGCTCAGATGGTAGAGCACTTGCCCGCGAAAGGCAAAGGTCCCGAGTTCGAGTCTCAGTCGGGCACACAGTTTTAATTTGCCAGGAAGTTTCAGTTGTTCACGTTTTTTTACTGATACAGTATCTCGTAAGCGTCCCCACTGCTCATATCGAACTAACTCTATAAGCAGCCTTTCTCACTTGTTTGACCTTTTCTGCCCACGTCTCATTCGTAATCAGTTACTTACTGAAACATTTCTGTAAAACATTCCTGTACGTCTTTTTTTTTTTTTTTTTTTTTGCACTGCCAGCACTAATTGGACTTAATTTTTTTCAGCGTAAATCGGATCAGCTTTAACGCATTAGAATATTTACCATCTTTCGCTGCCGTAGGATAATTTCTGCCCACTCTGGATTTCTGCAGTAGCTGCACTTTAATTATAACCTCCCAGAATATCGCTCATCTTTGACTGCCACAAGAAGTAAATGGGTCAATTCTCCTGTGTTTTCGGCCGGCCGGAGTGGCCGTGCGGTTCTATGCGCTACAGTCTGGAGCAGAGCGACCGCTACGGTCGTAGGTTCGAATCCTGCTTCGTGCATGGATGTATGTGATGTCCTTAGGGTAGTTAGGTTTAATTAGTTCTAAGTCCTAGGCGACTGATGACCTCAGAAGTTAAGTCGAATAGTGCTCAGAGCCATTTGAACCATTAGAACCTGTGTTTTCCTTTGTAAAGGAACATTTAAACAGAGAATTAAGCATTTCTGCTTTTCCTTTCCTGCTCTCAATTTCAGTTCCTATCTCGTCCGTGAAAGACTGGACACTTAACTTGAGTGCCACTAACAGCCTTTACATATAAACAGAGTTTATTTAGGTTTTGCGTAAGAACTTTAGACAGTATTCTCCTACGGTAGACATTGAAGGCCAGCAACTGTCATTCATGATTTAAACACAGTCTCCCTAGGTCCCGGACGTCCTGTGGTTAACTGCTGAAGCATTTACAACCAAGGGCCAGAGTTTGAAGCACTCTTAAAAGGCTCACATCGTACTAGGTACAGAAAGCTAGTTAAAACCTGAAATTGACACCAATGAAATTTTTTGGGAAAATTTTAGTGGCGTTCTACAGATCGGAGCGTGCAATGTCAGATCCCTTAATCGGGCAAGTAGGTTAGAAAATTTAAAAAGGGAAATGGATAGGTTAAAGTTGGATATAGTGGGAATTAGTGAAGTCCGATGGCAGCAGGAACAAGACTTTTGGTCAGGTGAATACAAAATCAAATAGGGGTAATCCGTGAGTAGGTTTAATAAAACAATAGCAGTGCTAGTAAGCTACTACAAACAGCACAGCGAACGCATTGTTGTGGCCAAGATAGACACGAAGCCCACGCCTACGACAGTAGTACAAGTCTATATGCCAACCAGCACTGTAGATGACGAAGAAATTGAAGAAATGTATGATGAAATAAAAGAAATTATTCAGGTAGTGAAGGGAGACGAAAATTTAATAGTCATGGGTGACTGGAATTCGGTAATAGGAAAAGGGAGAGAAGGAAACGTAGTAGGTGAATATGGATTGGGGCTAAGAAATGAAAGAGGAAGCCGCCTGGTAGAATTTTGCACAGAGCATAACTTAATCATAGCTAACACTTGGTTCGAGAATCATGAAAGAAGGTTGTATACATGGAAGAACCCTGGAGATACTAAAAGGTATCAGATAGATTATATAATGGTAAGACAGAGATTTAGGAACCAGGTTTTAAATTGTAAGACATTTCAAGGGGCAGACGTGGACTCTGACCACAATCTATTGGTTATGAATTATAGATTAAGACTGAAGAAACTTCAAAAAGGTGGGAATTTAAGGAGATGGGATCTGGATAAACTGACTAAACCAGAGGTTGTACAGAGTTTCAGGGAGAGCATAAGGGAACAATTGACAAGAATGGAATAAAGAAATACAGTAGAAGAAGAATGGGTAGCTTTGAGGGACAAAATAGTGAAGGCAGCAGAGGATCAAGTGGGTAAAAAAGACGAGGGCTAGTAGAAATCCTTGGGTGACAGAAGAAATATTGAATTTAATTGATGAAAGGAGAAAATTTAAAAATGCAGTAAATGAAGCAGGCAAAAAGGAATACAAACGTCTCAAAAATGAGATCGACAGGAAGTGCAAAATGGCTTAGCAGGGATGGGTAGAGGACAAATGTAAGGATGTAGAGGCTTATCTCACTAGGGGTAAGATAGATACTGCCTACAGGAAAATTGAAGAGACCTTTGGAGAAAGAATAACCACTTGTATGAATATCAAGAGCTCAGCTGGAAACCCAGTTCTAAGCAAAGAAGGGAAAGCAGAAAGGTGGAAGGAGTATATAGAGGGTCTATACAAGGACGATGTTCTTGAGGACAATATTATGGAAGTGGAAGAGGATGTAGATGAAGATGAAATGGGAGATACGATACTGCGTGAAGAGTTTGACAGAGGACTGAAAGACCTGAGTCGAAACTTGGGAGAGCCAGTCCTGACAAAACTGTACCATCTGGTGAGCAAGATGTATGAGACAAGCGAAATACCCTCAGACTTCAAGAAGAATATAATAATTCCAATCCCAAGGAAAGCAGGTGTTGACAGATGTGAAAATTACCGAACTATCAGTTTAATAAGTCACGGCTGCAAAATACTAACGCGAATTCCTTGCAGACGAATGGAAAAACTGATAGAAGCCGACTTCGGGGAAGATCAGTTTGGAATTCGTAGAAATATGGGAACACGTGAGGCAATACTGACCATACGACTTACTTTAAAAGCTAGATTAAGAAAAGGCAAACCTACGTTTCTAGAATTTGTAGACTTAGAGAAACCTTTTGACAATGTTGACTGGAATACTCTCTTTCAAATTCTGAAGGTGCCAGGGGTAAAATTCAGGGAACAAAAGGCTATTTACAATTTGTACAGGAACCAGATGGCAGTTACAAGAATCGAGGGGCATGAAAGGGAAGCAGTGGTTGGGAAGGAAGTGAGACAGAGTTGTAGCCTCTCCCCGATGCTATTCAATTTGTTTATTGAGCAAGCAGTGAAGGAATCAAAAGAAAAATTCGATGTAGGTATTAAAATCGATGGAGAAGAAATAAAAACTTTGAGGTTCGCCGATGACATTGTAATTCTGTCAGAGACAGCAAAAGGCTTGGAAGAGGAGTTGAACGGAATGGACAGTGTCTTGAGAGGAGGATATAAGATGAAGATCAAGAAAAGCAAAACGAGGATAATGGAATGTAGTCGAATTAAGTCGGGTGATGCTGAGGGAATTAGATTAGGAAATGAGACACTTAATGTAGTAAAGGAGTTTTGCTATTTGGGGAGCAAAATAACTTACGATGGTGGAAGTAGAGAGAATATAAAATGTAGGCTGGCAATGGCACGGAAAGCGTTTCTGAAGAAGAAAAATTTGTTAACATCGAGTATAGATTTAAATGTCAGGAAGTCGTTTCTTAAAGTATTTGTATGGAGTGTAGCCATGTATGGAAGTGAAACGTGGACGATAAATAGTTTAGGCAAGAAAAGAAGTGAAGCTTTCGAAATGTGGTGCTACAGAAGAATGAAGAAGATTAGATGGGTAGATCACATAACTAATGAGGAGGTATTGAATAGAATTGGGGAGAAGAGGAGTTTGTGGCACAACTTGACTAGAAGAAGGGACCGGTTGGTAGGACATGTTCTGAGGCATCAAGGGATCAGCAATTTAGCATTGGAGGGAATCGTGGAGGGTAAAAATCGTAGAGGGAGACCAAGAGATGAATACACTAAGGAGTTTCAGAAGGATGTAGGCTGCAGTAGGTACTGGGAGATGAAGAAGCTTGCACAGGATAGAGTAGCGTGGAGAGCTGCATCAAACCAGACACCAGTGCGTACGAACTTTAATTTGTACGCTAAAGCACAGAAGATGATCATTATGTGATCGAAAATCGATTTGGCAGTTAATAAATCATCACAATTACGGCCAACGCTGACCTTCCTTCTAATTTTAGCAGTAACAGATCTAATGAATGCGCCAGACACTTGTCGTGCTACATAGGCGTTGCCGGCCGCAGCGCCGTATTCTGGCTGTTTACATGTCTCTATACCAGCTTCTTTGGCGCTTCAGTGTATTATTGTGTGTGACTAGATGTACCATAAATGTCATGTATTTGTTGTTTTAGTGTGTGTCAGAGGGGTTAGATGGTTCTTGCACGAATTAAACCATAACAGAATCAGAAAATTGTATAGTTTGAAAAATTGGTTGATAAAGTTGCTAACTCCATCCAGCTCCACATGTCCTGGACGGGCCTGAGTGAAACGAATGTGTCGTGTTGCAGCTGGCCGGCGCTGCGGTGTTCGCCGTGGGCGTGTGGACGCTGGTGGACAAGCAGACGTACATCTCGCTGCTGAGCTCCGCCACGTACGTGGTCGCCGCATGGGTGCTGGTGGTCGCCGGAGCTGTGACCCTGGCGGTCGCCTTCCTCGGCTGCTGCGGGGTGTGGCGCGAGAACCGCTGCCTGCTGCTCATCGTGAGTACCACACTTCCGGCCATTAAAATTGCTACACCACGAAGATGACGTGCTGCAGACGCGGAATTTATACGACAGGAAGAAGATGCTGTGACATGCAAATGATTAGCTTTTCAGAGCATTCACGCAAGGTTGGCGCCGGTGGCAACACCTACAACGTGCTGACATGAGGAAAGTTTCCAACCGATTTCTCATACACAAACGGCAGTTGACCGGCGTTGCCTGGTGAAACGTTGTTGTGATGCCTCGTGTAAGGAGAAGAAATGCGTACCATCACGTTTCCGACTTTGATTAAGGTCGGATTGTGGGCTATCGCGATTGCGGTTTATCGTATCGCGACATTGATGCTCGCGTTCGTCTAGATCCAATGACCGTTAGCAGAATACGGAATCGGTGGGTTCAGGAGGGTAATACGGAACGCCTTGCTGGATCCCACCGGCCTCGTATCACTAGCAGTCGAGATGACAGGCATCTTATCCGCATGGCTGTAACGGATCGTTTAGCCAAATCTCGATCCCTGAGTCAACATACGGGGATGTTTGCAAGACGACAACCATTTGCACGAACAGTTCGACGACGTTTTCAGCAGCATGGACTATCAGCTCGGAGACCGTGGCTGCGGTTACCCTTGACGCTGCATCACAGACAGGAGCGCCTGTGATGGTGTACTCAACGACCAACCTTGGTGCACGAATGGCAAAACGTCAGTTTTCGGATGAATCCAGGTTCTGTTTACAGCATCATGATGGTCGCATCCGCATTTGGCGACATCGCGGTGAACGCACATTGGAAGCGTGTATTCCTCATCGCCATACTGGCGTATCACCCGGCGTGATGCTATTGTGTGCCACTGGTTACACGTCTGGGTCACCTCTTGTTTGCATTGACGGCGCATTGAACAGTGGACGTTACGTTTCAGATGTGTTACGACCCGTGGCTCTACCCTTTATTCGATCCCTGCGAAACTCTACATATCAGCAGAATAATGCGCGACCGCATGTTTCAGGTCCTGTACGGGCCTTTGTGGATACAGAAAATGTTCGACTGATGCCCTGGCCAGCAGCACATTCTCCAGATCTCTCACCAACTGAAAACGTCTGGTCAATGGTGACCGACCAACTGGCTCTTCACAATACGCCAGTCACTACTCTTGAGGAACTGTCGTATCGTGTTGAAGCTGCATGGGCATTAAAATTGCTACACCAATAAAAAATGGAGATGATAAACGGATATTCATTGCACAAATATGTTATACTAGAACTGACATGTGATTATATTTCACGCAATTTGGGTGCATAGATCCTGAGAAATCAGTACCCAGAACAACAACCTTGAGCCGTAATAACGGCCTTGATACGACTGGGCGTGTATAGGTACAGCTGCCCATGCAGCTTCAACACGATACCACACTTCCTCAAGAGTAGTGACTGGCGTATTGTGACGAGCCTGTTGCTCGGCCACCATTGACCAGACGTTTTCAATTGGTGAGAGATCTGGAGAATGTGCTGCTGGCCAGGGGAGCAGTCGAACATTTTCTGTATCCACAAAGGCCCGTACAGGACATGCAACATGCGGTCGTGCATTATCCTGCTGAAAACTAGGGTTTCGCAGGGATCGAATGATGGGTAGAGCCACGGGTCGTAACACAGCTGAAATGTAACGTCCACTGTTCAAAGAGCCGTCAATGCGAACAAGAGGTGACCGAGACGTGTAACCAATGGCACCCTATACCATCACGCCGGGTGATAACGCCAGTATGGCGATGACGAGTACACGCTTCCAATGTGTGTTCACCGCGATGTCGCCAAACGCGGATGCGACCATCATGATGCTGTAAACAGAACCTGGATTCATCTGAAAAAATGACGTTTTGCCATTCGTGCACCCAGGTTCGTCGTTGAGTACACCATCGCAGGCGCTCCTGTCTGTGATGCAGCGTCAAGGGTAACCACAGCCGTGGTCTCAGAGCTGATAGTCCACGCTGCTGCAAACGTCGTCCAACTGTTCGTGCAGATGGTTGTTGTCTTGCAAACGTCCCCATCTGTTGACTCAGGGATCGAGACGTGGCTGCACGATGCGTTACAGCCATGCGGATAAGATGCCTGTCATCAGACTGCTAGTGATACGAGGCCGCTGGGATCCAGCACGGCGTTCCGTATTACCCTGCTGAACCCACCGATTCCATATTCTGGTAACAGTCATTGGATTTCGACCAACGCGAGCAGCAATGTCGCGATACGATAAACCGCAATCGCGATAGGCTACAATCCGACCTGCTGCGGTGAGTGTCTTCAGCACGTGGCAAAACCAAGGTGTACCCACGCTCAGACGTGGTGGTATTGGGCGGTCACCTCTCTCTAGAAATGTCGGACTACCTAAGCTGGGTAGGCTGGTAAAACAGGACAAGTGGCAAACTGTGGCAGAACTAAGATCAGTCTTAATGCTGGACAGAGTACAAGTATGCGTGAACAGATAGTGCACTGAACACTCTTAACTACGGCCTCCGCAGCCGACATATTGTATTACGTTGATTTCAGTAGCCGGCACCAAATCCTAAGAGGCTTTCAACCCAATGAACAACTCCCCAAAGCGGTCTGCTGATGCTGCACCTTCCCGGACAGTAGCAGCGACTGGGATGAATCGCACGCAACTATTGACATTCGCTGCATTACAAACGATGTCCATATTGAGCACCTGTAATATGGGTTAAAAACTTGGAGAGATGTTTTATCCATTGATGCTAGTGATTTTCTGTATGTCTTGTAGTTTTGCTACTGTGGTCTTCTGAAAGCACACAGGTACTTATGAACAACCGTATGTATGCCCACTCTTAAAACATCAACTCCCCACAGGATCCATCGGTTGCGTCCTACACTTTTGTGAACGTATGAAGCAGATTCCTGCATATCAGGAGCTCCAAACAGCTCGACGAAACTGTGGCGGTACCAACATGAGACTTAATGCTGGACGGAGTACAACTATGCCTGAACACACAGTGCACCGAACACTCCAACTACGGCCTCCGCAGCCGACGACTCATGTATGTGCCAATGTTAACACCACGACAACGGCAACTACGACTGAAATGGACACGTGACCTTCGGTACTGGACGTTGGCGACGTGGCAAGGTGTTGCAAGGTCTGATGAATCCCAATACCTTCTTCATCATGCTGATGGGAGGACGCGAAGTCGTCGTCTTCCAGGGAAAAGCTCCTTGAAACCTATACTGTGGCAACTGGTGATGGCTCCATTATGCTCTGGGCAACATTCACGTGGGCGTGCATTGGTCCAGTGGAGCTCGTTCAAGGCGTCATGACGGCCAAGGAGTATCGTACACTGAATGCTGAGCATCCCTTCATGACAATCATGTTTCACGGCGGCAGTGCCATTTTTTCAACAAGATAAAGCGTTATGTTACAAGGCCAGGACCGTGATGGAGTGGTTCAAGGAACATAATGGCGGATGTCTTCGACCCCCAACTCGCCAGATCTGAATTCGCTCGAACACATCTGGGATGTGATTGAAAGTGGCGCCAAAGCTCATCGCCCCATCCCCAGAATTTACTGGAGTTAGTGAGGTGTTGGCATAAGAGCCAACACCGTGCTACTTGAGGAGGCCGAAATGCACGCGTCCAAATACACGCAGACCGGCGCGAGGTCTGGAACAGGACAATGTCTTGAGAATTGGAATAAAGTGCGAAAATCCTGCAATACTGACCTTTAATCCACAATCGGTGTACATCGCTCTTGTACAGATATAATCTCCATTTTACTATACACTGGTAATGGCGCCTTGCTAGGTCGCACCCAATGACCTAGCTTAAGGCCATGCCAACCATCGTCCCGGCAAATGAGAGCGCATCGGTCAGCGCAGCTTCGCCAGCAAAGTCGGCTGAACAACTGGGGCGAGTGCTAGGGAGTCTCTCCAGACCTGCCGTGTGGCGGCGCTCGGTCTGCAATTACTGACAGTGGCGACACGCGAGTCCGTCGTATACTAGCGGACCGCGGCCGATTTAAAAGGCTACCACCTAGCAAGTGTGGTGTCTGGCGGTGACACCACAGTTAGGTGACTTGTGCGTTCAGTGACCTACGAAGGCCTCATTGCTTCCGTGCCACGACGCGTCGCCGCTTTTATCCGTGCCAAAGGTGCACCTGCCGGCTATTAGGTAGGGGGTCATAATATTCTGACTGATTAGTGTATTACTCCTGGCCTCCGCTTGGGCGCGTCCTCCAGTAGAGCTGGTTTGCATTATCTGGACGAAGAGGGACGGATTTGGTCCAATCTGGATATCATAGATCCGTCTTTCCTGCCAGGGTGGCAGGTGATTTCCAACACTTGGACGGAAGAGAATTTTGAAAAGTCCAGTCAGTAAGCAGCATTTTTTTTTTTAGAGGACCACTGTCATTGGAAGCTGGGAGTGACCAATGACAGTGCTTGCATTTTACTCCTAAGTTTGTTTAGATGAAAGTGTAGGACGCAAACGATGGATCCTGTGGGGAGTTGATGTTTTAAGAGTCACTTGCCCATTTCAGTCGTAGTAGCCAGTGTCGTGGTGTTAACACTGGCACATGCATGGGTCGTCAGCTGCGGAGGCCGTAGTTGGAGTGTTCGGTGCACTGTGTGTTCAGGCATAGTTGTACTCCGTCCAGCATTAAGTCTCATGTTAGTACCGCCACAGTTTCGTCGAGCTGTTTGGAGCTTTCTTTGGAGTTTTCTTCTTAGGAAGACGTGGAACCCTGTACTATCCCCCATGAAAACAGAACGTTCTTCGATGCGGCCAGCCCGAGTGTATGAAAATAGTCTTTGAGTGCGATATACCGTTCTACTAGGGGGGCGCCACCAGCCCAGTCTTCGAGGACAGCGCCCACGCCGCGTACGGTAAGGAGACCTGGATATATAGGACGACAGCCTTGGCATCAGTGTTCAGCGGGACTCAGCACCAGCAGCATTCTCCTGAAGATGGTGGACAGCTAGATCGCGGAAATAGTGAATCACGTTGCTTTAAGGATGTCCGCCCCCAGTAGCTGAATGGTCAGCGTGACGTATTGTCAATCCTCTGGACCCGGGTTCGATTCCCGGCTGGGTCTGGGAATTTTCTCCGCCCAGGGACTGGGTGTTGTGCTGTCCTCATCATGATCCTATCATCCTCATCGACTGCAGGTCGCCGGAGTGGCGTCAGATTGAAAGACCGGCACCCCGCGAACGGCCTGCCCGACAGGAGGCCCTAGCCATACGATTAAATAAATAAATAAATTTTAAGGATCCGGCAGAAGACCCGAAGAGATTTTCAAGAGTTATTACACCAGGAAAGCCTGCGAAGTCACGTGTTCATTGAGTTGCCTCTCGGCATGTGCGAACTAGTTCAGTGCGGTCATACCGAGCGGGCAATTTTTCTACAAACTGTGACATGCTTGGCGCCTATTGTGCATTCTAAACAGAGCAAAAGAGCGTACTACGAATCGAAACTTTATGAGATGTCCTGTACACTGATCTGTGTCACTTTTCATGTGACTTACAATTTTCGTGCAGCGGTCTTCTCAGACCCTGGAGGTACTCACGAATAAACCTGAATTATCTAGTCGGGAGTGAGCGATACTCAGTGAGCAATCAAGTTATTCTGCTGGTTTGGAAAGCCTACAATAACTCGAAATTGCAATCCCATGAGCCGGCCGGTGTGGCCGAGCGGTTCTAGGCGCTTCAGTCTGGAACTGCGCGCCCGCTACGGTCGCAGGTTCGAATGCTGCCTCGGGCATGGATGTGTGTGATGTCCTTAAGTTAGTTAGGTTTAAGTAGCTCTAAGTTCTAGGGAACTAGTGACCTTAGAAGTTAAGTCGCATAGTGCTCAGAGACATTTTTTTGCAATCCCATGTGGAGTACAGATGGGCAAACTCGTTCATCCTTGGAAACTAGTTCACTGGTGATCGCTCATTTTTGGGAATCGTTCATTGGTACTCGTTCATCGTTCATTTATGCGTGGTGTATGATTCTTATGGAAAAATTTAAAATTAGCAGCGTAGGTGACTGAGGGACCGGCGAAGGTTCGAGTCCTCCCTCGGGCATGGGTGTGTGTGTTTGTCCTTAGGATAATTTAGGTTAAGTAGTGTGTAAGCTTAGGGACTGATGCCTTAGCAGTCAACTCCCAAAAGATTTCACACACATTTGAACATTTTTTTGACTGAAGGATGGAAGGCGCCAAGAGGGGGCACTTGCCTCCCCCTGGGGTACAGAGGTTTTATTCATTAGAGAATCCTCAAACACTTATAGAAGTAACTTCAGTGATTCTGCAAAACCTCTCTTTTAGTCAACTGCAGCGTTATGTGGCTGATCGCAGTGAAATAATGTAAGTAAGGTGGCACACGAAAAACCCGGTCCCGAGTAAAGACTGCTCACCAATGACGCACAATTTGTTGACCGCTACGACCAGAATAGATAAACATGTAATAATTAGGCAGTGAAGAAATAACAAACAAGGTAATGCAAACAACTTCGAACAATAGATGACGATTGTGTAAGCGACAATGGTCCGTCTAGTACTCGGGCCGATTTTTCGTGCGCCACCCTGTACCACTGAAATGATACTGTAGAAGTTATCATATTCTCTTTACAAAATATGAGACCAGACACTCGATTATGGAGCACGGACTTCATTCGGTTGTATGTCGGTCTGCCTTCCACAACAATGAACATGCTGTTTTACCCTGGACCAAAAAAAGAAGGAAAATGGCCACTCGTGTGTGCCGTGCCGACTTCCTTTGCACGTCTAATAACGAAAAAAGCTTGCCTTTGTATAAGTATGTCTTCTGCTGTTTATGTTGTTGTTGTGGTCTTCAGTCCTGAAACTGGTTTGATGCAGCTCTCCATGCTACTCTATCCTGTGCAAGCTTCTTCATCTCCCAGTACCTACTGCAACCTACATCCTTCTGAATCTGCTTAGTGTATTCATCTCTTCGTCTCCCTCTACGATTTTTATCCTCCACGCTTCCCTCCAGTACGAAATTGGTGATCCCTTGATGCCTCAGAACATGTGCTACCAACCGATCCCTTCTTCTAGTCAAGTTGTACCACAAACTCCTCTTCTCCCCAATTCTATTCAATACCTCCTCATTAGTTATGTGATCTACCCATCTAATCTTCAGCATTATTCTGTAGCACCACATTTCGAAAGCTACTATTCTCTTCTTGTCTAAACTATTTATCGTCCATGTTTCACTTCCATACATGGCTACACTCGATACAAATACTTTCAGAAACGCACAATTTGCAGCTGCTGTTTATAGACATAAGGAAGTAAGCTGGCATGCCCTTTTGTTGCCTGGAAAGATGTATGTATTACACACAACGTAATTTTTATGTAATTTACCTAATTATAAAATACGAAAAGAACCAGAAGCCCAGAGTTCAAGAAAGGTTTGAAACTGATCTAGAATGGGCGTGCGCAGCGAAAGAAACGAACAACTCGATACTAAACTCACTAGGAGCGGTCGGCAGTGGAACTGCGGCGAGTGACTGTGCCAAGAAGGACGAGTCCGGCAGAGGGAGACCGAGACAGAGAGGGGAACGAGAACGAGACAGAGAGGGGAACGAGAACGAGACAGAGAGGGGAACGAGAACGAGACAGAGAGGGGAACGAGAACGAGACAGAGAGGGGAACGAGAACGAGACAGAGAGGGGAACGAGAACGAGACAGAGAGGGGAACGAGAACGAGACAGAGAGGGGAACGAGAACGAGACAGAGAGGGGAACGAGAACGAGACAGAGAGGGGAACGAGAACGAGACAGAGGGGGGGAACGAGAACGAGACAGAGGGGGGGAACGAGAATGAGACAGAGAGGGGAACGAGACCGAGACAGAGAGGGGAACGAGACCGAGACAGAGAGGGGAACGAGAACGAGACAGAGAGGGGAACGAGAACGAGACAGAGAGGGGAACGAGAACGAGACAGAGAGGGGAACGAGAACGAGACAGAGAGGGGAACGAGAACGAGACAGAGAGGGGAACGAGAACGAGACAGAGAGGGGAACGAGAACGAGACAGAGAGGGGAACGAGAACGAGACAGAGAGGGGAACGAGAACGAGACAGAGAGGGGAACGAGAACGAGACAGAGAGGGGAACGAGAACGAGACAGAGAGGGGAACGAGAACGAGACAGAGAGGGGAACGAGAACGAGACAGAGAGGGGAACGAGAACGAGACAGAGAGGGGAACGAGAACGAGACAGAGAGGGGAACGAGAACGAGACAGAGAGGGGAACGAGAACGAGACAGAGAGGGGAACGAGAACGAGACAGAGAGGGGAACGAGAACGAGACAGAGAGGGGAACGAGAACGAGACAGAGAGGGGAACGAGAACGAGACAGAGAGGGGAACGAGAACGAGACAGAGAGGGGAACGAGAACGAGACAGAGAGGGGAACGAGAACGAGACAGAGAGGGGAACGAGAACGAGACAGAGAGGGGAACGAGAACGAGACAGAGGGGGGGAACGAGAACGAGACAGAGGGGGGAACGAGAACGAGACAGAGAGGGGAACGAGAACGAGACAGAGAGGGGAACGAGAACGAGACAGAGGGGGGGAACGAGAACGAGACAGAGAGGGGAACGAGACCGAGACAGAGAGGGGAACGAGAACGAGACAGAGAGGGGAACGAGAACGAGACAGAGAGGGGAACGAGAACGAGACAGAGGGGGGGAACGAGAACGAGACAGAGAGGGGAACGAGAACGAGACAGAGAGGGGAACGAGAACGAGACAGAGGGGGGGAACGAGAACGAGACAGAGAGGGGAACGAGACCGAGACAGAGAGGGGAACGAGAACGAGACAGAGAGGGGAACGAGAACGAGACAGAGAGGGGAACGAGAACGAGACAGAGGGGGGGAACGAGAACGAGACAGAGAGGGGAACGAGAACGAGACAGAGAGGGGAACGAGAACGAGACAGAGAGGGGAACGAGAACGAGACAGAGAGGGGAACGAGAACGAGACAGAGGGGGGGAACGAGAACGAGACAGAGAGGGGAACGAGAACGAGACAGAGAGGGGAACGAGAACGAGACAGAGGGGGGGAACGAGAACGAGACAGAGAGGGGAACGAGAACGAGACAGAGAGGGGAACGAGAACGAGACAGAGAGGGGAACGAGAACGAGACAGAGAGGGGAACGAGAACGAGACAGAGAGGGGAACGAGAACGAGACAGAGAGGGGAACGAGAACGAGACAGAGAGGGGAACGAGAACGAGACAGAGAGGGGAACGAGAACGAGACAGAGAGGGGAACGAGAACGAGACAGAGAGGGGAACGAGAACGAGACAGAGGGGGGGAACGAGAACGAGACAGAGGGGGGAACGAGAACGAGACAGAGAGGGGAACGAGAACGAGACAGAGAGGGGAACGAGAACGAGACAGAGGGGGGGAACGAGAACGAGACAGAGAGGGGAACGAGACCGAGACAGAGAGGGGAACGAGAACGAGACAGAGAGGGGAACGAGAACGAGACAGAGAGGGGAACGAGAACGAGACAGAGGGGGGGAACGAGAACGAGACAGAGAGGGGAACGAGAACGAGACAGAGAGGGGAACGAGAACGAGACAGAGGGGGGAACGAGAACGAGACAGAGAGGGGAACGAGAACGAGACAGAGAGGGGAACGAGAACGAGACAGAGAGGGGAACGAGAACGAGACAGAGAGGGGAACGAGAACGAGACAGAGAGGGGAACGAGAACGAGACAGAGAGGGGAACGAGAACGAGACAGAGAGGGGAACGAGAACGAGACAGAGAGGGGAACGAGAACGAGACAGAGAGGGGAACGAGAACGAGACAGAGAGGGGAACGAGAACGAGACAGAGAGGGGAACGAGAACGAGACAGAGGGGGGGAACGAGAACGAGACAGAGGGGGGAACGAGAACGAGACAGAGAGGGGAACGAGAACGAGACAGAGAGGGGAACGAGAACGAGACAGAGGGGGGGAACGAGAACGAGACAGAGAGGGGAACGAGACCGAGACAGAGAGGGGAACGAGAACGAGACAGAGAGGGGAACGAGAACGAGACAGAGAGGGGAACGAGAACGAGACAGGGGGGGGGAACGAGAACGAGACAGAGAGGGGAACGAGAACGAGACAGAGAGGGGAACGAGAACGAGACAGAGGGGGGGAACGAGAACGAGACAGAGAGGGGAACGAGACCGAGACAGAGAGGGGAACGAGAACGAGACAGAGAGGGGAACGAGAACGAGACAGAGGGGGGGAACGAGAACGAGACAGAGAGGGGAACGAGAACGAGACAGAGAGGGGAACGAGAACGAGACAGAGAGGGGAACGAGAACGAGACAGAGAGGGGAACGAGAACGAGACAGAGGGGGGGAACGAGAACGAGACAGAGAGGGGAACGAGAACGAGACAGAGAGGGGAACGAGAACGAGACAGAGGGGGGGAACGAGAACGAGACAGAGAGGGGAACGAGAACGAGACAGAGAGGGGAACGAGAACGAGACAGAGAGGGGAACGAGAACGAGACAGAGGGGGGAACGAGACCGAGACAGAGAGGGGAACGAGAACGAGACAGAGAGGGGAACGAGAACGAGACAGAGAGGGGAACGAGAACGAGACAGAGAGGGGAACGAGAACGAGACAGAGAGGGGAACGAGAACGAGACAGAGGGGGGGAACGAGAACGAGACAGAGAGGGGAACGAGAACGAGACAGAGAGGGGAACGAGAACGAGACAGAGGGGGGGAACGAGAACGAGACAGAGAGGGGAACGAGACAGAGACAGAGAGGGGAACGAGAACGAGACAGAGAGGGGAACGAGAACGAGACAGAGAGGGGAACGAGAACGAGACAGAGGGGGGGAACGAGAACGAGACAGAGAGGGGAACGAGAACGAGACAGAGAGGGGAACGAGAACGAGACAGAGAGGGGAACGAGAACGAGACAGAGAGGGGAACGAGAACGAGACAGAGGGGGGGAACGAGAACGAGACAGAGAGGGGAACGAGAACGAGACAGAGAGGGGAACGAGAACGAGACAGAGGGGGGAACGAGAACGAGACAGAGAGGGGAACGAGAACGAGACAGAGAGGGGAACGAGAACGAGACAGAGGGGGGGAACGAGAACGAGACAGAGAGGGGAACGAGACCGAGACAGAGAGGGGAACGAGAACGAGACAGAGAGGGGAACGAGAACGAGACAGAGAGGGGAACGAGAACGAGACAGAGGGGGGGAACGAGAACGAGACAGAGAGGGGAACGAGAACGAGACAGAGAGGGGAACGAGAACGAGACAGAGAGGGGAACGAGAACGAGACAGAGGGGGGGAACGAGAACGAGACAGAGAGGGGAACGAGACCGAGGCTGGAGCGAGACCGGCCGACGTGCCGATGCGGGAACGACATCGACTGTTTCCCGTTCCCTGGAACTACAAGTAGAAAGCCACGACCGAAGTGACTTATGAAAGACCGTTCCTTAGAATTCGTTCCACCGCTCCGTCCTTTCATCTTGGTGAACTTTTCCTTTGGACCCGTTAGTTCGCTAACTACCCACGACGTGGAGGCTTGGGATCTGGTTTTGTCATTTTCTGGTGTTGTGATTCAGCGAGAGAGCACCTGTTTAGTTGGCTGAAAATTCATAGCACAGTGTGGGACTGCAACTAGCTGGAGTTGACGTTTAATCAACGAGGCTGACTTGGTGAGGTTAAATGGAAGACTACAAATTACGTTTCTTTACATGGAAAGCGAAAAGTTTGATTTGAGTAAGATCCTGGTGGACGACAAGCGAGGTCAGTGTCCTACGCCGACGTTACGACCGTCTTTTCAGTTGTCCTCTTCAGGTTTCCTTTTTCCGACTTTTAGCCCTTTTGGCTTTGAGATATTTTCTGGTTCTGTTTTTGACAAGATTCTCAGCGTGAGCTGCGACAGACTGGGTGATAACTTTTTGCGGTGTATGTTTCCAGAGTCGGATCTGGTAGCCTTTCTGAAAGTGATTAGCCCGCTGCAGATTATATATTAGTTCTATAAGAAGTAATGGGAATTTAACCGTGTCTCGTGCACAGCGAGACTGCCGACCGTTATTATGACTGATTTAATTGTGTACCTGTCCAGAAGATTAACCTGGGTCGGTCAACAGACGTTTTCTAGTAGGTCTCCGGAACAATACGTAACGTAATCTGTCTTTCACGCCGCTCTTCGCTAAAGCCGTCGGCACACGGACCGTGCAACCGAACGTTGAGCGTTGAGCGTGCCGAGTTTCTGGCGTCATAGCGTGGAATAGCACGTTCGATGTCTTTCCCAACGTGCAGAGCAATATCTGGCATGTCAGGTATTCTGAGCGTTGACCAATGAGATGGCACAACGCCACCTACGTCTCCCTTCAGTACAGAGTTCTGAGGCGCCATATTGGCATACAAAAATGTTCAAATGGCTCTGAGCACTAAGCGACTTAACTTCTGAGGTCATCAGTCGCCTAGAACTTAGAACTATTTAAACCTAAATAACCTAAGGACATCACACACATCCATGCCCGAGGCAGGATTCGAACCTGCGACCGTAGCGGTCACGCGGTTCCAGACTGAAGCGCCTTTAACCGCACGGCCACACCGACCGGCGTTATTGGCATACATTTCAAGCCTATATGTATATATGCCGTTCCGAGCACCAACAAATTGAGAATCACTGTAAAACCCGTTGTTAACTGTGTGATTCGTTCCAATAAAATAATGAGAAGCATCATATTAGTTGCAAAAAAATTATTGTAACTTTCGTGTTATTAGAGACACACTGAAGATCCACCCAAAACGCATTGTTCTTGGTACAATTTCAATTAGTAACATATCTACGATTGAGGTTTTCATTAAGGGGTAACATACTATGATTGAGTTTCAGTAGTGTGTTATTGATTTAGTGAAATGAGTAACGCAATATTTTATGTTATGTAAATGTAAGTTCATCTTTTTGTGAGGGGTTCGTTTAATCTACAGGACAGCTTGCGCTACTTGTATAAAGATATTTTGCTGCTTTTTCTTTTACGCTTCGTAATTCACATGTTGCAAAGACTATGCTACTGGGTAGGAACAATGATCAAATAAGACTGACCTTGGGGTTTTACTAAAATGTGGGAATGATGAAATAATGTTTATCTTATGTGGAGAAGTATTGCAAATTTGTATCGCACTGTTTTTAATGGAACTTTGATAAGCCTGTGTCGTTATTGATTTGACATGGTACTTTCTTTTAGTGGACGATGGTGGAAATGTGCGTTTTAATAGTGCTAATGTGGGAATTTTACGCGCGCCCGTTTAGTAAACAGTGTGATTTACGAACTAGAATCATCCCTCAACTGCCGCTGGAGTGCGTTGTGATCGCGTATACCACGTTGGGGCCCACGTACCGTGTGCACAAGTCGCATCGTTCCTGAGCGTTCAGCAGCACGTTGAACTTCGCACGCTCAACGTTAACGTTCGACAGCACGGTCCGTGTGACGACGGCTTAAGAGAGCGTGGTCTGTCTGCAGCCGCGAGAGGTACATTGCGTGACGCCACGGGAACTCTGAGGACGAGATGAAACGAACATTCGAAAATACTGACCAAAATTGTCATCAACCGCACAGGAAGAAACATTGCATTTCATTCAGGCAAACGAACAGATTAGCTTCAGAAGTGAGTATAATACATTGGACCATTTGCATATCGTGAATGAAACCGTAGAACAAAGCAATGAATAAGAGTTACCGCTTAAGAAACATAGGATTGCTTCAACCTCCGTTAGCCCTTTACCTTCTAACGACGTACGTATGCGTGCGCAGTCGTCGTTCCTCAAGTGCTAACGAGCTGTACAGGGTGGTCCATTGATCGTGACCGGGCCAAATATCTCACGAAATAAGCGTCAAACGAAAAAACTACAAAGAACGAAACTTGCCTAGCTTGAAGGGGAAAACCAGATGGCGCTATGGTTGGCTCGCTAGATGGCGCTGCCATAGGTCAAACGGATATCAACTGCATTTTTTTAAATAGGAACCCCCATTTTTTATTACATATTCATGTAGTACGTAAAGAAATATGAATGTTTTAGTTGGACCACTTTTTCGCTTTTTCATAGATGGCGCTGTAATAGCCACAAACATATGCCTCACGAACAGTTAGTAACAGGTAGGTTTTTTTAAATTAAAATACAGAATGTAAGTACGTTTGAACAGTTTATTTCGGTTGCTCCAATGTGATACATGTACCTTTGTGAACTTACCATTTCTGAGAACGCATGCTGTTACAACGTGATTAACTGTAAATACCACATTAATGCAACAAATGCTCAAAATGATGTCTGTCAGCCTCAATGCATTTGGCAATACGTGTAACGACATTCCTCTCAACAGCGAGTAGTTCACCTTCCCTAATGTTGACACATGCATTGACAATACGCTGACACATGTTGTCAGGCGTTGGCGGTGGATCACGATAGCAAATATCCTTCAACTTTCCCCACAGAAAGAAATCCGGGGAATCAGAATCTGTGAACGTGCGGGCCATGGTATGGTGCTTCGACGACCAATCCACCTGTCAAGAAATATGCTATTCAATACAGCTTCAATCGCACGCGACCTATGTGCCGGACATCCATCATGTTGGAAGTACATCGCCATTCTGTCATGCAGTGAAACATCTTGTAGTAACATCGATAGAACATTACGTAGGAAATCAGCATACATTGCACCATTTAGATTGCCATCGATAAAATGGGGGCCTATTATCTATCCTTCCTCCCATAATGCTGCACCATACATTAACACGCCAAGGTCGCTGATGTTCCACTTGTCGCAGCCATCGTAGATTGTCCATTGCCCAGTAGTGCATATTATGCCGGTTTACGTTACCGCTGTTGGTGAATGACGCTTCGTCGCTAAATAGAATGCGGGCAAAAAATCTGTCATCGTCCCGTAAATTCTCTTGTGCCCAATGGCAGAACTGTACACGACGTTCAAAGTCGTCGCCATGCAATTCCTGGTGCATATGGTAGGGATTCAATCGATGTTGATGTAGCATTGTCAACACCGACGTTTTTGAGATTCCCATTTCTCGCGCAATTTGTCTGCTACTGATTTGCAGATTAGCCTCGACAGAGCTAAAGCACCTACTAGGGCATCATCATTTGTTGCAGGTCGTGGTTGACGTTACACATGTGGCTGAACACTTCCTGTTTCCTTAAATAACGTAATTATCCGGCGAACGGTCTGGACAATTGGATAATGTCGTCCAGGATACCGAGCAGCATACATAGCACACGCCCGTTGGGCATTTTGATCACAATAGCCATACATCAACACGATATCGGCCTTTTCCGCAATTGGTAAACGGTCCATTTTAACACGGGTAATGTATCGCGAAGCAAATACAATGTTACGTGATACCACGTACTTATACGTTTGTGACTATTACAGCGCCATCTATCACAAAGCGAAAAAAGTGGTCCAACTAAAACATTCATATTTCTTTACGTACTACACGAATATCTAATTAAAAATGGGGGTTCCTATTTAAAGAACGCAGTTGATATCCGTTTGACCTATGGCAGCGCCATCTAGCGGGCCAACCACAGCGCCATCTGGTTTCCCCCTTCAAGCTAGACGAGTTTCGCTCTTGTAGCTTTTTCGTTTAATGCTTATTTCGTGAGATATTTGGCCCGGTCGCTATCAATGGACCACCCTGTATATGCGAAAGGAACTGAATATGCCAGGATTGCTAACGTCCGATGTAAATGTTTTGCGGTTTTCTTAGTAAATGCACGCTATAAAACAGACGGTATCCGTGGACCGTGACTATGCAGGTCCATCTCTCTTCCACTCTTCCACTACTTGCGTGAAAGAAGAAAAAATGCACAAGGTAGAGTTCGCATGAACAGGAAAGGTACGCCAAAACTTGAAGCCAAACTGCAACCAGGTACGATAGAATTTACGTCGACAGTGACTATGGTGGCCTTGAAGTGGCATGACAAAGAGACTTGCCTAAATTGACGATGTGCCACATAGCTGGAATAAAATCAGGTGAACCGCCAAACTAAAGGGAAAAATTAAAACCAAAATATATGGCCGGCCGCGGTGGTCTCGCGGTTCTAGGCGCGCAGTCCGGAACCGTGCGACTGCTACGGTCGCAGGTTCGAATCCTGCCTCGGACATGGATGTGTGTGATGTCCTTAGGTTAGTTAGGTTTAAGTAGTTCTAAGTTCTAGGGTACTGATGACCGCAGCAGTTGAGTTCCATAGTGCTCAGAGCCATTTGAACGATTTTTGAACCAAAATATATGTTGGATTGCAAAGTCTATGAGTGTAGTGGACAAATAAGATATCCTGCTTAGCTCAATGGATTGTGTTCGCAAATTACCGGTGTAGTATAAAAAATTCTTTTTTCGCTCCTTAAACATGTGTGTGCTAAATTCGCCCATTATTTGCAAGGCGCATACCGGAAAGAATACTTCAGTAACCGAATTTCATCTCAGCCTCATTTGGAGAGTTTAAAAACATACGACCAAGAAAGGAAAGCATCAGTTGGTGGTCGATCAGGTGAGGAAAATCCACTGCTACTTTCAGGAAGACACTTTCGAAGTGCCGTTCAATCGTCAGTAAAATAACATGGACCAGTAAGGAGATGCAACATATGCAGCAAGAACAAACAAGAAAAGAATCGCGTTGTAGCTGTAAAAAAAAAGGAGTGCTGGTCTTGTGACTCTGTGTTCCACCTAGCTTCGAAATACACTATAAGACCCCCCCTCCCCCCCCCCCAAAAAAAAGACGCAATTTGAAGGAATTATCCGAATGGGACACAAATCGGGAAATATGATGTAATTGTACAGACAAACAAATGATTACAATGTCAGGTAAACTGGTTGATTTGTTCAAAAGAAAGAGATTCACAAACTGAGCAAGTCAATAATGCGCTCATCCACTTCTGGCCCCTATGCAAGCAGTTATTCGGCTTGGCACTGTTTGACACAGTTCTTGGATGTCATCCTGAGGGATATCGTGACGAATTCTGTTCAATTTGCGCGTTAGATCGTCAAAATCACGAGCTGGTTGCAGGGTCCTGCCCGTAATGCTCAAAATGTTCTCAACCGGAGAACGATCCAGCGACCTCGCTGGCCACGGTAATATCCGGTAAGCACGAAGACAAGCATTAGAAACTCTTGCCATGCATGGGCGGGCATTATCTTGCTGAAATGTAACCTGTGACCGTACGGGTTGTATGAGAATGTACATGTGATGTGGATGACGAAATAAAACACAATCTCTCTCATCAACTCTGCCGAAAATCAAAGTACTAAACTGTTCACAAGTTCTGCATCAGCTCGGAACCTCTATATGCTACTGCAAGAAAAGATTTACCCACGTATTACACAGCGAAACACTTCAGTGGGCCCCCGTAAATGTAGTTGGACCTATAACTTAGGCTACGTTTCGTCTATGGGGCGCGAACTCACATTCCACGCAATGTACCAATTGTTGTTGTGGTCTTCAATCCAGAGACTGGTTTGATGCAGCTCTCCTTGCTACTCTATCCTGTGCAAGCTTCTTCATCTCCCAGTACCTACTGCAACCTACATCCTTCTGAATCTGCCGCGCTGCCTTCCAATACTAAATTCGTGATCCCTTGATGCCTCAGAATACGTCCTACCAAGCGATCCCTTCTTCTAGTCAAGTTGTGCCACAAATTTCTCTTCTCCCCAATTCTATTCAGTACCTCCTCATTAGTTACGTGATCTACCCATCTAATCTTCAGCATTCTTCTGTAGCACCACATTTCGAAAGCTTCTATTCTCTTCTGGTCCAAACTATTTATCGTCCATGTTTCACTTCCATACATGGCTACACTCCATACAAATACTTTCAGAAACGACTTCCTGACATTTAAAACTATACTCGCTGTTAACAGATTTCTCTTCTTCAGAAACGCTTTCCTTGCCATCGCCAGTCTACATTTTGTATCCTCTCTACTTCGACCATCATCAGTTATTTTGCTCCCCAAATAGCAAAACTCATCTACTACTTTCAGTGACTCATTTCCTAATCCAATTCCCTCAGCATCACCTGAATTAATTCGACTACATTCCATTATCCTCGTTTTGCTTTTGTTGATGTTCGTCTTATATCCTCCTGTCAAGACACTGTCCATTCCATTCAACTGCTCTCCCAAGTCCTTTGCTGTCTCTCACAGAATTAAAATGTCATCGGTGAACTTCATAGTTTTTATTTCTTCTCCATGGATTTTAATTCCTACTCCGAATTTTTCTTTTGTTTCCTTTACTGCTTGCTCAATATACAGATTGAATAACATCGGGGATAGGCTACAATCCCGTCTCACTCCCTTCTCTACCACTGCTTCCCTTTCATGCCCCTCGACTCTTATAACTGCCATCTGGCTTCTGTACAAATTGTAAATAGCCTTTTGTTCCCTGTATTCTACCCCTGCCACCTTCAGAATTTGAAAGAGAGTATTCCAGTCAACATTGTCAAAATCTTTCTCTAAGTCTACAAATGCTAGAAACGTAGGTTTACCTTTCCTTAATCAGTCTTCTAAGATAAGTCGTAGGGTCAGTATTGCCTCACGTGTTCCAACATTTCTACAGAATCCAAACTGATCTTCCCCGAGGACAGCTTCTACCAGGTTTTCCATTCGTCTGTAAAGAATTCGCGTTAGTATTTTGCAGCCGTGGATTATTAAAATGATAGTTCGGTAATTTTCACACCTGTCAGCACCTGCTTTCTTTGGGATTGGAATTATTATATCCTTCTTGAAGTCTGAGGGTATTTCGCCTCTCTCATACATCTTGTTCACCAGATGGTAGAGTTTTTTCAGGACTGGCTCTGCCAAGGCTGTCAGTAGTTCTAATGGAATGTTGTCCACTCCCAGGGCCTTGTTTCGACTCAGGTCTTTCAGTGCTCTGTCAAACTCTTCACGCAGTATCGTACCTCCCATTTCATCTTTATCTACTTCCTCTTCCATTTCCATAATATTGTCCTCAAGTACATCGCCCCTGTATAGACCCTCTATATACTCCTTCCACCTTTCTGCTTTCCCTTCTTTGCTTAGAACTGGGTTTCCATCTGAGCTCTTGATATTCATACAAGTGGTTCTCTTCTCTCCAAAGGTCTCTTTAATTTTCCTGTGGGCAGTATCTATCTTACCACTAGTGATATGCGCCTCTACATCCTTACATTGGTCCGGTAAACCATCCCTGCTCAGCCATTTTGCACTTCCTGTCGATCTCATTTTTGAGACGTTTGTATTCCTTTTTGCCTGTTTCATTTAATCCATTTTTATATTTTTTCCTTTTATCAGTTAAATTCAATACATCTTTTGTTACCCAAGGATTTCTACTTGTCCTCTTCTTTTTTACCCACTTGATCCTCTGCTGCCTTCACTATTTCGTCCCTCAAAGCTACCCGTTCTTCTTCTACTGTATTTCTTTCCCCCATTCCTGTCAATCGTTCCCTAATGCTCCCCTGATACTCTCGACACCCTCTGGTTCTGTCAGTTTATCCAGGTCCCATCTCCTGAAATTCCCAGATGTTCCACAAACGTATTTCATATAAATGCATGCAGGAGTTGCCATGCAAACGCCACCCAAGCGATCACGTTTCTTTTTTTTTTCCTTTTTTTAAGGTTTCACAAATTAGGCTTTATTTCCAGTAAGAACATAGAAAGATTGAAAGTCAGAGTTCACAATAAATTAATTTCAGAGCCTGACCGAGTGTCTTAAGATCATGGAGGTGTCTGAATAAACCACAATTATCTTTAGAAAACAGTTAAAGCTCCACAGTATCTCAATCTATAAATTACACGATGGCTACACATTGAAACCTCCTAAGTGCAGCTTGTAGAACACGCAACCCGAAAAATAACAAGTCCACTGGATTCCAAAAAGCAGGAACTCTGAACTATTCAAACACGTGAAATAGCGGTTATTTAATCACTTATCACATAAAACTTTCTCGAAGCAGAGACTAACACAACCTGACCGCCTCCAATAGCGTCCAAACATCGAATCCCATGCAAAATGCTGCTTTTCACCCAGGAAACCTCGGTCAAGCACGACTAAAGTAAATTAAACTACTGAACATGAAAATTTCTGAAATTCTATTTTCATCTTTTATACAGATATGATACATCAAATCACAGAGAAATTTACTGATAAATATTATGCTGTTTCCAGTTTTCTTATATCTGCTATAGTTTATTAATAAACACTAATTGCTATGGTTTTCCTGCATTTTCAGATTTAGAAATGCAAATATTAACAATATACAGTATCTACCTAAGTATATACAGTATCTAGCTACTTTTAATGTTCCTCTATTTGTTTAGCAAGAAAAGCACTTAACTGCGAAAAATCCACTGTTCGGCCTCTCAGTTAAATACACGAACAATTTCGGTAAATTTACTATCACATTCCGATGCATCTCTACGAAATGTATCCATAGACGCCTCGTTTATTGCAGTCGCATACTGCGTTGCCGCGATATTCACTTTTACAGTTCAGAAATTATTTACAACATTTAACCGACAATAACTAATGCGGATATCGAAGGCGCGTCTTCACACTCATAAACGTTCATCTTTTCCGCTTCAAATGAGCCTACTGGCTCTTCAGTGACATATATTTATTAATATTGGGGTTTAATTTTGCTCTGGATGCGAAAAACTGCATGAGAAGTGAGCAGCCATTCAGCTGCCCAACGGACGCGTTTTCCCAGTCCTGTGGTCACCTTATCGGCCGGTGTAAATCCAGCGACAACCCCATCTGTGGAGCATAATGTGAAACTGGCCCTCCACATGCTCCTGTCAAACTGATTTCAGCAGTCGACACGAATATGACCCAATCTTACAAGGGGAGGCCGCCAATTGTGAAATTCAGATTCGATTCACACTGTGCATAATAAAAGCTCATGGTCAGAGGTGTAATGTGGCAAAGCACCAAGATGCACTTCTCAGCCGTTGTCGAGAAAATCGGCAGGTAAAAGAAACCGTTGCGGTGAAATAGTCTCTACGATCGATGAATTTCTGCAGCGTCGTGGCGCAGCGGTAAGCGCTCGACTTCGTAATCCGAAGGTCACCGGATCGAATCTCGCACCATGCAACTTTTTTTAAATTTTGTTTTTTGTAATTCAAATGTATACTTACACACACACATATATGTCCAATCCATCGTCCACCACCAATTGTCTTCTCCGATTTTTGACAAAATGATACGATACGCGTGCTATGCATCAAACCTGACGAACGATAGAACAATTTTTTCAGAATGTCAATCAGGTGTGTTTCCCAACAGATAGTTTAAGAAACAATTGTTCTTGTAAAAACGCATCGTTTATCAGATGTGCTCGATGTCGTGCTGTTTTCTGCTTTCCATGTTTCTGTGATAACTATCACACTGCTTCGTGCGATACTCCAGCTACTTCTGGTCACTAATTGTTAATTATGTGCGATTGTATACCGAACTTTTCAATAAATTGTATCCACTTGAATACTATTTGTGATATTGTGTTTTATTTCAAGTTTTATTTTTCCACGATAAACGACTTTCAACAACTTATTATATGCATAATTGTTGCAACTGAGTGCCGGGAATTATATATATATATATATATATATATATATATATATATATATATAAATTACAAAAAAAACAAATAATAAAAAAAAAGTTACATGGCGCGAGATTCGATCCGGCGACCTTCGGATTACGAACCCGAGCGCTTACCGCTGCGCCACGACGGTGCAAAAAATTATTAATCGTAGAGAGTATTTCACCGCAACGGTTTCTTTTAACTGTCGATTTTCTCGACAACGGCTGAGAAGTGCATCTTGGTGCTTTGCCACATTACACCTCTGGCCATGAGCTTTTATTATGCGCAGTATGAATCGAATCTGAATTTCACAATTGGCGGCCTCCCCTTGTTAGCCACCATCTGTGCGTCTGCGGTCACGTTTTTGTTACTGAATAAAGTGTCTCTTCCCTTTACAACAGGCTGTCGCGTTACAAAGCCCAGGATGGCTTGCCATAAAGGGCGAAAAAATGGGGCCTACGACATCGTTGACGCACCACTACGTCGGAAGGGTGTTACCGATAACAACCATACGGTTCCTGCTACAAAAAGAAATGACACCACAGACCATCAGTCCTGGTTGTCAGGCCATATAGGGTCCGACCCTCACGTTGGTATCCTACCACTGTCTGGAGTGTCTCCAGCCACGTCTTCGGCCTGGAGTCTCACTGACTGGAGTGGAACTGTCTCCAGTGATGAGTCCCGCTTCGAACTGAGCCCTGATGACCGGCAAAAACGTGTCTGGAGAGGCCCCAGGTAGTGGTGGGATAGCGACCTGGCTGCTGTCCACCACACAGCCCGACAACCTGGAGTGGTGTCTGGGGTGACATTTCATTTTATAGCACTTCGGTTGTCATCCGCGCCGTCCCTACATCACAGCGGTACGTCGACGATACTCTGCGGCTGTTTTGCTGCACTTCATAGCAAGCCATCCTGGGCTTACATTTCAGCAAGATAATGCCCGCCTGCTCACGGCGAGAGTTTCTCCTGCTTGTCTTCCTGCTTGCCAAACCCTGCCTCGTCCATCAAGGTCGGAGTATCTCTCCCTAATTGAGAAAGTTTGGAGAGCTATGGGGAGGGTCCTCCAACGAGCTCCAGATTTTGACGATCTGGCGCACCGAGCGGGGCAGAATTTGGCACCATATCCCCCGGAAGGACATCCGATAGCTCTTTCGATCAGTACCGAGCCAAATAACTGTTTGCGTGAGGGCTAGAGGCGGAGCAACCCATTACTGGCTTGCTCAATTGTCGAACCTCTTTCGCTTGAATAAATCATCCAATTTTTCTGCAACTGAATTAATCTGTTTGTCTGACCACTACATCATATCTACCGATGTCCGTCCCATTCGGATAATTCCTTCGTGGTGCGTCGATTTTTGTCTTAGAGTGTATTTTATGTTTTCAACATGGAAGAAACAATTCCACAATTTCTACACCAACGTAACATTTTATTCTCAGATAGCTGGGCCTTCAAGAGATCAATTTTTTGACACTTCATTAACACAGATAGCGACAGCTATTCGTGAAGTATTTCAATTTTCTCTCAGATCAGTAATTATGTTTTTCTTAATTACCCCGATTACTTTCAAGTAATCAAATATTTATTTTTCTTAACAGGTCAGTTTGATATGCATTTTGTCCATTTTGACAGAATTTTTCTCTCAAATCATTAATTAATTCTTTCTTATTATCCTGGTTACTTTCAAACAATTAACTCTTTATGCACGAAACTAGATCTCACACTGGTCAGTTTGCTGCTCCTAGTTTTGATATGGAAATTTCGGACAAAAACTCATTGCGCAATTTCTAGAGAGTCTTATTTTCGCTCCTACGTAATTACAGTGGCCTCGCGTGTTGCACGTAGAAGGGTAGTTCAGAATGTAACGACCTATCTACCTAATGCGCATTTCCAGAGTCCAAGGACGAATTGTTTCCTCGACATCTTGTCTCACCGTTGTGTGAGAAGCACTCGAAACATGTTTCCACCGTCCATTCTGTGAATGTTTAATGTGACTGTTTGATAGAAAGTGAAGCTGAATATGTGTTATTCGAATTTTGTGTGCTCGGAATTCATCTCGGATGGTTTGAACACTCAAGTGAACGATGAAATCGTGTTAACACTTTTTAAGAACACTTTTTAACGAAGGTCAGAGTGTTTCTGGACTTGAAGCGTCTTGGAAGCGATGCCAAGATGAACATACAATGAACAAATGGTTTAATAGTCGCAGCAGTTGACTATGACACGGGAATTCGAAAGATCGTGGATCGATATCATAATTTTATTTAACTAACTATGATGATTATATACAGAAGTGAAGTAAGATGCAAGTTTTTTGTTACCATACATTTCTTCCATTTATTATACTAAATGGCCATATTTTTCTTGGATTACAAACAGAATGCCCAAATTAAAATCCCTTACAAATAATTTTCTGTTTGAAACCCAATCCCTACAAACTAGGAATATCGTGGAACACATGCTCGTATACCCAAATATGAGAAACTGCAAAGCTTTTCTAAAAATCTTTTTAATATCCAAGAAGTTCTTAAAGTATTTGCAATTTGCATTTGGAGAGAGGGAGATAAGTAAAGTCAATATCCTGTTCCCGACACATGAAGGGAATCCAGTAGTTTCAGTACAAGGCCTTCGGTAAGTCAATTTCATCAACTGGAACAGCGTCTAAAGTGTTAGTTTCCAAATGAATCTTTTGGGCGCTGAAATATGTATTTTCATGGAAATTCGTAAGGGTCTCAGAAACCAGCGATTGACAAGTCTCAACTGGTGAATACCTAAATACGGTATTGGTAATAAACAACTTTTCCACTTACTTGTTTGTTTATTGTCTAGCAAAGTTTCTCCTATCATTATGAGATCAAAGAATATTTTTATTTCATTAATAAAATGCAAAAGAATCGTATTTTTTAAGAACTGAAAATTAAATCAATACCCAAATATCTGCAGCCAGTCGTTAGGAAAACTGATTGCATGCAGATGTTTATGTAATTCAGTTAACATTCATAAGTTGCACTTGAACTTTTACCTCAATTTTCACATTCAAAAATTAAATCATTTACATGCAGACACTCATACACGTTGCTGCTATGAATACGTTGTGCTATAATGATCTTGTGAACCCTGCACGGAACACTGGTTCTGGCATAATTGAAGACAAAGCTCAAAACCTCTGCAGACAAAACAGAGACAGAATAGGCTCGGATTAAAGCACTCACCATGCATTGTGAACCTCCCCACATCAAACCCAAGCAGATTAAGGAAAACCAGTCTCTGGCTGCAGACAAAAGAAAGCCCCCCCTAGCCAAGAGCGCCCATATTTGGGCCCAAGAGGAAAGGGGGGGGAGGTTGCGGAGCCCTTCCCCCTATCTCTCAGGAGAAAAAAAATAGTGTTTTCAGGTGTTTTTCTTTCAGAAAATGATTTAAAAGTTGATATTAAGCAGGTTGCAACTGGACCTTTATTGTGGCTAGTTAGAAATCGGCTGTCGTCTTCCAAAATATTAAAAATACTTCATACCCCCCGGTTTTGCCCCTCCGCCCTACAACTATCGTATGGGCGCTCTTGCTCTTAGGCCAAGCGATTTTTTTTTTTTTTTTTTTTTTTTTTTTTTTAGTGGACACCCATGCACGTCTCAAGACTGGTCGGAAATGACGGCGCCTAATAAAATATAAATCAGATAATTGTCTCCGCAGACTCAACAATGATGTATCTCAATTCTTCTGAAACAGTAGCTGAAAGTAAAGTGTTAAGTTCTAACACTTTACAAGTAAATTGAAGGTGGAAGACGGGAGAAAGGAAAGGAAAGGAATTACTGATGTCAGCTACTTTGGGATATTACACGGAATCAGCAGCGACGAGTGAAAATGTGTGCCGGACCAAGATTCAAATGTGTGTGAAATCTTATGGGACTTAACTGCTAAGGTCATCAGTCCTGAAGCTTAAACACTGCTTAACCTAAATTATCCTAAGGACAAACATGCACACTCATGCCCGAGGGAGGACTCGAACCTCCGCCGAGACCAGCTGCACAGTCCATGACTGCAGCGCCTAAGACCACTTGGCTAATCCAGCGCGGCAACCGAGATTCGAACCCGGGATTCCCTGCTCACTTTTTTTTCATTTTGTTTGTCATTGTTCGTTGCATTTGATCGTGCTGGACGTCAAATGACACCAGTTGAAGTTGATCGTTGATCGCTTCACCCAGTTTCTTTATTATGGAGAACAGCCAGCTCTGTGACTGAGCCTGCTGAGCTACCATGCCGGGAACTGATGATCCAGGTGCGTTAACCACTGCACCATCCGGGACACAGTGTTCTCGCAACTGCGCGGACTAATTCGGCACGCTTCGCGGCCGATCCACATTCCCATTGAGAGCCACCTATCTGCAGTCCCTGTCCATATACTCCATGCTCGCTACTGTGAGATTCCCGCAGTAGGTCGGATGTATTTGTTCACCCGCACTGAGGAAGGTAGATCCATTGCCCATCTAGGCAAATCAATTAGATGAATGTGTACATATCCAAAAGAACAGGCACCACACATTCATATAAATCAAGAACTTTTCCTAATCAAACGAAAGATATAAATTCTTTCCAGTACTTAATTCTATGGGCAGGAAGAAGAACATACTCGGTAGTTCCATTTAAAAAGTTTAAAACAGTCATCACATAGTACCAGCTCTTCTGTGCCTCCCATCCCCCACACAGATCCTCTACGACCTTATTCCTTTCCCCCATCCACTCCTATTCCTCGAACATATCTGCATCCTTACACCTCCTGCCGCCTTGATCCCCCTCACCCCCTGGTTGCTCCTCTCCTCTCCTGTCCCCGCCCCCTGCCACACCTTCACTGTTGTGTCCCCCCTGCCCTCCATCTCTACACCCTCCATCTCCTTTCCCAAGGTGGCTTCCATCAACTCCCCCTCCTGGATGATGCCCTCTCTCCCTCCATTTATCCCTCCTACCAACTCTGATCCTCACCTCCCCCTCCTTTCCTCTGTCCTTCCCCTGGGGTCCCTCTACACCCCCCCCTTGCCATCCTGTTTTTTCCCACCTACCCTCTCTCTGCCTCCCTTCCCCCCCCCCCCCCCCCGAGTCCTTTTGCATTCCCGTCTGGCTTTTCCCAGTCCCTCTCATGTCTGCCCTGCCCCCTCCCCCCTTTTATGAGTCCTTGTCCTCCGTCAGCTCCTTCCCCTTCCCCCACACTTCGTTTTCCCTCTCCTTCCCCCTTTTCTTTCCCATCATCTGTCCAGATTCCCCCATCTGCCCTCGGCTGTGGTGTGTCATATTTGTGCCAACCTTTTAGTGCAGTGTTTAAGTGAGTGTTCAGTGTTTTTGCGTCTTTTCCAAAGTGTTGCGAACAAAAATCATGCTGTCGCTGGGTGTGATTTTTATATCTCTTGTGAACAGAAACCAGACTGTCGCCGTGTTTTTTTAATTGCCTGTCTATTATTTTACCTGTCTGCTTCCTGTATATTTTATTAGCATCGCCAACCGTTTGTTTTACATTTTACGTTCCACAATTTTTCGCCATTTTACCATTTAAGTCACCGATTTTATCGCCTGCTTTTATTATTTATTATCTTCATTTTTTTTACAACAAATTCCGTAGGCTGAAGAACGGCGTACTAAGCTGCTGCCAGCCCACCCCCTTCGGGGGGAAACCGAATCTCAATAAAGGCTCTTCTGTCTGGATGCTCATATGATATTATGAATTTTATTTCTAAACCTGCAGCTGTCTTCCTCCTACAGTACTCGACAAATTTTTGGTTGTTGCAGTACACCTACTTGCTGCTGCTCATTTTCCTGCTCGAGGCGATGGTGGGCGTCCTGGCGTACGTATACGAGAGCAGAGTGCACGACGAGCTATCAGCGAATCTGAACAGCACATTTATTCAATCGTACAACGTCGACACGGACAAAACAGCAGCCATTGATCAGATGCAGCAACAGGTAAGGTTATAAATTTGTGAGAGATACCAGTACCATGTTGATGTAACTAGCCCTTGGGTGCTGTAGGTGTCTGCCTTAAAAATAAAATTCAGATAAAGAGTATCGTGATCCAGATTTAATATTTCGTTGAGCACTTAAAAATAATTGTAAACATCCTGAGATACTTTATGTCACAAATGGCCAAACCACTGTCAGTTTCACGATCTACGACGACACTTAAATGATGAAGCCCCAGAGTAGAGATCAGTGTAAGACTTTTATGAATAAACTTGCTCAGAGCCGGCCGGAGTGGCCGAGAGGTTCTAGGCGCTACAGTCTGGAACCACGCGACCGCTACGGTCGCAGGTTCGAATCCTGCCTCGGGCATGGATGTGTGTGATATCCTTAGGTTAGTTAGGTTTAAATAGCTCTAAGTTCTAGGGGACTGATGACCTCAGAAGTTAAGTCCCATAGCACTCAGAGCCATTTGAACCATTTGCTAGCTGAGACATTCACTCTCAGCTTATATGCTGCACCAGACTAATAGACATTTATTCGACAATCTGTAAAAATAAATACGACGACGAACAATTTCATTCACGATAGCCCGCCCAGCTAGCCGCACGGTCTAGCGCGCTGATTCCCGAGCGGGAAGGCGTGCCGGTCCCCGGCAGGAATCCGCCACACAGATTCGTGTAGCGGTCTGGTGTTCCAGTCAGTCTGTGGATGGTTTTTAGGTGGTTTTCCATCTACTTCGGCGAATGCGGGCTGATTCCCCATTCTCCAACTCAGTTACACTATGTCGGCAATTGCTGCGCAAACACCATTTCTACGTATGCGCACACCATTGTTATTCTACCACGCACACCATTGTTATTCTACCACGCAAAGTTCTTGGGTTACACTCGTCTGGCATGAGACGTTCCCGGGAGGGTCCACTGGGGGCCGAACCGCACATTAACCATGGGTTCGGTGGGGGGAGGGGGGGTGGCGATGCGTGGGGGGGGGGGGGGTGGACTGCTGTGGACTGTTGTGGGTTTGTGAACCAGTGAGGGCTCCGGCGGGGACGAAGCCTCTCCGTGTTTTCTAGGTTCCCAGCTCCATACATACACGTACATTCATACATACATACAAAGCTACAATGAATATTCTGTTACTATTCTGTGATAATTTCTGGTGGTTATCGTAATGGAACAAGAATTAATAAATATTAGAGAACATGACACATATTTTCATGTGTTTGTCCACACAAGTCACATATATTTTGCCAGTTTTATTACCATATTGAGCCACCATCTGCAACCATAATTTCCATCGTAACCTTTATTTTTAACACAGGCTCACACTGCCGCGAGCTATTCTGCATATAGTTTGATGTAACGTTTATTGTCATTGATTACTGTGCTGTGGGTAACCAGTTCAAACCCATCACCAATTATTTGTTATTTAGTAATTATCAACGTGACAGACCTTCATATCGGGGACTCGGGTTCGATTCCCGATTCTGCCATGGACTTTTCTTTAGTGGGAGGATTGGACGCAGCCTCCTAATGCCAACTGAAGAGCTACCTGATTGAGAGTTGTCGGTCCCAAGATCGAAATATTTACAACGGCCGATAGTGCGGTGTGCTGATTCCATGCCCCTCCAAGTATATATCAGGATGAATGACTGAGGATGACATAGAGGGCGGTCGACAATCACGTGGTCTTCAGGGCTGGATTGTGGGGTTTCCTTTTCTTCTTACATTGGTAATCATTATTTTTGGCATGTTCTAGAAATTTCTTATGTTTGAAATCTTTGTACACCACTAAAACGAAATAGCGGATCATGACTTTGGGTGACTGCCATGCTCCATTGAGCAATAACTGAGGAATAAGTATGCTACCAAGTTATATCATTGTTGTTGTGGTCTTCAGTCCTGAGCATGGTTTGATGCAGCTCTCCATGCTACTCTATCCTGTGCAAGCTTCTTCATCTTCCAGTACCTACTGCAACCTACATCCTTCTGAATCTGCTTAGTGTATACATCTCTTAGTCCTGCTCTACGATTTTTACCCTCCACGCTGCCCTCCCATACTAAATTTGTGATCCCTTGATGCCTCAGAACATGTCCTACCAACCGGTCCCTACTTATAGTCAAGTTGTGACACAAATTTCTCTTCTCCCCAATCCTATTCAATACCTCCTCATTAGTTATGTTATCTACCCATCTAATCTTCAGCATTCTTCTGTAGCACCACATTTCGGAAGCTTCTATTCTCTTCGTGTCCAAACTATTTGTCGTGCATGTTTCACTTCCATACATGGCTACACTCGATACAAATACTTTCAGAAACGACTTCCTGACACCTAGTCTATACTCGATGTTAACAAATTTCTCTTCTTCAGAAACGCCTTCCTTGCCATTGCCGGTCTACATTTTATATCCTCTCTACTTCGACCATCATCAATTATTTTGCTCCCCAAATAGTAAAACTCATCTACTACTGTAAGTGTCTCATTTCCTAATCTAATTCCCTCAGCATCACCCGACTTAATTCGATTACATTCCAATATCTTCGTTTTGCTTTTGTTGATGTTCACCTTGTATCCTCCCTTCAAGACACTGTCCATTCCGTTCAACTGCTCTTCCAGGTCCTTTGCTGTCTCTGACAGAATTACAATGTCATCGGCGAACCTCAAAGTTTTTACTTCTACTCCATGAATTTTAATACCTACTCCGAATTTTTCTTTTGTTTCCTTCACTGCTTGCTCAATATACAGATTGAATAACAGCGGGGATAGGCTACAACCCTGTCTCACTTCCTTCCCAACCACTGCTTCCCTTTCATGTCCCTCGACACTTATAACTGCCGCCGGCCGCGGTGGTCTAGCGGTTCTGGCGCTGCAGTCCGGAACCGCGGGGCTGCTACGGTCGCAGGTTCGAATCCTGCCTCGGGCATGGGTGTGTGTGATGTCCTTAGGTTAGTTAGGTTTACGTAGTTCTAAGTTCTAGGGGACTTATGACCTAAGATGTTGAGTGCTCAGGGCCATTTGAACCATTTTTTATAACTGCCATCTGGTTTCTGTACAAATTGTAAATAGCTTTTCGCTCCCTGTATTTTACCCCTGCCCCCCTCAGAATTTGAAATAGAGAATTCCAGTCAACATTAAGTCGTAGGGTCAGTATTGCCTCACGTGTTCCAATAATTCTACGGAATCCAAACTGATCTTCTCCAGGGTCGGCTTCTACCAGTGCTAAAGCCGCGAAATTTAACCGACAGGAAGAAGATGCCGTGATATGCAAATGATTAGCTCTTCAGAGCATTCACACAAGGTTGGCGCCGCTGGCGACACCTACAACGCGCTGACATGAGGAAAGTTTCGAACCGATTTCTCATACACAAACATCAGTTGACCGGCGTTGCCTCGTGAAAAGTTGATGCCTCGTGCAAGTAGGAGAAATGCGTACCATCACGTTTCCGACTTTGAGAAAGGTCGGAGTGTAGCCTATCGCGATTGCGGTTTATCGTATCGCGAGCTACATTGCTACTCGCGTTGGTCGAGATCCAATGACTGTTAGCAGAATATGGAATCAGTGGGGTCAGGAGGGTAATACGGAACGCCGTCCTGGACCCCAACGGCCTCGTATCACTAGCAGTCGAGAAGACAGGCATCTAATCCGCATGGCTGTAACGGATCGTGTAGCCACGTCTCGATCCCCGAGTCAACAGATGGGGACGTTTGCAAGACAACAACCATCTGCACGAACAGTTCGACGACGTTTGCAGCTCGGATACCATGGCTGCGGTTACTCTTGAGGCTGCATCACAGACAGGAGCACCTGCGATGGTGTACTCAATCGACGAACCTGGGTGCACGAATGGAAAACGTCATTTTTTCGGATGAAGCCAGGTTCTGTGTACAGCATCATGATGGTCGCATCCGTGTTTGGCGACATCGCGATGAACGCAAATTGGAAGCGAGTATTCGTCATCGCCATACTGGCGTATCACCCGGCGTGATGGTATGGGGTGCCATTGGTTACACGTTCCGGTCATCTCTTGTTCGCAATGACGGCACTTTGAACACTGGACGTTACATTTCTGATGTGTTACGACCCGTGGCTCTACCCTTCATTCGATACCTGCGAAGCCCTACATTTCAGCAGGATAATGCACGACCACATGTTGCAGGTCCTGTACGGGCATTTCTGGACACAGAAAATGTTCGACTGCTGCCCTGGCCAGCTCATTCCCCAGATCTCTCACCAACTGAAAACGTCGAGCAACTGGCTCCTCACAATACGCCAATCACTACTCTTGATGAACTGTGGTATCGTGTTGAAGCTGCATGGGCAGCTGTACCTGTACACGCCATCCAAGCTCTGTTTGACTCAATGCCCAGGCGTATCAAGGCCTTAATTACGGCCAGAGGTGGCTGTTCTGGGTACTGATTTCGCAGGATCTATGCACCCAAACTGCGTGAAAGTGTAATCACATGTCAGTTCTAGTATTTGTCCAATGAATACCCGTTTATCGTCTTCATTTCATCTTGGTGTAGCAATTTTAATGGCCAGTAGTGTATTATATTCTTCTTGAAGTCTGAGGGTATTTCACCTGTCTCATACATCTTGCTCACCAGATGGTAGAGTTTTGTCATGACTGGCTCTCCCAAGGCCATCAGTAGTTCTAATGGAATGTTGTCTACTCCCGGGGCCTTGTTTCAACTCAGGTCTTTCAGTGCTCTGTCAAACTCTTCACGCAGTATCTTATCTCCCATTTCGTCTTCGTCTACATCCTCTTCCATTTCCATAATATTGTCCTCAAGTACATCGCCCTTGGATAAACCCTCTATTTACTCCTTCCACCTTTCTGCCTTCCCTTCTTTGCTTAGAACTGGGTTTCCATCTGAGCTCTTGATATTCATACAAGTGGTTCTCTTCTCACCAAAGGTCTCTTTAATTTTCCTGTAGGCAGTATCTATCTTACCCCTAGTGAGACAAGCCTCTATATCCTTACAATTGTCCTCTATCCATCCCTCCTTAGCCATTTTGCACTTCCTGTCGATCTCATTTTTGAGACGTTTGCATTCCTTTTTGCCTGCTTCATTTACTGCATTTTTATATTTTCTCCTTTCATCAGTTAAATTCAATATTTCTTCTGTTACCCAAGGATTTCTATTAGCCCTCGCCTTTTTACCTACTTGATCGTCTGCTGCCTTCAATACTTCATCCCTCAGAGCTACCCATTCTTCTTCTACTGTATTTCTTTCCCGCATTCTTGTCAATCGTTCCCTAATGCTCTCCCTGAAACTCTCTACAACCTCTGATTCCGTCAGTTTATCCAGGTCTCATCTCCTTAAATTCGCTCCTTTTTGCAGTTTCTTCAGTTTTAATCTACAGTTTATAAGCAATAGATTATGGTCAGAGTCCACATCTGCCGCTGGAAATGTAATACAGTTTAAAACCTGGTTCCTAAATCTCTGTCTTACCATTATATAATCTATCTGAGACATTCCAGTATCTCCAGGCTTCTTCCGTGTATACAACCTTCTTTTATGATTCTTGAACCAAGTGTTAGGTATGATTAAGTTGTGCTCTGTGCAAAATTCTACCATGCGGCTTCCTCTTTCATTTCTTAGCCCTAATCCATATTCACCTACTACTTTTCCTTATCTTTCTTTTCCTACTATCTAATTCCAGTCACCGATGACTATTAAATTTTTGTCTCCCTTCACTGTCTGAATTTCTTTTATCTCATCATACATTTCATCAATCTCTTCGTCATCTGCAGAGCTAGTTGGCATATAAACTAGTACTACTGTAGTGGGTGTGGGCTTCGTGTCTATCTTGGCCACAATAATGCGTTGACTATGCTGTTTGTAGTAGCTTACCCGCACTCCTATTTTTTTATTCATTATTAAACCTACTCCTGCATTACCCCTATTTGATTTTGTATTTATAACCCTGTATTCACCTGACCAAAAGTCTTGTTCCTCCTGCCACGGAACTTCACTTATTCCCACTATATCTAACTTTAACTTATCCATTTCACTTTTTAAATTTTCTGACCTACCTGCCGGATTGAGGGATCTGACATTCCACGCTCCGATCCGTAGAACGCCAGTTTTCTTTCACCTGATAACGACGTCCTCCTGAGTAGTCCCCGCCCGGAGATCCGAATGGGGGACTTTTTTACCTCCGGAATATTTTACCCAAGAGGACGCCATCATCATTTAACCATACTGTAAAGCTGCATGCCCTCGGGAAAAATTACGGCCGTAGTTTCGCCTTGCTTTCAGCCGCTCGCAGTACCAGCACAGCAAGGCCGTTTTGGTTAGTGTTACAAGGCCAGATCAGTCAATCATCCAGACTGTTGCCCCTGCAACTACTGAAAAGGCTGCTGCCCCTCTTCAGGAACCACACGTTTGTCTGGCCTCTCAACAGATACCCCTCCGTTGTGGTTGTACCTACGGTACGGCCATCTGTATCGCTGAGGCACACAAGCCTCCCCACCAATGGCAGGGTCAATGGTTCATGGGGGGGTTACATCTTTATCCTTCCCAAATTAAGTACGCAACAAAATGTTATTACATTCACAATCATTTACATAACAATAATTGAAATTTCCGACAGCTATCGATAAACAAAGCGGAAACAATCATTCGCCTTGTCATTGTGCGTACTTTTTATTGGACTTTGAGAGCTTCAGTAACACGTATGTCTTCTGTGATCGTCTGTCACTGCCTGACACCTAAGTGGCATGTTCCATGTAACTCTACAGAGGTCAGTCTGTGGTATCCGCTCCTATCTTTCAATGAGAGCCATTGAGAGTTCTTGGAGAGTCTGAGGCGAAACAAGTCGACTGCAGACACATCTGTCAGGCATGTGCCCCACATACAAGGTGGGGTTTAGGCAGGGCTCACCACTTGTCATTCCATTACTTCAGTGCCCAGCCTCCGCAAGACATCCATCTAGTCGCCCACCCTATCGGCCCTGCGTGAGAAGGAATTCAGGGCAACCACCGTACGCATCACCCATTATATGATGCACCGGGATGTGTTCGATGGGCTGCCTGGCGGTAAGGACACCGTGGGCAACGATAATATGCCGTACGACTGTGAACACTGATGCCTCCCCACACTGTCACAGAACCTCGATCGAATCTGTCGATATCCTGGTCAACATTTGGTAGGTACCGCTCACCATGGCGTCTCCACATACGAGCACTTTCCATCAGAGGAAAATTGGACACATCTGTGAGTGAAACGTTTCGCAACGTTTGTCTGTTCATACGGGAACGGCAGAAGTGAAACTGAGTTGTGAGCTGTTGTCGTTTCAAATGGGGTCCTCGAACAGAACGTCTGGGTCGTGAGGTCCTTCCTCGTTACCTGTTGCTTACAGTCTGATCGGACACAGCGGCTCCAGTGACCCACCTGAGATCTTATTGCGGTGCTCTGGCGGTAGCCGTATGACGTCGCAGAGCAGAGATGGCCGGATATCGGTCTTCCTGTGGAGCTGTAATGCTTCGGCGACCTTGTCCAACTCGCCCTGTTTACTGACCTGTCTCCCCAGGGGGTGTCCACATCCTGTGGATGGCAGGTGGGAGACACTGGCACATGCAGCAACAAGCCCGAAAGTCTGTTCTTTCTGGATCAAACAGACTGTCCTTGGTACTTGCACTGCGTTAAAATGTCGCTTTCTACATCTACATTTATACTCCGCAAGCCACCCAATGGTGTGTAGCGGAGGGCACTTTACGTGCCACTATCAATACCTCTCTTTCCTGTTCCAGTCGCGTATGGTTCGCGGGAATAACGACTGCCGCAAAGCCTCCGTGCTCGCTCGAATCTCTCTAATTTTACATTCGTGATCTCCTCGGGAGGTATAAGTAGGGGGAAGCAATATATTCGATACCTCATCCAGAAACGCACCCTCTCGAAACCTGGCGAGCAAGCTACACCGCGATGCAGAGCGCCTCTCTTGCAGAGTCTGCCACTTAAGTTTGTTAAACATCTCCGTAACGCTATCACGGTTGCCACATAACCCTGTGACGAAACGCGCCGCTCTTCTTTGGATCTTCTCTATCTCCTCCGTCAACCCGATCTGGTACGGATCCCACACTGATGAGCAATACTCAAGTATAGGTCGAACGAGTGTTTTGTAAGCCACCTCCTTTGTTGATGGACTACATTTTCTAAGGACTCTCCCAATGAATCTCAACCTGGCACCCGCCTTACCAACAATTAATTTTATGCGATAATTCCACTTAAGATCCTTCCGTACGTATACTCCCAGATATTTTACAGAAGTAACTGCTAAGAGTGTTTGTTCCGCTATCATATAATCATACAATAAAGGATCCTTCTTTCTATGTATTCGCAATACTTTACATTTGTCTATGTTAAGGGTCAGTTGCCACTCCCTGCACCAAGTGCATATCCGCTGCATATCTTCCTGCATTTCGCTGCAATTTTCTAATACTGCAACTTCTCTCTATGGTACAGCATCAACCGCGAAAAGCCGCATGGAACTTCCGGCACTATCTACTAGGTCATTTATATATATTGTGAAAAGCAATGGTCCCATAACACTCCCCTGTGGCACGCCAGAGGTTACTTTAACATCTGTAGACGTCTCTCCATTGAAAACAACATGCTGTGTTCTGTTTGCTAAAAACTCTTCAATCCAGCCACACGGCTGGTCTGATATTCCGTAGGCTCTTACTTTGTTTATCAGGCGACAGTGCGGATCTGTATCGAACGCCTTCCGGAAGTTAACGAAAATGGCATGTATCTGGGAGCCTGTAACTGATATTTTCTGGGTCTCATGAACAAATAAAGCGAGTTGGATCTCACACGATCGCTGTTTCCGGAATCCGTGTTGATTCCTACAGAGTAGGTTCTGGGTTTCCTGAAATGACATGATACGCGAGCAAAAAACATGTTCTAAAATTCTACAACAGATCGACGTCAGAGATAAAGGCCTATAGTTTTGCGCATCTGCTCGACGACCCTTCTTGACAACTGGAACTACCTGTGTTCTTTTCCAATCATTTGGAACCCTCCGTTCCTCCAGAGACTGTGGTACACGGCTGTTAGAAGGGGGGCAAGTTCTTTCGCGTACTCTGTGTAGAATTGAATTGGTATCCCGTCAGGTCCAGTGGACTTTCCTCTGTTGAGTGATTTCAGTTGCTTTTCTATTCCTTGGACACTTATTTCGATGTCAGCCATTTTTTCGTTCGTGTGAGGATTTAGAGAAGGAACTGCAGTGCGGTCTTCCTCTGTGAAACAGCTTTGGAAAAAGGTGTTTAGTATTTCAGCTGTACGCGTGTCATCCTCTGTTTCAATGCCATTATCATCCCAGAGTGTGTGGATATGCTGTTTCGATCCACTTACTGATTTAACGTAAGACCAGAACTTCCTAGGATTTTCTGTAAAGTCGGTACATAGAATTTCACTTTCGAATTCACTGAACGCTTCACGCATAGCCCTCCTTACGCTAACTTTGACATCGTTTAGCTTCTGTTTGTCTGAGAGGTTTTGGCTGCGTTTAAATTTGCAGTGAAGCTCTCTTTGCTTTCGCAGTTGTTTCTTAACCTTGTTGTTGAACCACGGTAGGTTTTTCCCATCCCTCACAGTTTTACTCGGCACGTACCTGTCTAAAACGCATTTTACGATTGCCTTGAACTTTTTCCATAAACACTCAACAATGTCAATGTCGGAACAGAAATTTTCGTTTTCATCTGTTAGGTAGTCTGAAATGTGCCTGCTATTACTCTTGCTAAGCAGATAAATCTTCCTCCCTTTTTTTATATTCCTGTTTACTTCCATATTCACGTGCTTGGTTGAATACGTCTACAAGTGACAGTTGCCGCCTGCGCACGCCACCAGAGAACTAGAGAACTATGGGACAAGGGTACTGACTTCCTTCTGAGGGGCCACCTTATATGTAATGCATAACACAGCCGATAGATGGCAAATGACAACTTTTGCGTACATTCAAAACGAAGATCACAGGCTACACAATAAGACCAAAGCTGCCGCCATTGTCAAAATAGATTTAACATATCGGATGATGATACATGTGTCTTTCTAATTCTTTCGAGCTGTATACGGAGTGTACATAAAAGTCTGACAACACTTTCAATTATTTATTGCACAAGAACTAAACATTGTACAGATATCAGACATATGTCATTTTGAAGAGAAACCCTGAAAGCTTTCTTTATTTCGTGTATACTGCCACAGCGTAGTTTGGTAATTTGCCGATAGTCAGCGCTAGTCGCAAACATGGCGAGTTCAGGTGCGGAGCTAGCTTTCTGTTTGTTGGAGTTCGAAATCGTCTCCCCGATTACCAAATCTCACTCCGTGTGACCTTTTTCTGTGGGGACACATTAAAGATCTGGTGTGTGTACCGCCTCTACCACGTGATGCAGCAGAGCTCCGGGAGAGAATACGGGAAGCGACTGCCACAGTCGACGATGCCATGCTGGCAAGAATTCGATTACCGTATTGACGTCTACCAGGTCACTCACGGTTCGCATATCGAATGTTTGCAAAAAGCACTTTCAGAGTTTATCTTCGAAATGCAATATGTATGACATCTGTACAATGTTTAGTTCTTGTGCAATAAATAATTGAAAGTGTTCCCGGACTTTATGTACACTGTGTATATTCTTGAAAACTGAATGCGTACAAGTAGCAGCGAACTCCGTCCAAGAGTTCAGTTCTCTTCTAGCCGCGTGTTGGTGTTTCTAATAAACGTGCTTTCTGTGCTTACTATTGTACTTCGTTGACGATCCTGCTTGGGCTTGATTGTGGAGACGCCACATTCGTCATCAGTGTGTCTCCAATACGGGAACATAAAAACGGTCTTTTACGTGGGCAGGGACCGGATTGCAAGGAGCACTTTATTCTCAAAGCCCTTGCATTCAGACAACCAGCATCCAACCAACGCCTATCTGGAACCACCGCCGCCAAGTATAACGCCCTGTGTAGGAACAAACAGTTGATTGACAAGAGACCATGCAGCGGTATGTTTCCATTGTGCACGCCCTTTACACATTGTATCCTACTACAGAAGAAGAAGACGAGTTTTCGATGAGTGTTTGGGAGAGATCCACAGGCTTTTGTGGCGTCAGAACTTCCTGTTCACAGATCAAGGTCTTAACACAGAAGAACAGGGCCAAAACAAAAAGACTCACTCACCAACCCATAGTTTTGGATGTAGCCTGTGGCTCAAGATGCGATGCAGGATCGTGCTACACTTTTACTGGCCAGGGTTTGGACATTATTTTGTGTGGAGGCTAAATGCACGTCGAGGTGAGGATGCTGAAGACCACCACTTCAGGATACAGGTGGACAGTGGCCTGTGAGTGGGGACCTGTCCGACAACTAACGGACCTTAAACAACTGGATATTTATTGTTCAACAATACACAAATTATGGATTGTCATCCCAGGCTGCCCATGGCAGCAAGTCAGAGGCAGCGTATGTCCTGCCAGGAATGTGCCAACGCCAGCGCGCAGTCGGTGTGGATGGTGCTGTGACAACAGGGGTGGCACAGGGCTACTGAGGTGGCTAGACAACTCTGGACGTTATCTGTGCTGCCAACGCCAGCCAGCAGCCCCTGTGCAGTGAGTCGAGAAGTGCCGAGTCTCCAGATGGGGGAGCAGCCAGCAGCAGTGGAGTGTCGGTGTGGATGGTGCTGTGACAACAGGGGTGGCACAGGGCTACTGAGGTGGCTAGACAACTCTGGACGTTATCTGTGCTGCCAACGCCAGCCAGCAGCCCCTGTGCAGTGAGTCGAGAAGTGCCGAGTCTCCAGATGGGGGAGCAGCCAGCAGCAGTGGAGTGTTTCCCACAGCTGCAGGAAGAGGGCGGTGGAGACTGCATGCCGCTGTGATGACAGAAGAGCAGCTGCTCAACTACACCCAAGAGGTAGACCACCAGGTGGTCTCCTGATTGAAGGCATGTAAGTCCTCCCCATTAGACTTGGCAGGGATGGTGATGATGTGGCTGACAGTGTCTCTGAGTCCCCAGGGTGTGACTTGCTGTTCCATAGAAGCTTGAAGACAATTAGATAAGTAGATGGTAGACCAACATTAGTCCCACCTCTGTGTTGGTCTGTTGCAAACTAAGGCGTCCCCCCTGAAAAACGAACAGTATTTACATGTGTGACTCTTAAGGCTTTCTCGGCAGATATGTTGTAAATAGTCTTCACGGGTGTGCCGCCGGATGACGTTGTGCAAATCCCACAATATTTCCTCGGAGCAACTGTCCGACATCATCAGGTGGTTGAACCTCGCCGGTGGCTAGGTACGACTGAGGAGCCTCCAGCGAGGTTCAACCACCTGATGATGTCGGACAGTTGCTCCGAGGAAATATTGTGGGATTTGCACAACGTCATCCGGCGGCACACCCATGAAGACTATTTACAGTATTTACATGGCCTGTGCTTGTTATGCTACTGGACTGGTATCATTGTCCCAACAGATACCGCCACTGCAGCTTGGGTACAGGGAAATTGGGCCATCTGAAGTGTATCTCCTCTGTCTTTACAAGCATCCATATAATTTGGCACCTACAATGCACAGTTAATCTTTGGGGTTAGGTAACCAGCTTGTGGTAGACCTGTAATACATGCAGTATGAGCAGTCTCCCCTTGTTGAAATCCATCCAGGCTGTTACTGCTTGATGCACTTTCCTCTGCTCGCTGTCTCATCAAAGAAGGTGTCTGAATGTTTACTTGGCTGCACCTAGTATATTATTTTGCAACACAACAGTTTCAAAAGGATCTCCAAGTGTTAATTCATAAAATGGAAGACAAAATTAAATTTGTAAAGGAAGGTGAAAAATTAGATATGTTGATGTGAGAATATATAAAACACAAAAAAAAAATTGATAAGGGAAGAAAAGAAAGTAAATTGAAGTGTGTGGAAGAGATTGATTAAAGAATGAAACCATGTTAAAAATCACATTTTGTGATTATTACCAACCTAATTTTTAACCATATCTATTTCTTATTTAAAAACGGTTTATAAAATATAAACATAAAACACCATACCATACATAATTAACAAAAACTGAAAAATCGTGAATCACATATAAAAATTTAAGACAACTTGAAGAGGTACAAGGACTGGCCAATCGTAAAGATTAATAAACGTAGATGGTATCTGTTAAACACAATAAATGACTTAATTAATTCAGTGACAGATATACTGCATGAAAAAAGCTGCTACTAGTGAAGGGTATTATAAAAAGAGACAAACAGGAAATTATAAGAACTAAGAGAATCAAGGGATGCATCTGGTAGTATCTCTATCCTCTTGCATTTTACTTTTCATATAGCTGCTTCTCTGCTTCTTTTCATCAACGTCATGGGGAGGGATTTACAAACATTGTTTGAGTGTACATCCAAGATTCTCGACACTCAGCTTTTTTTTTCTGTGCTCAAAGCAAATCAAGTATCCAGGAACACTCCTCGGCCCAACTCAAAGTTTCTGTTTGCCATGACGTTTGTTCTCTTTCCTTTCATCCTTACTACTCCATTGTGGTATGCAAGGAAGCCTGTCAGAAATACAAACAATACACGAGAAGTACTGGCAGACTGAAGCCTTGAGTTGGGCAGTGGGTTGTGTCTTGAACACTCAGTTCATATCAGCATTATACACCCAAAGACAGCCGTTGAATTTTAATGTCAAAGGATTTTTTAATGGAGTGTATAGTTTGCAGCACAATGAAAGATTCGTTCTAACAATAAAATATCGTTTCAAAAGCTTGTGACTAAATGTTTTATGGTTTAAATATTGGCTGTGTGGAATGTCAAAGTGCTAATATATTCATTTCACAAATGAAATTAAGAGGCACTATAAACAATCAAAATAAAGTCTAAAGACACCAACAACTTGTAGTCCCCTACACAACTGTCTAGATATATTTTGTATTTACAGTACTAATGTCTCATAATCATAATATTCAATAATAATTCGTACTGAAATATTGTTTCATATTAACTGATACTCCAAGGTGAAGGATTGATGTGCTGAGCACAAGAGCACCAATATGAAAAAACTTCAGTATTAAGTCTGTTTTCATAAACATTTACAGTACTTCAAATGATGACCAGATAATATTAACATTCTGAGTAAGTAAGTAAGTAAACTCCACAACCTGTGTTACACTATCTGCACCCTGAATGTTAATAACAATTTGCTCTACAGCCATTCATAATTTTATATTCATTTATTACATGACTGTAAGCCACAGACATTTCACAAAATCAACATAAAACAAACAAACAAACAAACACACACACACACACACACAAGAAAATTAAGAAACTTCTTTCAGTAAAAATAATATAGTAGACAGTAATTATACATGTACAGGAGGATTGCAGGAAGTTTTACCAATGCACAGAACTCCTATGCGAATGCATTGCATCTTTCTTTCTGTTACAGTTCAAGTGCTGCGGAGCTGTAAGATTTGAGGACTGGCAGTACAGCACATGGTTAAAAAATAATCCTGATACGCCAAGCAAAGTTCCTGACTCATGCTGCAAAACACCTTCTGCACTATGTGGGAAACGTGACCACCCAAGCAACATTTACTACAATGTAAGTCTTTTAATACAGCAATTAGCTGTACCATTTTGACTGAGAATACTATATGGGTATCCCTGAATATTTTCAAAATTCGTTTAGAGAGAGAACATAAATTAATTAGATAATTTTAAAATCGGCCTCAATTCACTGTTGAAAATGTGTATACATATTTTATTTTTTTACAGGGATGTATATACCGCTTGGCAGAGGAGATACAAGCCCATTTGTTAATTTTAGGCGCTGTTGGACTGGGAATATGCGTAATTCAAATTTTTGGCATGATCCTAAGTTGCTGGCTTTATATAAAGCTGAAGGATGTTGATAACATGGACTGACACAATTATAGATGATAGTGCTACACTTTCTGGACTGTGTTAGCAGTATTCACAGTGTGTGTGTAAATATGCATATTTATTAGAAGACTGTATTTATATTTTTATGTTTCATTACATGTCATTACTTCTTGAACTGAAATAGTGAATTTCACATCAAAATCACAAACAAACAACCTACTAATCACATCAACATAATTGTAAAAAGCATATATATATATACATCATATATATTGACAAGATTTGCAATATTATTAAATTATATTATAAAGTTATTACTGTAAATAATATACCTAAAGTTACATAATAAAATAATATTAATAGATTAAGGTTTGGCTAGTGACAGATTTAATGTTGTGACAATCTGCCTGATCCTCTTCCTCTAATGACTCTTAAGTTAAGTTAATGTATTCCTGAAAAGCAAATATTTGAGAGATATCTCAACATTATTCTGTTGTAGAGCATAGCTAACAAATCATCTCTATACTGAGTATGTGGTAACTGCTACCCATCCTTTGTTCCATTACTGTATCAGCAATATTACAGTGCAGCTACTAACAATTAAAACTGAGCTGATGTCTTACTTAAATGTTAAACTATTTATCGTTGTCTGCATGACAGATTCTTTTATTTTCACTTTAGTCTTCCTTTCCTTGCAAGTATAATGAGCTGAATGTACAGGAAGTAGATTTATCAGACCACACAGTGTATACAGCCATTGCCAGGAACAACAGTGTCAAATGGTAAGAGAGGTATCTGGCTACCTCCTCCGGAACTAGATGTCAAAATGTAACTGTCTCAGTATACCGGCCATTCATTAATAACTACATGATAATTATTACTCTGTACACACAATATTCACTTCCTTTGGTGCAGATGAATCTTGAATGCCCATTACAGTTTATTATCAACATTTAAATCTTGACATTTTGCATCAAATAAGAATTTGATTACAATGTTATAGGTTCTTATATTGCTTGACTCTAGCAACCACTTACCTGACATTGTTTATGGTAGTGTATTATTGATGAGGTATGTTAACAACATTTTCCTTATTACCTTCTATTTTGGGGATTGTAGTAAGATTTGGTATGTGTCTCCAGGAGTGATACCATCAAAGACAGATGTTTGGATAAGGTGCAGTTTAAGTGCTCTGGGAGTTCCCTATGGTTTAGTATTATGTCTAGTGATGTCCCGTCACTTGCAACCTGTTTTGCCAATTCATCTGTTTTTTTGCTGTCCAGGAATCCCCAGTGGGCTTTCACCTACATAAATGTGATGCAGGTCTGCCTTCTTAGGTATTCATAGTACTAGAAGCCAACTTGGGATAGGTATTCATTCATAATTTTTGAGACTTTTATACTAGATTTCTCTCATAGCATACTAACAGAGGCTGATAATATTGCAAAAGATGAGTACTTCTGGTTTATACAACACTGTATTGCCTTTAAAACTACAATAGTCTCAGTCAGGTAGTTAGAGGTATTTGCTAGTAACTTAATTTTTATGCTGTGCACATTTTGAACTGTCTGTGTATATGTAGATTACACAGTTTCCTGTTTCTCCAGTCGCATTCTCAATGGTGCAGTCACTCCAAAAAATCATGTTTCATCGTTTGGAATGAAATGTGATTCCTGAAATAGCTGTATTGGTACACTGGCCACTGTATGTTCGAGGCAATATCTCTGCACATACCTGCCAATTTGTTATATGTCGAAATGAAATCATATGGCTTTTTGTTCCGATTTCCTTGGGGTGTACAGCACAGTTGTAGAATGTGGTGTATTTGATCATGAACATCTACCTCCTTATATAAAGGTCCTTCCACCACAGTACATTTATCAGTGTGGATTTCATTGGTCCTAAGCAGGTGCATGTACAACAGCACTGAAATCTGTCTAACTTCTCTAACAGCTTGCTGCTCATGTACTTGTAGACTATACGTCCCTAAACCAATCTGGATCGGAAGAGAGCAGTACAGTAGTGACAGAACTGAAGAATGTGTCCCCATCCATGTTGTGGTAAGGAATCTGATAATATTCAGCATCTGCTCGCTATTTTAAATCAAGTTACTGACATGCACTGCTCAAGTAAGCTTACTAGTCAGAGTTATTCCTAAAAATCGAATATGTGCCTTCACCTGCGTTTTCTTATCACCCACATGCGTTAAACAATTTCTTGGTAGTCACCCTTCATAATGAATACGACTACCAAAGGTTTCTCCAGCACCATCATCAGATTACACAGCCGCAAGTAAACACACACATGTCAACTGAGCAATACTAACTGAGTTAACACACTTGCATGTTGCAGGTATATATTGCATATAGTAATGGACTGAGTACTGATCCTTATGGTTCACCACTGTCCATTGTACACTTTCTAATATATATAGTTCGTTCACTTATTAATGTCAACATTTCTTCTACAAACTAAAGTGGTGCTCCTAACTGTAACAACGTGTATCTAATGAGATGTTTATCTGAACATTATCATAGGCTTTTGAGACATCTGATAATATGATTGCTATATATTTGCTCTTACTAAACCCAGGTAACACTGAGGACACTAACATAGGCACACTGGCCATATACCTGTTACCTCTATGAAATCTAATTGACAGCCACTTAGCAAGGGTGATAGCTATAACCACCATTATAATCACCTTTTTATTGGTTTTTCCCTTTAACAGTGTATGATGGTAGTGCAGCTTCATTTCTTGCCCAACTACAGCATGACAGCTACGAAGTGTTAGTAGAATACAGAAGCCAAGGATTTCCATTTCTGTTTCTATACATAGTACTATTACTTTGAATGTCCAGAGTTCTTTGAAGAATAGAATGAATTGTTTTAAACCCAACTGACAAAGAATTATGTCGGTTCTGGTGTATCATTTCAAAACATTAGTGTAATAAGGACATAGACAGGCTGGTCAGGAGCCGGATTCTACTTTATTTCACTTGTACTTTATCCATGCATTCCATTGTCGTGCAAAAGAACTGCATGACACTAAATAGAATCAATACTACATCTCCATCCATATTCTGCAAGCAGCCATATGGAGGGGAAAACTACTTTCTAAATGCCTCTGTACAACCCTAACATCACTGATTTTGTCTTCGCAGTCCACTCTTTATGAGGAATGTACATTGGTGGCAGTAGAATTGCTCTGCAGAAAGCCACAGATGCTGGCTCTCTTAACCATCCCACTAGAGGGCCGAGTCCTCCCTCGAGCATGGGGATGGGTGTGTGTGTTGTCCTAAGCGTAAGTTAGCTTAAGTAGTGTGTAAGTCTAGGGAATGATGACCTCAGCAGTTTGGTCCCTCAGCAATTCACACACAGTTGAACATTTTCTAAACCACCTCAATAGTGTTTCAAGAGAAGAACTTCATCTTCTGTGCAGGGATTTCCATTTCACTTCAAGGGGCATTTCTGTAAATCTCACATGTTGATCAAAGTGACTGGTAACAAATCTAGCAGCTTGCCTCTGAATTGGTTTCACTGTCTTCTTTTAATCCGACCTGATGAGGACACCAAGCACATAAGCAGTACTCAAGAATAGGCAGACTAATGTTGCATGAGTGGGTCATCTTTGTAGATGAGCTAAACTTTCCTACAGTTCAAACATTTCTTTTCCCTGTAACACACCTTTTGTGCTATTTCTATTTCCTAACAGTTTGCAGTGCTATGCCCAGACATTTAATCTACATGACTGTGTCAAGTAGTACACTACCAGTGCTGTATTCTAACATTAGTTACTATACAGGGTGTAACAAGAATGTGTGGCACAAATTGCAGGACATGTTCCTCACACGTCGACGAAGAAATTTGTTTCCATGTTACAACTCATTTTCTCCACCACATTACTCATGGGAAACACACACGAACAGAAAGCACCAGCATTCCAAATGCAACTCTGTCACACACGAGATGTTCAGTATTCCCCCCATGGGCACTGATACATGCATCAATCCGCCATTGTAGTTAATCTCAGATGTGCTGACGTATCTCAGGAGAAATTTCGTATCGTTTTGCAGCCTTCCACAATATGGGCAAGGAGACTCTGAATATCCTGTACTAGCATTCCACACACAAGAGCTTTAAATGCCACTGCAAATAAAAGACCAATGGGTGTAGGTCCAGACAGTGTGGAGGCCAGGCAATTGGTCCATCTCAACCTCTCCATCTATTACTAAATCTGTTATTCAGAAGCTGACAGATATTAACGTTAAGATGAGTAGGTGCTCCATTGTGCATGAAGTACATGTTTTGTCGCACAGCTAAAGGCACATCTGCTAGCAGATCAGGTAGAACATTCTCTATGATATTATAACTTTGTCGGTTGAGCTTGTGTGAACCAGAAGATACGCAAGTACTTCCTCAATTTCCCCACCATTTCGATGTATACTCAGTCAATTTATACCTATTCCCTCGTCATTTTTCGCAATTCTATCGATTTTATGTCAGATCTATCCATGTGATCATGACATAACCTCTCGTTCGGTGTTCTGAAAGTGCCATTAATGTAGCACGGCTGCCTGCACCTAGCCCAAATGCCCTGATCGGGAGGTGTAATATAGAGTGGTCTGTTTTCTGTATGTTTGTGTATATGCATGCCTCGTGGACGGCTCCCAGCACCGAGTCCCCTCCTCCGGTGGACCAAACATCATACACAGAATACATGTCCAGACGTAACGAATGGTTGGTCCACCTGCAAACCCTATCACAGATGTGACATGTGGTGGATCTGCCTCCGAACATTGGTCCAGATACATTATCCGCAGCAGATCCAGACTCGATCGCTAACTCAGATGTGGTAATTGTATATCTGCATCCCAGCACTGCTTCGTACATTGAATTGGCGGATCAACTTTCAAACCCTATCCGGTGCATGGCATACTGTGGATCGGCATCTCAACATGGCTCCAGATATAATGCACAGCAGATTCACAATCGAACACTAACTCGGGTCTGCTGTGTGTCCTGGGAGCCTTCCACAAGGCATGAATATACACCGACGTACAGAAAACAGAGCAAATGCTCTGCAAATGTGGAGGTGACTGGATACAGTCGAGTACAGTGCTGCATTGCACCTCCCGATCAGAGCATTTGGGCTAGGTCACTTGTGCACAGGTGATTCGCGTTTCCTGTTAACAGTAGGAGCTGTCAGAATGGAGAGGGCTGATGGTGTGTAGGAATGTAGATGAACCGACCATGTTGTCCTCTACATGATCTAATAGCGAACTAATACTTAGTGTGTGTTGGATACCTTTCATGGTTGCGTGTAAATTTGATAAGATTGAATATGGACGTGCGTTTCCGCTGGATCGTTATTCCCACCCATGTAAATTGTTCGGTTGACACTTCTGCACATTTCACGCCTTTATTTAGTTGAGGGAAGATCGATTGTGGTGTGTGCATCAAGCATGTGGAAGACACGTTTGCCGGTTCTCTAGCCATGAGAAACACTTTAGTTGACCTTGTAAATTATAGGGATGATTTGGAATCTAATACATCACCAACATCGGTATTCGAGAGTGGAAATAACAGTTTCCTCTATTTGCTTCGAGTTGCTGAGTAAATGTCTTCGCAGACATGACAGGTTTCTAGTTAGTCAGTGGTTTATAGCACGCCCCACCTAGCTAAAGTTTCGGGTTTCTAGAGAAATAATTTCTGGTCTATATCTTCGGAATTATATCGCCTGAGCGGTACTGCTATGCAAGCGATATTGATATGTGCTTGATATCGAGAAGTACTGCGAAAATGGTATGACATTCTAGCAAATGAGACGACTGGGAGCTATTTTGAATTCGAGCTGTTTTCCTACACCTTATTAGGCATGGCAATATGCTATGTGCTATGTTCTTTTATGTTTCCATATTTTTGTCAACCCCTGTACGTTCCTAGAAGTGTCGATCAATATATCGCTTCATCCTACATATACATCGAGAAAAGACCGTGAAGGTAAAATAAGAAAGATTCGGGTTCATAAGGAGACTTAGCAGCAACCATCCTTATCATGAAACCTTTGCGACAGGAACAGGGAAGTGGAGAAGGGGCAATGAGACACTTAGTACCGTCCACAACAATCTATCAGCTGGCTTGCAGAGTATAATGTGGATATGTGTGGACAATGCATCACATCATATCATATAGCAAGAATGTAAAAATGTATTTCGATTTTGGTTTGAAAAGTGGATACCCATGTACATGCCAATCCCAATTTCCATGTAAGAAGTATTTGCATAGTTCATTCATAATCTTTGACATGAATGGACACCCATGTACATGCTAATACCAATTTCCATGTAAGAAGTATTTGCATAATTCATTCATGATCTTTATCATGAATAGTCAACTTTTTTCAAGAAGTGGCTGCATTGCTTACAACGTTTTACTTTACGCATTATAAATATTTAAAGGTTTGTCTAACACAGGGTGTAACAAATATATATGGCAGAAATTGCAGGACACATTCCTCACATGTAGACGAAGAAATTATATTATATGAACATGGATCTGGGTCTGGAAACACTTTGTGTCCCTGTTTCAACTCATTTTCTCCAACTCATTAATCGTAAAACACACAAGAATAGAACGTTAGAAGCATGGGGAAGATGCACTCTTGGTGACGTCTGGTTACATTGGGCACTGCCTGTTTTTTGTTTTACATGTCCCTATGTACAGGTACAGTTAACATCAACTGTTCCAGCGATCAGTACAATCATTGCAAGCACACTGGTTATTACATAGAGTTAATCACAGACTTGGCTTATGCAATGCCTGTGTACACAAATGCAGAGATGGCAGATGCTCATTTGATGTATGGATTAGCTGATAGCAATACCGCTCACACTCAACATTTGTACAGAAGATATTTCAATGACAGGAAAACGTTTGAAGCCATTGATTTTCGTCTTGGGGAACATGGGGAATTAAAGCCTTCACTCCCGACTGGGGGAGGCCTAGCAGGACGAGGACACTGCAACAAGAGGTGGCAGTTCTTCACGCAGCTCACGATGACCCCAGTGTCAGTACAAGATGCATAGCTGAAAGAGGGACTGTTGATCACATGACTATCTGGCAAGTGTTACACAAGGACCAACTGTATCCATACCATCTACAGTGTGTGCAGGCACTATCAGCTCCTGATTTTCCTGCATAAGTACTCTTCTGTGGATGGTTTAATCAACAAAGTGTCAATCCTAATTTTAGTGTAACTGTGCTGTTTGCAGATGAGGCATCATTCTGGTGAGATCAGATTTTAAAATTTTCACAATCGGCGTGTATGGGTAGACATCAGTCCTCACGTAACTGCTGAAGCAAGTCATCAACAAAGGTTTTCTGTCAATGTTTGGGCCGGCATTGTTGGTAACTGACTGGACCAGGAACAGTAATGCGTTTGTGCCGAAAGGGGAAACGAGGCCGAATTTGTAGAACAGTTCTGAGAGTGACCTCGATCCACTGACAGCTTTCTGATGTAAGAGGAATGATTTTGCATGGCGGAGGATATGAATTGTATGTTTACTACATCGACACGATATAATGTGCTATATTTCTGGATTGGATATCGGTTTCATGCTCTAGTATTTAAGCTCCTGTCCTCAGTGGGAGAGCAGTGTAATTGAGTAAGAGTCTTTCTGTATTTGACGATATGTATGGCACTTTGCAAGGTTTAGTTGTCAGTGAAATATGGCGATCAGTTTTTTTAGGGTGTTGTACAGATATGAAAGGAATCTGCACTGTTTGTGTACAATGTGTATACAAGGTGCAACAATAAAGTAATGAGACTGATTGTCTTTGCAAGATGTGGCAACCCTGCAGGCTTGCGTAGGCACAATATCTTTGACCTTGGTCTATAAACTGCTTCTAGTCCAAGCAGCTCATCGATGCAACTGCTCCGTCGTGATTTGTGCTGTAATAAGTTGACACATATTTGTGTCTCTCATCACGAAAATGGAACCACATAATATTGCGCAACGGTATGCCATTTCTTTTTGCGTTAAATTGGGTGAAAACGCGACGACAACTTACAGTAAGCTTCAGTAGGCTTTTGGAGAGGAAGTTATGTCAAGAGCTCAAGTTTTTCATGGGCATAAAATGTTTAGTGAAGGCAGAACGAATGTTGAAGATGAAGACCGCAGTGGACGACCATCAACCTAATGGGCGATTGTCAACTGGGCCAGGGTGTGTGAACTCGTACGATCTGATCAAAGATTATACGTGAAAATGATTGCAGAAGAAATGAAAATCAATCGAGAAACAGTTCATCTAATAATAACTGAAGATCATGGTATGAGAAAGATTTGTGCAAAAATAGTCCCCAAAAATCTCCCACCACAATAGCGAGAAACATGGAAAAATGTGGTAGCCGATCTGTTAGAGCAAACAGGAATCAATCCAGAATTGTTGAGCCATATTATCACTGGTGATGAAAGTTGTTTTTTTCAGTACGATCCAGAAACAAAACGCGTAAGTTCGCAACGATGCTCAAAGGGATCACACAAACCACAAAAATCTCTCATGTCAAATTCAAAAGTGAAATGCATGCTTGTTGCTTCTTTGATTCCAAGGGAATTGTTCATACTAAGTGGGTACCTCCTGGACAAACAGTTAACCAATATTACTACAAAGAAGTTTTAGAAAGACTTCGTGAAAGAGTTCTTTGTGTCCGTGCCAACATTGCTGATAATTGGATTCTGCATCACGATAATGCGCCATCCCATACTGCTCTGTCAGTGCAGCAATTTTTGACCTCAAATCAAATTTCAGTTCTACCACAGCCACCTTATTCCCAGATATCGCTCCGTGCGACTTTTTTCTATTTCCAAGAGTCAAAACGGCGGTCTAGGGACACCATTTTCAAACAACACAAAATGTCCAAAAAGCTGTGGGTAAGGTCTTGGAGGATATTACAGAAAATGAATCCCAGAAATGTTACCATCAATGGCAGAAGAGCTGGAGAAAGCGTGTACAGTCAGAAGGAGACAATACTAAACTTGACTAAAAAGGTAAGCAACATTTTTTGTCACATCAGTCTCATTACTTTATTGTTGCACCTCATACACTGCATTGTAAAGTTACTGTGGCTCATGCTGTGTAAAATGTGTATATACTGCATTGTAAAGTTACTGTGGTTTATGTTGTGGCATGCCTAGAGAAGATGACTGTGTGTCCCATCGTGAGGGACGTATAGATTCAGCACATCGATAACTGTGAGGGTTTGAGAGAGATTTTTTACGTGGAAAATTATGTGTGCTATAGATACTGAGATTTGTTCCAGAAGCACAGGCGTCAAGATCGGTGTCAGACTGTAGCAGCAATCGTAATATTTAATTGTAGTTATACTGGTAAATATGTTCCAGGCTTCCAATATTCTTATGAGTCTCGTATGTATTTGATGATCTGTAGAAAACTTTGCGGGTTTAACTATCAATTTAGTGATCTGTGCAAAATAATTTTACTGGCGAAAGTCCCATCTGCAGAAAGAAAGAAAAGGTGGATGGTGTTTCAATTCTGACGGCATCAGTAATTCAGCGGGTAAATTCGATAAGAGCTAATCGTAATGCTCAATTCATTCACAAGACATCCTTTGTGCTGGGGTATAGGAGTCTCTACACAGCGGTGAAAATGTTTGCGCATGTTGAGAGCAGGAAGGGCATCATGTTAGGACCGCTGGGAAGAGGTTGGATGGTTGGTTGTTTCGGGGAAGGAGACCAGACAGCGAGGTGATCGGTCTCATCGGATTAGGGAAGGACGGGGAAGGAAGTCGGCCATGCCCTTTGAAAGGAACCATCCCGGCATTTGCCTGGAGTGATTTAGGGAAATCACGGAAAACCTAAATCAGGATGGCCGGACGCGGGATTGAACCGTCGTCCTCCCGAATGCGCTGGGAAGAGGGCATTCGATGTTATTCTGCGCTATTTTCGTAAACAGGTTCTGTTAGGGAAAAAATTTCCGTGCATACAAGCTGAGACATCACGAAAACTCCTACAAAAGTGCACGTTAAGTATTTCTGGGACACTATGCAGTTTGCTAGAGTTCGACTTGGTTATTATTTTAGATAGCCATGTGGCTTCAGTTTACACTGAGAATGTTGCTAGGTGCGCTTGTGATGATGGTATGTAGCTACTCACTGTGATGCGTCAGTCACACGTCACGCATGGTGTGTTGCAATTTCTAGGGAGAAAGCAGCTTGTGCTATTCTGGAGCGAATTTCTGCAGTGTTGCTTGGCAATAAGCTCTTCGCCTGACCACAGGTAGAGGAAGGGTTCTTGCCAGCAGTGGTGAAAATGTGTGTGTGGACCACCTTGGAGCGTCTGCACTTTGTATATACATCTTTGCTCCCATCCAATCATGTCATCAATGGCGCCTAGGTGAGCACATATTTCAAGAGGAATTTCTCAGGTGTTGAGTGTGAAAGGTGTGGTGTCACCGCCAGACACCACACTTGCTAGGTGGTAGCCTTTAAATCGGCCGCGGTCCATTAGTATACGTCGGACCCGCGTGTCGCCACTGTCAGTGATTGCAGACCGAGCGCCGCCACACGGCAGGTCTAGAGAGACTTCCTAGCACTCGCCCAGTTGTACAGCCGACTTTGCTAGCGATGGTACACTGACAAATTACGCTCTCATTTGCCGAGACGATAGTTCGCATAGCTTTCAGCTACGTCATTTGCTACGACCTAGCAAGGCGCCATTATCATTTGCTATTTATCTTGTGATGCATATACCGTCAGACTGATGTTCACCAATTATGGATTAAAGTTAAGTATTCCAGAAGCTACGTACTATTTTTGCTACTATAAAGACCTTGTCATTTTCCAGACCTCACGCCATCCTGCGTGAGCTTAAACACGTGCCTTTTGGCTACCTTCTAGTGGCTTGGCTGTCTTGCCAAGTCACAACAAAAGGGATGCTGCCCCCTCATATGTGTGGGACCGGAATGGGCGCCTGTGTGTGATTTGACAGCTGACAGCTGCGTCACTTCGCGGGGCTACTGGTGCATCCCGACTTCTGAGAGCGTGTGCGGTCCAATGGGCAGGGAGCAGTGGACGGTGTCTGTGTGTATCTGTTGCATTATTTTGCAAGTGGGTCTGTAGGCTGTGCTATGCGCTATTTGGACAGTTTATGAGTACTGAGTGTGCCTACACATCACGGTGCTGCATTATTTAGGAGCAGTTTGCAGGTCTGTACTGAAATTATTTTGGTAAGTTAGAAGTTGTTTGCATGTCTGCAGAGCATTATTTAGGAGTAGTTTACCGGTCTGTAGACTGTGTATTGTGAGCCCAAGTATGTGTTTTGTATCAGTGTGATAAATATACTCCATCCCTAAATAAATTGTTCCAAAATAAATAAAGTACACTCCTTACTTACTCTCTGCAGCAGCCCAGTGCAGGCTGATTCATTTTAGAGCCATTTCCGCTCTCCAGACCACCATCTTGGATTACATCACAGGAGAGATGACAGCACCCTCTGGTGGCAGTACTGTGTACTAGATCAGTTGGACTCTTAGATATTGTGGTGGAGACACTGCCTGCAAAATAAAGACTCATGTCCAGCAAGGCAGAATCCTTTTCCCGCCATTTTCCGCCACCCTAGACCGCCATTTTGGGTTACATCACGGAACAGACGACAGCATCCTCTGGTGGCAGTACTGTGTACAAGGTCAGATGGACTCTAGATCCCTTGGTGGAGACACTGTCTCTCGCCATTTTCCCCCACCATCTTGGATTATGTCACAATGAGAGCGGCTAGCCGAAGTGGCCGTGCGGTTAAAGGCACTGCAGTCTGGAACCGCAAGACCGCTATGGTCGCAGGTTCGAATCCTGCCTCGGGCATGGATGTTTGTGATGTCCTTAGGTTGGTTAGGTTTAACTAGTTCTAAGTTCTAGGGGACTAATGACCTCAGCAGTTGAGTCCCATAGTGCTCAGAGCCACAATGAGAGCGCCCTCTGGTGGTGGTACTGTGTACTAGGTCACTTTGAGTCCAGATGCCTTGGGGACCACACTGGATGGTGGTAGTTCCTCTAATTGTTTAAATAAAATATTGCATGCAAACTAATAAAGACTTATAGGAAGCTGGTCGGGTCCTTTTCCCATGAATCCCTAGAAGGAGGTGGCAGTCGGGTGACTTAGGTTAGTGGAGGTAGTCCAAGTGTCCTTTCTATCGCGCCATTTTCTTAGCTTAGTAGAGATACGTGAATTGACCTTTCTTTAGCACCAAAATTCAAACTTGACGCCAGTTCCTAGGAAGAGGTGGCAGCCAGGTGACTTACGTTAGCGGAGGTAGCCCAAGTGACCTATCTTCCTATGATTTTCTTAGGTTAGTAGAGATAACCATGGCATGTTGCATTATCCTGTTGGAATTTGAACTTCCCGCCATTTTTCTGTGGTAGGGGAGGGAGGGGGTTAGGTCAGTGGAGATAGCCCAGTTGCCCCATCTTCCTGCCAAAATTGAAACTTCCTGCCAAAATCCAGCATTTTTCTGGGGTGGGGGTTATGTCAGTGGACATAGCCCAATTGTCCTACCTTCCCCCAAAAATTCAAACTTCCTACCAGGCGGGGCATAGCAGGGGGTGTGGCTCTTATGTCATCAGTGACGTCATGGCCGCCATCTTGGATAACGTCATGTGCTGTTGACGAGTTTACATGCTGAAATATTGGATGACGTCATCGCCGCCATCTTGGATACATCTGGCAACAATGTAGAGTGGGTCAGAACGGGCCTTGTCCCAATACTTTGGTTATGTTACTGTCGCAAAATAGCCATTAGCCATTCCTCCACATAATGTTTTGTCATGAATTTTACAAGCATAGTACCTCAAACTACACTGCCAGAAAAAAATTAGTACATCCTTTTAGAGGTTTCCAATTCACTCAGGGTTTGTTGTTGCAACAGTGCAAATGGAGCACATGACATTATAACATTTACTGACCAATAGTACGAGCATTTCTGAGGTACTATGTATTGCCCCATGCTAAAATACCCGTATTAGTACATGGCGTAGCCTCCGCAGGCAGTAATGAATGCGCTGACTCTGGGATGCAGTCATTCATACAAATGGCGAATACTGTCCTGGGATACGTTAATGCTAGCCTTTTCAATCTGTTCATGTATTCAATAGTTATTGGTAGATGAGTCACACAGGTCACTTCTCGTTCCACCATATTCAACACATGGTTGATTGGAGTCAAGTCCAGAGATTGCGCTGGACAGGGAGGTTGCTGCACATCCTGCAGAGCACACTGAGTCTATGGGCAGTGTGTGGGCGACCATTATCCTGCTGGAACAACACGTCACCTTCCTGTTGCAAGAATGGCAGAAGTACAGGTCTAACAACACACTGAACATACTGAGTGCACCGGCCGGTGTGGCCAAGCGGTTCTAGGCGCTTCAATCTGGAACTGCATGATCGCTACAGTCGCAGGTTCGAATCCTGCCTCAGGTATGGATGTGTGTGATGTCCTTACATCAGTTAGGTTTAAGTACTTCTCTGTGGCATGGGTGCCTGCGTGCTTCACACGTTTGCACCACAATGAGCCTTCTGGCTGTGAGCATTCCCTATTAATCAGTAGCCACAGATGGTGCCCTGGTAGCTATGCCACTGCACTGTCTCCTGATGGGCGACGCTGAAATTATTATCAGTCCATCTACGAGGGCAGTTCAATAAGTAATGCAACACATTTTTTTTCTCGGCCAATTTTGGTTGAAAAAACCGGAAATTTCTTGTGGAATATTTTCAAACATTCCCGCTTCGTCTCGTATAGTTTCATTGACTTCCGACAGGTGGCAGCGCTGTACGGAGCTGTTAAAATGGCGTCTGTAACGGATGTGCGTTGCAAACAACGGGCAGTGATCGAGTTTCTTTTGGCGGGAAACCAGGGCATCTCAGATATTCATAGGCGCTTGCAGAATTTCTACGGTGATCTGGCAGTAGACAAAAGCACGGTGAGTCGTTGGGCAAAGCGTGTGTCATCATCGCCGCAAGGTCAAGCAAGACTGTCTGATTTCCCGCGTGCGGGCCGGCCGTGCACAGCTGTGACTCCTGCAATGGCGGAGCGTGCGAACACACTCGTTCGAGATGATCGACGGATCACCATCAAACAACTCAGTGCTCAACTTGACATCTCTGTTGGTAGTGCTGTCACAATTGTTCACCAGTTGGGATATTCAAAGGTTTGTTCCCGCTGGGTCCCTCGTTGTCCAACCGAACACCATAAAGAGCAAAGGAGAACCATCTGTGCGGAATTGCTTGCTCGCCATGTGGCTGAGGGTGACAATTTCTTGTCAAAGATTGTTACAGGCGATGAAACATGGGTTCATCACTTCGAACCTGAAACAAAACGGCGATCAATGGAGTGGCGCCACACCCACTCCCCTACCAAGAAAAAGTTTAAAGCCATACCCTCAGCCGGTAAAGTCATGGTTACAGTCTTCTGGGACGCTGAAGGGGTTATTCTGTTCGATGTCCTTCCCCATGATCAAACGATCAACTCTGAAGTTTATTGTGCTACTCTTCAGAAATTGAAGAAACGACTTCAGCGTGTTCGTAGGCACAAAAATCTGAACGAACTTCTCCTTCTTCATGACAACGCAAGACCTCACACAAGTCTTCGCACCCGAGAGGAGCTCACAAAACTTCAGTGGACCGTTCTTCCTTATGCACCCTACAGCCCCGATCTCGCACTGTCGGATATCCATATGTTTGGCCCAATGAAGGACGCAATCCGTGGGAGGCACTACGCGGATGATGAAGAAGTTATTGATGCAGTACGACGTTGGCTCCGACATCGACCAGTGGAATGGTACCGTGCAGGCATACAGGCCCTCATTTCAAGGTGGCGTAAGGCCGTAGCATTGAATGGAGATTACGTTGAAAAATAGTGTTGTGTAGCTAAAAGATTGGGGAATAACCTGGTGTATTTCAATGCTGAATAAAACAACCCCTGTTTCAGAAAAAAAATGTGTTGCATTACTTATTGAACTGCCCTCGTATTAAGCCCCAGGAAGTATATGCCGTCACTGAGTCTCTCCGGGTGTACTAATTTTTGTGGCAGCATATTTTTTATTTGTTGTTATTATCATTATTTTTATTTAAATATTTATTCCTGCTTCATAGCCACCGCACAAGTCTCCATCATCAGCAGACGAATGTGCATCCCTAGTATTTTTAATTTCCATGCAGAATGTACATGTGTGTTATAGGTTATTTCAGTTTACGTCATTTGGATTAAACTATAAATGTGATTCCTGCAGATTTCATGTTTCCCATCATTTTAACTCCAGTCATACAGTCTAAGGCTGCAGTGCTGTCACAATAGCATCCTGGCTTTGGGAATGGGAACTTGGACAGGATATTTCACAATTCACGTTACAGACTTCTAGAGGTTGTAGAGGGAGTTTAGCACCTCAAGTTTTACATAGGAACAAATGCCCGGAAATATCATCCAACGATACTTCAGGGCGTCAATGTTACAGGTGCCGCCGGGTGTAAATATACAGGGCGGTGATGCTACAAGCTTTCAAGGATAATGTAGTCTGATAAAATGTAGACGGATTAATGTATCAATTCGAGTCCCTGATATGTAAATGAATGAGTTAAAGTTACAAGCGAAAATCATTGTGATACCTCTGACAGTGGAGTATACACACATCAAAAAAAATTTTGCATCATCCCTGTTCCCAGAACTCCTGAAGACAGACGTGGACTGTGGATATTGTATCACAGACACAGTCCCTTTGACTGTTTCGAGATGTCACTAAACCCGCCCAAAGATGTGAACAACCATGCATGAGCAGTGCCTATTACACGGAGGAGTTCCAGTCATTCCACAGAGAAGGAGGTACATGGCTCGTGTTGTCTGTAGTTCAAAAATGCCTACACGGTCAATACGGCGGTTCGATCGCGTCTGCATCGTTACTTTGTGCCGGCCGAGCGGTTCGAGGCGCTTCAGTCTGGAACCGCGCGACCGCTACGGTCGCAGGTTCGAATACTGCCTCGGGCATGGATGTTTGTGATGTCCTTAGGTTAGATACGTTTAAGTAGTTCTAAGTTCTAGGGGACTGATGGCCTCTGATGTTAAGTCCCATAGTGCTCAGAGCTATTTGAACCATTTTTTTGTTACTTTGTGCCAGGGAGGCCTCTCAACTAGGGGAGTGTCCAGGCGTCTCGGAGTGAACCAAAGCGATGTTGTTCGGACATGGAGGAGATACAGAGAGACAGGAACTGACGATGACATGCCTCGCTCAGACCGCCCAATTGCTGCTACTGCACTGGATGACAGCTAACTACAGATTATCGCTCGGAGGGACAATGACAGCAGCGCCACCATGTTGAATAATGCTTTTCGTGCAGCCACATGACGTCGTGTTACAACTCAACTGGTGTGCAATAGGCTGCATTACGCGCCACTTCACTCCCGACGTCCATGGCGAGGTCCATCTTTGCAACCACGACATCATGCAGCGCGGTACAGATGGGCCCAACAACACGCCGAATGGACCGCTCAGGATTGGCATCACATTCTCTTCACCGATGAGTGTCGCATATGCCTTCAACCAGACAATCATCTGAGACGTGTTTGGAGGCAAACCCAGTCAGGCTGAACGCCTTAGACACACTGTCCAGCTAATGCAGCAAGGTGGAGGTTTCCTGCTGTTTTGGGGTGGCATTATGAGGGCCGACGTACGCCGCTGGTGGCCATGAAAGGCGCCGTAACGGCTGTACGATACTTGAATCCATCCTCCGACCGATAGTGCAACCATATCGGCAGCACATTGGCGAGACATTCGTCTTCATGGACGACAATTCGCGCCCAAATCGTGCACATCTTGTGAATGGTTTCCTTCAGGATAACGACATCACTCGACTAGAGTGGCCAGCATGTTCTCCAGACATTAACCCTATCGAACACGCCTGGGATAGATTGAAAAGGGCTGTATGTGGACGATGTGGCCCACCAACCACTCTCAGGAATCTACGCCGAATCGCCGTTGAGGAATGATACAATCTGGACCAACAGAGGCTTGATGAACTAGTGGATTGTATGTCATGATGAATACAGGCCATCGTCAATGCAAGAGGAAGTGCTGCTGGGCATTAGAGGTACCGTTGTGTACAGCAATCTGGTCTACCACCTCTAAAAGTCTCACTGTATGCTGGTACAACATGCAATGTATGGTTTTCATTACCAATAAAAAGGGCGGAAATGATGTTTGTGTTGATCTCTATTCCAATTTTCTGTAAGGCTTCCAGAATGCTCGGAACCGAGGTGATGCAAAACTTCTTTTATGTGTGTCTGTACTGGTACTGTTGTTGCTAAGAATATGGGGTATGCAACCTTCAGAAGTGGTATTATGGACCAAGACAATAAAGAGTGTTCAGTAAATATTAGTTCTAAAATGCATACATGAGGAGCTATAGGCACTTGTTAATCTTTGCTAGTCTGAAACACATCTCCTCTATCGAGCAAGTGTTCATAACCCTTAAGGTATTCGTTTTAGAGTCCTTGTTTAATAGATATTTTTTCCTGTATTGGTCCGTATTACCACCTCTGAAATTTGACTACTCTGCAGTCTTAGCAAAAACAGTACTGGAACAAGTATTCCACTGTCAGAGGCTTATAACATTCGATTCGTTCGTTTGTGGTAATGGAACCCTTACCTCAAACTATACATTTATCCTTCTCCGTCATCCATAAAGTCTGTAACATCATCATGGAATCAGCATGTATATAGATACATTTACAGGCCATGGCGCCTGTAACTTTGACACTCTGTAGCAGGGTTGGATGACCTTTCCGGACCTGGGTTCCTATGTAAAACTTGATCTATGAAGTCCCCTCTACAACCTCTAGAATTGTGTAACATGAATTGTGAAACCCCTTGCATAGTGCATTTCCTATCTGATTATCTAGTCGGTAGTATGTATGTTTCTCTCTTAACAGAGCCTTCACCAGTGCATGGTGGTACGACTCAAGGGAGATTTGTCTCTTAGCGGGTGCATTGTAGGTGGGGTGGTGGCAGACTTCTCCACTGTCAGGTGATCATGAACTTTACAGCTGCGGAACAGACAGTTCTTCCTGGGAAGGTCTTTGTTTTGAAGACGTGTTCCTACTAGACAGCATATGGTTTGGACTTTAATTTGGTGGAATAAATGTATCTGGAAGTTTTTGTCCCTCCCTGTTTTTATTTAAAATATGCACGGGGAGAGATCCAAACTTAGTGTTAAGGGAAGTCATGACCAGTCACTTGCAAGTGAGCAGTAGCTTATTGTAGGATCGAGCCAGTGTTCGGTCGCTATATTCGACCAAACCACTGGAGAACTCTGACCTCTTTGGTGAAAATTGTATCTAAGGTACACTGGTATGCCATCCTTCCAAAGACATATTACGGCACACTCGTCACGTGAAGGTAACAATAGTTGTGAATGGTCTCTCGGTCAGTCAACTGTCCTTATGTCGTGACTTGTATGTTGTTGTTGTTGTGGTCTTCAGTCCTGTCACTGGTTTGATGCAGCTCTCCATGCTACTCTATCCTGTACAAGGTGCTTCATCTCCCGGTATGTAGTGCAGCCTGCATCCTTCTGAATCTGCTTAGTGTATTCATCTCTTGGTCTCCCTCTACGATTTTTACCCTCCACGCTGCCCTCCAATGCTAAATTGGTGATCCCTTGATGCCTCAGAACATGCCCTACCAACTGATCCCTTCTTCTAGTCAAGTTGTGCCACAAACTCCTCTTCTCCGCAATTCTATTCAATATCTCCTCATTAGTTATGTGATCTACCCCCCTAATCTTCAGCATTCTTCTGTAGCACCACATTTCGAAAGCTTTATCATCCATGTTTCAGTTCCATACATGGCTACACTCCATACAAATACTTGTATACATTAGCCTAGGTGATTATCTCGACTATGATCATTCATCAGTTCAAATGGATCTGAACCATTTCCTGTCTTCCTAAATTCATGGTCCTCTAGTACTCTTATGTTTTACATTTTCATTTGCAGATGCTAAAAGCAAGTAGAGGAAGTCTGAGCCAGTGTGCTGGAATTCCACACTGTTACAAAAATAGGCCGGCGGGAGTGGCCGTGCGGTTCTAGGCGCTACAGTCTGGAACCGGGCGACCGCTACGGTTTTTTTGTTACAAATTTTTTTTGTATTTTTTTGTTACAAAAATAGCCCAACCAGTCTGAGCTGTATTGTGACATCATAGAGCCAGGATCAGTATTCCAAAATGCCCCAGTACCTCAAGTCTGGACCAGTATGCTGGAATTCTACACTGTTATAAATAGCCTGACAGGTCTGGGTTGAATTGTGAAGTCATAGAGCTGTGCCCCGGTCGCCATGTTCGATAGCCATCTGGTAGTGCAGGTCAGCCACATTGGATTCCGACATCTCAGTTAGGCTAGTGTTCGTATTCCAAGTCTCGGATTCTGACGTCAAGGAGCCAGGGTCAATATTCCAGCATGACAATACAATCTAACAATACCACCACTTGGAAAGTAGGTTAGAAATTAGATTAATAGTGTTGCTCACGCAGCATATGTTCGCTTTATCGGGCAACAACAAAGTTATTGACTGTGGATGGTATCGTCAGAATGGAAATAATGAAGTCACTGTAAAAAAGTCATTAATTTTGGCACTTATCTTGAATGGATTCCCACATAGATTTCGTCGAAGTTGTAATGGCTCATCTTGTTGATTCTAGGGTAATTCCACTTTGACTGCTAGAAGGTCCAGATCTGTATTTTAGCAATATTTGAAGGCCTAACAGACGCGTTTTTCAGTAAATTCTTAATGATCAAACAATCCCAGATCAGAACAATGGTATGGTAGAAATAATTTTCGACTTGCTGTTCACGATCTACATTTTTATTAAACTTCTTGTAAATTCACATATACTTCTTCTTAATTGTCATATCATCAAGAAAACAGTTTTGTATCAATCTTCAGATATTTAATTTGCACTTTAACCAAACACAAGACTTGACTGCTCTTTTACGCCGCGCGCAACTAGCCGAGCGGTCTAGGCGCTGCAGTCATGGACAGTGCGGCTGATCTCGGCGGAGGTTCGAGTCCTCCCTCGGGCATGGGTGTGTGTGTTTGTCCTTAGGGTGATTTAGGTTAAGTAGTGAGTAAGCTTAGGGACTGATGACCTTAGTAGTTAAGTCCCATAAGATTTCACACACATTTTTTTTGTGCTTTTACAAAGCGAAATAACAATTTAACTTCTGCAAAGTGAAACGAAGACTGCTCTGTGCGCATTCTCACCAAAACGGTTACAAGTAATCAAAGATTATGACAGTCTCACAGAAATGAATACACACAAGAACCACATCACTGTAATATATCGATACATCGGAGTACCTATACATTAATAAAACCAAATGTGAATATTGTCACAAAAATATGTCGCGGAAAAGTAGTACGATATTACTGGTATCGAGAACTGGCGTGGAGTGCCGTAATGGTCACGTAAATAAAGAACCATTACAACACCATCTTGCATTTTCCACCTCTTTATGCTTAGGACAACAGCTTACTTTCATAGGAAGCACACTAGCGCAATTGGGCTATTTTTTTGAATTTCCCAGCAAAATTTTGAATTTCCTGCTATTTTATTCGTAGGGCAACTGGCATTTATCAGAGGGGGCAGGGTACGGGGTGGGAAAATCCCATGATTCACCGATTACACCGGGTGGTCAAAAAGTCAGCATAAATTTGAATACTTAATAAACCACGAAATAATGTAGATAGAGAGGTACAAATTGACACACATGCTTGGAATGACATGGGGTTTTATTAGAACAAAAAAAAAACAAAGTTCACAAAATGTCCTACAGATGGCGCTGGACAGCAAAACGTCAGTGACTGCGCATGATAATCGTGTATAAAAGGAGCTGTAATGAGAGAGAGAGAATTGCCGATGACACCGCCTTCCTTGCCCTTGCCCCCACCCTACAGCGCTCCCAACACCTTCTCCAATACCATCTTGACTGGTTCACCACTTGGTGCAACCAGTGGTTGCTCAAGGTCAATCCCTCCAAAACCCAGGGGATCATTGTAGGCAAAACCACCCCTTCCTTCCGCCTCCTTGATTTCTATCTCACCATCTATGGCCGTCCTATCGCCCTCACTCCCACCCTTAAGTACCTTGGCGTCACCCTCGACCGTCGCCTCTCCTGGACTCCCCAACTCCGGACAATCCAAGCCAAGGCACGCTCCCGACTCAGTCTCCTCAAGCTCCTCTCTGGCCCTACGTGGGGTCTGGACCCCTCCACCATCCTCCACACCTATAAATCCCTCATCCGCCTTATCCTTTGTTATGCCCATGCGGCTTGGATCTCCGCCCCCCCTACCTTTTACAAATCCCTCCAAATCCTTGAACGCCATGCTCTCCACCTCGCCTATCGCATCCGTCTCCCCTCCCCTACGTGGTTCCTGTACGATCTCATCCCCTTCCCCCACCTCCTCCTTTTCCTTGAAAGGATCCGGATCCTGTACACCTCCCGCAAACTCGATCCTCCTCATCCGCTTGTCTCACCCATCCTCTCCCACCCCCGCCCGCTGCCGCGCCTGTATTCCCACGTCCCACCCGGTCTCCATCTCTCCACCCTCCTCACCCTCTCCCAAGGTGGCTTCCGCCAGCTCCCCCTCCCTGATGATGTCCTCCTCCCCTCCATCTACCCCTCCTATCAACTTTGATCCTCCCCCCCCACATCCTGCGTCCTTTCCATTAGGCACCCTCCCTCCCTTCTCTTTCCTTTTTCCCCATCCCCTCCCTCCTTCCCTCTTCCCCCGGGCTTCCCCTCCCCCTTCCTCCCTCCCCCCTATCTCCCCTGCCCATGGCATCTGCTCTCCCCTCTCCTTCTCCCACCGCCCCTCCTCCTCTCTTGGCAGGTCCCCGGACTCGTACACGGATAGTGAACATTCGCGCGCTGGAGATCAACGCTTTGTGTTCTGTGTGTGCCATCGTTTTGTGCTTCAGTGATTCAGTGTCATTCGTTTTGTGCCCCTACGTTCACGTGTGACAATTTTCGTCTCTGTCTGTGTCGAAGTGTCTGAACAATTTTATCTTGGACTCTACGCCCGTGAACGGCACCTTGTATTTTAAACAGCGTTTTGTCTCCGTTTATATGTCCACCATATTTTTTCTTTAAATGTCTTCATTTGTATATTTGTGTTCTCTGCGGCTAAAGAGCAGCGTCGTCTGCTGCTGCATGGCCTGCCTGTAATACAGGTTTCAAAATGACAATAAACAAAAACAAAAACAAAAAAAAGAGAGAGAGAGAGAATCAGATGCGCCAGCAGTCGCAGCATGTTGACGTTACCTGAAAAGGCGCTTTTAGTGAAGCTGCATTATCAGAATGGGCAATGTGCTAGTTCAGCGTTACGATCCTATCGCCACAGGAAGGGGATTCGAACGGGTAAAGGTCCATTGACAAATGCAGCTGTGGCGAGAATGATTTCGAAGTTCGAAGCCACGGGTTGTTTAGACGTTAGACCCCGTAGTGGCCGACTGAGCACAAGGCGTAATGCTGCTGAGGCAGTTCAGGTAGAAATGGAGACTGTAGCGGGTTCGTCTATGCACGAGGAAATCAGCGCTCGTGCAGTCGCACGTCGCACCAGCATTGATTGGTTCAAATGGCTCTGAGCACTATGGGACTCAACTGCTGAGGTCATTAGTCCCCTAGAACTTAGAACTAGTTAAACCTAACTAACCTAAGGACATCACACACACCCATGCCCGAGGCAGGATTCGAACCTGCGACCGTAGCGGTCTCGCGGTTCCAGACTGCAGCGCCAGAACCGCGCGGCCACTTCGGCCGGCCGCACCAGTATTCCATACACTACTGTTTGGTTGGCACTGAGGCGTACCCTCCGATGCTATCCGTACAAAATCCATCGGCATCATGAACTGTTACCTGGCGATTTAGTGAAGCGGAGGGCATTTGCGGTGTGGGCGTTTCAAAAGATGGTGGAAGATGACGATTGGTTGAGTAACGTGTTGTGGACCAACGAGGCTCATTTCACGCTCCGAGGATCTGTCAACGCCCACAACTACAGAATTTGGGCTACCGAAAATCCTAGAACTGTCGTGGAAACTCCATTGCACGACGAGAAAGTCACGGTATGGGTTGGATTTACCACATCTACCGTTATCGGGCCTTTTTTCTTCGAGGAAATGCGTGATTCTGGTTTTGTAACTGCTACCGTGACGGGTGAGAGGTACGCCGATATGTTACAGAATCGGATCATCCCCAGCCTGGCTGATAAACATCTGTTGGAACGCACGATGTTTATGCAGGATGGCGCTCCACCCCATATTGCTAGACGTGCGAAAGATCTCTTGCGCGCTTCGTTTGGTGATGATCGTGTGCTCAACCGCCACTTTCGTCATGCTTGGCCTCCCAGGTCCCCAGACCTCAGTCCGTGCGATTATTGGCTTTGGGGTTACCTGAAGTCGCAAGCTTATCGTGATCGACCGACATCTCTAGGGATGCTGAAAGACAACATCCGACGCCAATGCCTCACCACAACTCCGGACATGCTTTACAGTGCTGTTCCCAACATTATTCCTCGACTACAGCTATTGTTGAGGAATGATGGTGGACATATTGAGCATTTCCTGTAAAGTACATCATCTTTGCTTTGTCTTACTTTGTTATGCTAATTATTGCAATACTGATCAGATGAAGCGCCATCTATCGGACATTTTTTGAACTTTTGTATTTTTTTTTTTTCTAATAAAACCCTATGTCATTCCAAGCATGTGTGTCAATTTGCACCTCTCTATCTACATTATTCCGTGATTTATTCAGTTTTCAAATTTATACTGACGTTTTGATCAGCCGGTATTTTTGATGACACACGTTGCGCTTCAATGCCTCTTACATTTCTACTAATGATAGGCCAGGACATAGAGCATTTCTGTAAAGATTTTGCAAATACAGTGAGGTTATTATAGCAGTTGGAGATGGGAAAGGCCTAGCTAAAGACATAAATTACGCATTAGGGGGTGAAATAGAAGTGGCAACTGCAAACACAAATGTGAGTTTCGTGGAGGTCCTACTGTGCCGTGACCAACCCTGGTTTAACACTGCTGTGAGCTATACGAACACGAGTGTTGAGCAGGCTGTTTCTGACTGAAGTGAAATTGCTCATGAAAGCAGTGCCTGTTCTACGATTGGGAGATGTGGATGTTGTAACCTCCCCCCTCACTTATCGACCTTAAAGACAGTGAAAAATTAACCGCGTGTACCTAATGGAAATTTGGGAAAAGCAATCGTCACCGAAGTTAATCTATCGGTAAAGAGGGAGGAAAGGGTTACATCTAAATGAAAGGACAAATGCAAATGAAACTGGTGGAAATTAATTTTGAAAAGGGGTAAAGTTAATAAAGAAAGTAAATGTGCGGCCGTTACGTTAACAATTAACTAGCGGTAATTAGATATTTCAGATTTGGGGGAAATCACGGTCGCCAGTCCTAAGGACAATTACTATAGTAACTGAAAAAGAAAGGTTATTACACATATAATTAACACTAGAAGCGTGGCAACTGAAGGTTGACACGTGTAGTGTGAAAACTGAAAGTTTGTCAGAAGTAATAAATTTCGCTACACTCTGACTTAATTTAGCAAAAGAATTAATAAAACCGGAAAATCGAAAGTTAATTTAGTGACTGAAGTTAATAGTGAGCTTTCCTTCTGAAGCACATCGAAATCCAGTAAAATACGGTTAGTCTTGGACTACCTCAACAATCATTTCAAAAGCAACTTGACTCTACGCAATTTAGAAACAAGAGATTTAACTTTGAACTTGAATTAAATGATTCTGAACTACTAACAATTGTAAAATTTAGTACGTACCAAGCTGAGCTGCAGTCACAGGTAAGCTAAAATATGCTAACAAAACTCGCACTCTAAATTTGTGCTCGTGTAACCTAAATATTGTAGCCAGCTACTGAACTTTGAAATTAAAGCAGTGAAATCTAATTATATTATTTTAATGCTGGCGTTTGAATTTCAACGACACTCGGGTTCATTTCGGAAAAGGAAGGGACCCTGCTTGGCAATGCAATCGGGACAATGACCAACAAACATTCATGCTAAGTTGCTGTAATTTTGCGAGGCAAATGGAACAATTTGAAAAGCTGAGGTCTGCCATACAGTTCTGAAACTTTACGTGCTTTTAGTCTTCCTTGTTGGTTGATTGAAGGTTTGAAGCCGTCGATCGAGGACGTGGCGACAGTCACTCATTGTCGGCCGTCGCTGTTGCAGAAGCTGGATGTTGGCGCGCCTTCTTCTCGACACGGTCACCAGGCGAAACGGGCTCTTGATGTGCGCCAGCTAATGCTTCCCGTCCGCGACACCATGTCAGAAACTATCATCGCGAGTCGAGCGCAATTACATGCTGCCAAACCCCGAAAGCGCGGCAACTCGCGGGAGCGTCACACAACACCTGCTCCACTCGCTACTCCCGCCAGACTCCTGTTCTGCCCGCGCTCCACGTGGCAGAGCTAACACTACCAAAGATCCTACACACTTTGATTCTTCACACGACCTATCGATGTAATCGTTCGATAGCAGTTTTCCCTAGGCAAGACCCAGCGTAAAAATACAAATAATATTTACGAAACAAACCAATTATACATCGACATAAGTGCATAAATATATATATACAAACAGTAAAACAATTACAATATATAAAGAGACAGAAATGTCATATCTTGAGGTAACAAAAATAAGGAAAACAAATTATAGTACAATAGATGGAAATAGGAGGATATGCATTTCCGGCGTTACACGTGCCCCACATTGTCTGAGGATGTTCGTGTAACGTAAACAGACTCAGAAAATGTCCCAAAAAAGAAACAGCGGAAATGCATATGCTCAAAACATCAACAAAATTTAGCATTCGTCTAATTAAGCATAAATCAATTTTTAGACCATAATAATTGAGTGGAGACACTCCTAATCTTATTCCACTCTGTCATCTTGCACAAAATAAAACAGGTTGACAACATATTAAAATTCATAGAAAACATAGAAAATGGTTTAGCTATTCTAAAATTGTCAAAATTCCCAACAGTATCAAGAAATGGAATACTATTTACAAAATTAATCAGAGTACATGGTCATAAAAACAGGTAGATCAAAATACGCAAATTAATAATTAATTACATAGAATACACATTTTTACATAACCCTTTCATAATTAATATTCTCGTCATGATAGTCCATTAAACGCTAAACAAGAAAATAACACACATCAGATCGAAAAAAAACATAAATATTGACAGTAGAATTCTTTCAGCTGTCCAGGAAGAAAAACAATTCCGCCTTCCCTACTCGCAAGTACAAAGAATGCCGACAGCGGCCCAAGAGCCGACAGCGGCACAAGAGCCGACAGCGGCTCGCCTCGCCAGTATTGTTGCGCCCGCGTGTGCGGCACGCTTGATCTCACTCGCCCTTGTGACGGCGTTTCCAGAACGTCCGTTTCACTGAATTCTTTAGGAAAAACTCACTCCCGAGTAATCTCAAGGAGTCCCTTAATACTATCACAGTGGATAACTCAACACTGTCCATCATCACACGCATGTACTAGCCTGAAACTTAAAACAGCGTCTAAGTACATCGGCAATGACTAGTAAAACACATATTCATTAAATCTTACAGCTAGTTACAAAATCATATTTACGTTGCTTAATCTACTGTGACTCAGCTGAAAACTTAAATTAGCAGCTTGGATTTTTCAATTGATAAATAATCACTCTCTCTTAAATCATTTAGTCAAAATTAATTACTTATTAATTACAACTTCTTTAATGTCCTCTTGGTCAGTCAAAAGCATGGCAATCTAGCAAATCGTTAAATCTTACACTCTATATTTACACACTGTACAAATTACCCATTGTGTGGTATTAATCGATCCTAGGTTGGTACAATTTCAAGTTTACTATATTCCGTATAGCTAACCTTTTTCCAGAGCTTGGATACTCTAAGCAATAAGCATTTGTGTGAGGTATACCAATGACTTTATATGGTCCATTATAAACAAACTTAAATTTAGAGATTTCATTGTCTATCTCGCTCGATTTCTCATGAGCTTTTACAAGTACTAAGTCTCCGATTGCAAACTTAGCAAAACGCGCTTTAGCGTCATGACGACGTATGCGAGCATCAGCTTTTAGCTTCATTACTTCTCGCAAACGATCTTTTTTCACACCAATACTAATGTCAATCCGTGGAGGGAATTTGATTATCTCTTCCAATTCACTTTCTACACTTTTGTCAATGCCGAGATTCCTCATGTTACAGTAGTTCAAATTCATACCTACGTCAATACCATTCGGCCAGTTAACAATGTGTATAGGCTGGTATTGCCTACGCACACCGTCTCCTGCCTCGTCAAAACTAACTACTATTGTTTTATCTTGGGACGTACATGTCAAAGTTTTGCTTTCGCAATTAATCACTGCACGGTACTTTAATAGCCAATCTAACCCGATAATTACTTCCGTAGTCAAGTCTGGCACGACGACAAACTCTTGTTCAAATCGTGCCCCACATATCTCGAAGTGGACAAAAATCTGTTTTGTGACCGGTTTACTGGCCTTCCCAGTAGCACCGATAATTTTCACTCCTGTTACTGGCATAACTACGATGCCAGGTCTATTTTTCAGTAACTCAAATATTTTCCCAGATACAACACTCAATTCTGCACCGGTGTCAATCAACACGTTTAGTTGTAGGTCGTGCATATTAACAGACACTACTACCCGTCTACACTTGTCCTCGACTGTTTCTTTATTTTCCCACAGTAAATCCTCGTCTATATCCAGGTCATTCCAGAAAAAACCATCCGGCTTTGATCCTAAATCCGGTTTATCTGGCGGCTTTTTCAGCCTCTGTTCACATACAGTTTTAATTTCAACACGTTTGTCCTGAGGCTTAGTCTGTAGCGTCGCCTCCAATACCGAAACCTTTTCCTGTAACTCGTCAACTAGTGAGTGTTGCTTTGCTATCAATTCACTAATTGTCACCTTCGTTGATTCCTCTTTAATCAGATTGATCTCATCTGCCAATCTACCTGGAGACATGTGCCCAGTAGTATCTGCAATTACTTCCTCTGGATCTGCGCAACCCACACTGCTATCGTCTGACCGTATAACGTCAGCTCTAACCTCATACACACTGTAATCTACGTGGTTTTCTACCAATCGTGTCCGGCTATCACTAAAATTTTCGTAATCTTTCTCCTTAATACTCTCGCAACGTTTAAACTGGAGGTTTGCGTCGGATGGGTCGGCTACTTCTATCACTATAACTTTCGGTAAAGTCTGCCGGTTAGGGCCAGAACTTTCCGTTACTACTTCAACATCTAACTCCTGCGGGACGAAACACGACGAATCTTGCTCGTGCTCCCCATTAACATCAACTATTTCTGGTAAAGTCTGCCGGTTAGGGCCAGAACTTTCCATCACTTCACAAATACTATCTTCCTGTGGGACGAGACGCGGCAAATTCTGCCCGCGCTCTCCATAAATGCTTCTCCCGTACAGGCCCCTATAATCTCTTAGTTCGTCGTATAAGCGACCGAACTGCCTTAACCAGACCTCATCCCTCTCTGCATCCCCTCGCTCAACGACGGACGTGTTATCCGACATCTGATCTTCTCTCAACAATTGCGAATCATTCTTAAACTCAATCTCCAGTTCCGCTGTGGGTATTACAGCTGCCCCTTTATAATCGATTTCCGGAACACTACTTAAATTGTTCTCACTGACGGTGAATGTATTTTCTACTGCCGTGTATACAGTTGATCTACTAGTTGTGGGCGCACTCCTTTCTCCTAACACTGGCACACTCTCCCGCCGTTGATTATTCCACACGGAATTTTCATAACGACGACACCTGGGTTTTCTCCTGTTATTGGGCCGCCAAAATTTCTCCACGCCTGGTCGGCCCCTCACCGGCGCGGCTAATGGTTTCCCTGTCTCGTCCCAGCAGATACGCTCCCCGGATGCTGCTGAGGCGGCTGATCACACCCTCTGGCGTTATTACTATTCTGTGAATCCCGTATCACGTTAGTATGATACTGGTTTCCGTCATTCCTGTTATTATTTGCATTGTACCGATTGTTATTACGGTCCGAACCATTATTGTTATTGCTGCTATGGTTGCGGTATGCATTATTCCCATGATTATCGTTGCTGTGGTACCCGTTGTTGTTACCACGGCCTCTACTACTGTCGCGATTATTGCGCCAATAGTCCTCGTCCTCAACTCTTCCCAGGAAATCATTGATTGTCCTGTGATTGCTCCCTACGTAGCGTTTTGTATCATCTGGAAGCTTTTTGTAGAGTTCCCAGACTATTTCGGATTCCGTGCAGCGATCACGCAAGTATTCCAACTTGCGGATCCAGCCCTCACAAAACTCCTTCATCGAACCGCGCGAATTCGCATCGAAAGGCCTCGATACGACAAATTCGCGCCAGACACTTTGCTGTTTTTGCTCTGACCAGTATTCAGCCAGAAACAAATTTTTAAATTCGTCAAAAGTCAGGTCCGTAATGTTGAGCTTTAAGCCCCAACGCTTGGCATCACCAGCCAACACATCAATAATCGCATTAATTTTTCTCTCATTAGTCCATGATCTGGGTAAAACTCTTTCACAATTTTTAATGAAATCCGTCGCATGTATACCGCCTTTTTTCAAGGGGTCGAACCGCTCCTCTTTCGTCAACAATTCCGAACTATGTGCACAGATTGGCACATAGCTCTGTTTTTCGTCAAGTTTCTTTTCTAATTCCGACACCCTCGTAATCAAGTGGCAAGTGGTTGTCGCAAGCGTTTCCACTTCCCTCTTTTTCTCTTCGCAGGTATTAGCCTGCTTCGTCACTTTGGTATCTACTTCGGATACTAAAGCCTTTAAAGTTTCCACCTTCTTTTGATCCTCTTTTTTCACTAATTGAATTTGTTCCGTCACCTTATTCTCGATGATCGGAGCAACTGATTCTCCTACACTTTTCTCGATTCTGCTAATTTCAGAATTAAAACGAATATTTATGCTCGCAATTTCCGCCTGAACGCCTATCATTTCCTGTTTAAGATTACCGATTTCGGTATTAATTACAACAATATCTTCTTTGATTTTATCAACTTTTGTGTTAACAACTCCAACATTGTTGTTAACAACATTAATAGCTTTGTTGTGACTGTCTAGCTTTCGTTCAATTTTTTCAGACTGAGCTTCTTGCTTGGCCGATTGACTCTTGATTTCGTTAATCAAAACATTCAATAAATCAGTTAAATTCCCGGAAACTACCGGTTTTACTTCCGTAGCGGCTTCCTCTTTAATTGTCCCCCCGTATTCGTCATCAAGGGATTCGCATTTGATTTTCACTTCCGACTCCGAAACATTTTCTAAAGTGTGGAATTCCATTTCTGCTCTTTGTTGCGTTTCGGCGGTCGCGTCTTTCATGCTAGCCGCCTGCCCCTGAACAATGGGTACCGCGGTGCGCGTTCCCCACTGTTCGACCGATTGTTCCTTATCCAAGCCTACCAAATTTTGGTAATTGTTGCCTTCACTCATTTTAATAATTTTCAATGTAAATGTCAAATCTCAAATCTAATTAGGATTCCTCACACTAATATTCTCGCTGACGCATCGACCATTTCGTAACCAGTACTTTGTTACGAGATTTGTACAATGCAAAATTCGTGTCCAGAACAACCTCAAATTTGAAGATTGTCCTGTCACCAGGTCGCCACGTGTAACCTCCCCCCTCACTTATCGACCTCTTAAAGACAGTGAAAAATTAAACCGCGTGTACCTAATGGAAATTTGGGAAAAGCAATCGTCACCGAAGTTAATCTATCGGTAAAGAGGGAGGAAAGGGTTACATCTAAATGAAAGGACAAATGCAAATGAAACTGGTGGAAATTAATTTTGAAAAGGGATAAAGTTAATAAAGAAAGTAAATGTGCGGCCGTTACGTTAACAATTAACTAGCGATAATTAGATATTTGAGATTTGGGGGAAATCACGGTCGCCAGTCCTAAGGACAATTACTATAGTAACTGAAAAAGAAAGGTTATTACACATATAATTAACACTAGAAGCGTGGCAACTGAAGGTTGACACGTGTAGTGTGAAAACTGAAAGTTTGTCAGAAGTAATAAATTTCGCTACACTCTGACTTAATTTAGCAAAAGAATTAATAAAACCGGAAAATCGAAAGTTAATTTAGTGACTGAAGTTAATAGTGAGCTTTCTTTCTGAAGCGCATCGAAATCCAGTAAAATACGGTTAGTCTTGGACTACCTCAACAATCATTTCAAAAGCAACTTGACTCTACGCAATTTAGAAACAAGAGATTTTACTTTGAACTTGAATTAAATGATTCTGAACTATTAACAATAGTAAAATTTAGTACGTACCAAGCTGAGCTGCAGTCACAGGTAAGCTAAAATATGCTAACAAAACTCGCACTCTAAATTTGTGCTCGTGTAACCTAAATATTGTAGCCAGCTACTGAACTTTGAAATTAAAGCAGTGAAATCTAATTATATTATTTTAATCCTGGCGTTTGAATTTCAACGACACTCGGGTTCATTTCGGAAAAGGAAGGGACCCTGCTTGGCAATGCAATCGGGACAATGACCAACAAACATTCATGCTAAGTTGCTGTAATTTTGCGAGGCAAATGGAACAATTTGAAAAGCTGAGGTCTGCCATACAGTTCTGAAACTTTACGTGCTTTTAGTCTTCCTTGTTGGTTGATTGAAGGTTTGAAGCCGTCGATCGAGGACGTGGCGACAGTCACTCATTGTCGGCCGTCGCTGTTGCAGAAGCTGGATGTTGGCGCGCCTTCTTCTCGACACGGTCACCAGGCGAAACGGGCTCTTGATGTGCGCCAGCTAATGCTTCCCGTCCGCGACACCATGTCAGAAACTATCATCGCAAGTCGAGCGCAATTACATGCTGCCAAACCCCGAAAGCGCGGCAACTCGCGGGAGCGTCACACAACACCTGCTCCACTCGCTACTCCCGCCAGACTCCTACTGCCCTGCCCGCGCTCCACGCGGCAGAGTTAACACTACCAAAGATCCTACACACTTTGATTCTTCACACGACCTATCGATGTAATCGTTCGATAGCAGTTTTCCCTAGGCAAGACCCAGCGTAAAAATACAAATAATATTTACGAAACAAACCAATTATACATCGACATAAGTGCATAAATATATATATACAAACAGTAAAACAATTACAATATATAAAGAGACAGAAATGTCATATCTTGAGGTAACAAAAATAAGGAAAACAAATTATAGTACAATAGATGGAAATAGGAGGATATGCATTTCCGGCGTTACAATGTGATAGACATTGTACCTGAATAAGAGAGGGAAAGGTAGCTGAGGTTCTTGCAGAAAATGTACAGAGGCCACCATCACATAAAGCAAGATCCCTACGGTTACTGATATCAGAGAAGTACCTTTCTAGTTAGATTCAGGATTCAGGCACCCTGTTGTAAAAGGAGTTTAATTAACGAAAGAGGCCCGCAATATGCTTAAAAAGTCACAGAAAAGTAATATTAGCTTATTTCATCAGAATATTGTAGGTCTGAGTAATAAGGCAGAAGAGAATCTTGCCTGTTTAGATAATTTAGAGAGAACTGAAAAGATACTACATCTTGTGCCTGCGCGAGCATCACATTTTTGTTTTAAGTTTGGCGGTTCCCAAGTTGAAACAATCCGCAAGATTCGACAAGTGTTTCTGGACGAAGCAATGGTCAGCACACAGATAAAGGACACCGCCTCAAAGATGTCCGCTCATCAGTGAAGAGAGAAGCATGTTCAGGTAGGCCCTCAACAGCCGCAAATGACATTGTTATTGATAACGCAAGGACCCTGGTGATGCTGGATAGACGAATCACAATCAGAGAATTTGCAGATGAGATTAAAATTAGTAGTGGATCCATTCATTCCATTTTAACTGAACATTTAGACCTATAGAGGATTTCAGCAAATTTTGCGATGAAATTGCTAACAACTGAGCAGAAGCAATTTCGTTTGGAGATCGCACTGGACCTGCTGGATACTGTGAATAGTAATTCCAACTTCCTTAAGCCAGTGCTCACTGGTGATGAGACCTGGGTTTACGAGTATGAACCAAAACCTAAGTTTCACTCATCACAATGGAAGCACCCATCACCCCGCAGATTCAAAAAAGCAAGGCAGGTCCGAAGGAATGTGAAAATCATGCTGACCATCTTTTTTGAGTCCAGTGGCGTGGTCCATCGCAAGTACATCCCTGAAAGTAATAGTGTCAGTAAGAAGTGCTACTAAGGGTCTGTGCATCCCATTCGTGAAGCGGTGGTACGCAAACGGCCGGACTTATGGCCAGCGGGCAGCTGGCACCATCACCGTGATAATGCTCCAGCTCATGGTTCTCAGTTAACTCGTACACTACTGGCCATTAAAATTGCTGCACCAAGAAGAAATGCAGATGATAAACGGGTTTTCATTGGACAAATATATTATACTAGAACTGACAACTGATTACATTTTCACGCAATTTGGGTGCATAGATCCTCAGAAATCAGTAACCAGAACAACCACCTCTGGCCGTAATAACGGCCTTGATACTTCTGGGAATTGAGTCAAACAGAGCTTGGATGGTGTGTACAGGTACAGCTGCTCATGCATCTTCGACACGATACCATAGTTTATCAAGAGTAGTGACTGGCCTATTGTGACGAGCCAGTTGCTCGGCCACCATTGACCAGACGTTTTCAATTGGTGAGAGATCTGGAGAATGTGCTGGCCAGGGCAGCAGTCAAACATTTTCTGTATCCAGAAAGGCCCTTACAGGACCTGCAACATGCGGTCGTGCACTATTCTGCTGAAATGTAGGGTTTCGCAGGGATCGAATGAAGGGTAGAGCCACGGGTCGTAACACATCTGAAATGTAACGTCCACTGTTCAAAGTGCCTTCAGTGCGAACTAGAGGTGATTGAGACGTGTAACCAACGGCACCCCATACCATCACGCTGGGTGATACGCCAGTATGGCGATGACGAATACACGCTTCCAATGTGCGTTCACAGCGATGTCGCCCAACACGGATGCGACCATCATGACGCTGTAAACAGAACCTGGATTCATCCGAAAAAATGACGTTTTGCCATTCGTGCACCCAGGTTCGTCGTTGAGTACACCATCGCAGGCGCTCCTGTCTGTGATGCAGCGTCAAGGGTAACCGCAGTCATGATCTCCGAGCTGATAGTCCATGCTGCTGCAAACGTCGTCGAACTGTTCGTGCAGATGGTTGTTGTCTTGCAAACGTCCCCACCTGTTGACTCAGGGATCGAGACGTGGCTGCACGATCCGTTCCAGCCATGCGGATAAGAAACCTGTCATCTCGACTGCTAGTGATACGAGGCCGTTGGGATCCAGCACGGCGTTCCGTATTACCCTCCTGAAGTCACCGATTCCATGTTCTGCTAGCAGTCATTGGATGGCGACCAACGCGAGCAGCAATGTCGCGATACGATAAACCGTAATCGCGATAGGCTACAATCCGACCTTTATCAAAGTCGGAAACGTGATGGTACGCATTTCTCCTCCTTACACGAGGCATCACAACAACGCTTCACCAGGCAACGCCAGTCAACTGCTGTTTGTGTATGAGAAATCGGTTGGAAACCTTCCTCATGCAGCACGTTGTAGGTGTCGCCACCGGCGCCAACCTTGTGTGAATGCTCTGAAAAGCTAATCATTTGCATATCACAGCATCTTCTTCCTGTCGGTTAGATTTCGCATCTGTAGCACGTCATCTTCGTGGTGTAGCAATTTTAATGGCCAGTAGTGTAGTTTTTTGACCAAACTCAACACGGGTGTCGCTTGTCAGCCTCTTTATTCTTCTGATCTAGCACTGAGTCACTTCTGTCTTTTCCCTAAACTGACAAAGAGTCTTAAAGGGGCCAAATTTCTAAACATGGAAGACATTAAGCAGTATTCGACGGAGCAGCTGCGCGCCATACTAGAAGAGGATTTCCAGAGATGCTTCCAGCAGTGGCGGCAGCATTGAGAGAGGTAGAGGTGCGTAGAAGATGAAGTGAGTTACTCTGAAGGTGAGTCATGTCAAACAATTATTTCTGAATAAAGACAGATTTTATAAATAAAAGTCGGATACTTCTTGAATAGCCATCGTATCAGGACGGAACACAAGCTCAAAAACTTTTAGGCAGTAGATTTTGTAGCAATCAGCACACAGAAGTGTGAGCTTGTGAATTAACTACGAAAAATGTTCACTGTTCATGGTAACTGTATATAGATCCCCACTGGTTCCTTTTGAACTGTTTATGAGGAATTTTGATACCTTACTATTCTGTCAGATAGATTCTGCGATGATTTCAATGTGTATTTTCCAAAGAGTTCTGATAGGAAAAATAATCTGGAAACATTTGGATCCTACAATTTAATATCAGAACTTTACTTTCCAACATACGTGGATAAGGACAGTAGGGCCCTAATCGATGACGTTTTCTTTGATTAAGCTCAAAGCATGAAACTAACTGTTCACATAGTAAGAAATATTCTCTCTTATCACAATGAACGGTTATTTAGGACAAATAAGATAGTGCCTTACTGTACTGATACTGCTCAGTGAATGTCAGTCAGAATAATTAACTGCTCTAAAACAAATGTCTTTAAGAATAGTTTACAAGAGATGACCTTGGATGAAATTTATAATGAACCAAATGCTGACATAAAATGTAATCTGTTCCACGATAAACTTATATCATTATCTGCAAATACAGGTAGCTTTTCACATAAACTAATCATAAAGGACATTAAACAGCCATGTTTCAAACCATGGATCACTAGAGGGTTAAAGTATCTTTTGAAAGGGAAAGGGAAGTTACAGCACGACAAGCTGCGCATGCTACTTTACGACAATGCTGCTGCCTGTTTCAACTCCATTAATTTAAAGACACACATTCCAACGACTGACAATTTAAGAAGTGGATAATGACGGGTTCGATTTAGAACAGTTATCGTTGACAGATCACGAATTTTACGGTTAACTGCTCACAACGCTGTTCATAGGAAACACATTTAAATATGCACAGTTTTGCAATATTCCGCATGCCATTACATGATATCGATCTTTTCACACTTAGGTGAATAAATGTGCCGCAGAGAATTATATTGAAGACGAATTAGCAATTCCATCCGAACAGTGCCGGCCCACACATCGTCTCAACCCAACCACTGAGGTCTCACACTGGGACTGTACTCTGCGAGGTCGCCGTGGGAAGTGCTGGCGCCCAGTAACAACCATTTACTCTATGGTAACAACAGATGTTATTTAAAACATTGTCAGCAGGCAGAGATTACTCTAGCTAAACCAGAGGTAGCTGCAACGTAGTCACTGCGATGAACCAGCTCGATGAATTTACTCTCGAATATTAGACATAATGACAAATATCTTGACATGTTACGATACAACATCCTTACATATCCCCAAATCTCAAAAAATAAATTTTACGTGAAAATTTATGGCGACATTAAGTTTCAGATTGATAAGAAACACAAAATAGAACATGAATAAATACTATTACGTTGCTAAGCCTCTAAACTATCCACACAGGATAGTTATAACCACATAAAAATATATTTTTGAAGCTAAATCATCTGTGACGTTACCAACAAATTATTATTATGACCACGACAATATAGGAAGGGAAAGTTAAAAAATATAACTATTAACCATAAGTGTCTGTGACAAATAACAATATTAATTGGGGTAAATGTCACTTAATTAACAGGCACTTTTTAGTGCACAGTCTCCATCACTTTACGTCCATAAAAAGTGTATAATTTAATTTGAAAGGAATGTATTTAACAGAGCTATGAATGATACATGCATGTTTTTTGAATACATCAAGTATTAAGTAATAGTAATCAACGTTGTGCTACAGAGGAACGCAAATGAGTGGATCCCATTTTGCTATGTCCATCATTATAATATTATAAGGATAAACGAACGTCAAATTCTTGCACAGGTATGGAACAAAAGTAATCATATCAGCAATCAAATGTATACACAGAATTATTAAAGTCCTAAGTGAAATATACTAATGTTAATAACCAATAAAATCAGAGAGGAAAACATAAAATAGAAAGCGGCAACATTAGGTTAATGACATGCATACTGTGAATACATAAATACCTTAGCATTTGCAATATTCAAATACACACATTTTGCACTGCACCTTTTTATCACACTCTTTCATGCATTCACGGGTATCCATTTATTTAATATAAACTAACCAACACTATAAACACGACTCATGAAATCGCTACACTGCTCCACGTGAGTTCGATGATAGACAAACCATCACCATGCTACCTGATAGGAATTACAACGCGCATCCAGTTTGTACAGCAAGGCTGAGTACGTAGCCACTGTGTATTTGCCCACCATCGACAATAGCGTCGTCTGCTAGGACCTTGTGAATCCAAGTGGGAACAGCGAGCAGTATCACTCTAAACAAAACTTGTGCCACTACATAATAAGATTAACAGTCCGCGTGCTTACGTGAGTGGTTACGTGTTTACGTACCATGCAACGGGCCCGGGTTCGAGTCCCGGCCGGGTTGGAGATTTTCTCGACTCGTTGACTGCGTGTTGTGTTGTCCTCATCATCACCAACGCGCAAGTCGTCCAATGTGGCGTCACTCGAAATAAGACTTGCAACCCGGCGGCCGAACTTCCTCGGATGAGGTCTCCCAGCCATCAATACCACATTATAATAATTGATGATGGTGGAAGTAAAGAGGATATAATATGTATACTGGCAATGGCAAGGAAAGCGTTTCTGAAGAAGAGAAATTTGTTAACATCGAATATAGATTTAAGTGTCAGGAAGTCGTTTCTGAAAGTATTTATATGGAATGTAGCTATGTATGGAAGTGAAACGTGGACGATAGATAGTTTAGACAAGAAGAGAATAGAAGCTTTCGAAATGTGGTGCTACAGAATAATGCTGAAGATTAGATGGGTAGATCACATAACTAATGAGGAGGTATTGAATAGAATAGGGGAGAAGAGGAGTTTGTGGCACAACTTGACAAGAAGAAGGGACCAGTTGGTAGGACACATTCTGAGGCATCAAGAGATCACCAATTTAGTATTGGAGGGCAGCGTGGAGGGTAAAAATCATAGAGGGAGACAAAGAGATGAATACACTAAGCAGATTCAGAAGGATGTAGGTTGCAGTAGATACTGGGAAATGAAGAAGCTTGCACAGGTTAGAGTAGCATGGAGAGCTGCATCAGACCAGTCTCTGGACTGAAGACCACAACAACAACAATTTCATTTTCATAAAATTAAGAGTTTCAATCAAAAAATCAATTTAACACTATCTCACAACATAGCTTGAAATACACTATAGTTCAGCCAAGTACATTTGTTCACTAGTCCCCCATTATTAACAATTCACCAACTAATTAGAGGAAGCATCCTTAACGGGTTCCTTATACCACATCACTGGGAAGTATACTCAAGACAAAAGACAAAACGAATAAATCACTCTGACAGCCTTGTTCATATACATTTTTATTTTCTTCGATTCATCGATGGTACAATTTAATGTTCTCTGTATGATGAATCTCAAAATATTTTCACCATTAAGTTTCTCTAACTCAACAGAATTTGGATACACTTTTCTCCGAATCTTAAATGGTCGCAAGTAAAAATGTAGAAGTTCCTTATTTCCATCCTTTGCCGCTGAAGATGTGAAATGTGATCGTATCAGCAGACAATCTCCGATTCTGTATAAAATGAGTTTCGCCAAATACTTGTGTCTTAGCTTCCTCGCTTTTGCTATCGTCTCCATCTGCTTCAAGGCCTTTTGTTGTCTTTCTTTGGTGGTTAATTCAGTTTTTGACGGTAAATTAATAAACTCCTTGAAAATATTGACATGTCCTTCGCCATGTCAAACTGTACAAGGTGGCAGACCAGAACCGTCATTTGTCAAACTATTGATCTCTTCTTCGAAGTCAGATAACTTATGAACCAAGTTCTTGTTTTTATTTTCGCAATATGCTCAGAACAATCGTCCTAATTCTCGCAGTGTACATTTAGCGGGGTTGAGCCCAGGGCAATACATTGACATCTTAAAGTGACGGATCTTCTATTCCTCAGTGAACGAGTTTCATGCTCTACAGCAAAACCGCAGTCCATTATCTGACAGAATACTTTGTGTCCGAATGGTGTTCAGAAAGTAGCCTTTCTTCATATTTTTCTTTGTGATCTTACTGTTAGCTTTTTTCAATGTAAAGAAAGAAACAAATTTTGAAAGTAATTCGACCATTACCAAGATTTATGAGAAATTCTCACGAGGCTTTGGTTGGAGGACAAAAACATCCAAACCAATGACTGAACATATTGTTTGTGAGAGAATATTGTGCATGAATCCTTTCTCTTTTGTTGTAGGCACTTTGGTACGCTGGCAAAAATCATCTTCTTCAATAATTCTTCATAAAAACCGATATATGTTATCATCGATAATGTGATATAGTATACAAAGCCTTCGTGATTCAGACTTTAAGTTCGTTCTTTGCATCAAGATGTCATTATTAATTAAGAATATTATCCAATTTTAATCTCCACCGCATCTAACTAAAATGACTTTATAATTTTTGTCATCTGCTTCTTGCTCTGGTTTGATATTACGTAAAAACATAATTTTTTTGTTCTCTCTCTACTTCTCTCATGAAATTAATCTTCGTTCCTTTGCACATGGTCTCTCGGTGCAAGCATCTTTCAAATATTATGGAAGACAATACAAAGCATCAGGTACCACGTTTGTTGTACATGCTATGCATTGTATCTTAAAACTGAATTCTTGAAGGGCGAGGGCCCATTTAGCAACATTACTCTATAATTTACAGTGGAGAAGGAAATATAATGCCTTATGATGAGTCCGTACGATACTGTGCTGTCCCAGCAGTAAATAGCAAAACATTTCAAAGCCCCAAACAATCGCAAGTGCTTCACGCTTGGTCAAGTGTATTTGTTTTCCGATGCTAACCTGTGAAAGCAACCGTTCGTGACCATTTCCAGTGACCATTAGATATAAACGATCACCAAGTCCAAATTCACTGGCATCCATCCTAAGATGAGGTCTGGCAGATGCAATAGCGGAGCTCTTCTGAGACTTATTTCTTCATCTCATCAGATGCTTCCTGTTGACCAGTCCTCCGGGGCCAAATTGATATCACTAATGCATATGCTGACAAGTAACGTCCTTTTAGGAACCTGCCGTAGTATCCACAAAAACCGAAAAAAGATTAAAGTTGTTTCTCTACAAGTTGTTAATGGAAAATTTTGAACTGCTTCTAATCTCTCAGGATCTCGCTCGATTCCCAACGACGAGATAACATGTCCAAGAATAATGTCCTCTTCCTCAGGAAATCCGATTATTGCAGACAGAATGTGACTCCTGTCGATCTAAATGTAGGTTCATCCAAAACTTTAGCTACTGTGCCTAGATACTCTTCTCATGATGTAGATTCAATCAAAACATCATTGACGTACACTGTTACCTTCTGTAAAACTTCTTCTCCAAGAATCTCCTCCAAAGCTCTAACAAATGTTGCTGATGCAATGTTTAAGCCGAATGGCACTCAACTGAAATGGCAACTTCGTCTGCTGTACAAACACAGTGGACTTTCGGCTTCCCTCCTGCAGTTCCCGCTACCAATAGCTACAAGCCACATCCAGAGTGCTAGAGGTAAGAAGCACCAGCAAACTTTTGCAAAATCTCTTCATTATTTTCAGGCTGATCCCACTGGGGCAGAATTATGTGACTGACAGGTCAAGTGTCCAAAACAAGGCTGACTAATCCGCCGTTTTAAATTACCTGATGTATTGGGTTGCAATATTCACTGTCCGATCTCTCAATCAGTACACATACAACAACGCGCTCAATAACAATAAGATATTCTAAAACGCCATGCTCACACCTGGGGTTCTATTGGCAAGGGACCATTTGTATACCCACCAAAAGATTCGTCGTCTTGTCAGTACCCTACAGTAAGGGGTCAAAGTCCTCATGCTTAGGCAAACAGAGCAAATCGTTTGGTTTGTTTTGCATTTGGTATGGTCTACAGTCGGTCTTAAGGGGCTTCATAGCCGGTTCCTCAGAAAACATGAAAAAAGCGTTTTTTTACCATTTTTTCGTACCAAAACAGAGCCCCGGATTCCAAAACTGCCATGCACAGGAAGTGGCCGATATTTATATATGGTATATTCCTAAGATTTGATTTCCGAGATACAGGGGTTCAAAGTTAGCCAACTTTTACACGTAAAATCTGGTATGAGGTGAAATCGAAATAATAAGTAACCGCAGAAAATTTCTCAAATGTTAACGGTATATTCTCTAGGCATTTTTCTAGAAGTCCCATCTTTCCCTTGTCAAAAGCCATTTTCCGTTATCGAGAAACAGCCGAAGAATAGGTTTTTGGGTCTCAAAACCGAGCCGTGATTCCAAGTGGCTATGCACAGCAAATGGCTGTAATTTTTACGACATATTTCTAAGATTCCGATCTCGAACAACTTCGAAAATTTTTTTGATATCTTTATCCATTTTCGAGATACAGAGATTCAAAGTTGTCCTAGTTGTACACGTAAAATACACACATAAAATCCGGTGTGAGCAGAAATGTACAGGGCTATTACAAATGATTGAAGCGATTTCATAAATTCACTGTAGCTCCATTCATTGACATATGGTCACGACACACTAAAGATACGTAGAAAAACTCATAAAGTTTTGTTCGGCTGAAGCCGCACTTCAGGTTTCTGCCGCCAGAGAGCTCGAGAGCGGAGTGAGACAAAATGGCGACAGGAGCCGAGAAAGCGTATGTCGTGCTTGAAATGCACTCACATCAGTCAGTCATAACAGTGCAACGACACTTCAGGACGAAGTTCAACAAAGATCCACCAACTGCTAACTCCATTCGGCGATGGTATGCGCAGTTTAAAGCTTCTGGATGCCTCTGTAAGGGGAAATCAACGGGTCAGGCTGCAGTGAGCGAAGAAACGGTTGAATGCGTGCGGGCAAGTTTCACGCGTAGCCTGTGGAAGTCGACGAATAAAGCAAGCAGGGAGCTAAACGTACCACAGCCGACGGTTTGGAAAATCTTACGGAAAAGGCTACAGCAGAAGCCTTACCGTTTACAATTGCTACAAGCCCTGACACCCGATGACAAAGTCAAACGCTTTGAATTTTCGGCGCGGTTGCTACAGCTCATGGAAGAGGATGCGTTCAGTGCGAAACTTGTTTTCAGTGATGAAGCAACATTTTTTGTTAATGGTGAAGTGAACAGACACAATGTGCGAATCTGGGCGGTAGAGAATCCTCATGCATTCGTGCAGCAAATTCGCAATTCACCAAAAGTTAACGTGTTTTGTGCAATCTCACGGTTTAAAGTTTACGGCCTCTTTTTCTTCTGCGAAAAAAACGTTACAGAACACGTGTATCTGAACATGCTGGAAAATTGGCTCATGCCACAACTGGAGACCGACAGCGCCGACTTCATCTTTCAACAGGATGGTACTCCACCGCACTTCCGTCATGATGTTCGGCATTTCTTAAACAGGAGATTGGAAAACCGATGGATCGGTCGTGGTGGAGATCATGATCAGCAATTCATGTCATGGCCTCCACGCTCTCCCGACTTAACCCCATGCGATTTCTTTTTGTGGGGTTATGTGAAAGATTCAGTGTTTAAACCTCCTCTACCAAGAAACGTGCCAGAACTGCGAGCCCGCATCAACGATGCTTTCGAACTCATTGATGGGGACATGCTGCGCCGAGTGTGGGAGGAACTTGATCATCGGTTTGAAGTCTGCCGAATCACTAAAGGGGCACATATCGAACATTTGTGAATGCCTAAAAAAACTTTTTGAGTTTTTATGTGTGTGCAAAGCATTGTGAAAATATCTCAAATAATAAAGTTATTGTTGAGCTGTGAAATCGCTTCAATAATTTGTAATAACCCTGTAGTTCAGTGACGCAACACTGAGAAATATGCTGTAAAGTGTCTCTATTTTCGTGCAGGTTCTGAGAACCCCATATTTTTAGAACTGAGGAACGTGCAAAAAATTTTTGCGCAAAATCCGGTCTGAGGTATAAAATTATTTTCGCGTCATTTCAGTTTCATGTAAGTAAACGATCTAAATTTTACTGACCAAAGCATTTTTTTTCATATAAGTGACACACCCTCCCGCACTGGGGAAAAAAAGGGAACCAGCGGAAAAACGCTTCTATTGGAACACAAAAAATGCGAATATGTCATTCTATATTTAAAAGACTCTGACTGAAAAATGGCGTACCAGCTGCTTCATTATACGTCCCTCAGTATCTTTAAAATGTTTCCCAAATATATTGGTGTAGGAACATAGTCACACTTTTTTATGCTGAGAGAATAGGAGACAGTGACAGTGGGAAAGAGATGGAAAAATATAAACGCCGGAAGATAGTAGGCAAGGGTTGCAGTGTAGGAAGACCGAAGGAGACAATGGCAGTTGAGAGAAAGTGAGGAATACAATGGCAGTGGAACATAGTACAGTATGAGAACAGTGCTAGGCAAAGAGTGAAGGATAGAGTGTCAGTGGGAGAGAAATAAAGAGAAGGAGAAAGTGAATACGGTTGAGAGACAGTGATGATGGAGACAGAGTCTATGACAATGACTACGAGGAAGAGAGAGATAGTGCCAGAAAGAAAAAACAGCAGTAGTGGGAAGGAATGTATTAGATATTATCACTCAGAGAGAGCAAAGGAGAGGCAATAACAGTCAGGGATACGACAGTAGTAGTAGTAGCAGTAGGGCAGAACGAATGAGATTGTGGCCGTGAGACAGGTGACAGAGACAGAGAGGCACAAATAGATAGTGACAACTAGTTGGGCTGATTGAGTGATTGAGAACAGGCAAGTGGGAGTCGATACGTATGGCCAACTTACAACGATGGGCTAATTAGTGTGAGGGAGTTAACAGTTTGGAGAGATTGTGAGTGTTTGAGATGAGTCACATGTTATAAAGAGTGCAAATATGTCCGCATTTCAAAATTTTTAAAGGTACTGAGGAAGGTAGAACGAGGCAGCTGGTGCCCTACTTTTTAGTCAGAGTCTTATAAATAAACAGGAGTATATGCGCATTTTTTGTGCTCCGATAGGAGCATTCTTGCAGTTTCTATCAAACGTTTAATCTCCTTCCCTACTTCCGCTCTTCAACCTAGTTGTATTGAATATGGTTTAATTCTAAACAGTTTGTATGGTCCCACCTTAATTCTACATGTACATCCTTTCATTAGTCCAGGTTTGTGCGAAAATAATTCGGCGTGCATATATAAAACTTCTCGCAATTCTTCCCTATAGTAACTGAGCATGTTATTCAAATCATCTATTTTTTCCTGAATTTTTGTCACGACTTTTCGAATTTCCTCTCCTTTAAAAAAATGGTTCAAATGGCTCTGAGCACTATGGGACTTAACATCTTAGATCATCAGTCCCCTAGAACTTAGAACTACGTAAACCTAACCAACCTAAGGACATCACACACATCCATGCCCGAGGCAGGATCCGAACCTGCGACCGTAGCAGTCCCGCGGTTCCGGACTGAAGCGCCTAGAACCGCATGGCCACCGTCTTCTTTTTATGTGGGCATATTATACTTCACACATGCTGGCACTTCGATTTTGTTATCTATCTTATTCTTGATAATTCTAATTCTTAACCTTGCCGAAGCTTCTTGTTCTTCTGCTGCAAAACCATCGAAATTAATCTCCAATTCTTCACTTTTATCACAAATAGTTAAACACCCTCTTTCACAATCAATCCTTCGTCTTCTTTCTGCCAGCCAGTCATTACTAAAAATCCAGTGCACGGTCAGAGAATCAAGAATCAACACAATCACGTCAAAGTATATTTCTAAAATCTTACACCGAATGAACGAGTGCCTGCCCAGTAACAGCACGACTTCTGTACCCAGTTGCATTAACTAAATCCACACTGATGACAGGGAAAGCAGTTCATATAAACTTTTCGAGATCGCTGTAGTATTATTTCCAGAATGAAAAACTGCTGTAATTTTCCGACCAATTACACTGAGTTCAACCACTCAATTCAAAGCCTCATCTATAATTCGTCATCTTCTCTCAGTAGTTCAGCTTTAATGTCCTCAGTTTCGCGTCTAACCACTTGTATTCTCACATCTGACTCATTCATGTGGTCACATATTTCGGAGTGGGTCTCACGCGAAACCAAACTTAAGTTTACCGGCGAGCGCTCGTGTTGGCATTATCTGTTATCCGTACCACGGAGTGGTGAAGGATCCGGAACACTTCTATGACCTGCTGGTCCCGCCAGTGAAAATCAGTTTTCCTGCTCTCGTCGTTTCGAAACCGATCATGATTGTGCACGTGATTTCGCGAGCGTTCATCTCTTTGTGTGTCGCTGTCCCGTTGTCGACTGTCCTTTTGTCGACTGCCAAAAATTCTCTCGTCCCGGAGCGTCACGTCGCTGAAAATATTGATTGGCATGTGTTGTACGTATTTTGTTCCGATTCAATAGCAGTTCCTTCATTCCCTATCTTCTCTAAACAATCTATAACTCTTAATAACTCATCAGAATCACCAAACGTTCATGAAGCTAACTGTTTTCTTATTTTCTGGGGTAAATGCTTTATCAAAATTATGATTAAATCATCATCACTAATATGATCGTCCTGATAACTATTGCGTTCCCAGTGTTTCTAAAGAAAGTCGCTCCTCGCCACATCGTGGCGATCGTAATTATGCATCGAAAATAATTTTCTTTGTTACCTCGTTCTTTCTCTCGTGATCAATATTTGTGTAGAAACGCATTATGAAAGTCCGCAAACGTAGAATACTGATCGGACATACGATTTCCGCATTTCTTGCCGGCCGTTGTGACCGAGCGGTTCTAGGCGCTTCAGCCCGGAACCGCGCTGCTGCTCCGGTCGCAGGTTCGAATGCTGCCTCGGGCATGGATGTTTGTGCTGTCCTCAGGTTAGTTAGGTTTAAGTAGTTCTAAGTCTAGGGAGCTGATGACCTCAGATGTTAAGTCCCATAGTGCTGAGAGCCATTTGAACCATATGAACCCCATTTCTTGCAAGGGAAACTCCCCTTCGCACCCCCCCCCCCCCTACCCACCTCAGATTTAGCGGTAAGAGGGCCCATTGGACAGCCCGTCAAAAGCTGAACACGGATCAAGCGTGAAAACGGGAGGAAGGTGTATTGAAGTGTGAAAAAAGAAGCAAAATAGAAACAGTGGACGGTCCATGATCAAGACGGCAATATCGAACGACTTTGAATTACCCTGGTGTCGTGGTCAAAATGGTTCAAATGGCTCTGAGCTCTATGGGACTTAACATCTGTGGTCATCAGTCCCCTAGAACTTAGAACTACTTAAACCTAACTAACCAAAGGACATCACACACATCCAGGCCCGAGGCAGGATTCGAACCTGCGACCGTAGCGGTCACGCGGTTCCAGACTGAAGCGCCTAGAGCCGCAAGGCCACACCGACCGGCTGTCGTGGTCTTTGGTCATGGTGTTGGACTGTGCCAGGAGACATCAGGGATCAAATTTCCCTTACGCCCCACTTTTTTCCCCACAAAATTACGAACTGTCCGTCCGGTCATCGACATGTCTCCTCGCTCTGAATTTAAATTTGTGTCTGTATCGTGGTGTAACGTCCGTTTTCAACAGTGACGTGTACCGAAGCGACTTCCAGGCGTAGGTACCTCTTATTTGTTCTACACAAGTACCACATGTTATGCCTCTTGCGTTCCGTTTTCGAAATTTTGACTCTTGAATTCCTTCGTTTAACATTGTTCACGCTCGTTCATTTGTTTTAGTTTCTGTTAGAGGTCTATGAGGCATCTTACCTGCTCCCACTATTCATCACAGTTACTTGTGACGATATCGATAATATATTCGTACCATATGACTCATACTCTGTAAGCAATGTATAGTATGACAATAGGATATTAGACTGTTTTCTGGAAATTGTTTGAAACGATTAATTATGTCATCTTATGCTCCTAGCACTCTTTTCTTCCTCTTGAACTTCGGTATTATTACGAAATTCAAATTACTTGAACGCCCCCTAAAACCCTCTACTCGAGTCATGTAATGCCTGTGACGTCACTGGCTAGCTCGCCGTTCCTACTGTCATAATACTAACTCACAGCGATGTCTTGTTTTGGAATTTGCGTTTCGGAAAATGAGTTGCAAATGGTGTGTACCAGCATACTGTACAAATACATCTACAAAAACTCCTCCGATGTTATTTTTGAGTGTTCCAGGGAGTGAGAAGATGCGTAAAATGTGGTTGCACTGTACAGGCAAATTGCCACCACGTCGACGCGCAAGTTCACTAACTTAATTATTGTGCTGCACTTTGAAGTTAACATTAACTTATCTCCGGGATATGCTCTTTCACTGTTACAACGAAGGACAGCGCCATTCAACGAAATTAAACACCTAGTGAAAAGTTGTCGTTTTACCTGACTACACGTCAATCAGTTGCTAGAGCGGTCAATAGTCGAATTTTATAAGATGATGTCCATAGATCGCAAGTGCGAATCTAACCTGAAAGAACATTTTAACTTATTTGTAAAACGACTCGATAGTCCTCTCGTATTAAAACCAAATCACAATCACAAAACTTCACCACACCGATCACAAACAGAATATTATTGTGTTTTCCTTGCTCACATTTGCAATCGCTGTTCATGCTCGTCACATTCAAAGAGTCATTTTCTAGTTAGTGTGACCATACGCTTATTACTATATTAGAAACTAGGTTTTTTTAATCTTAGTACGGTCTAGCTAGGGTCCTTATTGTTTAAACAATTGCAGTTTCATAAAATGTGAAGAAAGTCTGCTTCGGAGGCTAACGTTCTACATCTAGATCTACATCCATACTACGCAAGCCACCTGACGGTGTATGGCGGAGGGTACCTTGAGTACCTCTATCGGTTCTCCATTCTATTCCAGTCTCGTATTGTTCGTGGAAAGAAGAATTGTCGGTATGCCTCTGTGTGGGCTCTAATCTCTCTGATTTTATCCTCATGGTCTCTTCGCGAGATATACGTAGGAGGGAGCAATATACTGCTTGACTCTTCGGTGAGGGTATGTTCTCGAAACTTTAACAAAAACCCGTACCGAGCTACTGAGCGTCTCTCCTGCAGAGTCTTCCACTGGAGTTTATCTATCAACTCCGCAACGCTTTCGCGATTACTACATGATCCCGTAACGAAGCGCGCTGCTCTCCGTTGGATCTTCCCTATCTCTTCTATCAACCCTATCTCGTACGGATCCCACACTGCTGAGCAGTATTCAAGCAGCGGGCGAACAAGCGTACTGTAACGTACTTCCTTTGTTTTCGGATTGCATTCCCTTAGGATTCTTCCAATGAATCTCAGTATGGCATCTGCTTTACCGACGATCACCTTTATATGATCATTCCATTTTAAATCACTCCTAATGCGTACTCCCAGATAATTTATGGAATTAACTGCTTCCAGTTGCTGACCTGCTATATTGCAGCTAAATGATAAGGGATCTTTCTTTCTATGTATTCGCAGCACATTACACTTGTCTACATTGAGATTGAATTGCCATTCCCTGCACCGTGCGTCAATTCGCTGCAGATCCTCCTGCATTTCAGTACAATTGTCCACAGCGTCATCCGCAAAAAGCCTCAGTGAACTTCCGATGTCATCCACAAGGTCATTTATGTATATTGTGAATAGCAATAGTCTTACGACACTCCCCTGCGGCACACCTGAAATCACTCTTACTTCGGAAGACTTCTCTCCATTGAGAATGACATGCTGCGTTCTGTTATCTAGGAACTCTTCAATCCAATCACACAATTGGTCTGATAGTCCCTATGCTCTTACTTTGTTCATTAAACGACTGTGAGGAACTGTATCGAACGCCTTGCGGAAGTGAAGAAACACGGCATCTACCTGGGAACCCGTGTCTATGGCCCTCTGAGTCTCGTGGACGAATAGCGTGAGCTGGGTTTCACACGACCGTCTTTTTCGAAACCCATGCTGATTCCTACGGAGTAGATTTCTAGTCTCCAGAAAAGTCATTATACTCGAACATAATACGTGTTCCAAAATTCTACAACTGATCGACGTTAGAGATATAGGTCTATAGTTCTGCACATCTGTTCGACGTCCCTTCGTGAAAACGGGGATGAACTGTGCCGTTTCCAATCCTTTGGAGCGCTACGCTCTGCTAGAGACCTACGGTACACCGCTGCAAGAAGGGGGGCAAGTTCCTTCGCGTACTCTATGTAAAATCGAACTGGTATCCCATCAGGTCCAGCGGCCTTTCCTCTTTTGAGCGATTTTAATTGTTTCTCTATCCCTCTGTCGTCTATTTCGATATCTACCATTTTGTCATCTGTGCGACAATCTAGAGAAGGAACTACAGTGTAGTCTTCCTCTGTGAAACAGCTTTGGAAAAAGACATTTAGTATTTCGGCCTTTAGTCTGTCAACCTCTGTTTCAGTACCATTTTGGTCACAGAGTGTCTAGACATTTTGTTTTGATCCATCTACCGCTTTGGCATAAGACCAAAATTTCTTAGGATTTTCTGCCAAGTCAGTACATAGAACTGTACTTTCGAATTCATTGAACGCCTCTCGCATAGCCCTCCTCACGCTACATTTCGCTTCGTGTAATTTTTGTTTGTCTGCAAGGCTTTGGCTATGTTTATGTTTGCTGTGAAGTTCCCTTTGCTTACGCAGCAGTTTTCTAACTCGGTTGTTGTACCACGGTGGCTCTTTTCCATCTCTTACGATCTTGTTTGGGACATACTCATCTAACGCATACTGTACGATGGTTTTGAACTTTGTCCAGTGATCCTCAACACTATCTGTACTTGAGACAAAACTTTTGTGTTGAGCCGTCGGGTACTCTGAAATGTGCTTTTTGTCACTTTTGCTAAACAGAAAAATCTTCCTACCTTTTTTGATATTTCTATTTACGGCTGAAATCATCGGTGCAGTAACCGCTTTATGATCGCTGATTCCCTGTTCTGCGTTAACTGTTTCAAATAGTTCGGGTCTGTTTGCCACCAGAAGGTCTAATATGTTATCGCCACGAGTCGGTTCTCTGTTTAACTGCTCAAGGTAGTTTTCAGATAAAGCACTTAAAAAAAGTCACTGGATTCTTTGTCCCTGCCACCCGTTATGAACGTTTGAGTCTCCCAGTCTATATCCGGCAAATTAAAATCTCCGCCCAGAACTATAACATGGTGGGGAAATCTACTCGAAATATTTTCCATATTATCCTTCAGGTACTCAGCCACAACAGCTGCTGAGCCGGGAGGCCTATAGAGACATCCAATTACCATGTCTAAGCCTGCTTTAACCGTGACCTTCACCCAAATTATTTCACATTTCGGATCTCCGTCAATTTCCTTCGATACTATTGCACTTCTTATCGTTATAAACAGGCCTCCCCCTTCACGTTAACTTTGGGCGGGCGCACACGGGAGACTTGTCACCCAATGTCTCGTCTTTTCCACAGAATCGGTACAATCATAATGTAAAAGCGCACACGAAGCGACTCGACAGCGCCACAACTTTTCAGTTGCTCTGCCCGCCGACAGCAGGGAGACACAAATGTCTCCGTCCCGTCTCCCCTCCTTCAGATCATAAGTGCGCGCGCACACGGTGCGACAACGTAGTAGCTGTCTCTGTTGTCTGCAGTTGGAAACTTTGAAGTTTTGAAAATGGCTGAGGGATGAGGGCATCGATAGCGAATTGCACATAAATGAAGTAGAAAAGAGGCCTGTATTGTTCAATAAAACTTTAAAAGATTATTCTGACGCTAATTTGAAAAGCAAACTATGGGAAGAAGTGTGTGTAAACGTGTGGAGTACGATCTGGTACAACTCCCCCCCCCCCCAAAAAAAGTAAGTTTTTATCCTACAAAGTTGCTTTTACTGGCATATTTTTAACATTGTTATTATATTACACTTCTTGGTAGTGTTTTGTGGATATAATAAGTAAGTTTTTCAATGTTGTTGAGTCATAGTGAAATCAGAGTCAATCGTAGTTACAGCGGCGCGGTTCCTTCCATCACTTTACGACGGACCTGCACCTACCTGTGAACATTGTCTCAGCAGATCATCAGTAGGGAAGCCGAGTGAAACCTACTGTACTTTGACGTGAACCAGGCTGCAATTAAAGTCACTAATCTACGTTTCGGGAGAAAGTTTTCACACGAAATGAAAGGTTGAAAATTTTGTCCTCGATTAATATATTCTGAAACTTAGGTGAACAAGTATCACTGCCAAGCCCGTGCTAGTCTTAACACAGTCACTCACAATCCCTTTCACTCACGTTAGCAAGTTTATGGTGTTGCATTTCCCGAAAACGTAATAGCTACAAAAATACGGATTGTTTTTGATTGAGAATGCTCGCCAAATATTAAGTCTGTCGGTACCAAATGCAGTCACAATTTTTAGCCAGCGACCTGCTCAATACGCCACGCGGAATTTATGTCTTTTCTTGTCACAAAATTCACTTAAAAACTCCGAAACTTTTACACACACATCGGAATAATTATGCCGTCACTTTCCAACACTTTTGATGTATGAAACACTGTTAGTTCCGGCAACTTATCATTTCCATCGGAACTACTACTGCACACGTCTGATCTCTTTCATGGCTAGGCTTCGATTCTTCTGTAGAACACTCTTAAGTCTTGAAACTTCCTGGCAGATTAAAACTGTGTGCCGGACCGAGACTCGAACTCGGGACCTTTGCCTTTCGCGGGCAAGTGCTCTACCAATTTTTTTTTTTTTTTAATCTCATTTTGTTCTCTTTCGTTCGTTGTATCTGCTCGGGACGGACGTCGTAAGACACCCGTTTTGGTTCGTTGTTGATAGGTTTTTTATTACAGAGGGCAGCTAACCCTCAGACCGGACACGCTGAGCTACTGTACTGGCATCAACTGAGCTACCCAAGCGCGACTCACGCCCGGTACTCACAGCTTCACTTCTGCCAGTACCTCGTCTCCTACCTTCCAAACTTTACAGAAGCTCTCCTGCGAACCTTGCAGAACTAGAACTCCTGAAAGAAAGGAGTCGTCTCTACCAGCAGAGAAAGGCGCGCGAAGAATATTGGTTTACCATTGGTCAGTTTACTCAACAGCCAATAGCAAAACAACATTCTCCCGCGTCAATCCGCGCTTTTCCTCAAAAACAAAGAGCAAAATACACTCCTGGAAATGGAAAAAAGAACACATTGACACCGGTGTGTCAGACCCACCATACTTGCTCCGGACACTGCGAGAGGGCTGTACAAGCAATGATCACACGCACGGCACAGCGGACACACCAGGAACCGCGGTGTTGGCCGTCGAATGGCGCTAGCTGCGCAGCATTTGTGCACCGCCGCCGTCAGTGTCAGCCAGTTTGCCGTGGCATACGGAGCTCCATCGCAGTCTTTAACACTGGTAGCATGCCGCGACAGCGTGGACGTGAACCGTATGTGCAGTTGACGGACTTTGAGCGAGGGCGTATAGTGGGCATGCGGGAGGCCGGGTGGACGTACCGCCGAATTGCTCAACACGTGGGGCGTGAGGTCTCCACAGTACATCGATGTTGTCGCCAGTGGTCGGCGGAAGGTGCACGTGCCCGTCGACCTGGGACCGGACCGCAGCGACGCACGGATGCATGCCAAGACCGTAGGATCCTACGCAGTGCCGTAGGGGACCGCACCGCCACTTCCCAGCAAATTAGGGACACTGTTGCTCCTGGGGTATCGGCGAGGACCATTCGCAACCGTCTCCATGAAGCTGGGCTACGGTCCCGCACACCGTTAGGCCGTCTTCCGCTCACGCCCCAACATCGTGCAGCCCGCCTCCAGTGGTGTCGCGACAGGCGTGAATGGAGGGACGAATGGAGACGTGTCGTCTTCAGCGATGAGAGTCGCTTCTGCCTTGGTGCCAATGATGGTCGTATGCCTGTTTGGCGCCGTGCAGGTGAGCGCCACAATCAGGACTGCATACGACCGAGGCACACAGGGCCAACACCCGGCATCATGGTGTGGGGAGCGATCTCCTACACTGGCCGTACACCACTGGTGATCGTCGAGGGGACACTGAATAGTGCACGGTACATCCAAACCGTCATCGAACCCATCGTTCTACCATTCCTAGACCGGCAAGGGAACTTGATGTTCCAACAGGACAATGCACGTCCGCATGTATCCCGTGCCACCCAACGTGCTCTAGAAGGTGTAAGTCAACTACCCTGGCCAGCAAGATCTCCGGATCTGTCCCCCATTGAGCATGTTTGGGACTGGATGAAGCGTCGTCTCACGCGGTCTGCACGTCCAGCACGAATGCTGGTCCAACTGAGGGGCCAGGTGGAAATGGCATGGCAAGCCGTTCCACAGGACTACATCCAGCATCTCTACGATCGTCTCCATGGGAGAATAGCAGCCTGCATGCTGCGAAAGGTGGATATACACTGTTCTAGTGCCGACATTTTGGTTGGTTTGGGGAAGGGGACCAGACAGCGAGGTCATCGGTCTCATCGGGTTAGGGAAGGACGGGGAAGGAAGGCGGCCGTGCCCTTTTGAAAGGAACCATCCCGGCATTTGCCTGGAGCGATTTAGGGAAATCACGGAAAACCTAAATCAGGATGGCCGGACGCGGGATTGAACCGTCGTCCTCCCGAATGCGAGTCCAGTGTCTAACCACTGCGCCACCTAGTGCCGACATTGTGCATGCTCTGTTGCCTGTGTCTATGTGCCTGTGGTTCTGTCAGTGTGATCATGTGATGTATCTGACCCCAGGAATGTGTCAATAAAGTTTCCCCTTCCTGGGACAATGAATTCACGGTGTTCTTATTTCAATTTCAAGGAGTGTAGTAAACCTAACGACTGCACTTTTTACCGACGTAATTATCTAGTATGCTGAAGTTTTGCTTATGCATAAAGTTATTTACTATTGTTATTTATACCTCAATTAACTTTCCCTTTACCATAAACTTACTTTACAATTCTATTCTACAAAAATCCCCTTTGTTCATATCCATACTTCTTCGAAATGTTCCCACACCAAATCCTACTACATAACTCGTTAAACAATTATCTTCATATTAACATTAATCCACACTCACGCATCATACATACTGCTAAAACACATTTGTAACATTTTACATACACAAAAAGACACAACAACACTTTACGAAAATACCAGAACAGTTTATGAAAAACATTCTATTATTTTAGTGCACCCTAGTGGGCACAATCGAAACTAAAATCACAGTCCCCCTATCCAGTACTGTCCTCTATCGGCTGACACATAAACTACGTGCGCGTCCAGTCTCGCGTCACCATCTGTCACTCTCCAGCTCTGCGACACATGTCCCACTTAACCGCCTCCAAGGCAGGATCGGTATACGGCGCTACGCCTCATACTGCCACAGAAGAGCTCCTCCAGGGGACGTAAAATAGGCTGCAAAATAGTTGCGTTTATTGATAGCAGACGAAGTTCTAGCCTGGTGTTCAATGTCTATACTCTGCAGTGGACATTCATAAGCCATATCTGTAAAGTTGATTCCACCTCTTCTGAGTACAAAATTGTGGAGCACACAACATACTTTGGTTACTGTATCGCAGAAATCGATGGTAACATCAAGAGGTCTATGGAAAATGCACCATTTGTTCGCCAGTATGCCAAATGCGCATTCAACCAAACGACGAGTACGGTAGTTGCATGCCCACGGTTGAAAATTTTCTTTAACGGGGTTAGCGTTTTTTTAGCAGCTGGGCGCAAAACGTGCCTCGACAAACCAAAAGCTTCATCAGCAACCAAACAAAAAGGAAACGGTTTACCTTTTGGGCCATTTGGCAATGATCGGTCGTTCGGCTTCTTCAGCAGGTCACGTTGCGATTTTTGTCCATATTCGAATTATTAAAAACTGAGGAATAACCACACATGTGAAGGACATCGATTTAATTAGTTTACATAAATTTTTTGTCAGTGTGGTGTTAGTGGTACAATAGATATGGGGAGGGGGTGGTCAGGTGGATCACATGGAGAAGAACAGCAGGTTAAGTGCAGAACGCTAGGTTAATCTGCATGTCTGTATGTAAAACGCGGTACAATAGTTTAAGGGGGCGGGGGTGGGTGATGAGCAGGAGTGCGCCAGAAATGGCGTTCAAAAGCGTGTGAAATTCGAAAAGTGTACCAGAAAATGGTGGGAAGACATAATTTGGTATCAAAGGCGGTACAATAGTTTAAGGAAATGGGGGTGACATGGAAAACCACTTAACAGAACAATAGGTTAAGTGCCAACAAAGGACCGAACATTAGGTTAAGACATCCAAAGGGCAGCGTCAAACATTAGATTATGCAACATGTTTGCCACATGTAATTACTTCTTACATGACCTACATCTTTCCAAACAGCAGAGAATGATGAGCAAGAGAAATCCAACCCCCGCAAACTGAATTTTTGATAAATGAACAACATACCCTTGAATTTGCTGTTATGAGATCCTTCCTCTCAACCACAGAGCCACCAATTTCCATATATTCCATACACTGCCATGAATACCATAAATTGTTTAAATAAACAATATTTCACATATTGTCTAAATTGTTTAAACAATATTCCATACACCGCAATCGATTTCCAGACAAATTCTTTAACTAAATAAATAATCTACGAGGCCTGTCTAAAAAGTGTCCGACCTTTGGCAAGAAAAAATATTTCGAATACCTGACGGGGTTGGGACCCTAATCCCCTTCAAAGTAGACCCCTTGTGCTTGCAAGTACTTCGTCCACCGCTCCTCCCACTGATGGAAACACCTCTGGAAGTCTTCTTTTCCAATGGTCTTCAGCTCCGTCGTCGTGTTCCGCATTATCTCTTCTCTACTCTCAAAATGGGATCCTTCAGTGCCGTCTTCAATTTTGGAAACTACCAGAAGACGCAAGGAGCCATGTCTGGAGAGTAGAAAGGTTGGCGAAAGGCTGTAATTCCATGTTTGGGCACGAAATTTTGGATCAAGTGGGATGAATGTGCGGGGCCGTTGTCGTGGAGCACTTGCCAGTTTTTTGCCGTCCACATGTCTGGTCTTTTGTGCTGAACCTGTCACCGAGTCGTTGGAGATAATCTTGATAGTACTCCTTTGTCACTGCTTGTCCTTCCGGTGCGTATTCGTGATGTACAGTTCCACAAACATCAAAGGAGACAGTCAGTATTACCTTGATTTTGCTTCGCAACTGCCACACTTTCTTCAGCCTTGAAGACTCGGGGTGCTTCCATTGTGACAACTGTCTTTTTGTTTCTGGGTCGTACCCGTACACCCATGACTCATCTCCAGTTATCACGGTGTTCAGAAACCCAGGGTCAGTGTTGATCTACATCGACATCTACATGATTACTCTGCAATTCACATTTAAGTGCTTGGCAGAGGGTTCGCCGAACCACAATCATACTATCTCTCTACCATTCCACTCCCGAACAGCGCGCGGGAAAAAGGAACACCTAAACCTTTCTGTTCGAGCTCTGATTTCTCTTATTTTACTTTGATGATCATTCCTACCTATGTAGGTTGGGCTCAACAAAATATTTTCGCATTCGGAAGAGAAGTTGGTGACTGAAATTTCGTAAATAGATCTCGCCGCGACGAAAAACGTCTTTGCTTTAATGACTTCCATCCCAACTCGCGTATCATATCTGCTACACTCTCTCCCCTATTACGCGATAATACAAAACGAGCTGCCCTTTTTTGCACCCTTTCGATGTCTCCCGTCAATCCCACCTGGTAAGGATCCCACACCGCGCAGCAAAATTCCAACAGAGGACGAACGAGTGTAGTGTAAGCTGTCTCTTTAGTGGACTTGTTGCATCTTCCTGCCAATGAAACGCAACCTTTGGCTCGCCTTCCCCACAATATTATCTATATGGTCTTTCCAACTGAAGTTGTTGGTAATTTTTATACCCAGGTACTTAGCTGAATTGATAGCTTTGAGAATAGTACTATTTATCGAGTAATCGAATTCCAACGGATTTCTTTTGGAACTCGTGTGGATCACCTCACACTTTTCGTTATTTAGCGTCAACTGCCACCTGCCACACCATACAGCAATCTTTTTTAAATCGCTTTGAAAGTGATACTGGTCTTCGGATGACCTTACTAGACGGTAAATTACAGCATCATCTGCGAACAACCTAAGAGAACTGCTCAGATTGTCACCCAGGTCATTTATATAGATCAGGAACAGCAGAGGTCCCAGGACGCTTCCCTGGGGAAGACCTGATATCACTTCAGTTTTACTCGATGATTTGCCGTCTATTACTACGAACTGCGACCTTCCTGACAGGAAATCACGAATCCAGTCGCACAACTGAGACGATACCCCATAGGCCCGCAGCTTGATTAGAAGTCGCTTGTGAGGAACGGTGTCAAAACCTTTCCGGAAATCTAGAATATGGAATCAACTTGAGATCCCCCGTCGATAGCGGCCATTACTTCGTGCGAATAAAGAGCTAGCTGCGTTGCACAAGAACGATGTTTTAATACAATATATGCTCCAAAACCCTACTGCAAACCGACGTCAATGATATAGGTCTGTATTTCGATGGATTACTCCTACTACCCTTCTTAAACACTGGTGCGACCTGCGCAATTTTCCAATCTGTAGGTACAGATCTATCGGTCAGCGAGCGGTTGTATATGATTGCTAAGTAGGCAGCTATTGTATCAGCGTAATCTGAAAGGAACCTAATCGGTATACAATCTGGAACTGAAGACTTGCCCGTATCAAGCGATATGAGTTGCTTCGCAACCCCTAAGGTATCTACTTCTAAGAAACTCATGCTAGCAGCTGTTCGTGTTTCAATTCTGGAATATTCCATTCGTCTTTCCTGGTGAAGGAATTTCGGAAAACTGCGTTCAATAACTCCGCTTTAGCGGCACAGTCGTCGGTAACAGTACCATCGGCACTGCGCAGCGAAGGTATTGACTGCGCCTTGCCGCTTGTGTACTTTACATACGACCAGAATTTCTTCGGATTTTCTACCAAATTTCGAGACAATGTTTCGTTGTGGAACCTATTAAAGGCATCTCGCATTGAAGTCCGTGCCAAATTTCGCGTGTCTGTAAATTTTAGCCAATCTGCGGGATTTCACGTTCTTCTGAACTTCGCATGCTTTTTCCGTTGCCTCTGCAACAGTGTTCGGACCTGTTTTGTGTACCATGGGGGATCAGTTCCATCTCTTACCAATTTATGAGGTATGAATCTCTCAATTGCTGTTGCTACTATATCTCTGAATTTGAGCCACATCTCGTCTACATTTGCATAGTCAGTTCGGAAGGAATGGAGATTGTCTCTTAGGAAGGCTTATAGTGACACTTTACCCGCTTTTTTAAATAAAATTATTTTGCGTTTGTTTCTGGTGGATTTGGAAGAAACGGTATTGAGCCTAGCTACAACGACCTTGTGATCACTAATCCCTGTATCGGTCATGACGCTCTCTATTAGCTCTGGATTGTCTGTGGCTAAGAGGTCAAGTGTGTTTTCGCAACCATTTACAATTCGCGTGGGTTCGTGGACTGCCGGCTGGAGTGGCCGAGCGGTTCTAGACGCTACAGTCTGGAACCGCGCGACCGCTACGGTCGCAGGTTCGAATCCTGCCTCGGGCATGGATGTGTGTGATGTCCTTAGGTTAGTTAGGTTTAAGTAGTTCTAAGTTCTAAGGGACTGATGGCCTCAGAAGTTAAGTCCCATAGTGCTCAGAGCCATTTGGGTTCGTGGACTAATTGCTCGAAATAATTTTCGGAGGAAGCATTTAGGACAATCTCGGAAGATGTTTTCTGCCTACCACCGGTTTTGAACAAGTATTTTGCCAACATATCGAGGGAAGGTTGAAGTCCCCATTAACTATAACCGTATGAGTGGGGTATTTATTTGTTACAACACTCAAATTTTCTCTGAACTGTTCAGCAACTATATCATCGGAGTCTGGGGGTCGGTAGAAGGAGCCACTTATTAACTTAGTTCGGCTGTTAAGTATAACCTCCACCCATACCATTTCGCACGGAGTATCAACTTCGACTTCACTACAAGATAAACCACTACTGACAGACACAAACACTCCACCACCAATTCTGCCTAATCTATCTTTCCTGAACAACGTCTGAGACTTCGTAAAAATTTCTGCAGAACTTATTTCAGGCTTTAGCCAGCTTTCTGTGCCTGCAACGATTTCAGCTTCTGTGCTTTCTATTAGCGCTTGAAGCTCAGGGACTTTACCAGCACAACTACAACAATTTACAACTACAATTCCAACTGTTCCTTGATCCAAGCACGTCCTATATTTGCCGTGCACCCTTTGAGATTGCAGCCCACCCCGTACTTTTCCGAGGCCTTCTAACCTAAAAAACCGCCCAGTCCACGCCACACACCCTCCGCTACCCGTGTAGCCGCCAGCTGAGTGTAGTGAACGCGTGACCTATTCAGCGGAACCCGAAACCCCACCACCCTATGGCGCAAGTCAAGGAATCTGCAGCCAACACGGTAGCAAAACCGTGTGAGCCTCTGATTCAGACCCTCCACCTGGCTCTGCACCAAAGGTCCGCAGTCGGTTCTGTCAACGATGCTGCAGATGGTGAGCTCTGCCTTCATCTCGTAAGCAAGACTGGCAGCCTTCACCAAATCAGATAGCCGCTGGAATCCAGTGAGAATTTCCTCAGATCCAAAGCGACACACGTCATTAGTGCCGACATGTGCCACCACCTGCAGCTGGCTGCACCCTGTGCTCTTCATGGCGTCCGGAAGAACCCTTTCCACATCAGGAATGACTCCACCCGGAATGCACACAGAGTGCACACTGGATTTCTTCCCCTCCTTAGCCGACATATCCCTAAGGGACCCCATTATGCGCCTAATATTGGAGCTCCCACCTACCAATAAGCCCACCATCTGCGATTGCCCGGACCTTGAAGACTGAGAATCATCCTCTGAAACAGGACAGGCAGCTGCATCTGGCTCAGCCAGAGACAGTGCCTGAAACCTGTTTGTCAGACGCACCGGGGAGGCTTTCTGATCAGCCTCCGGGGACGTCTTTCGCTGCCTGCCACGCCTTGGAACGACCTCCCAATCAACCACAGGCGAGGGCTCAGCCCCACTGCGGGCAGCAACCGGGGCAACCACAGCGGCAGACCGATCTGGGGACAGACGGGACGGGGTTGACATCCCGTGATACCCAAGTCCGGCCCCCCACAGTGGTGCCCATCGGCAACACCCTCAAGCTGCACGACCGAAATCAGCGCCGCCTGCAGGTGTGAGCGAAGGGATGCCTACTCAGCCCTCATCCGAATACAGCAATCACAGTCCCTGTCCATTCTAATCGATGTTGAACAACAGTTACTGAAACACGAGTCCGTGCCTAGATAACGCAAGGGAAACACGCAAAGAATGTATGAACTAACCTGTACAAATGCCTAACGACTGCGCTACAATTTGCCTGAATTTACGATTACACTAACTAAAACTCGAAATTACACCTCCTATACGAAACTATGTAACAAATAAGTGAGCTGGGAGTATACGACTTGCTGCTGGCAGCTGCTTATCCAAGGGCGGCAGGGAGCACACTGGCTGTGACAAACCGACACTGGCTGCTCAAAACAAAAACAGAAGCCACACGACTACGCGAATTTACACTATTCAGGTACTAAAACGCGATGCTACAACTCTCAAATACTATAATACGACCGAAATTTATGAATTAAACAATGCAAGTACCCAAAAAACACGCAAAGAAATTAAGAATTAAACTATGTAGCAAATAAGTAAGCTAGAAGTATGCGACTTGCTGCTGGCAGCTGCTTATCCAACGGCGGCAGGGAGCACAGAAGATCCTGTGCAACTTCAAACGGAGGTCATTTTGTTCCAGCGACAACTACTTGGGCACGAATTTCGGAGCCACTCGGTGCATGTTCAAATAATCATGCAAAATTGGATGTGCAGAATCTTTACGCACTCCATCCTTTTGGTCAATCTCCTGCACTGTCAAACGACCATCTGCCATCACCAAATTTTGCACCCTCTCAACAACAGCTGCACTCCGAGCAGTTTGGGGCTTGCCAGTACGCTGGTCACTCTCCACTGATGTGTGGCCATTTTTGAATCGGTTGAAACACTCCTCAATTTGTGTTACACCCATCGCATCTTCTCCAAACACCTGCTGAATTTTACGAATTGTTTCGCTTTGAGAATCACCAAGCTTTTGACAAAATTTGATGCAGTATCTTTCCTCAACACATTCAGTCCTCTTGAGAGAATCGGTAATCCGACGAACACGTTCTACATCTACATCCATAATCCGAAAGCCACCTGACGGTGTGTGGCGGAGGGTACCCTGAGTACCTCTATCGGTTCTCCCTTCTATTCCACTCACGTATTGTTCGTGGAGAGAAGGATTGTCGGTATGCTTCTGTGTGGGCTCTAATCTCTCTAATTTTATCCTCATGGTCTCTTCGCGAGATATACGTAGGAGGGAGCAATATACTGCTTGACTCTTCGGTGAAGGTATGTTCTCGAAACTTTAACAAAAGCCCGTACCGAGCTACTGAGCGTCTCTCCTGCAGAGTCTTCCACTGGAGTTTATCTATCATCTCCGTAACGCTTTCGCGATTACTAAATGATCCTGTAACGAAGCGCGCTGCTCTCCGATAGATCTTCTCTATCTCTTCTATCAATCCTATCTCGTACGGATCCCACACTGCTGAGCAGTATTCAAGCAGTAGGCGAACAAGCGTACTGTAACCTACTTCGTTTGTTTTCGGATTGAATTTCCTTAGGATTCTTCCAATGAATCTCCATCTGGCATCTGCTTTACCGACGATCAACTTTATATGATCACTCCATTTTAAATCACTCCTAATGTGTACTCCCAGATAATTTATGGAATTAACTGCTTCCAGTTGCTGACCTGCTATTTTGTAGCTAAATGATAAGGGATCTATCTTTCTATGTATTCGCAGCACATTACACTTGTCTACATTGAGATTGAATTGCCATTCCCTGCACCATGCGTCAATTCGCTGCAGATCCTCCTGCATTTCAGTACAATTTTTCATTGTTACAACCTCTTGATGCACCACACCATCATCTGCAAAAAGCCTCAGTGAACTTCCGATGTCACCCACAAGGTCATTTATGTATACTGTGAATAGCAACGGTCCTATGACACTGCCCTGCGGCACACCTGAAATCACTCTTACTTCGGAAGACTTCTCTCCATTGAGAATGACATGCTGCGTTCTGTTATCTAGGAACTCTTCAATGCACTTGTGTAGCACCTCACTCAGCGACCGACAGGCAGTGACTGATGCGCTGGAAACAATATTCCGTACACTATAATCGAATTCCCTCCAAATGACTAATCAACTGGTTCTTTTTCCCACCATTTCTGGGAGGGGGTGGGGTTTACCACAGGGGGAGGGTTTAATTAATTGATCCAATTAATTAAGTAGTCAATCAAATTGATGAGAGTGAGAGGGGCTATTCCAATAACTCAGACCTCAAAGTGTACCTGTAGCAGTGAGGGGAGAAGGAGTGAGTTGGAGGTTTCCTGAGGAGTGGGGGAAGGGGGAAGGGGCAGGGGAACAATACGTTAAGGACATGTCAATCAAGAGGAAGGATCCTTTTGGCAGAACACAAAGGAGAACAACGGGTTTGCCACTGAATGCGTACCTGCCCCTCATGTAGGCAACCTGCTCTAACAAAACGTGCTGTCATCCTTGTTGCCCTACTACTACTGTAAACTGCCTGTATTCCTTTTTCCGCCCAACATTGCTCGAAAATGAAGGCGCCGCTGAAAACCAAATTCACTCACTATACGTTGACACTGGCAGTCAGGCACTGGATCCAAAGATCATTGCAGGATGCGACGTTACTTGTCACTGGTCTCCATACAGATCACAACCTGCTGATGTGTGCCACATCACAACAATGCTGCTGGCTCTGTCAACTCCAGTGGCGTCTCATGCACAATTTCACCAAGGTGCTGCAATGTGGTGACCCATAGCCTTTTGAAATTGTGGTAAGTTCCTATGGGACGAAACTGCTGAGATCATCGGTCCCTAGGCTTACACACTACTTATCTAACTTAAACTAATTTATGCTAAGGACAACACACATCCAGGCCCGAGGGAGGACTCGAACCTCCGACGGGAGCAGCCATGCGAACCATAACAATATAGCCTTTTGGCTTACGAGGGTAGTAATTGTAATTATATTGAATATATTAATTTTACATACACAAATTGAACTGCTTAAATATATTTAAATTTTATAATTTGTTGTTTAACATTGTGAGGAATAAAATGAAGAAAAAAATATTAGTAGCAGCAGAAATCGAACCCAGGTCAACAAATTACCAAATATCGCTAACCACTCGATCACGGAGCTGTGACTTCATCCACTTATAAATAACGCCTCACAATCTGCACTTTCACAACACGTTACACACAATTTCAAAGAAAAATACTGACCTGGTGCTGTGGGCAACGAAGCACCCGTAATGCGGGAAACGATGCCCAACATCTGCGCATGTGCAGCTCAAAGCACACAGCTGCGTCCCTTCTCTGACTTGATCGTAGCGCAGCTGGCTTATCATTTCGGCATTCGACAATGTGATCCAGTTATCGTGGAGAAAGCGGTACAAAACACGTTTTCGTCCATTTTATTTGGATACCAGCATGCATTCAAAGAGAAATGGCGTAATATCGTTCGACTTCGTTTTGCATAATTTTGCATAATTTTCTTGCAATATGTACAGTGTGCTTATAACATTAACATGTGATAACCAGCCGCCTCTGGCATCTATTAACTACCCGCCGAATACGAAAACGTAAACTAACATGAACAGTTTGTTGAGAGTTTCGTTTTCCACAGAACTTACAAAAATACTTAGAGAGACAGCAATATTTTAAGATGTGCTTAATTTTAATTGACGTCGACGAATGCTGCTGTGACTTATGTAAAATTCTAAGTTCGCCACTTCCTTCTGGGACAGTGTGGCTACTACAGGGTTATTGGATGTGAGAGGGAGGAATGTTTTATTGTTAGTCTTCCAGCACTAGTAACTCACGAGCGTAGTGATCCGCCGCTGTGGAATAAATTTTGACACGGATTCGCGAATGCACGTTACAGATGATCATCTTCAAATGCGGTACTTATCACAGCAAGGAATCAAATTTAGGCTAAGTTTATGAAAACAGCCACAAGGAACACTTTGCATTTTTTATTGAACGGTTTCGTTCTTCAAATGAGCAAGAGCATTATCAGAATATAAACAGTAAAAGATTAAAACTGAGATAATACGGAAAACTTACACTGACATTATATAAAGTACATATTCTATGAGTAGTTCCAGTATGGTCATTTACGTCTAAAGTTCTGGCAGCATTAAAGATTGCACTTATAGTTGGCTGACACCCCTAAAGATTAACCTAGCTGCACTATAGTAATTAACTACGTTTAAAGAAGAATAGCAAATTGTGACATTTTAGATTTCTGTTTTTCATAACGTATTTTGTAAGATATTATAATTGTTAGAAAATGTACTCATATTTTTTGAAAGATAAGCAGATGTGTTCAGACATGAGATTTCTTTACACATGCCCATAAAAGAGGCGATTAAAATCTATATTTCGTTTTCTGTAGTAGTAAATTATCTTCAAATACACTATACTATGGACATTACAAGTACTGTAGTACAGTCACCTCCATCTTGGACGCTATCAATGTCATCATTTACTACTGTACTTCAAATGAAATGTAAGCACAACAGCACAACCAGTTTAATCTTTACAGCTATTAGCCACTATTGGGACAAGGGGGACGCTACCCCAAGTACGGTTATCCAAGATGACGGCGATTACGTCATCCAACATGGTGGCATGAAGACTTGGTAACAGCACATGACGTCAGCCAAGATGGCGGATTTTGGCGGGAAGCAACACACCTCTACTAACCTAAGAAAATGGCGGGAAAACAGGTCTTTCGGCTACCTCCACTAACATAAATCATCCGACCGCCTCCTCTTCCTAGGGGTTGGTGGGAAGTTTGAATTTTGGAGGGAAGATAGGTCAGTTAGGCTATGTCTACTAACCTAAGAAAATGGCAGGAAAGAAATGACACTTGGGCTACCTCCACTAACCTAAGCCATCCGACCGCCACCTCTTCCTAGAAAATGGTGAGGAGAGGCCTCAGACTGTGCTGGGATCCTGGAGAGAGGAAGGAATGTACTTTATTTATTTTGGAACAATTTATTTAGAGATGAATTTTGAGAGATAGTATATTTATCACAGTAATACAGAACACAGTCTCTGACACGCTTGGGGTGTCACGCCAAACAGCATGCAGACATGAAAACATCTCATTAATTAGCCATTTATAATGCTCTGCAGATGCATAATCCATCTAAAAGACTCTGCAACCATGCTTGCTAATCGTCAACTCTCTAAATCATGCACCAGTCTTTATTTAAACAATATGAGGCACTACAACCATCCAGTGTGGTCGCCATGGGGTCCAGAGCCCAACTGAGCTAGTACACAGTACTGCACCAGAGGGCACTGTTGTCCATTCCATGACATAATCCTAGATGGCGAGGGAAAATGGCGGGCAACAGAGTGGTCACCAAGGGGTCCAGAGTCCAACTGACCTAGTACACAGCACCGCCACCAGAGGGCGCTATATCTTGTTCCGTGATATAATCCAAGATGGCGGGCCCCAGGGGTGAGGGAAAATGGTGGGAAACAGTGTGTTCACCACAACGTCTGCAGTCCAACTGGCCACCAGAGGGTGCTGTCTCTGTTCCATGATATAACCCAAGATGGCTGTCTGGAGGGGAAAATGACTCAGCCTGTCCTGGGCTGCTGGAGAGAGGAAAGAGTGTGCTTTATTTATTTTGGAACAATTTACTTATGGGTGAATTTTGAGAGATATTATATTTATCACACTGATACAAAACACATGCTCTGACATCCTTTGGATCACGCCACACAGCCTACAGACCTGTATACCACTTGTAAATAACACTCTGCAGACATGCAAACAACTCCTAAATTAACGAAATAATTTCAGTACAGACATGCAAACTCCTCCTAAATAATGCAGTATACTGATGTGCAGACGTCAAATCTACTTGTAAACTGTCCAAATAATGCATAGCACAGCCCAGAGACCTGCTCACAAAATAATGCAACAGACACGCAATCAACATGCACACAAGCACCGCCTGCTGCCACCTGTGCACTGGACCGCACACAGGACGCTACCGACAGCCGCCCTTCCCCCCCCCCCCCCCCCCCCCTGTGAAGCTCCTTGGCTGTCAGCTGCCCCACGCCCGGGTTCCCGGGTTCGATTCCCGGCGGGGTCAGAGATTTTCTCTGCCTCGTGATGGCTGGGTGTTGTGTGCTGTCCTTAGGTTAGTTAGCTTTAAGTAGTTCTAAGTTCTAGGGGACTGATGACCATAGATGTTAAGTCCCATAGTGCTCAGAGCCATTTGTCAGCTGCCAAGCCACACACAGGTGCCCATTCAGCTCCCTCAAGCATGAGGTGGTGGCATCCCTTTCATACTTGACACCTGATAAATTCTTATCGAAATACGTGATCACCTAGACACCATTGCTGACATGACCAGGGGATGGAAGGGAAGACCTATTTGCAGAGCGAAGAGGCTCCAAGGGCGCACACACGTCGATGCCACTGCCAGACGCAAGCCAGCGTGAGCCATCACTCTCAAAAAATGGTTCAAATTGCTCTGAGCACTATGGGACTTAACAAAAATGGTTCAAATGGCTCTGAGCACTATGGGACTCAACTTCTGAGGTCATCAGTCCCCTAGAGCTTAGGACTACTTAAACCTAACTAACCTAGGTACATCACACACATCTATGCCCGAGGCAGGATTCGAACCTGCAACCGTAGAGGTCTCGCGGCTCCAGACTGTAGCGCCTAGAACTGCATGGCCACTTCGGCCGGCGGGACTTGACAGCTAAGGTCATCAGTCCCCTAGAACTTAGAACTACTTAAACCTAACTAACCTAAGGACATCACACACATCCATACCCGAGGCAGGATTCGAACCTGCGACTGTAGCGGTCTCGCGGCACTAGACTGACGCACGGCCACACCGGCCGGCCATCGCTCTCACGCTGCTGCTGTCTACAGCGAGCAGGTGAAAGTTGCTTCTATTTTTGGTTATACAGTTAGAGTTCTTCAAGTGTTGTACTGATGTCACAGAACTCCAAGGCACGCTCACGCCAGTCCCATATGCTAGATGCCTCTGGGCAACACGTGTGTTTACCATTGCTGGCGCAATACCTCTGGATACTGATGTCACAAAATAGCACAGGGCGCATTGACCCTAATGGAACATGCGAGCTGCATCTAGCCATGCACGCGTACCCATTGTGGTAGACGCTTCGTGCAAAATGTTCGTCCTGCTATCAATGTATGTCCTAGAAACATTAAACATTCTGACTGCTAAAAGCCTGTGCACATTCATGAAAACACCGTTAATCATAAAAGCATTCTTGTTGTTTGGAAAGGGAGCACAGACGAGGGGAAATCAGAACAATTACGGAAACAGAATTCGAAGCACTGTCTTACAGAAGAGAAAAACTGGCTGGAATTTTCGGTATCCTACAGCTACAGGTCTTGAGATGTACCAATGGCACAGTGTTGGATGAATGACGACATCCCCGCCAGAGATGGATGGTCTGCTTCAACTTGTATTTCAACACTTGCTTAATCAGAACTTTCCGTACATATCTTCCGCCCATTTTGTTCAAATCAGTTTGTAGACGCTCCTATGTCTTGGCACAAAGGAGTCTTGTGAATGAATAGAGCATTATGGTTGTATTCTGGACAGATCACCATGTTGCACCAACAATTAAACCCTGCAACATGCCCTAAGATCGTCAAATACGGAAAGACCCTTACTCAATTATACTGCTCTCTCACTTGAATATTAGCTTGAATATTAGAGCACAAAACAGTTCTCCAATCTAGTAATATATCACCGCGTACCATGTCGATGTAGTAAACATACAATTCGTATCCTGTGCCATACAAAATCAGTCCTTTTGCATAATTTGTACATACACCACGAAGACAAACAACACTGTATAAACTGCTCGCACCTCTAGACATTTCCCTGCGATGTCGGCAGTCATCCACCCCTGACGGGTGACCAGAATGCCCTCAGCAGACTCAAGTCACTCTCAAAACTGTGCTACAAATTTGGGCTCATCCGCCCTCTGCACAAACGTGTTATTGTTCTTGGTCCAGACCTGCTTGCTTGCTCTTCTACACCCATCTCCAGACACTGGGATTACAAGAACACATGTATTTTCACATGGTTTGTAAGTGGTGGGTCCTTGAGGTACAGCAAAACGCGAACACGAGATGTAAGTTTAAACAGTTTTATTAACAAAGGCGGATTATAAAACATGCACGGTACACGCTCCTATCATCACTGTGTCTGACATTTTAACACCGGCTAATTACGGTCATATCGAAAGGCTCCATGGTGAACTAAGAAAAGAGACATATTTGCGCCCGAGGCCATGCTAGTTAATACAGCCCGCTGCGGAAAGCGGCCAGTCGCATACTCCCTGTCTCAGTGTCGCCGGACGCTCGTCTACTGACCGAGCATATTGTCAGCGTTCCAGACAGGTCGGCTGGCTAGCGCGTGTTAATGTATGTATGGCTGCGCGCAGTCCGTAGACCCTTACAATTGTCTGCTTCCGTGATTCCCTTCACTTCCGTGTCGATGTTTTCTCGGATTCCTCTTCCTGCGGCATAGTTGTTCCCATGTACAAATTGTTCTATGTGAACCAGAAGATACACAAGTACTTCCTCAGTTTCCCCACATTTTGGTATATATTTGACCAATTTATACCTATCCTGCTGTCATTTTTCGCAATTCTATCGATTTTGTGTCAGATTTATCCACGTGATCATGACGTAACCTCTCGTTCTGTGTTCTAAAATTGTTTCTAAGTGTACCACACCTGCCAACACCTAGCCCAGATGCACTGATCGAGAGGTATAGTATAGCATTCTACTAGGCTGAGTCCAGTCACCTCCACATTTGGAGAGGGTTTGCTCTGTTCTCCATATGTCTGTGTGTGTATATGTATATGTGTCACGGAAGGCTCCCACAAGCCAGTCCCCCCGCCCCCTCTGGTGGACCAAACTTCAGACATAGAACTCGTTTTCATATGTAGCGCATGATTGATCCACCTGTGAGCCCTATCCAAGATGCGGTGTGTGGTGGTTCTGCCTCTGAACATCAGTCCGGATATATATACAGTGCATGGCAGATACACACTTGAACACCAACTCGGTTGTGGTATATTGTGGATCAGAACCCCAACACCGCTTCGTACACTGTGTGTGGCAGATCCACCTTCAAACCCTATTCCGTGTACAGCATGTTGTGGATCTGCATCCCAACATCCCTCCGAATATAACGCACAGCCGATTCACACTTGAACCCTAACTCAGGTCTACTATGTCTTGTGGATAGCTTTTGTGATTGCATGAAAATTTGAGAAGATTGAATATGGAGGTGTCTTTGTGCTGCACTGTTCTTACCTCCAATATAAATTGTTCAGTTGATTGCTTCTGCATATTTCGCACCTTTATTTAGCTGAGAGGAGATCGATTGTGGTGTGTGCATCTAGCATGTGGAAGACACATTTGCCTGTTCTGTAGACATGAGAAACACTTTAGTTGAATTTGTAAATTATAGGGATAATTTGGAATCTGCTACATCACCGATATCGGTATTGGCGAGTGGAAATACCAGTTTTCTCTGTTTTTTTTCGAGTTTCCCCGTAAATGTCTTCGCAGATGTGACAAGTTTCTAGTTAGTCAGTGGTCTACAGCCCGCCCCATATAACCAAAGTTGCACGAGCGATCAGTATGATTCTGCTGTGCGCTTTATATCGAGAAGTACCGTGAAAATGGTATAGTATTATGGCAAACCATGCGAAAATACATGTATTCTTGTAATCCCAGAGTCTGGAGATGATTGTAGAAGAGCAAGCAAACAGGTCTGGACAAAAAACAGTAACGTGTTTGTGCAGAGAGGGGATGAGCCCAATTTTGTAGAACAGTTTTGAGAGTGACTTCAGTCTGCTGAGAGCAATCTGGTCACCCATCGGGGGTGGATGACCGCCAACATCATGGGGAAATATCTAGTGCTGCGAGAAGTGTACACAGTGCTGCCTGTCTTCGCAGTATATGTACAAATGATGTAAAAGGACTGATTTTGTATGGCACAGGATACGAATTGTATGTTTACTACATCGACACGGTATGCGGTGATATACACTCCTGGAAATTGAAATAAGAACACCGTGAATTCATTGTCCCAGGAAGGGGAAACTTTATTGACACATTCCTGGGGTCAGATACATCACATGATCACACTGACAGAACCACAGGCACATAGACACAGGCAACAGAGCATGCACAATGTCGGCACTAGTACAGTGTATATCCACCTTTCGCAGCAATGCAGGCTGCTATTCTCCCATGGAGACGATCGTAGAGATGCTGGATGTAGTCCTGTGGAATGGCTTGCCATGCCATTTCCACCTGGCGCCTCAGTTGGACCAGCGTTCGTGCTGGACGTGCAGACCGCGTGAGACGACGCTTCATCCAGTCCCAAACATGCTCAATGGGGGACAGATCCGGAGATCTTGCTGGCCAGGGTAGTTGACTTACACCTTCTAGAGCACGTTGGGTGGCACGGGATACATGCGGACGTGCATTGTCCTGTTGGAACAGCAAGTTCCCTTGCCGGCCTAGGAATGGTAGAACGATGGGTTCGATGATGGTTTGGATGTACCGTGCACTATTCAGTGTCCCCTCGACGATCACCAGTGGTGTACAGCCAGTGTAGGAGATCACTCCCCACACCATGATGCCGGGTGTTGGCCCTGTGTGCCTCGGTCGTATGCAGTCCTGATTGTGGCGCTCACCTGCACGGCGCCAAACACGCATACGACCATCATTGGCACCAAGGCAGAAGCGACTCTCATCGCTGAAGACGACACGTCTCCATTCGTCCCTCCATTCACGCCTGTCGCGACACCACTGGAGGCGGGCTGCACGATGTTGGGGCGTGAGCGGAAGACGGCCTAACGGTGTGCGGGACCGTAGCCCAGCTTCATGGAGACGGTTGCGAATGGTCCTCGCCGATACCCCAGGAGCAACAGTGTCCCTAATTTGCTGGGAAGTGGCGGTGCGGTCCCCTACGGCACTGCGTAGGATCCTACGGTCTTGGCGTGCATCCGTGCGGCGCTGCGGTCCGGTCCCAGGTCGACGGGCACGTGCACCTTCCGCCGACCACTGGCTACAACATCGATGTACTGTGGAGACCTCACGCCCCACGTGTTGAGCAATTCGGTGGTACGTCCACCCGGCCTCCCGCATGCCCACTATACGCCCTCGCTCAAAGTCCGTCAACTGCACATACGGTTCACGTCCACGCTGTCGCGGCATGCTACCAGTGTTAAAGACTGCGATGGAGCTCCGTATGCCACGGCAAACTGGCTGACACTGACGGCGGCGGTGCACAAATGCTGCGCAGCTAGCGCCATTCGACGGCCAACACCGCGGTTCCTGGTGTGTCCGCTGTGCCGTGCGTGTGATCATTGCTTGTACAGCCCTCTCGCAGTGTCCGGAGCAAGTATGGTGGGTCTGACACACCGGTGTCAATGTGTTCTTTTTTCCATTTCCAGGAGTGTATTACTGGGCTGGAGATCAGTTTCGCACTCTAATATTAAAACTGCTGTCCTCAGTGGGCGAGAAGTGTAATTGAGTAAGAGTCTTTCCGTATTTGATGATCTGTAGGGCACATTGCAGGGTATAATTGTTGGTGCAATATGGTAATCTATGTAAAAATACAATCATAATGCTCTACTCATTTACAAAACAGACAGCCACCTTGGGTAACGTCATGGAATGGAGACAGCGCCCTCTGGTGATGGTACTGTGTACTACGCCAGTTGGACTCCAGACCTCTTGGTGAACACACTGTTTTCCACCAACGTCCCTCACTCTCCAGCCGCCATCTTGGATTACCTAACGGAACGGACGATAGTGCCCTCTGGTGACGGAACTGTCTACTAGGTCAGCTGGACTCTAGACTCCCTGGTGACCACACTGGATGGCTGTAGTGCCTCAAAGTTGTTTAGATATAGACTGGTGCATGACTTCAAGAGTTGACATCAGCATTTTTGCAGAGTCTTATAGATGGATTATTATTTCGACAATTTACAAGTTGTTTGGGTCTCTGGACATAAATGTATTTCATTATTTTACAAGTGGTTCGCAGGTCTGTAGGATGTGCAATGCATTATTTTCGGCTGTTTACAGTTACGAAGTGCATCTGTAGAGCATTATACATGGGTAATTTACGAGTTGTTTGCATGTTTGTATGCTATGTGGCGTGATTCCAAGCATGTCAGAGTATGCGTTCTGTATCACTGTGATAAATATACTATCTCTCAAAATCCATCCCTAAATAAATTGTTCCAAAATAAATAAAGTACACTACTTCCTCTCTCCAGGAGCCCAGCACAGGCTGAGTCCTCTCCCCATCATTTTCTAGGAAGAGGTGGCGGTTGGATGACTTAGGTTAGTGGAGGTAGCCCAAGTGCCCTTTCTTTCCCGGCATTTTCTTAGTTTAGTAGAGATAGCCCAATTGACCTATCTTCCCTCCAAAATTCAAACTTCCCACCAATCCCTAGGAAGAGGTGTGTTGCATTGTCCTGATGAAATTTGAACTTCTCGCCATTTTCTGGGGGAGGGGAGGGGGGATAGGTTAGTGGAGATAGTTCACTTGGATGACATCACGGCCGTCATATTAGATGGCGTCATGCACTGTTGTCAAGTCTACACACTGCCATATTGGATGACATCATCGCCGCCATCTTAGATATCGGTACTTGGGGTAGTGTCCCTCTTGTCCCGATACTTCAGCCAACTATAAACGCAATTTTTAATGGTGTCAGCCAACTTTAAATGTAAGTCACCACACTGGACTTTACGGGACATCAATGTAGTAAGTCTTCTGTATTATCTCAGATTGTACAGTGTGTATTCTGTTGACGCACTTGTTCATATAAAGAGTAGAACCGGGCAGTAAAAAATATGAAGTCTGACTTTCTATTGTTTTCAAAAACTTAGTTTTAACATTCACTCCCCCTGCAGGCAATACCTACTCATGCCAAATTTAGGCTGTTGTAATACACCGCAAGAAGTAGAAGAAAAATGACATTCAAAACATTGAGTCAACATTTGTGACCATGTCTTGTATTTCATAACGCAGTTAAATATAAGTAAAATTACTGATATTGCTCAATTAATCACCTGCTCGCATAGAAAAAAATTCCATGGCCGAGGTCGTTAACGCACGCTTCTGGGTTGGCACTTGACTTGCGGGTATCGAACCCTGCTAGTTGATAAAAATTTCACTACCAGCATTTGGCCGGCAAGGGATGAGCGGTGGTGGCGTGAAGTTCCTGATCACCAGACTTTCTCTTGGTTTATATTCCAAACCTTTCCACAATGTCTCTTGAGGTGAGGACGAACTGTTCCCAATGGTGCCAACTATTAACGAACGTTTCACATACACTCAGTACATCTTGGGGGCCGGCAGACAATTTATCACGCTCTTGCAATAGCTAATCTACTGGGAGCTCATAAAATACTAATTTATGTAGATTACCAATTAATAATAAGATCGGTACATATGTGGATGCCCCACAGTGTCAGTATCTGCTCTTAAGCAAAAAAGTTTGACGGTCAGGTCACTGCATTGAAATGTAACATTGTTAAACCCCTCTATAAGCAAAGCGATAGGAGAGATGCCAATAACTAGCGACTTGCTTCACTACTAGCATCATTTTCCAAAATTTTGAGGTCATTCATTTTAGAATAGAACACCACCTGAGCAACAGTTATATCCTCAGAAAATCATAGTTAGGGTTTAAGAAGGGCTACCCTACTGAAAATACCATTCACAAGTTCAGTCTCCAAATGTTTGCACTAAATAACAAAATAGCACCAATTGATGTTCTCTGTGGCCTATCTAGGGCATCTGACTGACATAATCACAATATTCTCCTAGATAAAATGAGGTTTTTGCAATTGATGGAACATCCTAACAATATACATACCTGACCAAAAGAAGGCAGAAAGTTGTAGTTAATAATTCAACCAATGTAATCAGGAGAGATTCTTTTGACTGGGGAGAAATAACACATGTGGTTCCCCCAAGGCACAAAATTAAGTCTGCCATTGTGTCATCTGCGTCTAACATATAAAAGCAGAATTAGTTATTTTTGCGGATGACACTAATATTGTAATCAATCCAAATGCACACACAGTAGCAGAAAAATGGTAAAAATCTTCACAACAATATCATTGACTTGCTCCCTGTGAGCGATCTCAGTGTCAATTTTAAAAAGGTGCTACATATTCAGTTCTCCGTGTACAGAAGTACTACACAAATGATAAGTAAAGCCTGTGTAGAAAAATAATAGATAGGATGGACACTTCATAATTTTTAGGTGAAGAGAAAAGACGTTTGTTACTACATCTTGCAGTTATCCTTGGCATAAAAAGGGGCATACAATGCAGCAACTCAAGTTTTTGATCACTTACCAAGTGATACAAAAAGTCTGATAGACAGCAAGGTACAATATGAAAATGAACTGAAAAGATTTCTTCTTGACAACTTCTCCTGCTCCACAGAAGAATTTCTATTATTGTTAAACGTTAAAGGTGGTGGTTAGGAATTACTAATTCAGATCTATACTTTTTTTTTAAAGAAAAAAAGGCAACTTCACAAATGTTCAGCATGTAGCCATATTTACAAATTAATAGGTCATGTGAATATAATACGACTCATTCCACATCATTACAGTTTATAATGCAAATGATCCCTGAAATATGAAACTAAACTAAACTCAGGGGTGCAGTCAGCCCTGACTTGACTTGTATGGTTGACAGTGTACAGCCGCTTTGAACAGTGCATGTGAAGGTGGAGCTCTTGGAATGAGAGAATATCTGGCAGTGGACTGGCCTATCCATTCCCCTGACTAACGTCCCGTCGAGCACATCTGGGATGCATCGGAGAGAAGTCCTGTACCACATCCACGTGCACTAATGAGTATCCAGCAGCCATCAACTCCACTGTCGGAGGAATGGAATACCCTGCCACAAGAACTCCTGACCAATATTGTCGCCAGCATGGGAGCGCACCACAGAGCACGAGCTGGCAATCGTAGTGATCGCACACCTTGTTAAAAACCAGGTCCCGGGGACCACCATGGATTGTGGTGACTTCAGTGTAATTACTGTCTTTGAATAAAAGTGCCATTTCTGTTCACCTCAAGCATGTGTCTTTCAGTTACCTTCTGTGCTATGCTGCAGCAGTTCTTTCTATGTACAGTCCCAGTTACATCGAGCTACATTACCTGGCAGTGACACGTCATGCAGCAGTTACTTCCATCCTTAAGTTTTGTACACCAGTGTATTAGGACTTAACCTAAATTTAAAAAAAGAACCTACTTCTCAGTCAAGTAGCTCCTCAATTTTCCTCTTAAGCCTGAATGTACAGTCTTCCAATAAAGGAAAAGTTGCTGGCAGGACAATTTAACCCGTATCCTCGATATGTCAGTCAGACATATTGAGCTCTTAGCTAAATATGACACATTCAAGTTAGCAGCAAAGCCATTAATTTGAAAAAGAAAAGTATTCTGTGGCTTCCCCAATAATTGCCCCTCTTATTGTCCTCATTTGCATACTTTTATGACACAACTGACTCCAGTTGTCTCATTACATATTATGAAGTCTACAACTTAATACTTCTCTATCTTAAGAGCTAGGTGCTAATCTTTACACCACACTAATATTTTGTCAAGATAGGATTCAGCATTACACAATAAAAGCTGTTGTAGTATATTCTCATAGATAATCATGTCATACCATAAACAATGAGATGTCAAGTAACACTTCATTCGATTATTAATGTGCTGTATGAATCAACACTCAAACGAAAATCACAGCAAAATTATGTGAGAAACTGTCTTTTAGATCCAAGAGTCACTTCAAACAATAAAAGAAAAAAAAAAAAACTTTATTTGACATCATAACAATATTAGGAACTGAGTACAACAGTCGGCCATTCAAGACAATGGCTGAAGGAAGAAACAATAGAAGAGAGTCAATGGACATTCAGCAAATGGTAGAAAGAAACGATATGTTTTCCTGTAACATTTAATTTTCAAGTCCCGTTTCATACACAGTTTTCTCTTATTTAAAAGGTACAGGATCACTTGCTGTGATAGCCAGCACCCCTGTCATATCTCATGTTTGTGCCAGCATATGTCACTACCTGGCTACCAGAAGCACCTCCCGACCTTCTTTCAACTGAAGATTCAATTAAAGGATGCAAATAATTCCAGTTTCAAGTCCAAAAAAACCTTGTGTTATATTTAAATTCATTTTGTTCTATTTACCTGAATATGAAGGAATATGGAACAAATCAAGATATAACTCATGGGCAAGTGCTTTAGTCACCAAGGGAAATGGAATTTTCCGTCGTGTCATATATCCAATGTTGCCAGGGGTTCTACTGGTTGTCTGCTGGTCATTTTAGTGCAGGATCAACAAGACTAACAATGTACAACATAAAACCCACCATTCCCTAATTGTGTCAGAGTAGTCCGAGGAATACATGTATGTGAGGCTATGAGAATGCTTACATGGCCACCATATCACCTGACTTAACTGTCACTGAACACACCCGTGACACCACACTTCTCGATGCACAGTCATGGTTGCAAATATGCATAGGGTGTGCTAGACATTACTTGGTAAGGATATCTAACTTCCTCAGAAGTGTACAACAAAGCGAAGCAGCAGTTAGAAACTAAACAAAGAATTAAATAATTGTTACACTCCTATCAGCCATGTGTACCTGTTGATGCTTTTCTAAATATAGTAAAAGTAACAGTAATGCTACAACTTTGAATAACTGATGCTTACCCACTTACATTAAATTGCTGTTATTTCCTCCATATTGCTGGCTTAATATTTGAACTAAATGATAAACTGAGAACTTATAACTGCATTAGTACCTTCGGCAAACACTTGGAAAAACTGCATTACCCAGGAGGAAACAGGAAGCTTTAAGCCCTAGATTACATAAAAGATATCATACATATCATTAGTACTACAAAATAGTTTATGAATTAACAGAATTTAGAGTGATGTAAGGAGGCACCTATGTAATGATCTCAGAGCCCTTAATGATAATTTGCACATTCCTTATTGCATATGACTGGTCATTGTCCTTGTGTAGCCTGGTACATGAGACATCTTGGGCTCTGGAAAGGCAACACAATAGCATGCATGCAACACATCTAGCTCACAGGAGACTACAATGAACTGTCTGTCTGAACAGGCCCCCTCTCCTTTTTGTGTTACAGTATCATTCCAACACTTGGTAAAGTTGTGTGTTTACGTTACAGCTTTCTTACTCACACAGAGCAGCCTCATCCCCCCTCCCCCCCACACACAGCTCCCCAGTTAAAAAATGTACCTGTGTGTGGGAGGGGGCAGGGGGAGGGGGCAGAAAAGAATTTGTCTGAATGCTAGTGAAGTTTTCAGTCCTGTTCATGGGTCTGTCGATGAACCAATGCCTCTACTATAGTGTGAGTTGTGAGTTTTACTCCTGAACTGTTTATATTCAACTAGAACTTTCCATGCCATATTTATATATTATCATAGCTTCTTATGGCTAATACCAGTCCTATTACTTACCAAATACTTTGGGTTTGTTTGGCAAATAAATGCAAACATCCTTTCAACATAGCTAAGGGAAAGCAGTTTCACCACTGGGTTTGATAATGGGCTGGAGAGGTGAAAGTAAAGCTCCTAAATATACAGGTGGAAAATGAGAAACTAGCATATAGTTGTAGTTCTTCCATATAAATGTTTTATTCATGCTTTATCTAAACTTAATACTCTCTTAAAAAAAATGACACACCATGAAGAAATAATCTGAATGGGATGGAAACTGGTCAATGGATGCACATGTGCAGACAAATTAATGCAATATCCCCAAGAAATTGGATGATTTATTCAAGAGAAAGAGCTTCATAAAATTGAGCAAGTCAGCAACACATTGGTCCAACTCTGGCAGTTTTGCAAGCAGTTATTCCACTTGGCACTGATTGACAGAATTGTTGGATTTGCTCCTGAGGGGATCTTGCCAAATTCAGTTCAATCAACACATTAGATCATCAAAAATCTTCAGCTGCTTGTAGGGCCCTGACTATAATGCTCCAAACTTTTTCAGTTGGGGAGAGATCCAACAACCTCATTGGACAATATAAAGTTGGCAAGCACAAAGACAAGCAATAAAACTCTAACCATTTGCAAGAGGGCATTATTTTGCTGACACATAAGCCCAGATTGGCCTGCCAAGATGTGCAACAAAATGGAGCATAGAACATAGACAACGTACTGGTAGTATGTCATGGATGAGGATCAAAGGAGTCCTGCTATGAACTGAAATGGCACCCCAGATAACCACTCCTGGTTAGAGGGCCATACGGTGGGAAACGGTCAGGTTGGGGTCCCACGACTGTTCGTGGATCTCCAGACACATCTTTGTTGGATATTGGGGCTCAGTTTGAAGTGGGACTAAGCACTGAAGGCAATTCTACTCCAGTCAATGAGATTGCAGGCTGAAGGTGCCCAGCACCACTGCAGACACACTTGTTGGTGTACGGAGGTCAATGGTAGTCAATCTGAGGGGCACTGTGAGCCAACTATTAATGGTACTTGTGGTCACTGAAGTACTAGCTGCATGTTAGTTCGATGACAATGATGAATCTGGGGCTCTGGCAATTGCTCATTCCTCACGTTCAATCATTTCTCTAGGTCGCCGTTTCCTTTTTGACGCTGTGTTTAGTCGTCGTTCATCCACTCCTGTCAACATTATCAAATAGTATAATTGTATATTAATGACCTTGCAGATAATATTAATGGCATGGAATGTTATCGGGAAGGCAACAAGAATGTGGTATGCAAATAGAATAACTAATTCACAGGATAAAGTTAAAACCACAGTCATTTGTGAAGGAAGTGTTTGGTCAGCAGCACAGGGTCAGTTCATAGTAAAATATTTATGTCACTGATAAGTCAGATATATGTACAATATTTAACAATCACTTTCTGAGAATTGCTGGTGAATTAAATAAAAACTTAGTTTCTACAGGAAATCACATAACTCTCTTGGAAAATGCCTTTCTGAGGCTGATGTTTGAAATACTCCCATGTGATACTGACTAGGGGAGATGGAGTCAATAATTAAATCACTGAAGACTAAGGATTTCCTACCTAGCAGAATATTAAAGTACTGTGCTGCACTTGTTACCTATGTACTTAGCCATATTTGTAGTTTTTCCATTAAGAATGGTCAGTTACCTGGACAATTAATGTACTCACTAGTAAAGACACTTTATAAAAAGGGAGAAAGGGATAATGTACACAATTTTATACCCATTTCTATGCCATCAGTGTTTTCTAAAGTAAATTGGTCATTTTATTTCACATAATTTGCTATCAAATATGCAGTTCGGTTTTAGATGTGGTTTAACAACTTAAAATGCTATATTCTCTTTTCTCTGTGAGTTACTGGATGGATTAAATAAAAGGTTTCGAATGCTAGATCTCTTTTTTGGTTTAATTAAGGCATTTGATCACAAAATTGCCCCAGAAGTTGGATCTTTATGGAATATGGAGAGTAGCTTACAATTGGTTAACCTCTTACTTTAACAACAGACAGAAAAAGGTCATTATCCACAGTGCCGAGGACGGCGATGATGTGGGGTCTGAGTGAAGCATGGTCAAATAGGAGTGCCCCAGGGATCAGTGCTGGAGCCTCTTCTGTTCCTTATTTATGTAAATGATATGCCCTCTAGTATTACAGGTGATTCTAAAATATTTCTGTTTGCTGATGACACTAGCATCTTAGTAAAGGATGTTGTGTGCAACATTGGCACTGTTTCAAATAGTGCAGTTAATGGCTTGTAGAAAATAAACTAATGCTAAATCACACTAAGACTCAGTTTTTACAGTTTCTAACACACAATTCAACAAAACCCGATGTTTTAATTTCACAGAATGGGTATATGATTAGTGAAGCAGAACAGCTCAAATTTCTTGGTGTTCAGATAGATAGTAAACTGTCATGGAAAGCCCACCTTATGGATCTTGATCAAAGACTTAATGCTGCCATTTTTACTATTCGAACAGTATCTGAAGTAAGTGAGAGCGCAACACAAAAAGTAGTCTACTTCACTTACTTTCACTCGCTTATGGCATATGGTATTGTATTTTGGGCAATCACAAAGGATATTTTTGGCTCATAAATGGGCAATAGGTGGTGCAAGTTCAGAAACGTCTTGTTGACCCCTGTTCACTAGTCTGGGTATTCTGACACTGGTCTCTAAATATATATATTCCTTACTATGTCTGCTTGTGTCTGTATGTGTGGATGGATATGTGCGTGTGTGCGAGTGTATACCTGTCCTTTTTTCCCCCTAAGGTAAGTCTTTCCGCTCCCGGGATTGGAATGACTCCTTACCCTCTCCTTTAAAACCCACTTCCTTTCGTCTTCCCCTCTCCTTCCCTCTTTCCTGATGAGGCAACAGTTTGTTGCGAAAGCTTGAATTTTGTGTGTATGTTTGTGCGTCTATCGACCTGCCAGCGCTTTTGTTCGGTAAGTCACCTCATCTTTGTTTTTATATATAATTACTGTAATTTCTTGTTAACAACATCAACTTATTCCCCAGAATTAGCAGCTTGCACTCAGTTAATACTAGGCAGAAATCCATTCTGCATTTGGATCACACTTCCTTGACTCTTGTGCAGATAGGTGTGCAGTATACTGCTGCACCCATTTTCAACAAACTGCCACATGAATTCAGAAATTTTAGCAGCAATCCACGCACTTTCAAATAAAATCTGGAAAGTTTCCTCATGGCTCACACCTTCTATTCTGTCAAGGAGTTTCTTGAAAAATTAAGCTGACTTCTGAGTTATATTGTTGATTGCATTTATATAAACCTATGGCTTGTCTTTGTTTGGGTTCATAATCATTATAGTTAATCTGTTATTACTTTTATGTTGAAATTTCATGTACTTGGACATTTGCTCCTCAATTTGGTCCTATGGAAATAGAAGTGTAAAATAAATACAACATCAGACATTTTGCAGATGATACAGTTACCTGTAATGAAGTACTATCTGAAAGAAGCCGCATAAATATTAACAGTCAGATCTTGATGAGATTTTAAAGTGGTGCAGAGATTGGCAACTTGCTTTAAATGTTCAGAAATGTAAAATTTCGCACTTCATAAACCAAAACAACATAGTATCCGATGACTATAATACCATTGAGTCACTGTTGGAATCAGCGAACTCATACAAATACCTGGGTATAACACTTTGTAGGGATACGAAATGGAATGATCACGTAGGTTCAGTTATCGGTAATGCAGGTGGCAGACTTCGGTATATTGGTGGAATATTGGAGACGTGCACTCAGTCTGCAAAAGGAGATTGCTTACAAATCAATCATGTGACCCATTCAAGAGTATTGCTAAAGTGTGGGGGGACCCATACCGAATAAGACTAACAGGAGATGTTGAATGTATACAGAGAAGAGCAGCATGAATGGTCACAGGTTTGTTTAATCTGTGGGAGAGTGTCACAGAGATGTGTCTCAGACAGAGCCCATCATCAAAACATCTGCCAAATAAAACTTAATCATCATAAAAATACAAAGTACACATGACACAAAGAGTAAAAATATAAAAACATTCACAAAAGCATACATCCCACACAACATGCATTAATACATAAATTTGTGTCATGTAATTACATTCTCAACATTGCTACTCAACTGACGGTGGGCTGCCACTTCAAAAACTGACTACCAGTACATGTGCCATCAGGAGGCATACTTATATGGTTGTAGTGGTATAAAAAGTGTACATAAAACGTAAACAGACAAATTAATAATAAATAGGAGCAAAAACCTATCAGGAAAATTATTAAGCAATAGTCAAACACGTATAAACAAAAATACATCAATGTATCATGTGATTCATTTGAGAGCCGGTGGGAAGGGTACGAAGGGAGTACCACGGAAGGGGAGGGAGTGGTAGGAGACAGCACACTGAAATAATCACAAACCAACTGTAATTCACATAGACGAGAGGAAAACCTACAACATATAGCAATCTTGAATCCAGTGTTATAGAAGAATGAATCACCTCAGTCCCTTTACAAGATGCCTGTAAACCAGACTGGGCACAGGAAGGAGAGGATACATAAAGTATAGAGAGAGGTGCTCTGTTACTAAAAAAAAATTACAAAACAATGAAATATTTGAAATTGCCAGATAGTGTATGGATTTACAAATTTCACTGAAAATCGCAAATAGTATTAAGCCTATAACTAAAGCACCAAGGAGACAGTCACTGTGGTTTTGTTAGGTAATGTACCATATGCACATACGATAAAAGTGAAATTAATGCAGTATCAGGATACGAGGCATGGAAGAGAACGCTCCACAAAACTGAGATGGGGGTGGCATAAGGCATGCAGTGAAAAACCTTTTTTGACTTAAATGCCATTGCAGCCACAAGGTTAATATACAGTATATTAATTTAAAAGTGGTGCAACAGACATCTGAACTGTATTCACTTCTTGCCAAGTATTTTGCAGCACTCATGAGAGGCTGGGGAAGAGGAGGGGGGGAGGTACAGATTGAGACAGTCACAATCCCACCATAATTCATATAGATGAGAGCCAGTAACGCAAAGCATAAAACTTTCTAACAGGTTAAACTGGTGTTTGGTACACTTGATTCTTGACACACACACACACACACACACACACACACACACACACACAATTCACGCGTAATGTCTACGCTTTTAGTGGGCCAAGCAATCAATGGACTACCCCCCCCCCCCCCACCCCCAATCCAGCGATCTGGGAACTTGAACTCATGATCCAATAACTGCTTAACCCAGACACCCCTTATGACTAAGCATTTAGCACCACAACAGGCTAACTAGACAGGATTAAGTAAAGCCTGACAGAAAAGGCAGTAACAAGTCAGAAAATGAGGAAAGCCACCTACATGATGAAACTTTGCCAAAATAGCAAGGCAGTACATCTCGGGACACTTTCCACAGCTGGCGGATCCCATGAGCTCGAGGGTTGAACAGTTACAGATACTCACACCAAATGTAAGCCTACCATGTCATCTCTTGGTCGGGTTAGTACCAGAACATGAGTCACTAGTTATGATAGACATTAACACTAACACAGGTCAGTCAGCATATGTACCACTGGTGAGGACACCAAGGGAGAGGATAGCAAAGATATTAAGCAAGCAATGTCAACTGGAGCCTGTTTGTTCATTGATAACACTCTCCATTCTGGTTTGTAGGGTTTTTGTAAATAACCATAACTGATTCTTCTATACTGCCAAATTTGACAGTGCTGTATGTACCCATAATATGTTCACTCTGCAGAAGTGTGTGTGTGTGCTGACTTGAAACTTCCTGGCAGATTAAAACTGAGTGCCGGGCCAGGATTTGAACGTGGAACCTAGTGCCAGTTTTGAGTCCTGACCTGGCACACAGTTTAACCTGTTAGGAAGTCTCATGCTTTATGTTACTGGCTGTCATCTGCATGAATTATGACTGGTTTGTGACTGTCTCGATCCCTACCTCCCCCCCCCCCCCCCCCCCCGCCCACCCATCACCCATTTCCCACCAACCCTAAAATGAATCACATGATTTATTGATGTATTTTTATTTACACATTTCATATGATTCATCATTATTTATTGCACATAAACAGGCCATTTAGGCCCATGGCAGAAGACAAAAATATACAAATACATGAATGTAAAATGTAATGAAATGACATACAATCCATGAATTGTATGTTTGCCCATTTACTTCTGTCTCCGTCATCCTCCAAACTAGCTGTTGGATCTGCTTCACCTCTTTGATGTCTACCAGCTGGCTGACATACTAATACTTTCTTAGGGAGAGTACCGTCTGCTCAGAGAACATTTCCTGCCCATTGTAGTCATCTAGGAATCACTTTTTCAGTATCAGCTTTCTTGAACTGTTGATACAGACCTTCATTGTGCCTTCTTTCCCTTGTTTCAGCTTCTGTATTCTATACCGGACCATAAGCTTTCTTTAACGATCTTCCTCTCAAATGGACAGATGTGCTCTTCCATTGTCTGTGTACTAGCTCATGTCACACAATCATACAACATAACTAGTTGCACTCGGGACATGTGCAGTTGTATCTTGCTTTCCTAGAATACAATGTGTGATGAGTATAGGTGGTTTAAACTGTAGTTCACCTGGTTCGGTTTTGATGTTTTTTGTCAAATTTCCTTCTCTATCTCACTTTTATTCAACAATGTTGACCCCAGTAGTAGTAGTAGTAGTAGTAGTAATCTATTTTGGCCATACACTTTTAATATAGCTACAACCATACAACTATGCCACTTGGCGGCATGTGTTGATACCATCAATTGAAAATATATGTTGAGAATGTAATTATGTGGCAATACTACTTGATGAGGCATTCTATGCTATATAAACTTAGTTGTGAGTTTTGTAAATATTTTTACTGTCAATGTCGTGTGCATTGTGCGTGGCTTTCATGGAAGTTAAGATTCATTTAGCAAATATTTTGATGACGGGCTACACCCAAAACACATCACCAAATATAATTTTTAACAGCTAGTAATCTGTTGATGATAGCCACCTAATAAAGCATTAATGTTAAGACATGCTCAAAAAATGGCTCTGAACACTATGCGACTTAACTTCTGAGGTCATCAGTCACCTAGAACTTAGAACTAATTAAACCTAACTAACCTAAGGACATCACACACATCCATGCCCAAGGCAGGATTCGAACCTGCGACCATAGCGATTGCTCGCCTCCAGACTGTAGTGCCTAGAACCGCACGGTCACTCCCGCCAGCTAAGACATGCTCAGAATTACCAACTGTTGCATCACACACTACAATGCCTGGAGGTGGTCCTTTATGCCATCCATTGTAGTAGTTGATGCTAACGTAGTAGAAGCTGCATTCATTCCTCCAGTTAGTCTTGCAATAGGCTAGCAGACTTAGGTTAAAAAGTGATGCGGTGAGAGTGGAAGCCTCAGACAGTAGCTTTGCTAATAGCCCAGCTTTCCCAATCCATCATTTACGGACATGCCTGGCTTCCTTCACACATTTGTTCCCATTTCCAACTAATAAGAGGGTCACTCCAATAGAAATGCACACTATTTTTGTAAAAATACAGTTTTCATTCTGCATGTGTGAAAGTTTTACAAGTTCAACCTGTTCCTGTGAGTGGCACCGTCACAGCAGGTCCTCAAGATGACTGCTACACTTGATGTTCGTCAGAAGCAACATGCTGTCATAGAATTCCTGTGCTGTGAAAACGAGACAGTGGGAAACATCCACAAGAGGTTGAAAAAGGTGAATGGAGACACTGCTGTTGATAGCAGTACACTCAGTCAGTGGGCAAGCAGGTTACGTGGTGAAACTGGGCACAGCAATATTGAGGATTGTCCTCGCAGCGGCAGGCCTCGTACTGCACACACTCCAGACAATGTGCAGAGACTTAAAAAATTGGTGACTGCTGACAGACGCATCACAGTGAACAAATTGTCACGCTACGTTGGGACAGGGGACGGAAGTGTTTGCAGAATAATGAAAGTGTTGGCGTTAAAAAAGGTTTGTGCCAGGTGGGTTCCCAGGATGTTGACAGTGGCTCACAAAGAAACAAGAAAAACGGTATGCAGCAAACTTTTGGAACAGTACGAGAATGGTGGAGATGAATTTCTTGGAAGAACTGTGACGGGTGATAAAACATGACTCCATCATTTTTCACCAGAGACGAAGAGGCAATCAATGGAGTAGCATCATGCAAATTCACCCAAGAAAAAAAATTCAAAACCACACCTTCTACTGGAAAAGTTATGGCTACAGTGCTTTTCGATTCCGAAGGACTCTTCCTTGTGGACATCATGCCAAGTGGAACCACCATAAATTCTGATGCATATGTGACGACACTGAAGAAACTTCAAGCTCGACTGAATCGTGTTCGACCACATCGGCAAAGGCAGGATGTTTTGCTGTTGCACGACAATGCATGGCCATATGTCAGTCAAAAAACCATGGAAGCGATCACAAAACTCAATGGACAACACCGAAACACCCGCCTTACAGTCCTGACCTGGCTCCATGTGACTATCATCTCTTTGGGAAACTGAAAGACACTCTTCGTGGAACAAGGTTTGAAGATGACTCCCTTGTGCACGCTGCCAAACGGTGGCTCCAACAGGTTGGTCCAGAATTTTACTGTGCAGGTATACAGGTGCTGGCTCTAAGATGGCATAGGGCAGTTGAGAGGGATGGAAATTATGTGGAGAAATGAAAATATTGTTCCTAAAGGATGTATCTACACACTGTAAAACTTTCAGACATCTAGAATAAAAGATGGATTTAAAAAAAAAATAGTGTGCATTTCTTTTGGAGTGACCCTTGTATAAAAGTTGTTCCACACTCAACTATAAAAATGATGTAAGTCATTTTTCTCTGAAAGAACCTCTTACAACAGGTCTTGCAAAGTAAAATTTATTTTTTTCTAATGAAGCAAACTTTGGGAAAGCAGTTATAAAATAGCAATCCAATGAAAACAAAAAACAAAGCTGTACCATTATGGTTTTGATTTTTTATACATAATCTTAGGACAATATAGAAAGAACAAAGTCAACAGAAATTGTACAATTGTTGCCCAGTGTAACTGTGTTTTGCAAAGATGCCCTTTTTATCAGTATATTCATGCATGCAGTAACTATAAAAATTGTACACTTTAAAATCTGGGCACCACTTTTCATTTTCGTGACACATTTGAATTAATACAAAATTTTGTTTTGCCTTAAATTTACACGTGAAGACACATTTGTTGTATATGTGCTTTACCGTGTTATGGCCATTTGAACTTTTTTGCTGCCCAAGTCTGCGTCTTTTACTTCTACATCTGTCAATGACACTCTATCCAAGATAACTTGCAGCATCCTCCCTATCAAAAAATCCTCAATCCAGTCACATACTTCACTTGATACACCATACAATCATACTTTTGACAATAAGCGTTGATGTGGTATTGATTCGAGTGCTTATTGGAAATTAAGGAATATTGCATTTACCCAACTCCTTTTATTCATGTCATGTGAGAAAAGTGCAAATTGTACTGCACATGATCAAGATTTTCAAAATCCACACTGGTTGTTGTGAAGGAGATCATTCTGTTAGAGAAACCTTATTACATTTGAGATCAGAATGTGCCAAGATTTACACAAATGGATGTTAGGGATGCTCAAAAGTAGTATTCTTGAAGATGAGTGTCTTCCACCTAGTAGGCACGGTTTTTTCTTCAAGCTGTCTACAGTAGATTAGAATTAAAAGAGGGGCTCATTCAGCTGCAAATTCTGTATAGAAACTGAAAGGGATTTCACCGACTTCTGGAGCTATGTTCAGTTTTAATGATTTCAGCAGTTTCTCAATGCCACTGGCACTAACATCTATTTCATCTTTTCAGTGGCATGAGTATTAAATTGGGGCAATACTCCTGCATTTTCCTTTGTAAAGGAACATTTGAAAATGGAATTAAGCATTTCTGGTTTTGTTTTGTTATGCTCAGTTTCAGTTTGTCTTGTTCATGACTGTCAGGACACTAACCTATATGACATTAACAGCCTTTAGTGAAGCCTTCAGCATACTTGGCAAGAGAATCTTCATCAATGTCCTCGTGTGACCTGGGGGAAGCATATGAGAGTGAAGATGCTAAGCCTATGGAGGAATGATGATAAGGTGTCTTAGCTCTAACTCCAGATCATAAATACCACTTATGAAGCTGAAGGCAAGGGGTTTGAGATGTTGGGAAGCTAGGAAGGTTTCCTCTAGATGGCCCATAAATGGCTTTATATAGATCAGGGTGTCCTGTAGACATTCACTGCCATACCATAAATTAGTTTCTGCAGCTTCCCCTCAAAGTAATATCTGTAAGTGAGGATGTAATTATATCTAAAAACAAAGATGATGTGACTTACCAAACGAAAGTGCTGGCAGGTCGATAGACACACAAACAAACAAACATACACACAAAATTCAAGCTTTCGCAACTAACGGTTGCTTCGTCAGGAAAGAGGGAAGGAGAGGGAAAGACAAAAGGATGTGGGTTTTAAGGGAGAGGGTAAGGAGTCATTCCAATCCCGAGAGCGGAAAGACTTACCTTAGGGGGAAAAAAGGACGGGTATACACTCGCACACCCACACATATCCATCCGCACATACACAGATGGATGTGTGTGTGTGTGTGTGTGTGTGTGTGTGTGTGTGTGTGTGTGTGTGTGTGTGTGCACGCACGCACGCGAGCGTATACCTGTCCTTTTTTTTCCCCCTAAGGTAAGTCTTTCCGCTCCCGGGATTGGAATGACTCCTTACCCTCTCCCTTAAAAACCACATCCTTCCTTTCGTCTTTCCCTCTCTCTCCCTCTTTCCTGATGAAGCAACCGTTGGTTGCGAAATCTTGAATTTTGTGTCTATGTTTGTATTTGTTTGTGTGTCTATCGACCTGCCAGCACTTTCGTTTGGTAAGTCACATCAACTTTGTTTTTAGATATATTTTTCCCACGTGGAATGTTTCCCTCTATTATATTCATGTCATTAATGAGGACGTAATTACATGGATCGGAAAAGATGCGGTAGATTTTAAGTCTGAAGTATGTCAGGAGAAGTAGCATTTGACCGCAGCAAGCGAGTGGGCATATGGGATGTCTGTGCACAGGGAAGTGGCATCAACAGTGACAAGTGGGGATTCAAGTGGTCAATGAGTCGGGACTGTTAATCTGCAAAAGAAATGGTTTGTATCTCCGATATGGGAGGCTAATTAGACCTACAGAGATTAGATTTTATCTGCAGGATTTTCTTTTTCTCATCATGGTTTTCTGACAATTTCTGTTCACTTCCTCACAAACATTCCAGAATTTATTTTTTTTTTTTCTTACAGTGGTAGCTCGTCAGGGAATCCTTTATTTTTAATCTGTTAGTGCTGGTCCCAAGGAATTGCACTGAAAGTCTCTGTTGGCTTTCGAAATGAAGCTGTCTGCTATTTTTAAAAGAAAATCCACCGATCATAATATTAATATGTGAACATGAAAACTGATATATCGATTTTTATTATTAATTAGGCAAGGATGCAAATGAAACTTACATAATTCGAAAGGTACTTTGCCACAGATGTGCACAAAGAAAAAAAAATCAAGTGTGTACGTAACCGTTAAGAGTGGCAAAAATCAATAGATGCTTTCATACTCATAACTGTGATAATACCTCTTTATCACGTGTTAAATTTCCAATAGGTAAACATCGAAAACTGAAGCACTACCACTACCCATCTGTCCCATGTACCAATCGGCAGACAAAACTAACATCATTTCATAAAATCGCATTCGAGACACTTTCGTGGTTACATGGTGCAGTTGCAGGAAAACATAAATACTGGGCACCAACAATGTAACAACTGATACATCAATAATGTTGTCAGTTGTAGAAATCAAAATATTGTAATAATGAAGTCTATAATCAATAATGTTGTCAGTCGTAGAAATCAAAATATTGTAATAATGAAGTCTATAAATAATGTTGTGTGTTGGTGTCCTTGTTTCGCTTACTTTTCTGTGAAAATAGCTTTGTGGTCATTTGCTGCCTTTACCAGAAAATCTGAAGTAATTTCCCAACTTTTAATTTATGTGTTTTGAATAACTATGACTTCCAACTTCCCTTATTATATGGCAACTATATTTTTTTAGTCTATGCCTTGAACGAGAATGCTAATGGGTCGGAGTGAAAGATGCACAGCTAAACAGACAAAATTTTTGAGAGGAGAAAATATAAGTAACAGGAATATGATTATTTCTAACGATAATGCAACTGTTTTATTTAACGTTACATTTAGAGGTGCACTAACCGTAATTCCATGTAATTTTGAAGTTACAACTGTGGTGTGATGAATCTACATTGCAGATTTTGTGATGCAAAACATTTCGCATCAGATGTTACTGTACATGACACAAAGGCATTTGCATTGTGATGTCGTAACGGAAAAATTAATTTGCTGGTGTTAATACAAAATTTATTTTTCAACACACTTTATCAAGGGCGCTCTTTGAATAAGCCAAGAATTGAAGATAAATCGAGAATTACTTCAGTGACACTGGTAGCTACTATCAGCATTTACTATGGTCAGTTCTGATACAAAAATTTTATGAAGAGTGTATGACAAACAAAGTTTCTTCATCATAGGTCAGGTCCAATGACTTCTACGTATGGTTATTTTCACCATTGTTATATGGGATTATATTCTCATGACAGGCACTTCTGTTCACAGCAGAGTACAGACTAAATGAACAATCAAACCACTTGTGCAGTAATAACAACAACAACAACAACAAAAATGTAATGCATGAAACTGCATTTGAGTTAGAAAGTTCTGATCATTTTGTGCGTTCTTTGACTGCAATGAATGATAACTGAATGAGTCTAAAATAAAAACAGAAAAATTTGTGTGGTTATACAGTTAATAAAAATTTAGATCTCTGGTGTTATACTGACACAATCAGACTGATGTGGCCTCTATTTTTAATACAGTTGATGGTGAGCCACCATTCTAAAGAAATATGGTGAGGTTTTTTTTTTAGGAACTCTGATATAGTCAAAAACATCTCTGTTTTAGACTTGTCACTGGATACATTAGCACATCCATTATTATTTTCTAATGGAGACACTGGGTGGTATGCTGATTTGTTCCACAACCCATCAGGTATGCCCACTGCAAGAGTGCATAAAAATGAAGTTATTATGTCGCGATTTGCATGCTGTCACCTCACAATTACAGCAGTGTTCAAGCAAGAACTAAGAACTTGCATATGAATAAATTTCTATTATTATACAAAAATTGGACTTGCGTAACTTCATAAACACAATTGGTCGAATATAGACCACAGGTGATTCTAGTGTGCATAATTTTCTTTAACTATGTTGGCAGTTTTTCAACACAGAATGTAGTGTGGGTGAAATTAAAACATGAAAAGAATATATTCTCCAGAACTTTAGATACTTCCGTTGAAAGTGTTAGTATGCTGTCATGTGACTAACTGCCCTGCAGGAAAACATAAATACTGGGCACCAACAATGTAACAACTGATACATCAATAATGTTGTCAGTTGTAGAAATCAAAATATTGTAATAATGAAGTCTATAATCAATAATGTTGTCAGTCGTAGAAATCAAAATATTGTAATAATGCTGCATGACGTTCATGGACTTCGGAAATCTGTTTAGTACCTTTGTTACTGGCATAGGCAATTTCTTTTGACTTAAATAATTTCACCTTTATTCAGTTTCTGTTTGCCACCAATATTTTTGGCAATCTCCTTTGTGTTTATTATACAGGCACTCAAAGCTGTTGAATATCAAATGCATATGCAATCACAAAGAACAAGTGAATTGTTGGAACGGGCATTAACTGCTGCAACCTGCCATCTCCTAAGCAGACCGAGCAAGGCTCTACTAAAATGTTAATATGCACATCCTGCTATGGCTGAATGTAGTATATCCCAGCCATTCCCAAATGCTACAACATATGAAGAGAGACCTAAATGACGTTAAGTCTACATTCTTCAAAACATTGGTTCACTGTGGTTACACAAAAGTAGGCCAGTAGAAAATAAGAATCGGGAACAGCCAGCAGCAAGAAAACTATGGAAATGTGATAAAGGCAAAGCAAGCATTGCCTTGCAAATATGCCACAGCCACTCTTTCCAGCACCTCCACTGACGACAGTTCTAACATACATGTCAGTCACTATACAACCCAATATAAGAACTCATACTTATCTTACAGGCAGCGGGACATTAAAGGTTGCCCCGAAACAACAGCCATTAAAAATTGTCTCTATTTCAATGGTACTTTAATGTTATCCGAATAAAAAGTTGTGCCAGTTATATAACACACCACAATGATTTTAATCCTGAGTGTACAGAAATGGTCCATTTTCTAAATTGAGCGGGTCCCTGTAGTAACCATCAGAGCAGAGGTAATTACTTCTTGTTTAATTTTTAGGATGAAAATTATTTTACAGTATTTGGCAGGAATAGCCTACACAGATAATCAGTCTAGTACCTAATTGAAACAGCAAAAAATTACCTTCAGTGGTGGTATCACGCAGTGCGTATCATTTTTTCCACAGGATCCAGAAATGATAACATTTTAAGAATCAATTACTTTTATTTACTTTCATATTTTATTGTTGTTACACATTTGACTGGAACAACCATTCTGCTGGCAGTGAGATCTGTAGTCGACATGATACCCAAACCATGCCGACAACGTGGCACAGTTTTTTCGAAGTATTAACACTGTAGATAATCTTAAAACTAACCGTTAAAAATGAACACACGGTACACTAAAAAGAATTGTAGGTAATGAAAAGTTCTCAAAATTTATGTAACAACAATTCTATTTTTAAAAAAATGCAGTTTTTCTTTGTAGGAATTATTATAAGCAAATTTACCATTTAAAGCTCATTTACACAAATAATTAAATTATATATATGTATATTTACAGACAGAAAGAAAAATATATACAACTTTCTACATCCTGCTGGTAGCCATTAACAGATTTTCTGAAGGGGAAAAAAAAACCCAACAACAATAACAACAACAGAAATTGACATAGCAAACCTTTTCTTTCAGGGTTAAGTTCACTCCAAAAGACCAAATAAATAAATAAAAAATAACTGTTTTATCAATACACTAGAAATTTTATGTCTTAAGCATTGCACGTATAATACACACATCTCAGGTATACTAAACAAATGCAATAACAATCATTGCTTCAGATTCTGCAATTCACCAATAAAATGGTGGCAAAATGTGAGTAAATTTCAAAGACTAGTGCGGAGTGCTTCAGTTAATGCAAAATATGAATGAAATTTTATGCTATTTCTTCATTCATCCATAATTTTTTCACGAAGGAATACATGTCGTTTCTGCAGCTAAAGTTCACTTTTAGCCTATTTACAATTAATTTCGAAGACTACAACTGTATGACAAATTGTGTATCATCACACACACACACACACACACACACACACACACACACACACACACACACACAGACAGTAAATTAATTGGACCTTACAAAAACAAGAGTAATCTTCACAAATGTACTAAGTTTTGAGGACCACTATTTATCAATGTGTTTGAGCAAATACTTTAACATCTGAGATTACTTTTTTACACTCTTGTTTACATATTGGGACACCATCTAACTGCAGTAAGTTTTGGAGTTATTGTGTACATTCTTTTTTCTCCTATGAATGATGGTAAGCAACTTACATTCCATTCCTGGAACACAAACCATTGACATTCAAGTAGTCCAAATTTGCAGCTGCCAAAAAGATTTTCCATTATAAGATTCTGTACATAAATATTTACACCTGTTTCTGTTTTTCTGCTTTCACTTTTTTGCGTGTATTTACAACAAACATTTTCATTACACAAAAAACACATGTAATAAAAAAGTTCTAAGCAATTTATTTACATTGTACAGCAGCAAAACACTGTCTGTATGGCATTCAGAGTTACCTCAACTATTCACAGATTTCTATATAAATACCACGGCACTATTTACAATAAAACATCCAGCAAGAGACGATGCATCAGTATCTACTTCCGAGTCAGTACAATACTCCCTGGTAAGCTGAATGGTCCCACACGAGAATGTATGTCAACAGCTCTCACAGCAAAGTGATATTTGTGTCCTTCGACAAACTGCAAAGAAAAAGAAATGTCTACAATAATGAAACAAATTTTTGTTACTTATAAAATTATTACTTTTCACCTATGAAATCAAGCATAGATCAAAAGCATAGACAGTGCATTTCAATCTACAAACCAAACGTGCACACCCAGCTACAACATACAGGCTTGTTGGCAACATTGACACAGAAAACGTTTTAAATCTGCTTGCAGCCTGTGTTAGTCAGATGTGCCCGATCCACATGGTGTTCACTTGGCTGTGGTGTGAAGGAAGGAGGGGGAGGGGAAGAATAAACTTCCCACAATCTGACTGCAGTTTCCCAAGCGCCACTGCACTTGCATAGTATTTACGGCCCTGCAGATCCCACTCTCTTGAACATAGATGCCAAAGTTGTATGCGCTATGTGCTCCCTTTACTTGCCACTACAACTGGAGCTGTGAAGGCTACACAGCTGTTGAGTTACAATCACCGAGTGCTCACTCACAAGGCAAGTGAGGCGAGCCGTGTGCATATCAAGTCACAGGGAAAAAATTCCATTCACACCACTTCACTATGCAGATGTAACGCTCTAAGTCTCGTGACATTATATTTGCTGAGAGAGGGATATTTCAGCATCAGCAACGGCTGATACAGATGTACTGTTTTCCTGGGTGTATTTGTAACTTTATACAGTGTTACTTATGGCACTTTATGAAACTGCTAGTGGTATTAATAGCTTCATGAACACTACTTGCATACAGCATGCCCATTTGGCCAAAAGTATAGTATGCCAGCCTTAGTTTGCACTCATACCTCAATAATTCTACATCTCTGAAAGTCTATTTTCTGGAAGTTACCCATTGTATTACAACTTCACTTACACCTACATTAATGTGTTTACAGTATTTGAGATCCATCATGATGCTATAATGCTCTTATCATCATTTTTCTTCTATCTCACTACACACAAAAGTAATACCTGAGTAAGACTAATAACAGTCCACAAAAATAAAAACAAACTATAGGAGCATCAAATTAAAACTAAACTTTTGTCATGTTTTCTTGACATTCCTAAAGTGCTAACTTTCAAATGTGGAAAATGGACGATATTCCAGCTAGTTACTGATTACTGTTTATCACATCAGCTGTCAGCATATTTTCATTTTTTACCTGATCTACAATATCTTTAATCTCAAAGTCTAACTACAGCCAACATTTTCAATCAAGTGTACCACAAAGCACAATATGTCATTTTTTCTGCACTTCCTATCCTTACCTATTACACTGATGTAGGCTGGTTCAAAAAATAAATTCTTTTCAGTCTACAAAGCCTCTTCCTATAATCTGCCCTGTCATTTCAAATTTTAGGCTGCATAGTCTTATTTAACACACAAGAAGACTGGATAAAGACAAATACATATGAGTCATGGCGTTTACAAATTATATGCAAACCTAACTCCATAAAACTGTACCTACACGTCACATGAAATTAATGTCAGGCAGATACATACCTGTGTCAACGTGCAAGCCATTGGCAATGGTAAAGCCTTGACATCTCCAACTTTTTTCCAATGTGCTGTACTTGGAGGTGATGAACTCTCCTGATACGCATACAGCTGGTAGCTGGCAATGGCTGCATATTCATTTGTCACAGGCATATTCCACGACAGAACAATACCTGCAAGACATTTAATATTAAAAACACGCAGTTGTGATTCGAAAGGAAGGTGAGAAGAAAGAAAAAGTTTGATTATGTATCATTAGAAAGAAAACTATCTTTTGGATACAGTTTGTAAGAGATCTGCATTAACCATTATTCAGGTAAACAGCTGTCTGAAAATTTCTCCCATTATTACATGTGCTTATGTACTCCAATTAATTTAAAAAGCAGATATTATTAAGGATCTAGTTCTACTTGTTCCAAAACTGTTGTTCTGCCTTAAATAATATCAATATATTCATGCTAGCCAAATTTATCCTCATACTTTGATCTCAGTGAAAATCCCTTCGAAAAACTACTTCAATAATATGGAGGCATAAACCAGAAATACAGGTAAGTACTGAAGTCTACGTCAGAGTCATCTTTATTGTTCTTCTGTCACTACTTTGTATTTTTATAAGAGTTTCAAAATAAGAAGTACCAATTCTCAAACATTATTTAATTGCATTCAAATAACATAACAGTAACTATCATGTCTTCAGTACATATTACTCCCTCATGAAAATCTATTATTTTTCCTTTTATGCAGTAGATTTGAAGCTACAAAATAATTATATAAGAAACTTCTGTGTCAGAATCCTAACTATATGTTAATCAATACTATTCTAGGACCATTCCATTCTAATGTAGCCTACTTAGTAATCCAGTCAAAAACAACCAACCATAGCACTTTTTTTCTTTATATTAATTTTGATGGGGGCTTAACTGAAAGATCTTGCTCTGTAGATGATGTAAATATGTTTCTGGTACCTGATACAGGATTTTTTTCCAAGAACTGTCTTAAAAACAAAAAGAAGGTTTCCCCAGTTGGTGCTAATAAGTTCAAAAGCAGTAAGCTTACAACAGTTCTCCCACTTCTCAATGACCATGAAAATTGACCTACTGAACTTTATAGAGTTAACATAAAAACTTACACAGAAGGGGAGCTTTTAAACAACAAGAAAACAGACAGAAACCTAGGAAGCTATAACTGAATTACCAGAAAAATTTACATATGCACAGAACAAGCAGCAGTGCACTAGTGCAAATCTCTAAATCTTGACAGGTGCTCTCCAAGTACTACGAGTACTGGTGGTACGAAGGAACATAAGTAACAAGCAGAGGTTCCAGTGGTGCAATTGACCTTTTTACAACCACCTATGTGGCGTTGCAGATTGAGAATCTGGGTATCACATCCTGAAGCCCTTCTTTACGAGTAAAAGCCGAAAAACAGTTTAGCCTACTCCACTAGAGCTTTAAATTAATACAACATTTTCAAATGACACCACAGCATAATGGATAGCGTTACAGATTGAGAAACTGAAGGAGACCGGTTCGAATCCTGTCACATGGTTACAAATTTTTTTGTTTAGTTATTTACTTCAAATGTAATGGTTTTCTAATTTTTTTCAAAGTGATTTTTAACCATTGTATTAAGTTTCTTATTTGTTCTCATTTCTCCATTGAGCTCAAAACCATTGATGGATTTGCAGTTACCAATAAGAAATTTGTGATTTTGTTGCATTTAAAATGCCTGACAACGTAAATTCATCAACCAGCAAATGTTATGACAAACGAACGGAGAAATTTGATGAAAAAGAAGGACAACTTTCACGAATTCCTTATGCAATGCATTGTCTATGTATAAGAAGAGGTTTCTCCTTTCTGCAAAACCCAATTTTAAAAATGAAAACACAGTAGCGATGAGTGAACAAATCACAGAGGAAACGATTCAACGCATGATGCAGAGTGTTATTGTTCAGGAACAGTGAGACTGATTAAGAGGGTTTGCATGATCAGGTAAGACTTTCCATAAATTTTTGGATTTCCTCATCCGCTATTAATATAACTGCAAATCCACCAATGATTCTGAGCCCATTGGAGGAATGAGAACCAATAAGGAAGTTAATACAATGGCTAAAATGACTTGGCAAAAGTTTATAAAATTCGAAACATTTCAATTCAAGCAAATAACAGAAGAAAAATAAAATTAAAAAAATAATAAATAAAAATTGTAAGCAAGTGACAGGATTCTAACCCGCCACCTTCAGTTTCCCAATCTGCTACGATATCCATTACACTATGGCAGCATTGGAAAATCTGGTATTGAATTAATACTCTAGTGGAACAAGCTGAATTGTTTTTCGGCTTCTACTCATAAATGAGGGCCCACCACGGTGAATGGCTTCACAGTGTGATACTTGGGTTCTTACCCTAAACCATCATACAGGTGGTTGCAAAAAGTCAGTTGCAACACTGGGTCCTCTCCTTTTAAGTCTTTAGCATTATTTTCAACATAGAATGCTTTCCTAAATCAAACGGGTACATTCATGATGGCCACACAAATAAAACACATCAACACGACCAGGTGGCTCACTGCTTCACAACATCAACTGCAATAGATGCCTGATGAAGCAGGCAACAGGTGAGTTGAGTGTACTGAGCAACATTTTTATGTAGCACAGCCACACAGAATCAGCTGGTGGTGTTATGGTTCTGGAACTGGCACAGTGTCATGCTTACAAAAATGTCATATAAGCCTTGTGGGCAAATGAAGGCTCAAGAGGTAGTGAGACTGAGGTCTTATCACCTTGCCCATACTATTCACCATCTACTCTCTGCTGCTTTTGTCTTGTTTGTTTAATTTTTTATCTTGTGTTCATCTCCTCTTTTCCTTATCTCAGTTGCTCCCTCCATTACCATCCCACTCTCTATTTGCCTGCATTATTTTCTCCTCAAATTTTGCAACTTGTAGTCCTTTTGCCATGCTGATATTATGTAGTTGGATGGATTAAAAAATCTACTCACCAAGCAGCGGCAGGAGCACACACATATACAAAAAGGTTTTACTTATGCAAGCTTTTGGAGCCAGTGGCTTCTCCTTCCAGCAGAGGGTTGAAAGGGATGGAAGAGGCAAAGAACTGGAGAGGTTTAGAAAAAGGGATAGAGCTCGGGAAAGTCACCCAGAACTGCGGGTTAGGGGAGACTTACCGGACAGTATTGGAAGGAAAGACACTGTTGGAAACTACAATGAACGAGATTTGAAAACATGAGAGCTTAAAGGTGTAAGACAGGGTAATATGCAAGACAGAGATTACTGCTAAAATATCATTCACAAGCCAAGAGTGAAATGCTCAGTGCATTCTATGTAACAAAGGTGGAAGCGGGCAACAAAAAATAGACAGGTCAGAAAATGAAAGACGTAGAACAGTTTCCTGACACCAGAGCCTTTTACTCAGCAGATCTGAACAGGTAAAAATTGGAACAATTCATGTTTATCTCCTGCTGGAGTGAAGGAAGGAGAAGTTACAGTGAAGAAATGCTGAGATGGAAGAAATTTGTGTAAAGTAATGCCAGGTGGGTGGCGAGAACCGAGGACATGTAGTAGCACTAGTTCTCACCTGTGAAGTTCTGAGACACTTGTGCCTGGGAGAAGAATCCAGATGGCATGTGTGGTAAAACAGGCACTGAGTTCATGACTATGTTGTAGAGCAAGTAAGTTATCAGTTAGACAAATGGGTATAGGCAGAAGGTGTATACCGGCAACACACAATATCGTGTTGCAGAGCAAGCTATACCCCAAGACATTCGTTACTTCAGTGGCTGTTTCACCACAGGCTGTAACTGGATGCTTCCCCCACACGCCAGTTTCTGAGAACTCCACATGTCCTTGGTTCTCGCCACCCACCTGGCCTTAATTTACGTTAATTTCTTCACAGTAACTACTCCTTTCTTCACTCTGTTTTAGTTTTCTACATCTTTCATTTTCTGACCTGTCTATTTTCCGCCAGTCCCCTACCTACCACTTCTGTTACAGAAAATGCACTTAGCTTTTCACTCTCTTATTAACTCATGCATGATGTTTTAGCAGTACTCTCTGTTTTGTATATTATTCTTTCTTCCATCTTGAAGCTCTCTCATTTTGAAATCTCATCCGGTGCAGTCCCCAACAGTCAGTCTTTCCTTCCCAGCCCGTCCAGTACGCCTCCCCTGACCCGGGGTTTGGGGGACTTTTCCAAACTACTCCTTTTCCTAAACCTCTTCAGTTGATTTCCCTTCACTCCTCTTCCTGCCCCTTCAACTGTTCTGGCGGAAGAAGGAGCCACTGGCTCTGTAAGATTGCACAAGGAAAACCTTTTTTTTTTATACGTGTATTCTCCTGCCGCCACTTGGTGAATAGATTTTTTATTTATCCAATTGCATTATATTGTCAAAAATTGATTATTTTCTTTTCCATGTTGAGTATCTTTACATAGTTTTATAAATTTCCCAGTTTAAATCCCCCATCCACCCTTTTACCTCACTATCTCCAAAATTAACAGTAAATCAATGAAGTCTAATACAGCTATTTCACTTTTACATTTCTGGAACTAAGGTTTTCCCAGTATTTATGACAATTATTACTGCTCCCTTCAAATTTCCTATCTTCACATTGGTAATTCTCACCCTATTTTGCATGAACATATTTATTATTATCCTGTGATTTATGCTTTACGAAAAACTGTTCGCGGAGAAAAACTGACAATTGATGTAAAATGACACTGGTATGGCACTGGATATCAAGTACTGTTTACAAATGTTACACAGTTAATGTTTCCTGACACCAGAGCCTTTTACTCAGCAGATCTGAACAGGTAAAAACTGGAACAATTCATGTTTATCTCCTGCTGTTGCCAAGCCCTATTCAGTACAGAGGCTGATGGGAGTAACTGGGTTTGTTCGAAAGAAGGTATCATGATCAAAACCATTTTCAAACTGTCTCTACTGTGTAAGTGCACATGCGGAGCTTTGTGACTTATCATCGTGACACCTTTGTTGAATCATATTAACATGTTTCGCTGTTTGGCTACTTGGAGTGCTGACACCTTTGCTCACTTTGCATTGTGCACGTTTTTGGTTTAAACATAACACTACTTCCATATTTTTTCTTGCTTAGCAAGACAGGACTACACAGAAAGAGATGCAGGACAACACATATGCAAACATCATACAAAATACTTACATAAATGCACTTGACAAGGAGAATAAATTTTTGAAATGCCTCTCGATAAGCATGAAAAAATATGTAACTGGTGCAATGTTTCACTATTTAAATAACGAATGACAGCTGCAGGATTTATGAAATTAAGTCAAATGTTTCTATTTTCCACACAGTTACCAGCAGTTTTTATTAGATAATAAACAAGCCCTTATGAGTATTTTGATGCCTATTATGTAAATATATCTTACACAAAATGTGAACATTGAAGAGAGGTACTACATGAAACGTTTACTGCTTCAAACATTATTTCCTACATTTCAGATTTTCCCACATTTCACATTTTCCCTCATTTTACACAATTTTTTTAAAAATGTACCCTGAAAAGTGAAAAAGTAGCATTTCACTGTATTTATTAACTGTGTACAATTTAATTCCAGTTATTAGCATAGTCATGCCATAAAAGTTATCATTACACATAACTATTGCAAATTTCAGAAAAAAAAATGGTTTTATACTTACGTGAATGAATATTATTTCCCTTTAGAATACACACAAATCATTAAAATGGAAAACAAAATTTAACAATAATATCTTAAAAAGTACCTACCTTGGTGCCTGCTCTGTTTTGATATTTTTAATTCGGGTCTTGGTGGCATCTTCTTTAAGTCTGGATTATTTAGATTCAAGTTTGGTGCCACAGGAAGAGGTGCAGGGTGCTGAAACGAAGAAGATTATATTGTAATCTATTTCGTAGCAGTTAAAAGTGCTAACAGGTGAAATACAGAGGCTGAAAAGATGGATGGTAATTTATATTCCAGTCTCTCTTTCTCTCAAGCACAAACTTGTTATCCTGGAGCCCTGAGCAAAACAAACTACGTAGAGTGTCAGTAAACTGAACAGTCAGTTCCTACTGAACCCAAGACAAGTATTCCGTTAGTATCTATCATTCATTTGGTAGACACCTCTTGTTCTGTGCAAGCTGCCTCCCAACTATCTCCACATGGAAGAAACATACATCTAAGCACCTGAGATTTAATACCAGTACTTGATTTATTTAAGTTTCTGTCATACGTACCAAGGTTTCCCAACTGATTTCTGAGAGTGGCAAATGGTTTCCATACTTGATTTTCTTATTTATTTTATAATAATGTACACTCTCAGTTTTAATTATTCAAACATTATCTCTAATCAAAACTGAGATTACATTTAATGCTATTCAATGTAAATACAATTTTTATCTGAAATGTACTTGCATCACAATGTTGAAAATTTCTTCAAGAGTTAGTACCCAATCTCTGTTTGAGGTCTGCATCAAATGCAATATGAAGTAGATATGTAAACAATGTTTCAATATCTTTAATGTAATGCTACCAACATATGACAATGTCTGCAACATGGGGACATAATGCACCACCCATTCAGAAATTTTGACATTTTCTTTTACTACAAATAAATGCAATAATGCACAAGTAGTCTCAGGAATGTAAGAACCTTTGGTTCAAATATGTTTGGCATTACATGCGTTGTTAAAGTTCTTACTTTAAATACTGTGCACATGCTGGAAAAACAGAAAATATCAGCTTTCATTTTTTCCAGTCATCGTCACTTTCTTCTCCCTTTTATCCAACATCAGGCCATGTTTGGACATTTATGGTACTTTTCCACTTTCCCTTGCCTATCCATAATAATTCTTCGGTAACTGCTTTTGTTCCAGTCCAGATTCCGTCCTCTTAAACTGGTCTTGAATTAGTGAATCCATCTAGCTCTGGGTCTCCTCCTTGCCCTCAGACATAATGGTGTTCTTGGTATTCTCCCATTTTCCATTTTCTTTACATGTCCAAACCTTTTAAACAACTCTTCTAAATTTTATCATTCAACTTTTACACTCCAATTTCCTTCCTAACATCATTTCCCACTCTGTCTCTCATTTCCTCTGGCACACTTCTTAGGAATTTCATTCACTGGCTTTGATTCTACTCTTCCGTCTTCGACTCATTGTCCAGGTCTCCAATGCATACATCAATTTGAGTGTAAAGTACGTTTTGTACAGCACTTTCTTGCACTTCATTGGTATCTCCCTTCCCCAGACATATTGCTGAAATGCACTGCTGTGTTGTATCCTTTTGCCAATTTCTTTCTCCATCCTTACGTCCTGCATTACCTCAGATCCTAAATATTTAATGTTGCCCACAATTTCACTTTCCGAAGAAAGAATAGAAAAATTATCAACAAAAGTTTATTAATTTATTGTAACCAAGTATCTAATTTCACTCTGTTCTTCTCCAATGGTAATGCACAGTTTCCAACTGACCGTTAACAGTAAGACGACACTTCCTTAAACACTCATTACATTCAAGTATGTATTTCATAACCACATCTCAAATGTGCATCCAATTCATATATCCAAATTATTGTTAGCAAAATACTTGTTATTTACTGTACCTGCTGCATTCAGACAGAAATATTGTGCTTTAAACACAGTGTCGAGACATTTGGCTTAAATAACTAAATTATTATTTTAACCTGACAAAAATCTGTGAGCAACCGATGAAAATGTGAGTATTGTATGACGATGAACAGTCAGTTTTCTCAGATGTGGAATACAAGCAGTCCATAAGGCTGCTTTATATTTTAACATTCCACTATTTTCCATCAGAAGCTCACAAACTAACAGGGACTCCACAAACACAGTCAGCTGTAATTAAGTAAGTAATTAGCACTTCTGCTTTCAACATTGATACTGCAGAACAGCATTTTCTTGTCAATGTCTCCACTTTTGACTACAGTATGATTCCTTGAAAGGTTACAAAACAGCTTTCTGCAAAACAGATCTGTATGTTAAAAATGGCTATATTAACAATGAACAATCTAAAGAATATAAAAAAAATTAAATGGCAAAATTTTATACTACTGTTTGTGGAGCAGATATGTTCTACAATATTATAAAGAGTTCCTGGACACACCTGAGCATGTTGAGGCAAAGACCGCGACTGAGGAGAAGCTGTTAACCCCTGTGCAGGACGAATTTGTGGCCTGCTCGGTGAACCTTGGGCTACTGATGGCTGCAAACCCGCAGGACGTGTCGATGTTGGAACCTGCTGGCCCACTGTTCCAGACCCTAGGGAAGAAAATTTAACAACACCTACAGACATACCCACAAATTACTCTAACTTTCTGTTTATCACACTTAAATCTAACGATATGGCTACATAATTCGGTGTGCACATTCCTGCACTAAAGCAATAACACATTCAAAAATGTGCACTAAAGCAATTACACATTCAAAAATGAGTACATAAAAGCTTTACATGATTACTGAAAACAGATTAGCACAATTTTTCAATGCCTTCAAGACTCTGACTGCCTTATTTCGAAATTTTTTTTTAGTTTATCTTGTCGGTTTTACACATTGTGCTGTAAGCTGTACAAGTAGTGAATACATATCCAGTCCAAGCTCTGTCTCATCAACAATCTTCATAAGGAGTGTATATGCCCATGAAAAATGACAAATAATGAGGCAAGTAGAGGAAAGTTCCCAAAACTGAATCCCCATTTCACTTTCGATTTTTAAAAATAGAAAATAGTAAGTTCATTTACATTTTACTTTCAGAAAATACACTGAAAAACAGTTGTCGAAATTGGACCCCTCAAAAAGAAATGAAAATGAAAGGTAGCAAATCGAATAAGACATAATACAGTTTCAAAGAATCATACAGTTTCAAAGCATCAATATAACTACGGATATTAGTTTTTTAGAAATATGTAAATGCATTAAAAATACAGAATAACAGTAATAAATATGTTTGGTGACAGTAATCAAACACATTCTTTAACTTTTACAGCTTCCAATTAGGCTGTTTAAGGTGTGTATGCAATTACAGTAGAACTTTACCTTTACTACGCATCAAAAGACGTAATCTTTTACTGATGTAAAATAGGCTATGACATCAAACAGTTTTGTTTTAGAACATGTAGAACCCTGAGGATGCTCAAATGTACCTGATGACCGACAAATACTCAGACCTGCCCAATATGTTTAAGACTGACGTGGGTCAAGCTCTACAGTCATTTGTGGTTCATCCCTATCACATTCTACTGTTATCTAGAAATCTCTGGTGATCTAGAAGTATCTGATTTCATACTATTTGTTTCTTTAACATTCATAGATGAAGGAATATCATTTTTTGTTTGCCTGTTCAATGCATTCAGCACCTGCAAACAGCTTCTCATTCAATGTGCTTGCACTTGTTACTTTAAACCCACAAGAGATTCACTTTGAAGTGAGGGGACAGGCAAGCCCTTTACAGTACTTCTAAACACACAATAATGAAAGAGATATAAAGATTGGACACTGATGACCAATTCCAAAGAAATGTAAATACAGAAGACTGATAACCAATTCTGCAATCTTGTACATACACATCCCTTACAGGCGCATATATGCTTAACAGATGACAAACCATTTAAGGATGAAAACCACTCAAACTGCATTTTGTCCCACTAATATACTGTATTTGTTCGACTATAAGGCAGCCCTTAACATAAGACAACCCCCTTGCTTAAGAAGTTCCTTGAGACATTTTTATTGTTAGCATACTCTGACTAATCAAAAATACAAGCTGTTTTGAAGTATCTGAAAAAAAAATTAACATACTTTTTGTAAACTTATGCAGTTTACTGACTTTTTATATTTTGATAATGCAAGCGGAAATAAAATAAAAAGAAATTGTTTACATTATTTTTTATTTTCATTTCCTTTTTCTAACTAGCTTTGTCTGTGTCGTCATAATCATCATCATCTGTAAGCCTACTAGCATTTCTTTAATCCTGACAGTCCCACATGTCACTTTCTGAACCATCCACAGCACTGGCTATAAAGCACTTTCTGAATCCTTTCATTACAGATTCACTTGAGATTCTGCACCATGCAGTAAGAATCTATTGGCCAAGTGTGGATATTGAAGGTTTCTTTAATTTCCCCCTGGAGTGGGGACATGGTCCCCTTGAACAGGCCAGCAGGTGAACCTTTAAAAAGGTCTATTCACAGTAACATATATTACTTGAAGTTGTGTGGTTATCCCACCAGTAATGGGCTAGGACTGCTGTCAGATCCTTAACTCTCTGGGTGAGGTGTCCCCTGAAAAAAATCGGATACCAATTATTTTCCTACTGTTAAGCAAAGAGCCTGGTATTCTGTTTGAAGCAACCCAATCTAACATCAGGCCTTTCTTGGCACCTAAAGTTAAGTCCTGCAGGCAGTTTTCCTATCTGTGTTACTTTCCTGCGAACGATCACATATGGGGGGTGAGCTTCCTTCCACTTGCTAACACACCCAGCATTGCTGCTATTCTGGCATTTTCATTGCTACAACTTCTTATAGGAACACTTAACACCCTTCATGTTGACAATAACATACCAAAATAAACATGCATTTGATCGGGATTGCCAACATGGCCCACAAAATACTCATGCCGTTTCCGAAAATGGATTATTTGTAGGGATGAAAATTTAACATCTTTTATTGTGTGTAAATGATTACACAAAAACATTTAGAAAGTTATCACACTACTTGACTACAAACTAGGCTTCAGTGATTTGAAATTGGCTGTTAAAAGTTGTTACTGTGGAGGCTTTTTCATTGGAATGTTTGCTTTTCCTAAAACTTCAACACTTTTTTTTATGGTCTTTGGCTCTATGTAAGATTCCAACAAATGACTTATACCTGTTGAGAAGCTGCAGCATTATCCTCTCAGTGAATGGAGTGTTTCTTGATGATTATAAAAAATTGGCAGAACATTGATCTTTACCTTTTGTGGGCATTCATAGCCACCTGACCTACACGTTGCGTCACAACAGATAGAACCGACAACGTACTTAGCAATGAAGTAGAACAGAGAATAACTAACTCTCTTCACATCATACGGGAAGATTTTCGGTGTGGCCTAAATATTGTTACATGTTTTGTGGTCTGCAGACACTATAAACTGGCACTCAGCTCGTGTGCGTAAAACTGGAATAAATAGCGCAATAGGGGAGAGGAGCAATACTGGGAAACAAGCCCCGCCTCCCTCTTGCAGGGCAACCAGCCTACACCCTTCTCAAGTGCTTTTGTAAAAGCAGAAATGGCACATGGCCATCGGGCTCACTGATCCCTTCTGCCGTAATAATCCAACTCTGATGGGACCAAGATGTACTTCACAATAAGAAAGGATAACAATGATCAACGCACAACCAAAACATTTGGTAATGGCTACTGAGCAATTGCTTGTTGAGATTGGCAGCGTCATAAACGAGGCAGTTCAACTATGACCTCTACCAGTATTTTAACTAAAGCTATCATTAATGCCCAAAATGTTAGGTCACGATAAGGCAGAAAATGTAAAATCCTGTGCTCATCGGTTTTGTTACATATCAAATATGTTGAAATATTTCGTAACTGCGTAGTAAAAATGTGTACAAAAAGAAGTTGAAATGGATAAATTACAATGCAGATGCTTGCCGCTGTATGAGAGAGATTTCAATATAAATATAACTTGAGAGCTAATTGCTAATATTACGTTCAGTTTGGCATGAATTATTATTATTATAGTTTTGGCTGTAGGGCATGTCGTTACATATTAGATAAGAGTGATGATAATCTAATTATAGCAGAACTATACAAGAGTAATAGAAGCAAAAACAGTACAGAATGAGCACATACGATAGTGAAGTATACAAGTTACACTGATGTACCACAGGGTGACGCATATAAAACCAGTACACCTCACGAACTGGTTTATCATCTCTAGCTGAATTGCTTGTGAAGTTTCAACACTTTCGAGAAAGTTGGCTGAACTGCATTTTATCAGAAAGTATATATATATAATGGAAGGAAACATTCCACGTGGGAAAAATTATATATAAAAACAAAGATGAGGTGACATACCGAACAAAAACGCTGGCAGGTCGATAGACACACAAACAAACACAAACATACACACAAAATTCAAGCTTTCGCAACAAATTGTTGCCTCATCAGGAAAGAGGGAAGGAGAGGGGAAGACGAAAGGAAGTGGGTTTTAAAGGAGAGGGTCTTTAAATATGTCTGCTTGTGTCTGTATGTGTGGATGGATATGTGCGTGTGTGCGAGTGTATACCTGTCCTTTTTTCCCCCTAAGGTAAGTCTTTCCGCTCCCGGGATTGGAATGACTCCTTACCCTCTCCTTTAAAACCCACTTCCTTTCGTCTTCCCCTCTCCTTCCCTCTTTCCTGATGAGGCAACAATTTGTTGCGAAAGCTTGAATTTTGTGTGTATGTTTGTGTTTGTTTGTGTGTCTATCGACCTGCCAGTATATATATATATATATATATATATATATATATATATATATATATATATATATATATATATATATATATAAATGGAAGGAAACATTCCACGTGGGAAAAATTATATATAAAAACAAAGATGAGGTGACTTACCGAACAAAAGCGCTGGCAGGTCGATAGACACACAAACAAACACACAAAATTCAAGCTTTCGCAACAAACTGTTGCCTCATCAGGAAAGAGGGAAGGAGCGAAGGAGAGGGGAAGACGAAAGGAAGTGGGTTTTAAGGGAGAGGGTAAGGAGTCATTCCAATCCCGGGAGCGGAAAGACTTACCTTAGGGGGAAAAAAGGACAGGTATACACTCGCACACACGCACATATCCATCCACACATACAGACACAAGCAGACATATTTAAAGACATGTCTGCTTGTGTCTGTATGTGTGGATGGATATGTGCGTGTGTGCGAGTGTATACCTGTCCTTTTTTCCCCCTAAGTCTTTCCGCTCCCGGGTTTGGAATGACTCCTTACCCTCTCCCTTAAAACCCACTTCCTTTCGTCTTCCCCTCTCCTTCCCTCTTTCCTGATGAGGCAACAGTTTGTTGCGAAAGCTTGAATTTTGTGTGTATGTTTGTGTGTCTATCGACCTGCCAGCGCTTTTGTTCGGTAAGTCACCTCATCTTTGTTTATATATATATATATATATATATATATATATATATATATATATATATATACATATATACAAAGATGATGTGACTTACCAAATGAAAGTGCTGGCAGGTCGACAGACACACAAACAAACACAAACATACACACAAAATTCAAGCTTTCGCAACAAACTGTTGCCTCATCAGGAAAGAGGGAAGGAGAGGGAAAGACGAAAGGATGTGGGTTTTAAGGGAGAGGGTAAGGAGTTATTCCAATCCCGGGAGTGGAAAGACTTACCTTAGGGGGGAAAAAAGGAAAAAAGGACGGGTATACACTCGCACGCGCGCGCACACACACACACACACACACACACACACACACATCCATCTGTGTATGTGCGGATGGATATGTGTGGGTGTGCGAGTGTATACCCGTCCTTTTTTCCCCCTAAGGTAAGTCTTTCCGCTCTCGGGATTGGAATGACTCCTTACCCTCTCCCTTAAAACCCACATCCTTTCGTCTTTCCCTCTCCTTCCCTCTTTCCTGATGAGGCAACAGTTTGTTGCGAAAGCTTGAATTTTGTGTGTATGTTTGTGTGTGTTTGTGTGTCTGTCGACCTGCCAGCACTTTCATTTGGTAAGTCACATCATCTTTGTTTTTAGAGATATATATATATCTGTTTGTGTGTGTGTGTCAGTTGTGAGAAACTCTTATAGTTAAGTTATTACAAAAATGGGGCAGTTTGCATTATAACAGCGAATTGATACTGTGCAGAATTACATAAAGACAGCCCCCAATTAAAGAATGTAAATAAAGTGAAGTATCCTGGTAAAAATTTATAAAAATAATAATAAAAAAAACCTCCTCATGAACAGAACTAGTCAAGATCTGTAAGAGAAATGGAGGGCTGTAGAACCCATTCAGAATGTGCAGAGAAATAGGCATCTGACAGTGAGGACCCCTGAAACTATAGACAGAATCCGCATGGACATTAAGAGAAGTCCCCATTAAGTCAGCAGGGAAGTTATCACAGCAGGCTGATGTATTTTGTACATCTTGTACTAAAATATATGAAATTAAAAGCCTTCCATATGACGGTGGTGCAAGACGTGAAATTTGAGGATCAGGAAAAAACAGTGCATTATTGTAACTGGATGTTAACATCAATTGCTAACAGTTACTTTGACATCTTGCTTTACACCATGTCAGATGAAGTCTGGTTGAATTTTTCACATTATGTAAATTCCTGGAATTGCAGATACTGGCCACAGGGAAACCCACATATCCTGTATGAAGAACCTCTCCACTTAGAGAAGATAGGAGTTTGGTGTGCATTGTCTGGCAGGCACTTATTGGCTCCATATTGTTCAATTATACCTTACACACACACACACACACACACACACACACACACACACACACACACACACACAAATCATTGTTCCATAGATCATGAATATGAAACGTGTCACTTCAACATAAGTTTTCTTTACAGAAAATAATTTATTCATTCATTTATTTATTTATTTACAGTTACTACTTCATATCTAAGAATTCATCTGTTGAGTAGAAGTAGTTGTAATTCAGAAATTCTTTTAATTTGCTTTTAAATGTTGGTTAGCTGACTGAAAGACTTAATACCATTTGGCAAACGACCAAAGATTTTTGTGGCACCATAATTAACTATTTCTATGAAAAAGTGAGATTTAACCCAGAATAGTGAAGATCATCCTTTCTTCTAGTGTTGAAGCTTTGCACTTCGCTGTTATTTTTGAATTGTGATGGGTTATTAATGACAAATTTCATAAGTGAATGTATGTACTGCGAAGGCACTGTAAATATCCCCGAGTTTCTTAAATAAATGTCTGCAAGATGATTTTGGGTGGGCTTCAGCTATTATTCTGATTACACTATTTTGTGCAATGAATACTTCCTCCCTTAATGACGAATTTCCCCAAAATATGCCGCCATATGAAAGCAGTGAATGAAAAGAGGCATAGTAGGCTAATTTATTGATATGTTTATCATCAAAATTTGCAATAACCCTAACAGCATAAGTAGCTGAACCTAACAGTTTCAGCAGATCATCTCAACATGTCTCTTCCAATTCAATTTCTCATCAATACACACACCAAGAAATTATGAGTATTCTGCCTTAGCAACAGACTTCTGTTCATAGCCTATATTTATCAATGGTGTTATGCCATTTACTATGCAGAATTGTATAAACTGTATTTTCTCAAAATTTAGTGAGAGTCCATTTGCAGATAACCACTTAATAATTTTCTGAAAGACATTATTTGAAATTTCCTCAGCTGATTCTTGCTTCTTGGGTGCGATTACTATACTTTTATCATCAGCAAAAAGAACTAGCTTTGCGTCTTCATGAATATAGAGTGGCAAGTCGTTAATATATATTAAGAACAATACGGGACCCAAGACTGAACCCTGTGGGATACTGTTCTTGATACCTCCCCAGTTAGAGGACTCTGTTGGTTTTTGCAGACTATCTGTATTGTTAATTTCAACCTTCTGCATTCTTCCAGTTATGTATGAATTAAACCATTTGTGCACTGTCCCACTCATACCACAATACTTAAGCTTATCTACAAGAATTTCATGATTCACACAATCAAAAGCCTTTGAGAGATCACAAAATATCCCAATGGGTGATGTTCAGTTACCCAATGCATTTAATATTTTCTGTTGAAAAGTCTATCTGAAAACCAAACTGACATTTTGTTAGTACTTCATTTCTACAAATGTGTTATGCTACTCTTGAATACATTACTTTTTCAAGAATTTTTGATAAAGCTGTCAGAGATGAGATTGGGCTGTAGTTGTTCGCATCAGATCTATCCCCCTTTTTGTGCGATGGTTTAACAATAATCTATTTCAGTCTCTCTGGAAAAATGTCCTGTTTCCGTGAGCTGCTACATATGTGGCTGAGAATCCTACTTATTTGTTGGGAACAAGCTTCTACTAATTTGTTGGAAATGCCACCATGCCATGTGAGCTTTTACTTTTGAGTGAATTTATTATTTTCCTAATTTCAGTAGGAGAGGTAGGTTGAATTTCTATTTTATGAAATTGCATAGGTACTGCCTCTTCAATATACTGCCTTGCATTTTCTAATGAATAGCTGGATCCTATTTTCTCTACAACACTTAAAACTTCTTTTAATACAATGCAGTAGTTTTTATAATGTTTCACTGTTTCAGGGTCATTACTCCTCCTAGCCATAAGATGCATTTCCCTTTTCTGTTTACAAGATTTTTTATCCCTATAGTAAGCCATGGCTTTTTACATGGTTTCTTTCAGTTATGTTTCACTGTTTTCTTAGGGAAACATTTCAAATATACTCACAAAGGTATCATGCAATAGGTTAAATTTTAAATTACCATCATGTTCCCTGTACACCTCATCCCAGTCTAGCTGTTGTAAGCTTTCCCTAAAATTTTGAATTGTTAAATCATTAAATGACCGCACTGATTTGGAGGACTGTTTTGCATTACTGTATGGAGCTACATCATATACCGTAAACTAGCTGTGCATCATGATCAGACAGACCATTCTTAACAGGGAAAGTTTTTAGAATGAGATTTTCACGCTGCAGTGGAGTGTGCACTGATATGAAACTTCCTGCCAGATTAAAACTGCATGCCGGACCGAGACTAACTCGGGACCTGCGAACCGCAGTAGAGCTTCTGTAAAGTTTGGAAGGTAGGAGATGAGGTACTGGCAGAAGTAAAGCTGGGCCGTCAGTCGTGCTTGGATAGCTCAGATGGTAGAGCACTTGCCCATGAAAGGCAAAGATCCCAAGTTCCAAGTCTCGGTCCGGCACACAGTTTTAATCTGCCAGGAAGTTTCAGGAAAATTTTTTATCTGAATAAATTTATCTTCGTCTATGAAAACATTATCAGTGTGCTGCTTTCCTGTACCACCCGAAGGATGCATTCTCCATAAATGCAATTCATGTCATTAAATCACAAATATTCATTATAAGTCCATTCATAATAATTAAATCATAATATGATACTTATTTCAGCCAGTCTTTTCTTCCTTTTGAGCCGACAGTTAGCTTCTGCACCTGCATGGGCACTTCCTAGTGGCAGTTCTCGAAACATATAAGGAAGGCGCTGTAGTTGACTCGACTCCCATTTGGCCATTTGTAATGTCACAGGAAGGATGCATGAACCATGGGCAGATGCATATGCAACAGGAAGATTGCATTCAGCATCTTTTCTCTTATGCTTCCTTGAACTCCAGGTGCATTAATGATGGATGAACAAAACATCTAATGTGTCAGAATGATATTTTAGCCATCAGTTTCAGACAACGAGTGACTGTAATAGTGATGTTATAGAGCAGCAAGTATTTTTATTAAACTTTCCACTAACAGTCATTCAGTGAAAAGTTGGAACTTGTTAAGAATGGTCAACCAACCCCATCTCAGCAATTTACAGACAGAGAACAAATCCAGGAATTTCACACAAACATTTAATCCTGATTACAACAAAAAAACAATCTGGTTATGCAGCCATGTTTGATTCTCGGAAAAGACAAATCTCCTCGTAAAAGTAAATATCATGGTTATGCGGACCTTAATAATCTACACACTGCAGGAAAAATCAGAATCTCTATTCATGCCTGGATAACCCTGGGAACACTTGGTAAAAGTAGGACTGATTTACAATTAGATGGACAAAAACATACGAGCATTTGAAAGCACAATGAACAAATGTAACAGAACCAGGAAATGCTTACGAGATTGACAGCAGCCATCCACTTTTTAAGACAATTAGAATTATACGCTACTGGCCATTAAAACTGCTACACCAAGAAGAAATGCAGATGATAAACGAGTATTCATTGGACAAATATATTATACTACAACTGACATGTGATTACATTTTCACGCAATTTGGGTGCATAGAGCCTGAGAAATCAGTACCCAGAACAACCACCTCTGGCTGTAATAACGGCCTTGATACGCCTGGGCATTGAGTCAAACAGTTTGGATGGCATGTACAGGTACAGCTGTCCATGCAGCTTCCACACGATACCACAGTTCATCATGAGCAGGGACTGGCATATTGTGACAAGCCAGTTGCTCGGCCACCACTGACCCGACATTTTCAATTGGTGAGAGATCTGGAGAATGTGCTGGCCAGGGCAGCAGTCCAACATTTTCTGTATCCTGAAAGGCCCGTACAGGACCTGCAACATGCGGTCGTGCATTATCCTGCTGAAATGTAGGGTTTCGCAGGGATCCAATGAAGGGTAGAGCCACGGGTCTTAACACATCTGAAATGTAATGTCCACTGTTCAAAGTGCCGTCAATGCGAACAAGATGTGACAAGAGACGTGTAACCAATGTAACCCCATACCATCACACCCGGTGATACACCAGTATGGCGATGATGAATACACGCTTCCAATGTGCGTTCACCACGATGTCGCCAAACACAGATGCAACCATCATGATGCTGTAAACAGAACCTGAATTCATCGGAAAAATGTTTTGCCATTAGTGAACCCAGGTTCATCACTGAGTACACCATCGCAGGCGCTCCTGTCTGTGATGCAGCGTCAAGGGTAACCGCAGCCACGGTCTCCGAGCTGATAGTCCATGCTGCTGCAAACGTCATTGAACTGTTCGTGCAGATGGTTGTTGTCCTGCAAACGTCCCCATCTGTTGACTCAGGGATCGAGACATGGCTGCACGATCCATTACAGCCATGCGGATAAGATGTCTGTCATCTCAACTGCTAGTGATACGATGAGACAAACAGCACATTGATGTGTTTGAGCTTTGAAGCTGGTGTAGGATGCTATGCATAAAATGGACCAAAAGAACAACACACCACCATTGGGATCCAGCACGGCGTTCCGTATTACCCTCCTGAACCCACCGATTCCATATCCTGCTAATAGTCATTGGATCTCGATCAACGCGATCAGCAATGTCGTAATACAATAAACCGCAATCATGATAGGCTACAATCCTACCTTTATCAAAGTCGGAAATGTGATGGTACGCATTTCTCCTCCTTACACGAGGCATCACAACAACGTTTCACCAGGCAACGCCAGTCAACTGCTGTTTGTGTATGAGAAATCGGTAGGAAACTTTCCTCTTGTCAGCATGTTGTAGGTGTCGCCACCGGTGCCAACCTTATGTGAATGGTCAGAAAAGCTAATCATTGCGTATCACAGCATCTTCTTCCTGTCGGTTAAATTTCGCGTCTGTAGTACGTCATCTTCTTGGTGTAGCAATTATATGGCCAGTAGCGTAATTTCGAGGATACTGGAAAAAGCTGTGTTTCTAACAATCGAGGCAACTACTTTGGAAAAATCACCAAAATTCGGATGCACCTGCTTTTAATAAAGCAAGGCGATTTCTCATTATGTTACGAGATTTTCAATTTAACTTCCTATAGTGTGTGTTTTGGAACTGGTTTCATGACAGCTGTTACATTTAACAGTGTGCAGTCAAATTCTTTGGAATTAAATTTGCAGCAAAGAAACTGAAGACTTGAAAGCTGTGCACGAGATACAATAGCTTTGACAATGGCTTTGAGAAAGTACAGTGCAAGACTGAAAGCAACCAGTATGTGATACTCCAAGAAAGAGAAGAACAGAAAATTGCACAGAAACATATGCAAAGGGTGAGAGAGGATTGATATTGAGATATTAGATACTATAACCAAGCACTTAAATCTCAGACTTGATTCACTGCCTGACTTAAAGTTTATTGAAATACTGAACTCAAAGAAGTTCGAGTTTTGCAGATGTGTTTCCTATGGAGCCATTTGAAAGTTTAGGAAAACATATGGGAAGTTGTTTCATATTGTTAGGTTGAAGTCTGAAGTGCAGGCCATGTTTATGTCACATCTTGTAGCCATGACTGTGAAGGAAATACAAAGTTTTCTGTATCGAAGTGAACTTCACACTAGACTTCCAGAACTCTATAAACTAAGTGAACTGACGTTAACGATACTGACTACACTATCATCAGTAGGACAATCATTTTCCTGCACTGAAAAGAATAAAGACCTTTACTGGGAATGCACAAGGGCAAAATCGTCTGTCTGTATTCTCCATCATGTCCATAGACAAGGAGCTATTAGTGTAGGTGAAAGTTTGAAACTCATTTTTCGATGACATTACTGAGGAGTTTCGCAAGAAGAACTGCAGAGTGGAGTTCCAGTACAGATAAAATCACAGTTGTGTACAACTGGCAAGTTTCATGCTGCATGCCTTACCACCATTTTCAGGATATGCCACTGATGTAAATACTTAAGAAACTCATTCTCCAAGGAGGAGGAAGGGAACAAGATTAGTGTTTAATGTCGCATCAACAGCAAAGCCAAGAAGCCATTAGGGAAGGAAACCTGTGTGCCCTTTCAAAGGAACCATCCTGACATTTGCCTGAAGCAATTTAGGGAAATCACAGAAAACATAAATGTGGATGACCGAACATGCGTTTGAACAGTCATCCTCCCACATTTAACTCCAGTATGCCGAGCACTGCGCCACCTCTCTCAGTCATTCTCTAATGAAATTCTGTGCACTGCACAAATAATATTGCAAAGAAAACTTACCCACAAGTGGTGACACAGAAACAACTGCTCCATTTTTAACATAAACAGCAGGTGCTGGATTTTTTTGTCCATTGGTCACAGTTACTACAGCATTTGGAACAACCTGTAGACAAAAATTATTTAACCCTTAGAAATCATATCCAGTTCAATTACTTCAAACACAATAACAAGCACAAATAATAAAAAAATATTTCAAAAAAATTGAAGAACAGGTAAACTAGAAATAAAATAACAAGTCTATAGTCTGTCTTTTTCTCATACTGAATTGCAAATTGTTTTAATAAATGAACTGTCCAAGAGTATAAACAGTATTGGGTTTCAACCTGTCAAAGCATGAATAACTGAAGAAAGGCATTGAAAAACCAGACAGCAGACCCAACACATTTTTAGCAACCCACTAATCTCTCATTTGGAGGATTTTTTACATTTTCTTAGCAACATCTGCAAATCCTCCCCTTTCTACATCTTATGTATGTTTCTCCTGAATAATCTAAAAGTAAAATACAAAGGAAAATTAGTTTTTAATATTCCATAAATAACAAGGTCATCAAACACTAATGGGGAAGGACTGGAAATGGCAATGACCTTTTCAAAGGAACTATCACAGCATTTGCCTTGAGCAGTAGGGAAATCCAGGCAATGTATATCTGGATGGGAATTTGAACTGCCCTCATCCTGATCAAAAGCACAGTATCTTATCGCTGCGACACTTTGCTACGTTTCCTTAAAGTTCCAATAACACAATTCACTATTTACTTGAGTCTTCTGGTTACAGTACAAATGTTTCTATGGCAGAAAAAACACTTCTGCACACAGCATTTATTATGAGTAAAGATTTTCAAAGAAGTACTTCACTCCAGTGCATCCCTTAACTAAGGTCACAGGATGTCACACTTTGAAATTAGTTAAGTGATGAAACCCTAGTGCAGCTTTTCAACATTTTAGGGCCATTGTAAACACATCACAGCCATATACAACCGTACTTTTGTTTGTGTGTGTGTGTGTGTGTGTGTGTGTGTGTGTGTGTTTGGGGGGGGGGGGGGGAGAAGAGAGAATACAACAGAAGAAGAAGAGTAATATGACAACGGAAATGATGCATCTGCAATCGGAAAATGGCCCAGAGCACCAAATGCTGTGCTAACACCAACAACTAACAATGTCATTCTACACCATGCAACTACCTACCTGAGATGGTAAATAAAACCCAGAAAAGTCACTTCAGACAGGTGTTGTCTGTATGTAAGGTTTTTATGTTTGTTCAATACCCAATATACAAAAATCTGTTTCACAGAAAAAGGCTTTTTTTCCGTTCTATAGAAAACAGGAGAACAGACCATGTATGTAGGAACTTCAGAAGTAAGTTATGTATGTTGTCCCACACTGAGATCACTACAAAACAACAGTGGTGCATTGTCAGAAAAAGAGTACATATTCTGGGCATCCTTCAAATAAATCTGCTGCCGCACATGTAATAGCTGCATCACAGTGTAACAGCAACTGGAAACATAATCCAAAGTTGAAGTACGTGACACAGTACAACTCCTGTGGGCAAAAGATCTACACTCCTGGAAATTGAAATAAGAACACCGTGAATTCATTGTCCCAGGAAGGGGAAACTTTATTGACACATTCCTGGGGTCAGATACATCACATGATCACACTGACAGAACCACAGGCACATAGACACAGGCAACAGAGCATGCACAATGTCGGCACTAGTACAGCGTATATCCACCTTTCACAGCAATGCAGGCTGCTATTCTCCCATGGAGACGATCGTAGAGATGCTGGATGTAGTCCTGTGGAACGGCTTGCCATGCCATTTCCACCTGGCGCCTCAGTTGGACCAGCGTTCGTGCTGGACGTGCAGACCGCGTGAGACGACGCTTCATCCAGTCCCAAACATGCTCAATGGGGGACAGATCCGGAGATCTTGCTGGCCAGGGTAGTTGACTTACACCTTCTAGAGCACGTTGGGTGGCACGGGATACATGCGGACGTGCATTGTCCTGTTGGAACAGCAAGTTCCCTTGCCGGTCTAGGAATGGTAGAACGATGGGTTCGATGACGGTTTGGATGTACCGTGCACTATTCAGTGTCCCCTCGACGATCACCAGTGGTGTACAGCCAGTGTAGGAGATCGCTCCCCACACCATGATGCCGTGTGTTGGCCCTGTGTGCCTCGGTCGTATGCAGTCCTGATTGTGGCGCTCACCTGCACGGTGCCAAACACGCATACGACCATCATTGGCACCAAGGCAGAAGCGACTCTCATCGCTGAAGACGACACGTCTCCATTTGTCCCTCCATTCACGCCTGTCGCGACACCACTGGAGGCGGGCTGCACGATGTTGGGGCGTGAGCGGAAGACGGCCTAACGGTGTGCGGGACCGTAGCCCAGCTTCATGGAGACGGTTGCGAATGGTCCTCGCCGATACCCCAGGAGCAACAGTGTCCCTAATTTGCTGGGAAGTGGCGGTGCGGTCCCCTACGGCACTGCGTAGGATCCTACGGTCTTGGCGTGCATCCGTGCGTCGCTGCGGTCCGGTCCCAGGTCGACGGGCATGTGCACCTTCCGCCGACCACTGGCAACAACATCGATGTACTGTGGAGACCTCACGCCCCACGTGTTGAGCAATTCGGCGGTACGTCCACCCGGCCTCCCGCATGCCCACTATACGCCCTCGCTCAAAGTCCGTCAACTGCACATACGGTTCACGTCCACGCTGTCGCGGCATGCTACCAGTGTTAAAGACTGCGATGGAGCTCCGTATGCCACGGCAAACTGGCTGACACTGACGGCGGCGGTGCACAAATGCTGCGCAGCTAGCGCCATTCGACGGCCAACACCGCGGTTCCTGGTGTGTCCGCTGTGCCGTGCGTGTGATCATTGCTTGTACAGCCCTCTCGCAGTGTCCGGAGCAAGTATGGTGGGTCTGACACACCGGTGTCAATGTGTTCTTTTTTCCATTTCCAGGAGTGTACATTGCAAATAGATTCACCTCGAAATTCTGGCAGTATATTCAATGTCATGACCAACTTGGATACTGTGGAGGTTTGGTGAGTGGCGGAATATCACTGTGAAAGCGGTGAGAAGGATAGTGGGTAGAAAATTCCTCCTTTAAGGGTATGGTGAGAGGTAGTCGAAATCCTGGCAGAGAATGTGATTTAATTGCTCCAGTCCTGGATGGTACTGAGTTATGAGGGAAACGCTCCTTTGTGACTGGATAGTGGGAATGTGTTAGGTGATAGGTGGCTGGATAGAAAGAACATAGGACACCTGCTTCTGTACAAGGCTGGGAGAGTAATTTCTGTCTGTGATGGCCTCAGTGAGAACCTTGGGATATTTGGAGAGAGACTGCTCATCATTTCAAATGTGACAGCCACATGTCGCTAGGCTATGTGGATGGATGTCTCGGTGGGGAATGAGTGGCAACTGTTAAAGTGATTGCTGGTGGTGCTGGTGATTGGCAGGTATGATACGGACTGAAGTACTGCTGTAGCTATTTTTGAGGTGTAAGCCAACATTGAGGAAGGTGGCTTGTTGGGTTGAGAAGAACCAGGTATGCGAATGGGGGACAAGGTGGTGTGGTTCTGAAGGAATATAAATAGGGTTTCTTCACCCACAGTCCACATCTCAAAGATGTCATCGACAAATTTGAACCATGTGAGGCACTTGGGATTCTGGGTGGTTAGGAAGGTTTCCTCTTGATGGCCCATGAGTAAGTTGGCATAGGATGGTGTCATGCAGGTCCACACTGCTGAAACAGATTTGTTTGTAGACGATGCACCCAAAAGCGAAGTAATTGCGGGTGATGATATAGTTGGTCATGGAGACCAGGGAGGTCAGGTTTATCAAAAATGTATGGACTATCTTGGCACACTCCCCGGCCGACCCACATTCCCACCCACACTAGGTGGAAATGTGGATTGGCTGGGGAGCATGCCGAGATAATCCACGCATTTGCAATAAACAATGTGTCCAGATGGCACAATGGTTAATGCAACTGCCTAGTAAGTGGAAGATCCCAGGTTCGAGTCCCAGTCAGGCACACATTTTCACTAGGCGCCACCAGTTTCGCACAAAGTCCCAATGCAGATGAAGGCACACATTTTCATTAGGCGCGACCAGTTCCGCACAAAGTCCCAATGCAGATGACATCTCCCTTTCCCTTTTCCCCTCCTCCAAATTCAGTTTATATAATATGTATCACAGCTGCAGATTCTGCTTCGTGTCTTTCTTCCAGGTGTGTCCACAAAAACAGATAGCATGCATTCGTATAAAATCTGTTACCATTCATGCTGCACTTCTTTCTATATGTTCTATATCACCTGTTAGTCTGATTCGGTAGGCATCCCACACACTTGAGGAACAATCTAGGAAGGGTTGCCCGAGTGCTTCATAACAAATCTCCAATGTAGACGACTGCACTTTCCTACCAGTGAAGCGAAGACTGCCACCTGCTTTACCTACAATCTGGTCATATCATCTCATATCACTACAGATAGTTATACCCAGGTATTTGTATGAGCTGACTGATTCCACTTGTGAGTCACCAATATTGTAGTCAAATAGTACTATATTATATCATTTTGTGAAGTGAACGATTTTACATTTATTAACATTAAAGTTAGTTGTCAACCTTAAAAGATTTTATTGAATATTTCTTCACCCCCTCCCTCCCCCTATCCCTCTCAAAGGCGTGTCTACATTTCCCTGAGGCACTCCTGACATTATTTCTTCATCTGGTGATGATGCTCAACCCAATATCACATGATGCAACCTCATTACCAAGATACTGTCAACAGTTCCAAAATTTCGTTTGACACTCATATAATTGTATTTCATTAATAAGTGCTAGAGTGGTAATGAGTAACTTTTTTTCACCCAATTGACCGCCTTGATCTGTAGCTTTCAGGAGATTACACGAAAAAGTGAGAGTTGGGTTTCACGTGAACAATGTTTTGGGAATTCACACTGGTTGGCAGGGAGGTCATTCTGTTTGAACTCCGAGTATATCCCAAGATTCAACAGAAATCAAGTTAGTTTCATGTTCCTTTCAGTCTGCTTTTAAATTTTAATTTGCAGTCCCTCAAATATTTTATATCACTGGGTAAGTTATCAAAAATTTTAGCTGCAGCACTGTGCATGTCTTTCTGTGCTAAAGAGAACGTTAATGTGGAGTAAATAATGCTATTTTTCCTGCTGGTACTGTAATTATGTACATCACTGTTCATTTTGAATTTTAGTGAATAATTTACAACAAGCTTCATGGCGGAATAAATATAATGTGTTGCAGTAGTCAGTATGCCCAACTCCTTAAATAGGCTTCTACACGATGGTTTCAGGTGAACATCACACATTATTCTTACCGTATTTCTTTGAGCAACAAAGACTTTCTTTCCTAAAGATTAGCTACCCCACAACATTATTCCGTACAAATTATTGAATTACAATACGTAAAATACGTCAACTTACTGATTTCTCTCCCACCAAGATTTGCAATGATGGGGCAAACAGGGCCGAACTAAGTTGTTTTACGAGTTCCAATAAGTGCTTTTTCCAATTTAGATTCTCATCAATACGTGCACTTAAGAATTTTGTAGTTTCCACTAAACTTAATATTTCTTCACCATGTGCTACATTTATCATTGCTTTAGTGCACCTAGATGTGCAGAACTGAATGTTTTGTCTTTTAAAAATTGAAGATGGGACCATTCACAAAAAACCAATCAATGATAGTTTTAAAAAGACTGTTTAACATTCCTTCTGTTGGATGTCAATGATATTGGAAAGTAGTATTGTATAACACTTCCACATACACTTTTGTAAATGGGTGTGAGCTGTGTTTTCTTCCAATAGAGGGCACTGTTTTTTGTTGAAAGGATCTGTGATATGTTATTGTTAAAAGAAGGACTAACTCAGACACAATGGTTGCGAAGGATCACTGTGAGGAGTAGGTTTGGTAGAAGTCACAATGTTTGTATAGAATCTGATATGATTAACAGTGATCACTCTCTTGTCTGATAAATGTTTAGCAAGTCAGTTCCAGTTGTACTGGACAGTCCATCCCCCCCCCCCCACTCCCTCCCTCCCCACATCTTTTTTGCAGCATGCATATTATTATTTCTGGCAACCAAGTATTGTAGTAGGCGAGAAAGGTTGGATAGGATCACTGGGATTGTGGTATAATGAAATACAGAAAAATCTCCATGTAGGGGCTTTACCAGTTCTGCCAACTACTATGCTCTGAAGAATAATGCAAGTTCATAATGTACTGCATATCATATATCATCCTAAGTTGTCATGCTCAGTTGTCATGCTCAGTGCTGAGCGTCGTGACCCCATGAACCAAAGGTCTCCATCCCGGACAGTTGCCAGCTTCTCTTAGTGCCTGAGAAGACGTAGACCTGCAATGATCTTGATTTGATCTATCCATCTACTCACTGCTCTTCCTCTTGGTCTCGTGCCCTTGATCTTTCCTTGCAAAATTATTTTCTCTTCTCACAATATGGCCAAAGAACTGGAGACTTTTATCGGTGACTCAGAAAGAAAGGTGTCTTGAGGTATTGAGTTGTTTAATAATGGACACATTTGTTGTTCTTTTGGTCCATTTTATGCATAGCATCCTACACCAGCACCAAAGCTCAAACACATCAATGTGCTGTTTGTCTCTGGCCTTGAGTGCCTATGTTTCGCAACCATAAAAGAAAACAGAAAACACGAGTGTTTCAACTAGCCGGATCTTTGTGCTGTTCGTTACTGCTCTGCTCTGCTCTGCTCTGCCTGATCTCGGTGAGCTGCCTCACAGCCACTCGCCCTAGCGTGATCCGTCTTCTTATCTTATCTTCACAGCTTCCCATGCTGCAGATGGTTGACCCAAGATAGATGAAGGAATGCATGAATTCCAGTTCCTTTAATCGACCTGTGAGCTGCATCTGTTCTCCTCTATCAATTATCATGAGTTTGGACTTGCTGAGGTTGATGTCTAATCCATATGGTAGACTAATGTCCTTTATTCTTGTTAGTAGCTCAGCAAGTTCATCTTCGATGTTGGCTAAAAGCACAGTGTCACCAACAAAATGAAGGAAGTTGATAGTTATCCCACCGATTGAGATGCCTTTGGTCCAACCATCAAGAGCTTTCCTAATGACATGTTCTGCATAGATGTTGACCAGTTGTGGGGATATGACACAACCCTGTATCACACCTTTCGATACTCTGAAGGAATCTGATGTGCCAGCACTTGTCTTTAGAGCTGTGAAGTGATTATTGTATAGACTTTTGATCAATTCTATCAAGTGGGGTGACACACCGAACTCGGCAAGCAACTGCCACAGCTTTTCCAAGTGCACACACTCAAAGGCTTTCCTATAGTCAAGGTAGCACATGAAAACAGGAACACCAAACTCTCGCAATTTTTCTATTATTTTTCTTATGTTGAGGATCTGTTCACAAGTTCCTTTCTCTTCAACAAAACCCTGCTTGTTCTGTGGATATGAGAGGCTGAATGTACAGCTTCAGATGTGGGTTCAGGACGTGGAGAAAAATTTCACTTGTGCGAGATATGAGGGCAATAGTCCAGTAGCTGGAGCAGTTCCTTATAGTCCCTCCCTTGGGTAAGGGGATGAAGAAAGACTGACCAGTCATCCAGTCACTCCCCAGTTTCCCATATTCTTTTACATAAGGAATGCAGCACATCAATACCTTCCTGTCCCATTTCTTTGATCATTTCTGCAGATATACCGTCCAAAATCCTGAAAACACAGAAACAATCAAGCAAAATTCATTCGCAGTGAAAAACAACAGTATGATAAACAGTGACTGACGGAGATCGAATCGGACTTCATGAAGAACAATACAAGAAACTTCTATAGAACGTTCAGAGAAAATATGACTAGATATCAACCACCCAACTTGTGCTTCAGAAGACCGGATGGAACGCTAGAAACCAATACCAAAAACAATTGTGACATTCTGGCAAAGTACTTCGAAAAACTCCTCAACACGGACCCCGCTATGAAAGAAATAATAACAGAAACGAGCACGTACAATCCACAAAGTGAACCTCCAACTCTAAAAGAAGTTAAAGAAATAATCAAATCACTCAAGAATCGTAGAGCACCAGCAGAAGACAGCATCATCATAGAAATGTGGAAGTTACAAGACCCAGAACTCACCAATGACATCCACAGGATCTTGGAAGATATTTGGAAGACCATGAAAATTCCTGAAGACTATAAAACTGCCCTGATACACCCACTACACAAAAAAGGTGACAAGACTGACCCGAAAAACTACTGAGGAAAATCCCTACTATCGGTCACATACAAGATTCTCTCTAAAGCTTTACTAAACAGACTAGAATGCCAGACCGACCACTTGATTGGGGAATACCAAGCAGGCTTCCGTAAAGGGCAGTCTTGTGCGGAACAAATTTGGAACCTGAAAATGATTTTACAACACAAACAGAACCTGATCATTACCTTTGTCGACTTCAAAAAGGCGTACGACTCTATCGACCGGAAAACTCACTTCAAAATTCTAGCAGAATACAAAGTAGACAACAAAACACAGGCTATCATAGAGCAAACTTTGACCAACACAACCTCCAAAGTAAAGTTCTGTGGGGAACTATCAGAGTCCTTTGAAATTCGCACAGGTGTCTGACAAAGCGATGGCCTGTAACCTCTACTTTTCAATTTAGTGTTAGATAAGGTAATAAAAGAATGGGAAACATCACAACAGGGGATAACCTTAGGAAACCTACAGATTACATGGCTGGCTTTTGCAGACAATTTGGCGATTGTCACGAAAGGTATAAACTAAACTAAAGACGCTATTGAAAAACTACATGAAATCTCTTCCAAAACTGGACTACAGATCTCTTATGAAAAGACACAGTTTGTCAGCACGATGAAACTCTCATCTCTGAACACAAAGAACGGCACGATTTACAGAAGGGCAAACTTCAAATACCTTGGTGAAACACTAAAAATTAGTGGACATAACAGAGCCTCAAGCGAAGAAAGAAAAACTAAGCTGGACAAGGCATACAAAGTAGTGTGGAATCATTACAACAAGAAGTCTATTTCCCAAAATCCCAAATTACGCCACTATGACACGGTGGTGCTCCCCGAAGCACTGTATGCAGCAGAGACCACACTAACACTAGGGCATACACATATCAGACAACTAGAAAAACTAGAATGGAAAATACTTAGGAAAATATTTGGCGCAACTAACAACAATGGAATATAGAGCAAGAAACCTACAGATGAACTATACAAACATATGGACACAATCACAGAAAAGATTAGAAAACGCAGACTACAATTCTATGGACACCTGTACAGAATGCCATCACACAGACTGATCAAACAGATCTTTGACTGGGTAACCACTAGAAACAACAACTGGGTGGCAGAGGTAAAAACCGACCTGAACCAAGTCAACATAACAGCAGACACAATGAACGACAGAATAAAATTCAGAAACATCATTAAGAAAATTAAACTACATTAGATACACTGTGACAAACGAACAGGCGTAAAATTGAGCGAAGAATGCAAGCAAGATCACAGCCGGAAGATGAAAGAAATATGGGCAAACCAAAAAGGCAATCAAGATGAAGCCGAAGACACAAAGCCGACAAGAAGCGTGGACAGAGGACCGGAAAAAGAAACACAGCGAGCGAATGAGGGAAGTTTGGGCAGCAAGGAACTGGCCGTGTAGTTTAGTCCAGCTGTGCTCTAAGGGCAAAACACCATGGCACATCTGTCATGGGTGATCATCAAGTTTGATCTATTTCTATCTTAACCACATAACTTAGTAAAATAACGTGGCTAGAGTGAGGTAATAATCATTAATGCTCTTCATTTAGTTCTCCAACCTCATGAAAACTGGATACACCAAACACATTCATAATCCACATGGAAGAACTTTTACAAGTGAAATTCACACATTTTGAATGCAAACATGTTATGTTAGACCCAAATATGACTTATGAATATAACTGAAATAAGAATACTCTTTAATTTGTCACTTATTCTATGAATTCACACTGAGTTTGGAGGATGTATCTCCGTCACATGAATTCTGTTAAAAATTTAACATAAATATTGATTTTTTGTGTTTATTATTTTATGTGCGATATGTAGCTCTTGGCTTTCAACGGTCAGAAGTTTATTTTCAGAATCATATATGCTCTGCATGCCTCACACTTAAAATTCTTAACGAATTCACCTAATGAAGAAAGTTATGATATCCCGAAATGTGTCTCAGAAAAGCAAGTGACTTGATATATAAATAGATGTTTGTACTTCACATGCATTTCTAATCATCTACTGAACAGATACTGCTCTACAAGAACCTAATTCCATACAAAGTAAAGGAGTGGTGTGTGTGTGTGTGTGTGTGTGTGTGTGTGTGTGTGTGTGTGTGTGTGTGTGTGGGCGCGCGCGCACTGACCTGTGACGGGGAGCTTGCCAATAGAACAGGTCGCTGCTGCAGCTGATTTGTAGCTGGTACAAGGTATGTTAATCTAGGCACATTGCTGTTGGTTGTAACGCCCTAAAAAATTTCACACACATCTTTAAATATAAATAAAAGAAAATATTTTGAGTATTAACCTAAAACTTAGCTAGTTTGTATCAGATGACCTACAGTCATTACAGATTTTTAGTAAGTGAGTAATCACCACCTATCAGGAGAAAGAACTGGAAAAATGGAATTATAAATAAATATACCAGAAAAATTTTCTATTTAGTAAACATCAGCAGAAAGAAGCACATAGTGATATGTTCATCAATTTTTAAAATAGGAGATTCTATCAAACAAAACAGCAGATAGTGTTCAAGGAAACAAATGAAATCAAAGAACATACTGAGTAAAAAAAAGTAGGTATCAATGAGCAGAGTATCAGATTACATATACAAGGGAGACACTTAAAATACAATTGGAAGCATCTCATATCTGGTTAAATATGTGCACCCATTCCACTGACCACAGAAATTACGTCTGTTTTTGTTTACATTAGACTGACAAATTACTTTCACTTAAAAGACAATCAAAAATTACAGTGAAAGCATTCATCTGTAAACGTTTTTATTTATTTCACACCTCTCTGTCCTCCCCCCCCCCCCCCCACACACACACACACACACACACACACACACACACACACCATCCAACAGTTACATGTTCTACGATGCAGAATGAGTCAGATTTCTCAATGGGAAATATTGCTGCATACAGTGATTTATATTGAGTGTGTTCAGTCCATCTCCCCTTCTATTTTTTCTTCTTTTCTTTTTACACAAGATTATTTATGTTTACTTGTAGATGGATGAGCAATGTCACCATACACAGAAATTTGCAAAAATTCTGAACCAGAAACGTCGGATATATTTTTCTTCCTGTCCTAATAACTTCCTCACATCATTACATTGATGTGATTTATAGATTTTCCAGTTCATGTGTTTTAAAAACCAATCAGCCACTTGAAATATGACATTTTATACAGAATCAAAATTCGCTTCTGTTGTATTGAAGGCTTATATAAAATCTACTGCAGTGCAGATTTGTAGTTGGCGAAAGTTTGTTTCTTGTGAGGATGAGCAATGGAGATCACTATTTTTTCCAGAGTAAGTTGCCCATACATCAGGGTTAGTGAAGAGACTTTGAAGGCTGAAGATTCCTGAAGTTAGCTATTATTCATCCAGCTGACTGACATATATTCTCAAAATAACACAGCTAACTACAGGACCGAAACAGTGACCAAAGGACAATTCAGCGCTGATTCTGAACACAGCTTTTGTTCTCTCTTGGTTTGGGCACACTGATCCATTTCTGAGATCACTTCAGATTCATTGCCTGCAACATGCTTTTTTACAAAAAGACAAAATTCTTATCAATAATTAATGCACTTTAGGTAACTACTCGTTCTTTCACTTAACACTCGACAGACAAATATAAAGGTTGGTTGTTAATAGTTTGCTTACACTGTAACAGGATATCCCACTATGGACTGAAATACCTGTGTAGTATATTACAGCTTCTGCTCATTTCAATGCCTCATGTCGTAGGCTTCTTTACTACTACCTATGTGTGTTGTAAAGGTAAATACAGACTGGTATCTCGACTTCAGAGGCCCAACATTAAACAAGCCGGCTTTTACACATGCAGTTATTTGAAGCCCACATCTGCAATGCCAGCATAAAACTGTGGAAGTTTGGAACCATCCAGCTATGGAAGGCAGCTAGAGAATATGGACCTTCCCCCTCCCCTGAAGTATATACTTGTGTCTCCAACCGCTATTGAAGGGCACACACACAGAGAGAGAGAGAGAGAGAGAGAGAGAGAGAGAGATGAATATCATTTGCTCAAGGAGAAAACCTAGGAATACTTACAATATATGACATTAAGCATGTCATATTTCAATAGCAAACCAGGTTTCATTTGAATTTTTGACATGGTGACAATTCTAACTCAATTTTGTAAGACAACAACACACTCCCATTTCTTGTTAACTTTGTGACAATTCTCATTCAATTTTACAAGACTATAAGGTGTGATCAAGCTTACTATAATATGTGTGATCAAGCTTCTGCAAATAGATATTACCGTAGCCAATATGTTTGCACCAGCAGCTACAGCAGTTGCAGTCACCGGTTGTGGAAGTATTCTGATGGAGCTTGTGGGAGTCATGGTTGTGGCCGCACCGACAGAGTTATTGGCTGGGGCTGTATTTGTATTGACAGAGGTCATTACAGCTGTTGTCCTTGGTTGTGCTGCAATGAGAAGTTTTTCCATGATTGTTTAAGGCTTCATTGGAAGATCATGAGTAACATGGTACATATCTGCATATTAATACTGAAAGACACCTCAATGCATAAATAATTATAACAGAAAAGTAGATCATATTTATTTGGCAACAGAACAATCCCTACAGTCTCTACAGCAGGACAGTGTAAATGTGTCAGTTGCTTTACTTAATGCCATGAAATATACATCAAGCATTTTTTAAAAGCATGAATCCCATGAGTAGTACTTATCCACAAAGAAAGTTAAAAAGTCAAATCAATGCAATAATTCTTCCTGTCTTCTACAAATATTCTGTGCATTCCCTGGCTATTTCTCGAAACTGGATTTGCACTTACTGGCACAGAAACTGCAACACATAATAAATGATATGTAAACAACCGTTTAATCGAAGCGTAGCTCTTTATCCTGTACTTTCTGACTGAATATGGTAGGGACTAGAAAAATTCACATATTGCAATAAATGCGAAATAGATGCAAATTCTGCCTCAAAATTCAAAAATGCGAAATTACTTAGAAGACACTATTTCACAGTGAATTGTATCCATATGAACGATTTTATCAGAATAGTCTGAAATACCTTTAATGTCTGCATATAAATATTGAGAATGATCTGGCACATGCCAATTGTGGGCGGCTGAATCGTCTGTTTAAGATACACGCCAAATAGTGCAACATAGTAGTACTCAGCCGTGGGACCTAGCATTTTACAACAAAGAAATGCATATGTTTGCTTGTTAGCCAATGATCAAAAGATGGTTAATGGTGGTGGTGGTGGTGGTGGTTAGTGTTTAACGTCCCGTCGACAAAGAGGTCATTAGAGACGAAGTGCAAGCTCGGGTTAGGGAAGGATTTGGAAGGAAATTGGCCATGTCCTTTCAAAGGAACCATCCCGGCATTTGCCTGAAACGATTTAGGGAAATCACGGAAAACCTAAATCAGGATGGCCGGAGACGGGATTGAACAGTCGTCCTTCCGAATGCGAGTCCAGTGTGCTAACCACTGCGAAAAGATGGTTAATGCGAAAACTTTTAACATGGGAAATTATGTGGCTGATGTATTTAACTGTGATCGCATCAAATACCACTAAAGGGAAGGGAAGGCATGAACTATGTCATTAACAATACTCTGCCAAACTCAACAAGCAACTGCGCAGTTGCTTGTTGAGTTTGGCGTCCCCGAATGCCGTGTGTTGTGAGTTGTTCGTGGTTTTCTTTTCTTACTTTGAAAAAAGTGAAGCAACTAATCCTGGACATCATGGATTTTGATTACCACCCTTACAATACCAGAAGAGCTCAGCGATCCCTGTAACTGTGTCAGTCCTGCTGTAGGCTGCTCTCCTGCTAAAGGGAGGCAGGGCTTGTTTCCCTACACCTCTCCTCTCCTCTCCCATCTGGCAGTCAAACTTCTAGTACATTTACACTCATGGCTCTCTGTTACTATAGCCAATAGTGCCTGCATTCTATGCAATAGCGACTGGAAAACAAAATTCTACGTTTTTCGACTGCGCTGAAATCCTTCCCCTAACCATAAAGCCAAATTACCGTACATTCTGTTCTACTTCTATGTTAAATAGTGTCTGTTCAATTTATAGTGTTGTGAAGCATGGATCGCATTGTTATGAAAGCCCACGAAAGCTCGAAATAGTCTACAGATTTTGTAATCATCGAATTGGGTGGAAAAAGACAAATAATGTCCAGAAACACCGTAATTCGGTGACACATTTGGTTTACTGATGGGAAAATGCTGCTGCTTTTAAACAGACAGTCATTCTTGAAAGCTTAAATACTGCCAAACCAAGAAAACAAAGGCCATTTTGGAACTAAAAGTGTTGAAGGTTTTACAAATGCAAACAATCCAGTAAAAAAGTTCCTATCAAGACTTTTTTTTAAAAGCCAATTTCAAAGAACTAAGGCTTTGTTCATCTTCACTCATGTAGCACAATAACCTTTTATGTTAGTGCATATAATAGTTTACAAATAAAAAAAAGTGAATTTTGCCAAAAATAGATGCTACAGGCTCCGGTTCCTAGTTATTGGTCTTGCTTTGTGAGCAATCAACGAAGTTTCAATCGTTTATTGCACTAGCCTTGTTTTAGGCTGTGTAACCTTAAAAACAGATTACTGGATACTCTTGTTGCACTTATCATTGTATCTTGTGTTGTTCTCCTTTCAATCACATGTTTTTGTGATATCTTTCTGTGATCATTATCAGCTTCGTAGAGTAAACATGCCATGATGCCCTGAAGACGTTGCTCTGGTGGAAAATGCTCAGAGCATGTATTACATTGCAGAGTGTTAAGAACTACATCTTCCACAATTTCCAGAATTGTAAGAAGGTACAGGGAAACACGAGCACATGTAAGGACAAAAGAGTCAGGCTTGAGAAGAGCAACGTTGGCAAGAGATTACCACTTCTTACAACTTCGAGTTCTCTCCAACTGAAACAACAACTGACATTTGAGACGGGCGAAAGTAGAATTGTTGTCATCTTGAGAAAAACCGTAGCACAACTCAATTAGAGATTGATGGTAAGCAACTGATTTCTTGCTAGTATGATTTTTTTTTGAAGTACATAGTGTTATAGATGAATAAAGAGAGAGGAGCTGAGTGAATGCAGATGCTGATGTGCAACATCGAAGAGGAAACTCCTTGGCAGAAAACCATAATCTGCAGCAGAGAAGCTAGCCACATGGAGATGATATGACACCATCTGCTTAAGCAGAACTGCTGTTAAAAGTTTGAAAAATGGCATTGTTTTGTCAATTGTAAATGGTTCCATAGTATTTTAATATGGGCTTCGTGGTTCTGAGGCTGAGCTTTCATCCTGAGCTGACCACAGTTTCAGTCAAGCTATTGATCCATCTGAATGAAGCAACAAATGCCTAAGGGGTGGATCTTGGAGCCTTAGCAGAACAGTGATTGAGTCTGTTCTAGGTAGTATTTTCAATTATAATTTAACGGAGTTCCCTTCACTAGCAATTTTCAGTAATTTTATTGAAGTGTAAAACAAGAAAACTTGTCTAATCTCGTAGCATTTGAACCCAGGATTAGGGAAGAAATAAAGGTTGAATTAACTTTAACAAGCACTTATGGATTATAGTTTTATGAGCAGCTCAATTCTGGGTTTTAGAGTGGGGTCGAAGAAAGATTATCTGAAATTGGAGGAATATCCAATTGTTATCTTGTACAGAATGGTCTGCATTGCAGAGTCTTGCCTACAAAGAGCAGTGTCTCCTTGTCTTATGACTGCAGGCTTGTGTGATTTGCCTTGAGGGCTTTTAATATTCTGAAGTGCTTTGCTGTGGGAGTAACCGGTGCTATTGTTTAGTACTGGACACTGAGTTACGGCCAGAATGATTAGATACCTTTCCTAAGAACTCATTTAGTCACATCTTTGTATGCATTTATGGAACCACTGGAAACTGAAGAACCGTTTTTAGTCACTTTGTTGAAACTGGATTGATTTTTCACAACCTTCTACACCAAATCATTGCGATAAGTCCGGTAGATAGTATCCAACACCTCAGAAAAATGAGTTTTGCTAAATTCAATAATTATACATAAAGACAGGGTAGTTATTTCAAGAGGAAATATTAACAACAACATCTGAGCTAAAATGATTAAGAATATCATTTGAAAAAGGGTAGGAATATGTATTGCTTCATGAATATCTATTCTATAGCAGCTAAAGTCAGAGACTACTAATACAGTGTAATAGTGTAACTGTTAATTATTCATCTAAAATCATATGCTTACAGTTATGCATTTTTAAGAATATGTATTCCTTGCTTTTGAATATGAATATACATAAAATTAATGATCAAAACCACAAGCAGTTCCTCCTATCAAGATAAGTGTAATACCAGTTTTGCAACCATCATCTCCAGTTAATCAGGGGCGAGGTGCACATCGAAGCATGAAATCTATTTCACCAAGTCTGAGCGGTTAATGTTAGTGAGAGAACCATCCAAAGAAGTGTGAAAGAAGCCAATCTTCAATCCAGAAGAAATGCTATGGGCCTAGAACTGGCCAGAGCATCACACAGCTTGACTACATCCCACAAGAGCAAGCAGACCACCTGTGCATCTATAAAAGCAATATATTATTTTCTGTTGCAGCAATCACAGCACTCAACACTTCAGGCATGCTCCCGAGTAGTGCTGCAGTGTCCTCTGGAGGAATCATCTCCCATTCTTTCAGGAGGGCCTCTCATAGGTCCTCTAGGATCTCTGAAGGATGCTGTGGGCCTGGCTTCCTAGCTGATCCCACAATGGGAGCAAGTGTTGTTCACTGATGAGCTGTGATTTGACCTGCAGTCATCTGATGGTAAATTGGGGTCTGAAGGAGGATTGGAGAAACGGATACCCCTTGCACATTCTCACCCAGGACAATTTTCAAGGGTAGTTCTCTGATGATGTGTGTGGGAATCAGTATGACTGCAAGAACAGATTTGATCTTTGAGGAGCATGGGAGCCCATTGTACTTGTACACTGGTATGTAGATGAAATCCTTTTGGAGGGTGTTGTGCCGTTCCCTCTCTTTACTAATGACAGTTTAACATTAAACTGAGCACATATGGGATCAGCTAGGGAGGAAGGCCCATCAGCATTCTTCAGAGACAACAGGGGAAATACATGAAGCATCCTTGAAGGAGTGGGAAACATTCCACTAGAGGACATTGCAGCACTAATCAGTGGCTTGTCTGAAAGGTTGCATGCCATGATTGGTGCAACAGGAGGTATATGCTTTTAAAGATGCGAAGGATGCCTGCCTGTGAAGTGACATGTTAAGTGTAGAAAACCAAAACAGAGGTGCATCACCTTATTGAACTTTGTCAAAATTTGCTGTAAATGTGAATCAGAATCTTTGGCACAAGAGCCATGGCATATTTAACATTATATCATCATACACTACGTGATCAGAAGTATCCGGACACCCCCCAAAACATAAGTTTTTCATATTAGGTGCATAGTGCAGCCACCTAATGCCAGGTACTCCATATCAGCGACCTCAGCAGTCATTCGACATGGAGATAGAGCGGAATGGGAAGCTCCACAGAACTCACAGACTTCGAACGTGCTCAGATGATTGGGTGTCATTTGTGTCGTACGTCTGTATGCGAGATTTACACACTCCTGACCATCCCTAGGTCCACTGCTTTCGATGTGATGGTGATGTGGAAACGTGAGGGGGACATGTACAGCACACAAGCATACAGGTTGACTGACAGACTGCAGGCAGTTGAAGAGGGTCAATAATGTGTAATAGGCAGACATCTATCCAGACCATCACACAAGAATTCCAAACTACATCATGATCCACTGCAAATACTATAACAGTTAGGCAGGAGGTGAGAAAAGTTGGATTTCATAGTTGAGCGGCTGCTCATAAGCCACACATCGCACTGGTAAATGCCAAACAATGCCTCACTTGGTGTAAGAAGCGTAAACATTGGACAATTGAACAGGGGAAAAATTGAGTGTAGAGTGACAAATCACAGTACACAATGTGGCTATCCAATGGCAGGGTGTGGATATGGTGAATGCCTGACGAGAGTGTCATCTGCCAGCACGTGTAGTTACAACAGTAAAATTCGGAGGCAGTGGTGGTGTGGTGTGGTCATGTTTGTCATGGAGGGGGCTTGCACTATAACAGCACAGGCCTACATTGATGTTTTAAGCACCTTCTTGCTTTCCCCTGTTGAAGAGCAATTCGGGGATGGCACCTGCATCTTTCAACACGATCGAGCACCTGTTCATAAGGCACAGCCTGTGGTGGATTGGTTACACGACAATAATATCCCTGTAATGAACTGGCCTGCATAGAGTCCTGACCTGACTCCTATAGAACACCTTTGGGATGCTTTGGAATGCCAACTTCGTGCCAGGCCTCACCGACAGACATCGATACCTGTCCTCGGTGCAGTGCTCCGTGAAGAATGGGCTGCGATTCCCCAAAAAACCTTCCAGCACCTGATTGAATGTATGCCTGTGAAAGTGGAAGCTGTCATTAACGCTATGGGTGGGCCAACACCATACTGAATTCCCGCATTACTGATGGAGTGTGCCATGAATTTTTAAGTCATTTTCAACCAGGTACCTGGATACTTTTAATCACATAATATATGAAGTCACATCGCAATGTCTGGCATGAGATAGCATTGGAAACACTTCTCATTACTACAGCATAGAAGAGACCAATAAGCAAAACCTATGTCTGCCACGCAGGTTACATCCTATTCCAAAATGGGAATACATGACCAGAACAGTTTAACTAAATTGTGAACCTTTCCTAGAAACCACAAGTGTTACTTGCTTAAATAGCAGGACACCCAAAGCAAAAATTTTTTACCGACACAAATAAAATGTCTTCTCACCTGAACGCCCGCGATCTCCGTCATCAGTTAAATCTATTACTTGACGTGAACTTTTGTTGACAGTCCCAACAGGACTGTTACCTGCAGTGCTCGCAACCTTTGAACGTGTCATTTGTTGGACACGTGAATTGTTTGCTGAGGATGGGCTAGTGGTAGATGTATTGGTGTTTACACTGACTGACTGCTGCCTAGGCATCAAAGTCTGAAATAAGAATACACAATAGGCATTAAAATTTGTGTAAAAGCATGACAACCTGATCTGTAACTCACTCTCCCCCCCCCCCCTCCCCCAAAACACACACACACACACACACACACACACACACACACACACAAACAAAATTTCTTACGGTTAAAAATACGCTTAAGACCTAAGCCCATCATTACCACCACTGATATGTATTTCCATCTTACTTTTAAGCCACTATTTGGTTTCGGTGGTACACGAGTGCCTGCCACTGGCACATTTGTCTGATTGTTCGTACTTGTTGCTGTTCTAGAGTACTGAGGTGATGACGTAGTTCCACGTGTAGAAACTGAAGCACTCTGTGTTGTGGGCACAGTAGAAATATTCGATGCAATAGGAGACTGAGGGCTTTGCCTCTGCACCGTATTCTGTAACACAAAAGAAATGCAAATTAAAGCCACCAAACCTTGCATTTCAACATCAGATATATATTTATGACATCAAAAGCAGACAAAATGCATTGCTCATTAGTCACGAGAAGAGTTCAAGGCCAGATACAACAGGGTGACAGCAACCAGATGGAGAAAGGCATAAACAGGTGCACTGAGGACTAAGAAGAGGAACTTAGGAGAGCTACTTAAAGGAGGAGGAAGAGCACAAAGCATCAAGATGACTGGAGGGGAATGGTAGGAGCTTAGGGAGAAAGATAAGTACTGCAGAAGAAAGAAGTCCTTGGTGCCAAAAGACGCTGTGCAGGAAAGCGGTTAGTCAGTTTGTTAAATGTTCCATAAGCCATTTGAATGATTCTTTTATCAAAATGATGTGTAATGAGTCAATTTACAAGATAATTATGTATACATGATTAATGTTAACATTAATGAACACATAATTGTGTTTAGTCCTACACAAGCACCTACATCTCATATTTTAAATTAGATTTAAAGCTGGCTTCAAACGGCCTACCCGACGGGAGGCATTTCCATACCACCCGTCACACATTTTATGTTACTGGCCAAATGACCAAAAATTTTTGTTGGTGCGTGTTGAGCTCCTTTCTGAGCCACTGACAGCTTCTCCTTGAACAGGTACCTATATGATGTCCGTGAGTGAACACCACATAATACTCTTACTGCTCATTTTTGTAGAATCAGTATTTTCTTGCTATATGATGAATAGCCCCAGATAAATACTGTAGAAGAAATTACTGAGTGGAAATGTGGAAAATGTGTCAGACAACTGATTTGCTTGTTTCAGATAGTTGATTTGTTTGTTTCAAAACTAGCAATTACATGAAGAGCAAAAGTAGCTAATTTAACTGTTTGAGCTCACTAATTGCTTCTTACAGTTCAAGTTTTCATCAATATGTACACCCAAAAATTTGGAGGATTCTACCATATTTACTGGACATGTACTACATCAATTGTTGGTATAATTCTATTTGTTATCCAGAATTGCATATAGTGTTTTTCTCCAAATTTTGGAGTCAATCAATTTCCAGAGAAACACTAAATTATTTGTAAATAGTCATTAACAATCACTTCTGTGTTTTGTTCTCTAATGGGATTTATTGTAACACTACTATCAACCACATAAAGTACACATTTTGCTTGTTGAATGTTAAGTGGAAGGTCATTCACATATATATAAGAGGAATAGGACTGGACCCAAAATTGAATCCTGTGGAACTCTTTGTGAACTGCAGTGCTCAGAGACCATAACTTCAACAGAGGGAGGCTGAAGCAGACAGCTCATCACCATGTGGAGCTCATTCCCTACATTGTCAATAGCCAGGAAAGAACAGGTGTTGGGTGTTGTGTTTATCTCAAGCAATGCGAACAAACCTATCAAAGCCACTGGGTCAGTGTCTTTTAAATTGCCAGGGCAGCAATGCAATCATATGGAAGAAGTAGGTGATCTGGATTACTTTCTGAGAACATTTTACTTGATACAAGATTTGGTATGTATTCAAGAGGCAAATACCTGATTGCAGACAATTTTGTTTCACACTTGGATTTTAGTGACAGTCAATGGACAACGCTAAGGATGGGCTTTTGATACCATACGATGAACGATGCAAGAAAATTCCTTATGGAGAGGAGTGATATTGTTGCTTCATGGCCTGTATTTTTAAGAAGAATGCAGGAGATTCGAGACAGCATGACATGTCACTCATTACTTGGACAAAATCTATACGAACCAGAATCATGCAAGGACATTGTGCTGAGAAATGAATGATGGGGTGTGGTGGTCTTACAGTTGCAATATTCAATGGTAATTGCTTTACTATTGTACTTGCAGGGTCAGGAAAGAGAAGATTTATTCGCAAAAATGAACTAATATTTAAGGCTTCAGAGTCAAACAGTTCTGTGGATTACAAGAGTGAGACGACATACAGTGTATTTAAACAATGGCTTATAAATCAGTTATTGCCATACCTCAACCAAATTCAGTTATTGTGAGGGATAACGCGAATGTCCACTCAGTGCAACTGAATGAAGTCCCATACCAGGAAATCTGGTATTATCGTTTGGATATTGGGCAATAACATCCTTCACAATCCATCTGAACTAGAGCAGAATTGATGCTGCCTGTCAATGCAAGTACCTATGAGATAGGAAAGATCGCTGAACAACATGGGCACCAAGGAATTAGCCCACCACCGTAACACTGCTATTACAATCCCATCATGATGAAATGTGGCCCATTTGAAAGTTTATGATGCATAGAATAACAATACTTTTAAAACTGCAGATGTCGGGAGTCTTATGCATGCAGTGATTGAGAGCATGGGCATGGGCAGATTGTGTAAGACACGCAGAAAAATTACAGGCCAAGGACTATTAACAGTAATTAGTAGGGACTGTATTATGGAGCCTTTTGTAATAAACCTTTGTGGGACATACTCATTACAATCTGACAGCGAAGACAATGGCATCAATTTATTGGCTTGAACTTGGTAAGTATTAAATTTCTCATTGCCTTGTCTATGTGGATGATGAATCCATGATTGCATTACATAGTTTTAATAGCAATGAACCCATCTCTGAACCAATGATGATGGAATTTTACATTTACACTTTAATCCAAGCACTTCGTTCTTGGTTTTCTGCTCTTCTTATCCCCTCTTGGCTCTTGTATATTACCTGTCTCTCCTGTAAGCTTGCCCCATATTTTCCTCAGAATTTCAACCATCTTCCACTATTTGATACTGTAGAATGCTTTTTCCAGGTCGACAATTTGTTTCTTTAGTCTTGCTTCCATTATTAAACGCAACGTCAGAATTGCCTCTCTCGTACCTTTCCTGAAGCCACACTGATCATCTAACAGTGCCTCTAGTTTCTTTTCCATTTTTATCTATATTGTTCTTGTCAGAAATTTGGGATGCATGAATTGCTAAACTGATTGTGCAATAATTCTCGCACTTGACAGCTATCGCAGTCTTCGGAATCGTGGGGACAGTGTTTTTCCAAAAGTCAGATGGTATATCACCATACTCATACATTCTACACGCCAACGTGAATAGTCTATCTGCTGCCACTTCCCCGAAATGATTTTAGATATTCTGATGGAATATTATCCATCCCTTGTGCCTTATTTGAGCTTTTAAGTCTTCCAAAGCTCTTTCAAATTCTGATTCTAATACTGGATCCCCTCTCTCTTCTAAATCTACTTCTGTTTTTCCTTCTATTATATCAGGTAAATCTTCTCACTCATAGAGGCCATCAATGTACTCCCCACCTATCAGCTCCCGCCTCCACACTTAAAAGTGGAATTCCAGTTGCACTCTTAACATTACTACCATTTCAACAAAGGTTGTATTGACTTTTCTATATGCTGAACGAGTCCTTCCGGCAATCATTTCTTTTTATATTTCTTCACATTTTTCATGCAGCAATTTTGTCTTGGCTTCCTTCTTTGTATCTATGTTTTCTTTCCACCTTTTGTCATTGACCTTTTTAGACATGTCCATCCCTCTTCAACTGTACTGTCTACTGAGTTATTCCTTATTGCAGTATCTAAAAACTTATGAGAACTTCTATCACATCTCTTCATTCCTTAGTACTTCCATATGCCACTTTTTTGTGTATTGATCCTTCCTGACCAATCTCTTAAACTTCAGCCTATTCTTCATCACTACTATATTGTGATCTGAGTCTATATCTTTTCCTGGGTATGCCTTACAATCCAGTACATGATTTCGTAATATGTCCGACCATGGTGTATCTAACTGATATCTTCCTGCATCTCCCAGTCTATTCCAAGTGCACCTTCTCATCTTGTGATTCTTGAACAAAGTACTCACTTCTACTTGCTGGAATTTATTACAAAACTCAGTCTTTCTCCTCTCTCATTCCTATCACCAAGCCAATATTGTCCCATAAGCATTCCTTCTACTCCTTCCTTTACAACAACATTCCAGTCCCCTACAGCTATTAGATTTTCATTTCCCTTTATGTACTAATTACCCACTCAATACCATCATATACTTTCCCTCTCTCTTCGTCTTCATCTACAGTTTGCAACGTCGGCATGAATACCTGAACTTTCATTGTCAGTATTGGTTTGCTGTCAATTCTGATGAGAACAACCCAACCACTGGACTGTTCACAGTAACACACGCTCTCTCATCTCCTATACACAACAAATCCTACATCCATAATAACATTTTCTGCTGCTGTTGCTATTACTGTATACTCATCTGACCAGAAATTCTTCTCTTCTTTCCATTTCACTTCACTCATCCCCACTATATGTAGAGTGAGCCTTTGCATTTCCCTTTTCAGGTTTTCCAGCTTCCCTGCCATGTTCAAGCTTCTGACATTCAATGCCACGACTCTTAGAACATTGCCCTTTTGTTGGTTATTCAATTTTTCTCATAGTCACCTCCCCCCTTGGGTGCCACCTCCCGGAGATCGTTATGACACTTTTTCAATTACAGGCCGCATGTCCTGTGGATACACATTATGTGTCTTAAATATAATAGTTTACATTGCCTTCTACATCCTCAAGCCATTGCTCATTTCCTTTTAGGGGGCATAGGGGCAGTTTCTCACCCAGTAGCCAGAGACTGCAATCGTGTGCTTGTGTCTGTATGTGTGGATGGATATGTGCGTGTGTGCGAGTGTATACCTGTCCTTTTTTCCCCCCTAAGGTAAGTCTTTCCGCTCCCGGGATTGGAATGACTCCTTACCCTCTCCCTTAAAACCCACTTCCTTTCGTCTTCCCCTCTCCTTCCCTCTTTCCTGATGAGGCAACAGTCTGTTGCGAAAGCTTGAATTTTGTGTGTATGTTTGTGTTTGTTTGTGTGTCTATCGACCTGCCAGCGCTTTTGTTCGGTAAGTCACCTCATCTTTGTTTTTATATGTAAACAAAAATTTTATTGTGACTCGTTGGAATAGCCAGTTTGGAGCTGTATTTTATTTGGAAAATTACTTCCATGAGGTTGTCAGTTTTTCCAGTTGCCAGATATGAGACACACTAGCAATAGTGGTGTGAATTTCAAAAAAAAAAAAAAAAAAAAAAAAAAAAAAAAAAAAAAAAAAAAAAAAAAAAAAAAAAAAAAAAAAATTGGCACAGAGATGTGAACACAATTCAAACACACATGGTGTTTGTTCATAATCATGCCAGGTTTGTGGATCTGCTAACATTACTTGAGGGACCAAAATATCCACATCACATGCTGTATCTTAAATTAAACAACCTAGAATTAAACTCTGCAGACACATGTGAGGGACAATATTCATACTCAACAAAAAATGCCGTGCAAATTGATTTGGGAGCAAACCGTTTGTAAAGATCTCTCTTTTCAAGTCAAATAACTTTGCCAAAAGTAAGTTTACAGCATTCTGAAGCAAGGAAAACAACTGTAAGGAACTTGGGGCTTTGGCACATGCATTTTATCTTAGAAATGTCATTTTGAATAGTGCTAAAGTTTCTCAAACTGAGACACTTCTGAGTTTCTCAACTGTAGGAACACACACACAGTGCCTAGTGGGTATGCGTGTCTCAAAAGAGACTGTTGAGAAGGAGCTGAAGGAATGTAACAGAGTTGATGTGATCAATGTTTTTATGATCATTCAAACAGAAGTGAATACAGAATGTTTGCTAAACATTGTTTGGATTTATTGTGGACACCACAAACAATGGTGACAGTGAAAGAATTCAGTCCCACTATAATACGGTTGTTTTTCATTCCTCAAACTCACTGATGATACAGTAGTATTAAATGAAGCAGTTGCCAAGAATAGGATGTAACTGTGGGTAATCAGATCATCATTCTAATTATAGCTAGAAAAATAGATGCCCATTTGGCAGAACTCTGGCACTGGTATTTACACCAAATTGTAAATATTCTTGACTTCCACAGAAGTGCTTTGCTCATGGACTTGGCTGCCTTCATAAGGAGACAAATATATAGCAGCCATCTTTGGAAGTTGGAAAATCCTAATGCAACTCATTTGTTTCACTGCTAACAGATTTGCTATAAATGTGCTGGCTAAAATTGTTCATGACGACCTGAGTGGGCCATATCTTATGCCTAACACGTTCTGTGGAGGAAATTACTGTATCTTTCTCCATAAGTACTACCAGAGATGTTGGGGAATGTCAGGTAACCCTTGTACGGCCTTGTTAGTATGCAAAACAGACATTTTGAATGCAGGAATATTCACAATTTGGTGTGGGTACCATTGGTGGGATTCATGTAACCATTGTGATTCCAGCCTGACGGGGCTCCATTACACTCACAAACTGTTGAAGTGGGAAGGATGGGGAAGTACCATGGCCATCACCATGTTCTCCCAACCTCACTCCTATGGATTTCTTTCTATAGTAGGGGATGAAGCATATGGCTGAAGCGGCAGCAGTCGTTTATGAAAACATTTGGTAGTTTTGAGTGTGTTAGAGAAGTATTAGCGCACAGGTGCCAGCTGTATATTTACGCAAATGGATGCAGTTTTCAGCAAAATCTCTAAAACAATATTCATCCACAGTAGTTTCAACAGCACCACCTACCACTGCTAGTGCCAGAAACCTGCACAGACACCTAGCAGAGAAACAGTGCACCTGTGATATTTTTGTCTCACAGAAAATATTTTTATCTCCTCTAAATGCACTAAAATTCTGTGTATGTAGCTTTTTAACATCTAGTACATACAGATACTCAGGAGGATTCAGTCTGTGTTGGATGCAAAAAAATGGGCCCGCACCATGGATTAATGTTCATACTGCACACCGACAAGTAGTACCACACAAACAGCACAACAAATCTACAATAAAACTTAATTACACAGGACAAATATTGACATTTGCTTACAGGAACTTATATCCATGATGAATATATACTAACATCACTCCCAGAACATAACATATACAATGCAACACTCGAAATGCTGTTAATAGACTTACATTCTCAGAATTTTACACTATCCCCCCCCCCCCTTCATCAATGTATCATAGCATTCTTCCAGAACTTCCATTCTACACATCTCTTCAGAAGGCTACAGAAAACTTACCACTGACGAAACTTGCTGTTCCATTCTTTTTCTTTTGTGGAGGAGGGCCCTTGAAGGGTCAGACGCTACATCCTAAAAACACAAAAAATTAAGAAGTCAATATCCATTATGTTTTCCTTTCTTCTTTCCTAAACACTACAATAAACTACCAAGTGATGAAATAACTAAACCTCCCTGACAAAAAATGAAAAATTTTAACAGTAAATGTGAAATGTTAGCCATTCAAAATGGATACGAAAGCAGAATTAGCTCCTTGTCACTGGGAAATGCCCACAAAGATACCTAATGCTAAGTGTTTAATACGGTAACAACTATCTTACAGTTACAATACCGAAATTCTTCCCATTTATGGGCATGAAAACACAGTACATATACTCACATGTACTTGGAGTCCTACTGATCTAGTCACCTTCACAGGAATCACAGGTCGATCTTTCCGTGTCTTCATATCATTCTGGTACCTTTTCATTACCAGCTCCATGTCTCTAACCTTGTAATTAGAATGAAGGCCATATTGTGTAAGTAGAGACACTTCAAACAATCTGTACAATTTTTTTTTTCAATTAGATTACAAGAGATTTTTGATACTTGTTCTCACACAGTGTTTTGAAAGGACCAGTCACAAACTCATGATACAAATAATAATAATAACAATAATAATAATAATAATATCAAACAACGGAAAATTCAGGATGGAATGTAACAATATTATGAACAGGGAAGTTGCTACTCACCATACAGCAGAGATGCTGAGTCACAGATAGGCAAAAAAAAAAAAAAAAAAACTTTCAGCCATTAAGGCCTATGTCAAAAACAGACACGCACGCAATAGCGCAGGCGTGCAATGCACACACACAAACACAACTCACACCACACAACTGTGTGTGTGTGTGTGTGTGTGTGTGTGTGTGTGTGTGTGTGTGTTATTGTTGACGAAGGCCTTATTGACCAAAAGCTTTATTTGTGACAACCTTTTTGTTGTGCCTATCCATGACTCAGCATCTCCGTTATATAATAATAATAATAATGCATGATTAACTATTACATGGTTAACAGTTTTAATGCTCACATGCCCAAAGAGGTCTGTCAACATCTTTCCAAGCAATGTTATGTATGGACAGAATTTTTTAACAATTATACAAGTTTTAAGTCACAGACAGGCACCATAATAAGACTACTAGGCATTAGAGCTTTCGGCAAAAAGGCCTTCTCCTAAAGTATGAAAACCGCACACATATTAAGTAATTGGGCTACTAATGAAGATATGTCACAAATGCAATTCAAAGTGGGCTAAAGTGCAGTGAATTTAAAAGAAGAATTCTTGAAATTCAAACACAGCATTTCCGACAAGACAACTGACACAGAGGAAACACTCTCCTCATACTGAAGACAGCAGAAAATTTGAAGAAATAGGGGGTTATTCCATACCATTGATTATTCTTTTTAAATCCATGAGGAAAAAACCCTGTCAATTTCCAAATATTTTAAGACGGGCAAACATCTCTATGAAAGTCGCCACGGGATATCTACGTAATAAGTTTATTGCAGCACATTTTCATTTTCCAAAGAATGAATTATTAAATTTAAATCTTACTGTTTACATTCAAGCAAACAATTAAGTATTGTTATTTCTGATGCAAATCAGTTACTGTTCAGATTAGATAATAAAGGACAGTTTCTTGCATAGTACCTACACTCACATTTCAGTATCTATGTCATACAGCGCACAAGAAATCAAGTTACTTCATTATGCTGTTCCACTGCAGTTTTAATATTAAGGAACTGCTTTCCAGTAGCACGCAGATTGTAGCATTAATTCTCCAGGAAACATGTTTTTACCTGCTTACACATTGCTAAACTCTTCTTTCGCCATAGCTCCATTTGATTTTCAACAGCTTGCTGCTTCTGACGCAGTAAGCCTATTTCGTGACGATAGGCTAGAGCTTCACAGATTTTTTCCACAAAAAATTCCTCCAGTTCCTGTAAAACGAGAAGTCAATTTTTAGCTGATAAGCCTTTATGTTCTTCAGTACAACACTCATGTGCATAATGCAGCATAACTGACTTTCATACTAACTTTTATGGTCTAATAATAGTATGAAACATCTTTCAATACATATAAAGAATATATAAAGAATAATTCCAAGACCTAGCCCTCATTTATGCCTGTGAATAAGCATTTAATACAGTAATTACTAATTTCACTTATGCCATACTCTCATTTTTTTCAGTAACTGACTGTTTAAAACATAAATAAAAAATGTGATGCTGTCACTAATCTTTAAGTTTTGATTTACGATACATTTCAGAGGCTTTGCTCTACCAGGTGGCAGTTCCGGTGTTTAGATCAGGTGCATTGTTCCCACGAAAACCAATTATGTCTTATCTGCAGATTCTGTGCACCTTCATTTGGTACTTACCTCAAGAGCCCTGCATTCGACCTTTACACATTCATTGTACAATACAGTTTGTAAATAATGAATGTGTAAAGGTCGAACACCAAGCTCGAGAGGAGAGCACACTACAAAAACACATAGGACTGCAGATATGTCAAAATCATTTGTTTTTCAGGGAACAAAACGTCTTGTGGTACTGCCACATGACTAAGCAAAGCTACCTAAACACAATGAAAATCTAAACTTAAATGAAAGTAAACAATTTATGAAAATACAATTGGATAGGTAAAACAATCCACTCAGGAAACAGTGGCAGAGAAAACATATATGGAAATTAAGGAAATTTCCAAGCTTTTGGAGTGTCTTGGGAGAAGGGCTTAAAAGGAATGAAGAGGGGAAAATACTGGCAAGGTTTAGGAAATGAGGAGAATTGCAGAAAGGTTACCCAAGGCCCCAGGTCAGGGGAGACTTACTGGATGGGACGAGAAGAAAACACTTTTCTTCTCATCTTCTGCCAGTAGAAAATGCCACTGGCTCCAAAAGCTTGTACATTTTCCTAACTTTTGTGTGTGTGTTCTCCTGCTGCCACTTGGTGAGCAGATTTTTTACCCATCCAATGACGACATTAAAAGTTAAACGAGTAATATTTGTACACATAATTCAACGTTTTCACTAATTATCGTAAATTTTTCCCATTTTGTGTGTACTGTACATTTATTATTTGGTATGGGCCATAGTACACATCTTTAATACTCAATAACATTGTTATACAGTGTTCTGTCAGAAAACCTGCGGTGGTATGATCATGAAATGGATACTCCGTGGAAGTAATAGAAATACCACTTCATCGCCAGGATAAAAGATATTCATTCTTCAATAGTAAGTTACCCTCTATTGTCTAAAGACAAATTTGTAGATAAAAAACTAAATGAGGCTCATAGGAGGTTTGGACCAGATTTATTTAGGACACATGCAGGGCAAAGTGGTGGACAGAAGTAGGAGGCAGCAGATGCCAACAATGAGGATTCTTTAGGGATAAAGGGATACCAGAGTTCAGCACCCCATTGGTGACAAGGTCAACAGAGATGCTGTGTGCTAATTATCTATAAAAAGTTTTAGTGCTGTTGTGAGCTGTCAATTCCTACTCATCTCCTTTTACACAATACAAAATTATAAATTATTTTACAGAGTAGAATGAGTAGTCAAGGACAAACTTAGTTTGTTTTCATATTAACTTTGCTGTCTGTTATACATTTTGATTGTGTAAGTGATCAAAAATTTTGGTGGCAGCATTGTGCACCCCCTTTTTTGTATTAAATATAATCTTAATGTGGAGTAATGAGAACAATATTTCTTCAAGTATTTTAATTATGTACATCACTGTTCCCTTTGAACTGCAGTCAATTACATAAACTTCAAGAGTGAATAAATATACAGTACTGTGAAGCAGTAGTCAAAATGCCCAACTCCTTAAACAGATGTCTACAAGATGATCATGGGTGAGCACCATATATTACTCTTACAGCATGTTCTTCAGCAATGAACACTTAGTTTTTTAAAAAAGATGTGTTACCCCAGTATATTAATCTGTATGACATTACTGAATGAAAATACATAAAATATTTGAACTTACTGATTTTTCCCCTCCCCAAGATTTACTATTTTAAGTGCACATGTGGCTAAACTAAGTTGTTTTAGAAGTTCTACAATATATTTTTTCAAGTTTAATTTCTCATTAATATGGATACCTAAATTTTGGACACATCCATGTTAGTTGTTATTTGCTCACCATGTGTTAAACTTATCACTGATGTAGTACCTCTAGATATACAGGACTGAACGTGTTGTCTCTTTCTGAAATTGAGAACGAGACTATTTGCAAAAACTCACTAAATAATACTTTTAAGAACATCATTTACCATTTTTTCTGTTGCTTTATCTATGTTTGGACTGATTCAAATACTAGTGACATTCGCAAAAAGAACTAATGTTGCCTGTTGTGTGTTAGATGAAAGATTGTTTATGAACAGCGTATTTCTTATAACGTTTAAAAATCTCCGAAGTGACTTACATGACGCTGAGGCAAGTAATATAATATAAGACACATGGGCTTGCAAATGTGAGGATATACCCCTAAAATGGATGAGAAATGTTGAACATGTGACATCACCAGATGATGTACCTTGCTGTACATGCTGTGATTAAGCCTACTCGTCTGTTGCACTTGATCATTCCAACACAAGTAAGTATTCATGTTGGTGTGGCCTTGGACCCAAGTGTGCGACTATAGCACACTGGGCTCAGGGTTCGTATGCCTGTTCAGTAAGCAACTTGGATGTGTCTAGTTTAGGAACCTTTGCCCATTTTACTTTACCACTTCTCTAACAACAAGATTATAACACAGTCACTAAAAGTATACATTGAGGACCTTAATGTACATACTAACAATACTTACAGCTACAGTTAAATTCTTTAGGTCTTTGGCTCTAATTTTCTCCAAAAATATTCGGCGATTTCCTATCTCTCCAGTGACCACACCATTTGCAACTACCGTTCGTTCAATTTTTTTCACAACTTTATTGTAATCTTCATTCAACCGCACTCTTTTTGCATCCTCTTCTGTAGATGAATCTAAGACAGGTCTCTTTGCAGATTCAGCACTTGTTTGGGTTAGTTTTTCAGGGCTGTTAGCTCCAGAACTGCTGGCCAATGAAGCTCCACGTGTACGTTTTGATATTCTATCTGGCACCACATCTTCAATTGAACGCTTCCGTCTGCGTCTCACAGCTGCATAGATAAAGGTAGAAATCATACAAAAGTCAGAAAAATGTGGTAGTGCTACTGAAACTACTTTCTTATCATAGTTAAAATCTAATTTTGCTATGAAATAAATATGAGCTACAGTGATGAAAATTTTTGTTGTATTTTCTCTCTCTCTCTCTCTCTCTCTCTCTCTCTCTCTCTCTCTCTCTGTGTGTCTGTGTCTGTGTGGTTTTTACAGAAAACAGCTCATATTTTTAAGTTTATATGTTTCAACTGAATGCATCATGCAATGCAAAATATAGTGACTGTAAAATTAGCTCTAATTAACACTCACATTCATGCAGCTTATACTAAATTTGTAGAGCATTGTAACTTAACAATTTAAAATTGTATTTTCATTTACTTAGGAATACTCAAACGAAACTACTACTTTTTCATTTCTGCATTCATAATCAGTGACTCCTCTTGTGGTGATAACTTAACACATTTAAACCACAGCTGACAAGGACTAATAGCTGGATACAAATAATTTATGGACTGATATACTAACTAGACTGTGGCTAAAATGACACAAATACCAGTGAGCACAGAACCTATGTCATTAAATGCAAAAAAGGCCGCAGTACTGGATGGGATACTAGTGAGGTTCCGAGCCAACCATATGGAACAACTGGCCTCTTTTATTATTGTCCACTGGAACAATAAAAGATCTCACATTACTTGGAAAGCTTTCAGGTTATTCCAGTCTACAAAAAGGGCTGCAGTACATATAAGCAAGTAAAGAACTAGAAAGAAACAGAATCAAAGAATCGGAAATAGAATTTTTGGAGACAACATGGATAGCAGAAAGTTAAGGGCAACACAAGAAGACGACAAAGGAATACAGGAAAAATAGGAAATGACCAAAATTGGAGAGTCAGAAGTAATGTTATTCTAGTTGGTCAATACGAAGATAAAAGAGCAAAATCAAATGTTACCACAATTTCTCAGTATTTATGAAGTTGACATACTGCCTGATAATAAAAATGTGAACAGTTTATGAGGAATTATTATTCAGTTTTTGCTTTATTCTTGGCTAACACTTCAAACATAAACTTTGTTATAAATTACTCAACAAGTTGCCTGCCACTGTAAGAGGTTACATTCCTCGACATAAATGAATATGAAGAACACAATATATAATGCAACTCTGATGACATGACAAGAAATGTATCTGTTTCTAGTAGTTTAGTGATACGTACAACATTTTATATGCTGCATAAATGCTGAACCTAATGAACAGAAACAGACTCTACCAAATTGCATGTGGGTGAGAATTCCTATGATTTCTGCAAACTATTGTGTACATGAGGTTTAACATTGCTGCCATGAGCATCACGCATACTTAAAAGATAGAACTAATGACAAGTGGGAGTACCTAAAAATAAGTACCAATTGTCAACTGGGATGAACAGCTTCCATAGTATACATTAAAAACCACCATTAAAGGTGACAGCATATGTTTGTCAAAGGAGCTTCCCATACTTTACTCCAGGTGTAATAAAACTCCAAATTATGGGTGCTTGCCACACATTCTTCTCTAGCAACACCAACAGGAGCCAGAAATATTGAACATTACAGACTTCATTAATATCAGTCCAATTACAAACTTACAAGTAATGTCGAAGTTCTTGGCTACAGAGTGAACAGTTCTACAGCCATGCACTACTATACAGGTGGCGGAGGAAGACAAAATTGTAGCTCAATAGCTAAACATTTTGGAAAGATCACATAGACTTAACATCTGGCAACCACGAAATTAATCCCTTCTGCATTTGCCACATAAGGTGAACAAGCAATGACATATATTTTCATTACGATGACAACTGTGACAGGTTTTCAAAGAATAAGCACACACAGAATCTGAGAAGATTTGAGAATACTCTGGGAACTCCGATTATGATACCATGTTTTACTACTTCTGCCTATTGAATTAAAGAAGCATTTCCATATTCTGGAATGTATTCAACTTCAATAAATGATACATTCACAATTGAATGAGGTTTAATCACTAAAAAAGTCATTGTCCATAAATTTAGCCATCTCTAAACAATTAGTAAAGGAGCTGATGTACACAGACAGAAATCTTCATAAAACTCATGTCACTGTTAGTCAACTAAGAACTGAGTGAGCCCTACGCAACATCTTTGAAGATTACAGGGTCTTAATGGGGTAAACCTCAATGTCCAAGCCACGTGTTCAGATCCACGGGAGTTACTACTATGGTGGTTTGCAGAGTACAGAGGTAGATGTACAAGACAGCCATCTTGATGGACCACTAAGTATACCAAATATGTGGTGGCTGCTCAACAAACTGAAGTGCAGATAACAGAGTAAATCAGTGTTTGTAACTATTTAGACAAATTCATTTCAGTCCAATAAAAAACTGGTAATATTGACTTGAGCTCTCTTCTGACACAATCAGAGCATGAAATGTGCATGCCGATACCAAGCTTTGAGATTCAGAAGTTTTCTGCTCAGTTTTGGGACTGCTGTGAGCATTGGTCTGTAGAGAATTACCATTATCAGCTTGTCTTGTGAAACTCTTCAATATTTGGCAAGTTAGTGTGTCACATTTATTGTTCTCAGACAACCTACTGCTATGTGCAAGTTAATGTGACATATTAAGGTCCAAGTGAAGGAATATAAACAGCCTTGGGAAAACATCCAACTACTACTAAGCCTCAATCATACTACACACAAGTCTTGCTAAATGGGTAATAATATAGAGCTTAGTAATACAACCAATTTTACTTTCTATTTAGGAGCAAATTACAGAACCCTAGGCTCCAGATAAGCTAGTGGAATTGAAAGAAGAGTTGAGTAAAATCAAAAGCTATATGTAGTTACCAGAAGTATGACAAAAGAACAAAGACCAAACTGAATCAAAATACATAATGTCATGTTCTACAACAGAGGGACAGAGCACGGAGGAAACTATGGTATATACTTTATTTAATCCAGATTATTAACAGTAACAAGATGCGCACTAAAACTGTCACAGACTACCTACACTTTTACAGGTATCTTCTTCTGAAATCATTCAAATCTATTCACCAATGTGTTCTTATTATAAAGAACAGCAAGAAACCTCTGAAGAATTAAAATGTGTTACCCAAACGCCACAGCAAGAAAACTATAGGGAATTTAACTAAAAAGGACAAAAACTAATGAACATTTGTTCAAGGGAAAACTGGATATATCAGTCACACATAACTAGAAAATGTACTTGACAAGAACTAAATGGAACCAAAAATGAAACTGCATATTTTAACACATAAAAACTAAATGTATAGGATGTGAGAGTCCTAAATTAGTACAATGCAGAGCATTCATGTACAAAGTAAAAAAGAAAAAAAAATCATCATGAAGAAAATTAGATACGCACGTTATTAAAATTAATTTAACAACAAATTATATTACACAAAATGTTCAGAATGCTACAAAATTAATATGATACATAGACAAAGATTTGCATACAAACATCCTAAAGATGTTGTAGGTACAAAGAAGGCAAACTAGAAGGAAATCTAAAATGGAACAAGGCAATTATTAGAGAGAAGACAAAAATTTCAACAAAATAATATTAGTGTCATCATAGAATATGGTTAATCAAACAAAACAATTTCTAAATGACTGGGAGGATGTGGGGTGATACAATAAGAATTTGCTAATAGAAATAAGCTAAAATAATGAGTATCAACAAAATAAAACTTTTACTGGGTAGACACTACACATCAGTGACAATGGTAGATGAAAACTCTCAAAAACAAAGCAAAATCATTTGAAGATTTTTTAAACATCTGTTCTGGATATGAAGGTGCAAATCATTACATGCTATTGCACTCTCATGAAATCGTGGAGTACATATAAATATTCACAAACCGCGAGATTACATTTTGTTTCGCGTACGATCTTTGGAGTTAATTAACAGTTAAACAAAACTTCTCTTTTATTGTATACAAACACATAAAATTCCCTTTGTGGTAGCAGAGCATGGCTGGGAGTGGTTACATCCGTTTTTGCAGTTACCATTGCACCAAGTATTTAAAAAGCCCCTAGCATGTTGTCTTTCGAGTTCATGCAAACAATATCAGAGCTATGACAGGAACAAACAACAGACAATTATGCAAACCGCAATTTGCTGAGGCAATACTGACCTTACGACTTATCTTAGAAGAAAGATTAAGGAAAGGCAAACCTACATTTTTAGCATTTGTAGACTTAGAGAAAGCTTTTGACAATGTTGACTGGAATACTCTCTTTAAAATTCTAAAGGTAGCAGGGGTAAAATACAGGGAGCGAAAGGCTATTTACAATTTGTACAGAAACCAGATGACAGTTGTAAGAGTCGAGGGGCATTAAAGGGAAGCAGTGGTTGGGAAGGGAGTAAGACAGGGTTGTAGCCTCTCCCTGATGTTATTCAATCTGTATATTCAGCAAGCAGTAAAGGAAACAAAAGAAAAATTCAGAGTAGGTATTAAAATCCATGAAGAAGAAATAAAAATGTTGAGGTTCGCCGATGACATTGTAATTCTGTCAGAGACAGCAAAGGACTTGAAAGAGCAGTTGAACGGAATGGATGGTGTCTTGAAGGGAGGATATAAGATGAACATCAACAAAAGCAAAACGAGGATAATGGAATGTAGTCGAATGAAGTCGGGTGATGCTGAGGGAATTACATTAGGAAATGAGACACTTAAAGTAGTGAAGGAGTTCTGATATTTGGGGAGCAAAATAACTGATGATGGTCGAAGTAGAGAGGATATAAAATGTAGACTGGCAATGGCAAGGAAAGCGTTTCTGAAGAAGAGAAATTTGTTAACATCGAGTATAGATTTAAGTGTCAGGAAGTCATTTCTGAAAGTATTTGTATGGAGTGTAGCCATGTATGGAAGTGAAACACGGACGGTAAATAGTTTGGATAAGAAGAGAATAGAAGCTTTCGAAATGTGGTGCTACAGAAGATTGCTGAAGATTAGATGGGTAGATCACATAACTAATGAGGAAGTATTGAATAGGATTGGGGAGAAGAGAAGTTTGTGGCACAACTCGACTAGAAGAAGGGATCGGTTGGTAGGACATGTTCTGAGGCATCAAGGGATCACCAATTTAGTATTGGAGGGCAGTGTGGAGGGTAAAAATCATAGGGGGAGACCAAGAGATGAATACTCTAAGCAGATTCAGAAGGATGTAGGTTGCAGTAGATACTGGGAGATGAAGCAGCTTGCACAGGATAGAGTAGCATGGAGAGCTGCATCAAACCAGTCTCAGGACTGAAGACCACAACAACAACAACTATTTGCAAGCCTTGACTTATTGACAATTCACATTATTTGAAAATACTCCGTATTACATTGCTTTGAAGCTTAGAAATAAAATACAGCCAGAGATCAAGGACTGCAAGCTAGAACCAACAGGAGTAAACCTTGAAATAGGTTTCAAAAGGAAATGTCACTAAAGTGTGGTTGATTTTATAAATGAGGAAGACAAGGAGGAGGTATTAAGTTTGGTTTGTTCTATGCGCATGCGTGTGTTCTTTTAATGAAGATGTAGTGTATGTTGTTCTTGTGTGTGTCCATGCTTATAAAACATGTACGGTATGTGTGTAAACTATGTATATAAGTACCCAGGTGTATAGAAATGTCCCCTTTTTATGGAGTATGTGTTTTTTTACGTGTCAGTGTCATCATAGACACACAGATTGTATGTCCATATTTATGAACAACAGAAACAATCATGAAAATTACTTAAAAAGAAAAAAAGTTTAAAACATTGCGAAAATTTTCAAAAAAGAACATGAAGAAATATAACATGTATTTATCTTTTTCTGTTGTAATGTGCTTCTGGGTACACGTGTATGCTTTCTTTTAATGTATCTTTCTTTATGTATACCTACGGAGGCATAGAATTACTCATTGATGAGTCACCAATGTTTCAATCAAATAACTGCATATAACATGTCACATGACAATAAAGATTCTATTTATTCTCTTCTATTCAATATAACCACAGCTACTGTGTATGTGGACTGTTACTGTTTTTGCATGCTTTTAACACAAGAAGACAAGTCCAAATCAAAACCAATTTTACACTGACAAACTCACCAGATGTGATAATTGTGAGAGTTGGAAGTTCACTCAGTACCAGCATATTTAGGAACATGTTGAATACTTGGACTGTTTGTGTGGGACCAACACTAAGAAAAAGAAAAAAAAAGTCAAGGCGAGATCAAGACTAATTTTATTATTAGATCCATTCAATTACGTGCCCATACCAGATGCATCTAAAAACCAAAGAATTCTGGGGAAAAATGGAGCAAGCTTTTGATGACAGCAGTTGAAACAGGTGAGTAGTATTAGCAATGGTGAGTAACCTTATTACCACTGCTTTGGAATCATCAAAAGTGTATAAGTTTACGTGAACAATATTATGTCCACTGTTCATAAATTAAGAAACATTAAATTGTATCTCCATAATGAGAGGCTTGGGAACATACGCTGGCTGGCTTGTCTGAAACTTAGAAACCAACGATAATCTGAACTGAAGGCTTGACAATAAGACTGGGACAGACCTTACAAAAACAAAGCTTTTATTAGAAGTAACAGACTGTAAGAGTTTAGCACTCTTCACAGGAAAAAGGTGTGTTCAAGAAAAACAAGTGCAAGCGCAAAACATAAAGAAAGGTAACAAAAGGCCATGGTGCTTCAATCACAATAAATGTGGCCACACTGCCAGACAGTACCATGTAACAAAGAGAAACACAGCAAGCGAATCTGAGGAAGATAAAACTTTTGTCAGAAGTTTTACAGCTACCACACTTCAATTTTGATGAATCCAGACATACAGTATGTCGACTCAGGTGCCTCAATGCACGTGACAAATCTATGTGACTTGATATATTGTAATGGCCTAAAGACAATAAAATCTTTATTATTATTATTATCTTATGTACGGAGCCCACCAATAACTACTGTAACACAATAAATACACCAAAACTTGCTACTAATATTGTCAGTTCCTGCAATGGTCACAAATGGATGCTAAGTACATTTTTCGCAAGATGGTTGTGATGATATATGTAGCAGGGGTTGAACATTTGTATTGTGCATTTAGCAACACTGATAAATAGAATAAAATTTTCACTCTGCGGCAAAGAGTATGCCGATATGAAACTTTCTGGCAGATTAAAATTGTGTGCCGACCCGAGATTCCAACTCAGGACCTTGGCGTTTCATGGGCAAGTGCTCTAACTAACTGAGCTACCCAAGCACAGCTCACGACCCATCCTCACAACTTTACTTCCGCCAGTACCTCGCCTCCTACCTTCCAAACTTTACAGAAGCTCTACTGCAAAACTTGCAGAAATAGCACTCCTGGAAGGAAGGATATTGCAGAGACGTGGCTTTGCCACAGCATGGGGTATGTTTCCACAGAAATTGAACACTGTTAAATAATTTACATTTACTAAACACACACAGAAGAGACTGCTAATCTAACATTTTCCTGTGGCATCGATGCAAAAGGCATTTGAATTTTACAGATGTAAATAAATTATCAGATTTGTCTGCTATTGGTACTTTCACATGCACAACATGTCTTGAAGTTAAGCAAACCAAATGGCCATTCAATAATGCTCAATCAAAAGCATCACAACTATCACAGTTATTTCACACTGACATGTGGTCCCATGGGAGCAGGATCACTCTGAGGTGTGGGATATTTAATTATTTTCATTAATGACTACTCCAGAAGAAATTTTACAAGTATTTTCTGAAGGCAAACTCTGTATACTGGGAGCTTTCAAAAACCTACTGGAAAATACTATGGACAAGTAATTGTATGGAGTATTCAAAGGAAAGGGGAAAAAATTCAATGTAACAATGAAACCAGTTGAAATTTTCATATGCCATTTTGGGATAACACAGTGAGATGTGTACAGGGATGCGAATGCAGAGCTGTCACCTCTGCCTAAGAAATCAATGCTGTGCCTGCAGCAGGCAAGATGGTGCTCACCATCTTTCGATGTCTGAAGTCTGATATTCATCGAATTCCTTGAGCACGGAAAAACCATTAAACATGTACTGAAAGACATTGAGTACCCTATGCATGTCCATCAAGATCATACGACCTGGGCTGCTCATGGAGGGGGTGATTCTGCTCGAAGATAATGTATATCCCCACATACCAAAGTTCACATGAAGTGTTATGGTCAAGTTCAAGTGGGGACAGCTTTAGCATCAACCCTACAGCCCAGACATGTCTCTTGTGACTTAAATGTGTTTGGTCTATTAAAGAAATAAAAAATCCCAAAGGGACGCACTTCCACTCAGACAATGAGCTGAAGGACACAGTCAAGGACTGGCTCCTGTCACAGCCACAGGAATACTGAAAACAGGGAATCATTAGACTTGTGAAACACTGGAATAGTTGTGAACTGGCCTCTGGAGATTACTATTGAGTACAGACTTCACTTAAACCCACAATGTTGCTTTGTACTTTTTCCTCTTCCCTCATAAAAATCATTTGTTCAGACAATGGTAAAGGGTATTTTACCAAGGACTTTGACATCATCTTAAACAAAAACAATATAAAGCATCAGATGATTTCTCCATATTTCCTCAACAGGATGGGTTCACATAGCTTTTTCCACAAGTGTTCTGTTCATGTGATAAGTGTATGTTATTTGATGCTGGTTTACGTAAACAATTCTGAGCAGAGGCAACAGTGACTGCAGCCTATATTATTAATTAGACACCTACCAAAGTGATTGACGGATAAGTGAATCTTTGGCTCCTAAATTATGACTAATTTTCAAGGAAAAAAGCCAAAAATGAGACTCCTATTCCAGAAAGCTTATATCTCTCAGCTAATTAAAGTCTACAAAGGGCATCATCAGACTGATTTTGACTCATACGTCATTATAAGAAGAAATTAAACACAAGAAATGAGAAGAGATGATATAAAAACAAAGACAGCTTGTAAATATACAGATGATATTTTCACCACAAGCATTAGCAATGATGATGAATGTCACTCAGAGATGATGGGAGGATAAGACATACTCTTATGAGTCCACAAAAATGTGTGTGTTTAGTACAGAGAGAAAATAAGAGAGAGACCTCAGTTTATTTTGTCCAGTTCCATATATGAATGAACCTCAAGCTGTTGAAGCTTTATTGTCTGCTCATGATCAGTGGACAAATGCGATGGATGAACAATACACCTTCTCGATGATAAATAAAATGTAGTTATTGGTAGATATTCCTCAAAGAAAAAGGTTTCACTTTTTACGTGGGTATTTAAAATTAAGTTTTGGACTCCCACTGAAGTGATTGCAAAATCTGATGAAGTCCTACTGAAAGAAGAGAGAGCATATCCCACAGACAAGCAGTAGGATATCCGCTGTATCTTGTAGAAGTGACGAGACCGGGTATTTCATATGCAGTGAAAAGTCAATACTCCAGTGATCCACCTACACTGACTCAGTATGACACTAGTTCCCAGGTAGCTTCAGGAACCGAAGGATCTACCCACTGTGTTTCACTAAAGAAAATTCTGTAGAAATAACTGGATGTTATCATGCTGACTGGGCCAATGATCCTGCAGATAGAAGGTCCTGTACTGGATAGCGAGCTGCAGCACTTTCTACGGCAGAGGCAATTTGTATTCATGGTTCTGTGGCTTCAACAGCTACAAACTGAACTCTATCAATGAGGAAATAACGCAGTAGTCACACACCGCAATAATCAAAGTTCAATAAGATGCTGTCTACAGACAGCTATAATCCTAGAATGAAACTTAAAACAATGGAAAATCGAGGATGCAATGTAACATCATTACTAAAAGGATAGCTGCTACTCACCACACAGCAGAGATGCTGAGTCACAGAGAGGCAAATCAGAAAGACCATCAGAAAGTGACCTTTCGGCCAAGAAGGCTTTTTTGATACAACATTACAAGGTCAAAAATCAAGTTTGTGCTCATGAAAGGGGGTGACATGGTCATGTAAGTCATACATTTTTATTGTAATTAACACAATGGGTATGCATTTTGGTAGGATTTTTAAGACATTAGAATGCAAATCATTACGTGATTTTAGTGTCTCATGAATTGCGGAGTATATACACGTATTCAGAGACTCCGATATTTTCAGTTCTCTGTTGGAGTAGATAAAGTTGTGTGTTTCTGCAATTACATTCAACAGTTAGAAAATGGCTTTTCTTTTATTGCACTAACTGCTTAAAATTACCTTCAGTGTGCATATTGCAAGAAACTACTAAGAATATTGTGAAGTTAACACAGAGACAGAATGGCAGCCAGTAATTCCTTTCATGAGGAGAAATTCTGAGTAGTCGTTGAGAGGGCCCCCACTTGCGACGTGTTTGTTGGCAGTACTTGGAATTTTCCCTCCTGAACGTAAGTAATGGCTAGTCATGCTGCCTACTTTTCATTTTATAACTGCCATGTGGTTTTTGTATTCTGATAATATAAATGAAAGGCAGCAAGAAAAAAGTAAAACTGTAAATTAATTTGATATTTTAAGAAAGGAAATGTGCCTAGAGATAATGGTAACTGAAAATAAATGACTAAATTTGGAAGAAATACAAAAAGAACTTGGAAAAAAACGGCTGCCGAGGAATAAAATTTCTCAAAATTATAAGCATTCCTCCACTTCACATTAAAAGCACCGGCCAGAATAAAATTACCCTTAATATGAAAGATTTATTTTCACTAACTGCTTAGGGAAAAACTAGATGGGTAAATAAACACGGATGGCAGATGCACCAGTTGTGGTGGTTAGATGACATTAGAATACGTCAGGTGGAACACTGATGCATATGTATGGAAAGTGTAGCACATGGAAAAGTTTGTACATGTTCTACATCCAGTGATGGGAGCTTAATGGCTGGTGGTTGTTGTTGTTGTTGTTGTTGTTATGGACAGCCAGTGATAAATCAATTAAGCAATCTTCTTAGATGAATAAGCACACTGTGCAAATGATAGGGACATTTTTGTTACACTGTAAGCACAGTACCTGTTCATGCAAAAGTAGGTGGAAACACAACAGACTTTCAGACTTTGCTGCTTCCCAAGTAGTTTCTTACTAAAGTTTGAAATTATGCCAAAAAATATTATGCACCACTAAATTATTTAAAAATTGAACCTGATGAAAAAAGCTCAAAGTAGTGCATCAGAAAATGTCTCCATTTCCTACTACTATGCCTACCATAGAAAGTAGACACTGAATCAGTAATTCACTGCCTATTTCCAGTCCCTACCCCTGTGACTACCTAAAAGCCTTTCTTTTCTCCCAGTTTTCAATTGTTCTGCACATCCACCTCCACCAACCACTGCCAACCAAGGAAATTCGGTTCAATTCTGGGCACCCTATCTATTGTCACTGGACAGTGATAACTGATCTTATCCACAAAAAAACTACCTTCCAGTAGCAATGTAATTTCATTTTGTGTGTGTGTGTGTGTGTGTGTGTGTGTGTGTGTACACTTTAATGTGTTTAGAGTAGTTTTGTACAAAAAAAAAAAAAAAAAAAGCACATTTGTAATTTCAATGGTGCAAATGAAGACAAGTGGTCCCTTTTTAGCTGTAGTTATAAATGCCTACAGATGCTGCCAATTTTCAAAATGGCCATACAGTAAAATAAAAATACCAATACTTTGTCAAACAAAAGCAGCATAGGGTTCACAATTTCTCTCAATTTGGGGTCAATTTACTTTGTTTTAAATTTATGTATACTGCAGCATGCTGTAGAACTGAAAGGGGTTAACCAAATAACACTTATCATCATCTTAAAAAACTCTGTACCATTTAACAAAGGATATTTTAAGGGTAACATACATGCAGAATTTGTTTCTTAAATACATCCAATTAAACAACGGCAATACAGTGAAACTTTAAAACCTCTTACACCTCTTTTCCATCACATGTCATTTTAACAGTTTAGAACACAAGAAACAATTTTAACATCCAGAAAGCAAATGCACAGTGCTATAAAAGAAGGAATACAGTGACTTAATGTTATATACTAGCCACAATAATCCAAGGAAGGAGCACATGCTAGAAGCACAATGAGAAGCTAATGCAACTGTGAATGCCATGCCGTGTTATGTTACGTATACTTCAGCAGTTCAGAATCAAAAACATGTTGCTCTATGAAAATATGTAGCTGGAAGCATTGTTTAAGGAATTAACTGCATTCCATATAGATAAAAATCAGGCCATACCAAAAGTGGCAATAAGAATAATGCATGCACAGTAAAACACACATATGCAACTCCTTCACCCCCAGAAGCTATCAACCGTCTGCCCCTACCTTCTGCTATGCCTGGAGCTTCCTGAACATTCTCAGGCTGCACTTCTTGGTCTGCCACATGAACTAAGGCAGATGTGTTGTCAGAACTCAGCATATCAGATGGTGGCAAGTTATGCACTTCCGATGGGAGTGGTGGTACTGAAGCCTCACAACCAGTGAAAGGGACACTCTCCCCATCTTGCAAAGTAACTGTATCAACAGCATCTTTTAAAGCATTAGCAACATCTGACAACGTCAGCGGTTCTTCATCTTCACAAGTACCTGATGTAACAATAGTGTCATCGGAGGTCCTTTCTGTGATACTACTATCTAGCTCAGAGTCTGTTATTTTTTGTGTGTTGTTACCTGCTACATCAGTTTCTGGTAATCGGACATGGCTTTCCACTTCAGCTTCGGTTGCTCTTGATGTCTCACAGCCTTTCACTTCATCTGTAGTTTTATTTTCCAGGTCCAACACTTTATTCGTAACACCGACTAGTTCACTTTTAGAATCCACATATTTCTCTTCCTCCACAGATCCTTCAACTTTCAACTCATCATCTACCACTTCATTTGTTTCACTCGTGTTAACATTTACATCATCAACAAGAACAGACGACTTGCTCTCTTTCATCTCCAGTTCACTCTCTCCAGCACCTAGCTCAACGGTTTGATTTATCGTCAGCACATTCTCATTATTATCTGCCATCTTATCACATTCAGAAGAACAACTTTCCTGTGCTCGCAACCCCTCTCTCTCAATTACATCTCCTATCCTGTTATCCACTGTACCATTACAAACCACTTCCTTCCCACTGACATGTATGTCACTAGTTTTTTTATCACTATTACTTTCAGAAATTGCACTGAGCATCTCCCCATCTGCTTGTTTATCTTCCAATACATTTTTACTAACAGCTTCTAAGCAATTCGACATCAGTTCTGAATTCTCTTGAGAAACATCAGTACAAGAGGAAGCAGAACCATCAAGAACAGAGACAGAGTTTGTTATAGCAATAGAGTTTTGAGGGGCAGCTGATTTGCTTTCTGCCAAGGGTAATACCATCTCACGTTCTTTCGTGTCATCGTTCCCTTCCTTGGGAACAGTGTCAGAGTTTTGAGAGAAAGCTAATTTACTTTCTGCCAAGGGTAACACTGCCTCACTGTCTTTTGGATCATCACTCCCTTTCTCAAGAACAGTGGTACTGTTTGTTATAGCAACCAAGTTTTGAGAGGCAGCTAATTTGCTTTCTGCTAAGGGTAATACTGTATCAATGTCTTTTGTATCATCACTCCCTTCCTCAGAAACATCAACAGCGTTATTTGTAGTAACCGAGTTTTGAGAAGCAGCTAATTCGCTTTCTGCCAAAGGTAAAACTGTCTCACTCTCTTTAATATCATTGTTCTCTTCCCCTGGAAAAGTGACAGACTTTGTTATAGTAATCGAGTTTTGAGATGAGGCTGATTCGCTTTCTGCCAGGGGTAATACTGTCTCACTGTCTTTCATATCATCACTTTGTTGCTCAGGAACAGTGACAGAGAAAGATTCCATTATACTAATGGAGTTTTGAGAGGCACCTAAGTTGCTTTCTGTCATAGGTAATATTGTCTCACTCTCTTTCATATCAACACACCCTTCCCTTTCATTTTTCACACAAACCTCACTTACATTAACATCACTATCAGGCTTCATATCATGGTTGTTAACAGAAGACACATTTTCCCTGTAATTAATATCTTCATCTGCAGTGCTTAACTCATTTATGTCTTCACTTTTTACTGAAAATGCTTCCAATGTCCTTGTATTATCAACAGGCTCTACCCCATACGATCTGCAGTCTTTATCTTTAGAAGTTAAATCTTCATCCTCACCATTACTACCAACTCTACTGAAAAAATCACTCTCAGCACTTGTTCTAACAACTAATACGTCTGTAACTGACTTGGCATTTTCCCCAATTACAGGACAAACTATTTTTGCAATAGAAGATGGCGCATCCTCCTCTGTGTTTGTAACAGCCACGTCCCCTGCAGTTTTCAGATCTGTTACTGATTCCTCAGAAGTATTTTCTTTACCTACAGAAGAATTCTGTGTTATATCAGAGGCCTCCTCACTTTCAGAAACTTTCGGCTCACTCACTGGCAAAACGTTATTGGTTGAGCAATCCTCTGGAAAACCAGTCTCACTATTACTGCTATTCTCTCTCTCACTTATATGACTATCTGAGGTACTTAAATTACCACTTTGTTCTCCACTATGAGTAACTGAATGTTCTGTAGTAAATTTGTCTAACTCCAATGAAATATCTGACTCAGTATGAGGTTTCAGTTTACTACCAATTTCCTGTTTTGAAACAGAAGTAGAACAAGTACTAGAACACACACCATCACAAGAACATTTCACAGTATCAGTTTCACTTGCAACATCACAGCACAGCTCAGATCTTTCTGGCTCAAGTTCTGTTGAATAACAGTCATCACTACCAGGAGATTCAGCATGTGTGTTGTTACAGTCCTTCTCCTGCATACAAGTTGTATCTGATCCACATTCTTCGTCACTTCTGAGCAGCTTCCCTGAAAATAATTAAAAAAACACGAAGTTAAGATGTAGAAAGATTGGGAAATTTCAGAAGTTAACTAGGGACTTGATGTAGAATTTATCCCAGCATATAAACTGTTTAAACAACTCTCAGCAATGCAGACGGGAGGATGCCTTCGACAACTGTGATATTTCAGCAGGTGCACATGCTGTTGCTTTTACGGCACAAATGCCATGAGAGAGTGCTGTGCCACGACTTGCATTTGTGTCTCGAAAACACCTGCCGAAATATCTGCTGCTGTTGAAGATGTCACTCGACAAGGTTTATGTAAGCTGTTTGACAAGGACTTAATACTCATTTCAGATAAATATCACTTGCAGGAGGGAGGTAAGTTTAAGTAATATAGGTAACCAGAATTTATTAGATTTTATAACTCAACAGACAGCCTCCACAAGAAAGGAATATTAAGAGTTTAACACAATGATAGTAGTAACATCATCAGAGACAGATCACAAGGAATCCCTTGAGTACGAGGACAGAAATTAAATCTTTAATAAGCCTCATTTGCAAGTGTTGTGCTAACAATTACGACAGGGAAAATAATAGCAGTTAATGACTCACCATTTGCGTCAATCAGGAGGATGAAAGAAAATGAATGTCCAGGAAAAAGAGGTGATGAGGACTTACGGAATGTGATGGCATGCAACTGAATGCAAAACAGTATGTCATGGAGCTTATTGTTAAAGCAGCTATCCTTTAAGGCATCACTGCAGATAGTGAGATAATATGTTTTATAGGAATGGAAAAACAAACATCCAGAGGCTGATTCCACGTGGTATGAACTGCAATGTCACACTTTTCAGGAGGGATAGTTTGCTCTAAAGGAGTAGGATTTTTATACGTGGACCAGGAACAGTGCAAAAGCAAGTTATTTTGATCAGCTATTGGCCGAAACAGTGCTGATGCCATAGTTTCAGTTCTCTTATGCCCATTTTCCTGCTCTTGCTTGCTATGACGTAAATGTTCCGCACTGCCCTTACAAGGTCATGCACAAAAGAAGATAAATTTCCAGCCAATTTACCATCCAGGTTTACAGTCAGCATAATTTTATGTGAATGTATTAAGCACTTAAGTTACTGATCTGGTTAAAATTCTCTTGGTACCTCTACTTTTTTGGGTTCCTTTCATATATATTTCCTCTTCAACTCCTTATAGTCTATAGAGTTTCACAAATTTCTTAGTGAATGAAGGGGTAAGTTTGTTTATCTCATCTACAAATTTTCAGCCCAATTCCGCAGTCTGCTATGCATTTTCAATTTGACACTTTGTTTGAAATTTCATTAGCTTGCACTGTCCAGTTCTGTAGCACTGTTTGAGTTATGCAACCATCCACTGATTCCCTTCAAATCACTAATCCATATCATACACACATTTTGTTGTGCCTAACATAGGAGGTGAATATCAAGCACATTCTGTAAATTATATCAAGTGTCCTTGACACATGCAAACACCAGTTTTTAAAACAAGTGCGTCTTGTCCTCCCTCAAATATCCGTAATGCACTACAAATCATATTTTTGCAGACTTATCCGAAATCTGTTCATGATTGTTTTTTACTATGCTGCAGATGACCTTCCATGTATGTAATTATATTTAGCACCTCCTCCTTGGACAAAGATTGTCCTTTACAACATTTCACTGGAAATGGGATCTGTGGCTCCCTGTCCAACAAGTATGACGAAATACATGGCTCGATGCTTGTTTCGATATCACTTTCACTTACTAACCACGTACTGTCAGACTAAGCAGTTCAACCATGCTCCATAGATGCATGCTGGGTTCATCACTGGATACCTCCAGTCTTGTTCCATTGCCACTAACAACCAATATTTTTGTGGAATGGCAGACACAATGTGGGGCATCAAATGCCATAAGCAACATTTTTCTTTTGCAACCTCACACTCAAGACGTTCCTTGTCAGACTGGACTATAATGTGCACAGGAATGATAGGTGAAACAAAATAAACTCAAGGGTAGAAAAGTAAAAGCACATTCTTGCTCTGTTACAAAAGCAAGTGATATTAATGATTTCAGCAGTTTCTTATTGCCAGTAACACAAACTGAACAAGGCCCTAAGGCCTCGTGGGACTCCTATGAACTTCTCAACAGAGTTTACAGCTGAGTTAACACCTGTTTTATCATACTACAGCCACTGATCACTAACAAAAAACTGTGTCCAGTAGCTCGAAGAAAGCTCAAGCCACATTCATCTACAAAAAAGGGTAACAGGAGTGATCCAAAAAAACTACTGTCCAATATCACTGACATCCATATGTTCTCATGTGTTCTTGAATCTTCGAAAATATTCTGAGCTCAAGCACAGTGACATATCTACAATCTCCATGCCCACCCACATCGATTTGAAAATATCCGTCACGTGAACCTAACATGACATCCTAAAAGGTACAGATCAAGGTCATCAGGTGGATGTATCACTTCTTAGGCTAAAAAGTACTTTCAACTCAGTGTCACATGAAAGCTTGTTAATGGAAGAAAGATCATGAGGGGTGGCAAAAAGAATATTTGTAAGGACTGAGGATTTCTTGGTAAGGAGGATGCAACATGTCATCTCACATGAAGCATAACAAAGATGCTGTAGTTATTTCCAGTGTTCCCCAGAGAAGGGAGTTGGGAACATTGCGTTTCATTTTGTAAACTGATGACCTGGTGTAAAATATTAATAGAGACATCACACTCTCTGCAGATGATGCAGTTGTTATTCCACGAAAGTGTGCTTACAAAGCTTCAGAAACCAATATTAAAAGAGGTATCTAGGAATATACTATGGCCTCCTATTAATCACTCCTACAGAGCTGTAGGAAGAGCAGGACAAGACTTCAGACATGGAAAGGTAAGAAACCCTTATAAATTGTGTGCAATGGCAACTACTATACCCCCATGCACTTCAAAGTGTTTTCCAGAATACGTATGTGGATGTTCAATTTACCTCAATTTTTCACAAGACACCATGCAGTGTGTAGCACTGCTTGCTTGTGCTGCTTAAAAGTAATTCCTAGCATTTGTGTGAATTTATTTAAGAAAATATCATTATCTTCAGATACCACACTACAATCTCTCTCTCTCTCTCTCTCTCTCTCTCTCTCTCTCTCTCTCTCTCTCTCTCTCTCTCTCTCTCTCTCTCTCTGTGTGTGTGTGTGTGTGTGTGTGTGTGTGTGTGTGTGTATTCGTAATATATATTTGAAGGACAATGAACAGTAAAGACAAGAATGGTATAGACTCTCTTGCAATGTGGTGTTCCACAAGAAAAATTAAAACGCGATTGATACACTGGGCAATCAATGAATAGCTGCCTAATCGAGTTGAGAGAGAGGATCTTTATAGCACGACTTGACTAAATAGGTTGACAGGAAACGTCCTGAGGCATTATGGAATAGTTAGTATGGTAACAGAGAGGAAGATGCATGTGAAAATTATCAAGAGCACTAAGTAGGTTCAAACTGATGCAGGGTGCAATAGTTATGCAGAGATGTAAAGACATCCATAGGATGGACTAGAAAGGATAACAACACTGCAGGTGCAAGAAGCATATTAAGGAAGCTTGCCTCCTCCCCCCCCCCATACATAGGTTTCTATGGAGGGACATTGTTTTAACATGGACACTCAACTATTGACAGTATGCAAAAGTGGCAAGTTTTTGCTGAATGCTTAATAATCACAAGTGAATCTACATAGATACTTAAGCAACTATGGTTCTTGATGAAAAATGTGCTCTTTCGAATAGCAACAGCTCATGAGGTACCATGCCTTCTAGAACTGACCTTACATTTAGCAAAATAGTTTACAATTACTACTACTACTACTACTACTATTATTATTATTTTGCAAAGTGATGCTGTGTATTTTGCCAATTTTGGATCTGTGTTTTTGCCACAAACTGTAAATAATCTACAACTTCTGCTCAGCCCTAATTACAACTCAAAATGTTATATACAACATCATACACAATGACAAGTGGAGGTGACCAGAGAGTGGTGCAGGAATGCCGTCATAGGAAATCTGAGCGCAGAAATTGTTAGTGAACAAGTTAACACAATAAACAGATGGTTTACTAAACTTTTATTTCTCCAAACGTACAAAGACTCATTACCAGTAGCGCAGCTAGAAACTATCACAATGTCTACGAGGATGAGGCACAAACAAAGGTGTCATAGTGAGGTGGCTCCGAGTGCAAGTGAGCCAAATCGCTGCCGTCGGGCATCCTACATCATGGCGGCAGAGGGCGCTTGTAGCCCAGAGCCAGTGGAGGGATGACTCAGTGAGTGTGTTCCAGTGGGTCTGCTGGGTCCCGGACAACCGCTATTGGCATTGGACAGAAACTTGCCATTCCATTACCTACATAACAATGCCCGTGGAGTGGTACAGATACATAACACCACACAATATTACTCATTATTCCCTTGCCATATAATTTATCCACGGTCTAAGTTGTTCTCTTTCTTCATTTTTTATAAATTATAGAGTGCAGCAATCAGTTGTCCTTTTTTTAGATTTTATTATGCAAATCTAAATTTCTGCTAGTGGCTAACCATTCTCAATGCACTATTTTCTATTCTCCCTGTTGTGACTGATACCTGAACATTTCTTTGACTACTACTTTCTCCACTGTTTCACGAAAATAAAAACTACATAACAAATCCAGTGCCTCTACTTCGATATCTTTCTCCCGGTGTTTTCCTTCTCTTATTTGTGTTGGATCTCTGTTAATTTTGTAACCACATTTCTCATGCACATATTTTATTTCTCCATTCCTCGCAATGATGGCTTCTTCAATTTTGTAAGAATCATCTTACTTTACACTTACCTTCTTCAGTTAAAATTACACCTATAGTGCCTTATAACGCTTGCATCGTTTTTGACTTCTCAAACGTTATCCATCAATAACTAAGAAGTCTGATGCGTTAGTCATCAGAGTTCTGTTTTTACAATTACCTATCTCCCTATTGACAGAGAAAAATCTCTTACCAGAAATTTAACTGAGACATATTAAAACTTTTCTAAAGATAGTGTTCCTCATTTTGTCACTTTTATATTCCCATTCGTCTGATTTCTGTGCCACGTAACGGGATGCCACGTAACGGGAATTACCAGCTTCCTCATAGTTATTCCATACTGAATAATGATTTCCCTGTCTTATATTTGAATAAATAGCCTTTTTCTCTAGTTTTGCGCATCATTTTACAACAGTATCATCCATGGCTGTTCGTGTTTTATTTAAACTTATTCACACTATATCTACTAAAATGTGGTTTTAATTGTATTTTCATCTGCTCTTGTGTAATACATTTTTGATGTCCACATATCTGTACTATGTAATAAATAAATCTTATCTCTTTCAAGGTTTTCTTCCCGATTTGTTATGAAGTATATCCTGCACTATTACACTTATCTTACTATTTGATATTTAGAAATTTTTCATACTTAAAGTTAGATTCTCCACTTACTCTGAATACATCTAATGGTCTCCTTTCACCTTTACAAGAAATTACAAATGCTCACCTGTTAGTAGTAAATATTGGTTTAATTCTGTTACTAGTGAGTGTGTCCCTGTCCTGTTTGTTGTAACCAACTACTTAGACTTTCCCATCTACACACATGCAACTAACATTTTACCATTTCTTAGTGATGAGCTTAATCTGTGACAATTACCTATCAAAAAGTAATTTCATCCTATAACAAAACTTACCTTCAATGGAATTATCCTTTTTCTCAGTTTAGCAGTATTCCATTGCGAAAATATGTAATGCGTCTTTTCTATTTATGACGGAGAGAATTCTGTCTCTCTATTGCGCACTGTTTCCTAGTCAACCTGTGATCACATATTTACACTCTTTGATATCAGTGCTTCATAATATGATTATTTTATATCAAACCAATGTTCAAATTTAGAGAGATTAAGCCACCAATTACATATCTGACAAGCATGGCCATTACAACTACGAAGATAGAATATTAAAAGATATTTAATCTCTCTGTGGACAAATTTGACTGTTACTTTTAGTTTAGAAAAATTCCAATTACCGCTGTCTGTATTCTTGTTTAAGTAAGAGGCATTTCCCATTTCACTGTTATAAAGTTTTAACCTTTTCCCCCAAAATCCTCAACATTATATGAACGATGTATGGAAACAAACAACCATTTGTTCAGACAATTATCAAGTAAAGAACCTAACCATTCAAATACATGAACACAGAAATATACACTTTGATGATGGAGTTATAACTTTAAAATATTATAATTCAATAAAAAGAATTTGTAGGCCTGCTTTGAACATGGGTCCTGCATCTATATCCACATCTTATTATGCACAGAGCAGGAGTAGTATTCTGCTTAAAAACCTCTGTGCACACCATAATTAGACTAATCTTCAATACAATACTTTGGGGGCCGAAGAAAAAATAAATATTTATTTTCTTCACTTAATACTGGTTATTTTAAACTTTGTAAGTAGACATTGTCAGCTATCTTCAAATGCCTGCCAATTTTCAGTGTTTCTGTGACACTCTCCAGTAACTCAAAACATGTGATCATTCATGCTGCCCTTCTTTGTATACATTCAACATCCCTCGTTAGTCCTATTTTGTATAGGTCCCACACACCTGAGCAGTATTCTTGGATGAGTTGTGCAAGTAGTTTGTAAGCAATCTCCACTGTAGAGAGAATGTGTTTTCTCATTATCTTACAAATGAAGTTAAGTCTGCCACCTACTATATCTACAATTGAAGCTACGAGATCATTCCATTACAAATTGCCAGAAATTGTTACATACAGGTAATTGTCCAAGTTGACTGATTCTAGCTGTGAACTGATGATGTAGTCACATGATACTATATGTCAGTGTTCTGTGAAATGTACAATATTGCATTTATAAACAGTTTAATCAGGTGCCCAATCTTTTCACCATTTCAAAATCTTTTAATCAGAATGAGTATTTGTGCAGTTTTTTTTTTCCTTCAAATAATACTTCATGAAAAATATTTCCTCACCTGCAGTTTACTATTAATACTTAACACACAACATGTATTGGGTTCCTCACTGTGCATTTCATTTCACTCAAGACACCATTAAGTTACTTTTACTTATGTTAATCTAAAATAATCAACATTCTACATGTCAAGGTATTCTCATTCAGTCACAGATTTCGTGTGATAGGCCATATGATCATACTTTCATTGATACGCATTTGTGTGGTTCTGTGCCTGATGCTTTTCAGAAGTGAAGAAACACAGTACCCACCCGATTCCCTTGATTCATGACTTTCAGATATCATGTGATAAAAACACAAGTTGAGTTTTGCATGACAAATGTATTTGGAATCCATGCCAGTTGGCATGTAGGAGGTCATTCTTCTTCAGTTAGCTCATTATGTTTGAGCTCAGTACATATTCTAGGATTCTACAACAGATGGACATCAAAGGCATTCAACAATTGTTTTATGGGTAATTTCTACCAGCCCTTTAGATAAGTATGATCTGTCCTTTCCTCCAACTATTGGGCAAAGCTTTTTCTTTAAAGGATCTATGACAGATTATGGTTACCAACATAGTCCAATTCAATCCCAAATTCTGTATAAAATCTGGTGATGACTGGGCCCCGACACTTCTACAGTTTCAGATGTTTCGTCTATTTCTCAACACCACTGAGACTCATATCACTCACCTTTGCAGTGGTGCAAGACAAAAGTGGAGCAGTGTCCCTTTACCCCTGCTTTGTAAAGGAACATTTGAAAATTGGGCTCAGCATATCTTTTTTTTTTCTTGTTTTATTAATTTCAGTTCCTGTGTCATCTGTAGTACAAACTTTATTTGTGTGATCAAATAAATTAATTGGGTAGATAAATCTACTCACCAAGCGGCAGCAGAACACACACAAAATACGTTTATAATCACGCAAACTTTCGGAGTCGTGTCTCTTCCTTCAGGCAAAAGGGTTAAAGTGGGAGGAAGAGGTGTGAAGGAAAAGGACTGGAAGAGGTCTAGAAAAAAGGGGGAGATTTCGGGAAAGTCACACAGAAATGCAGGTCAGGGGCCCATCCTTTTTTTCGCCCCTCTGCCTTGCCCTTCTGTCTGAATGAGCCACTGGCTCCGAAACGTTGCCTAATGATAACCTTTTAAGTGTGTGTTCTGCAGCCACTTTGTGATGATTTTTTATCTATCCAATTAACTTATTTTGTCAAAAATAGATTGTTTTAGTTTTTACATATGATCAGAATTTCTTTGGGTTTCTGAGAAACCTTTAAATTTCTTTCCCTGGTGCAGGACTGTAATTAATAACGATTGTAAGCACTATGTGATGAATATTTTGGACTATGGCATAAGGATGTAGACAATGTGAGAAATGGAGATTATGATTGGTCTGGAGAGTATGCACAGGTAGCCAAAATTATTTTTAGACGGCCACTCAGGATAAGCTGGAAATCTGGGTTCGAGTCCCAGTTTGGCACAAATTTTCACATGTCACTAATAGGTTGTATATGCCAAAGAATTTGCAGTCAGCAAATAAATTATGGACTATGCCATACGGCTGTGAATAGTCAACAAGGTCTGCTCTTTCAGACAAAGTCAAGTATTATGCAGCAGTTGCTGTGTCAGAGTGTTTGCAATAAAGCATCCCTCCCATCACAAACTGTTCTACTAGGTACATATATATCCAGTGCATGATCACCTATTCTTCTAAGCTTGAGCCAGACTACTTCTATATGCTCCTCCCCAAGTATAATTGTTTTTTTGAGTTCATATTTGCAATACGACAGAATGTTTCATTATCTAGCTCATTGAACATTAAGCATTTATAACTTATCAGGATGGCTGGTCATGCACACTACTTGTGAAACTAAAATGATCCAAGCATTTACTGAATCACCCTCAAACATATAGGACTTCAGCTATAATAGTAAGGCAATAGACAATGTCTTGAAGGAAAACTGCTAATGGGCACTAACTATTACAAGTTGTATTCTAATTCATACAAAGTGTGTGTTTACACAACCAAAACTTTTCCTTGGACGAAGTATTCTACTTGCTTATAGCCCAACTGTTTTGAAAATTTAAGTTTCAGTGCCTGTGAAAGTTCTTGTTGCAAAGTGATATACTAAGACCACATACTCTTGTCTTGTATCACAAGCACATGTTACATAGTAAACCAACTAATATCTAATGCAGGAAAGAGGTATTAACTTTATCCACCAGTAAACTCGCAATACAAACCTATAGCTGAATTACTCTTTTAGTAATGAATATAAAATATTAATATAATGTGTAATATTAATATATGTAATATTAAAATTTTAAGTACAGTCATTGTTGTTCCCCAATGACATAAAATATTATCCTGCTTTGGGTAATGAACATTTTTCCAATGTTGAATACTGTATATGTTTAGAAAGTTTATTAAGATAACTATTATTTCATATAAATCTGTAGTTCACAAGATACTCTATGCATTACACAAGGTAGTTCTTACTGTACCATGTATTAGGGTTTCTTTCTGTTCCATGTGCCAGTGGAGCAGAGACAGAACGACTGCTCAGTGTACAATGTAATTAGTCTTCTCTTGTTTTCATGGTCACTATGATGGCAATATTGACGACCATATAATTTAATACAAAAGAGGGAATTTTATTTCCTGACTTCATAGTAAGAAATCTACAATTACCCTTAAGCTTTTAATTGAACATGCTAATTCACGATTCACGGAAACACCCTTTCCTTTGCATTAGAAAGCCTGTAATAACATTTACACGGTCTTGTGGTGTGGCAGTTAAGCTTTTTTATTACAGAATAAAATACTGGAAATGATGTGTACAATCGCGATTTAGATTGGGTGTTGGGCTATCTATGCTCATCGGATGGAAAGGGGGGGGGGGGGGGGGGCAGTAAACTATCCGCGCTGCTTTATTTGCCCACAGCATCCGAAACTATTTTAATAAATTATTAACGAAGCCCAATAACGACTGCACCTCCCAGTAATGTTTCTACGTTTGAGCAATTGTCACAATATTATCAAACAGAAGTTTCTCACAATGCATCAAAACTTTGTTTATTTTATTATATAGAAGAAAGTGTCGCCGTCCCAATCAACCCTCTTAAGACTCAAGCCGGCTACTGTTATGTCAAGTATTAATGAACTTCCAAAATGCTTCCCACTAGTCATTCCATTTTTGATTTGGGATAATTAACAATTTTCTGTTCTAAATTCTACGATATGTGTCAACAGTCGCCAGTATTCATTGCACTGGTATTAAATTCACCCCCATTTAAAGTTGTGACAAAATGATTGTACCATTTAGAAATGAACGCTTTCCTTGCACGACGACGACGAATCAAGACTGCAATATTTTATTTGGTTTCGCCTTTCTATTCTATTTCATTTCGCTTTCATAGTGCGGTTCGGATAAATTTGAGACAACGCACATATGCAATGCACGGACAATGGTGGAATATGTTGTGTTCCCTTACATTTGAAATACGCAACCTGTAGCATTCTATTCTGCAACTCTTTCGGCACTGACATTTACCAATAACTTTTTAGTTGCCGCAAAGTTGACTGACGGCTGGCTGGAATACGCGAGACACTCGGCAACGTTGCAACGTTGCCACGCACAAGCACATCCAATGCAGTTTTCTTATCCCTGAGGAAATACATTACATACTTCAGCAACAAATAAATACGTTGCGATATTTCGCTTCTATGTAAGTTGTTTAAAAACTGCACAGTGACACGGAGGGGGGGGGGGGGGGGTTGTACCTGCACAACAGACTTTGAACAAATCGATATGGCAGGGCTGGCAAGAGTTTTCAGCAATTGGTTCCAACTCCGAGGTACATTAAAACTGACACGTCAAAATTAGCACTGTCATCAACCTGAAGATTGGTTTGAACACCACATTACCTTAATACGCATGGTCCTATTTAGAGGTAAGGTAAAGTGCGGTTGTTCCTCCGACCTCTGAACTGGCTGTCCTCACCAGGTATAGGGAGACCTACAGTTTAATGTGGACTGCGGCGTAACTCTGCATTTTTTTCAAATCAACAAAAATGCAAGAGATGAAAGAAGTCATAAGTGACCGTTCAAAATCTCAGACATGGCCGGGGATCGAACTATAAACCTCTCCTTTCGTAGTCTGCCATTTTACAACTAAGCCAAATCGTCACATAAATCAGTGTGTTCGAGTTTCATCACATGTAATGAGCTACAACTGCTGTTGGTGCCAAGATCAGCTAGCTAATGGCACGTAACAAACGCGACAGTTTCTATTGTCAAGGAATAGAAACAGACGTCGACACATTCTGCAGTTATCTCAACAGAGTTTGTAGTCCCTTTTTAATTCCCAACTGGTACTCCAACAAACTGTAATGCATAAGGTACACCTGGATTCTCAGGACCCATTTGCGTTTTGAGTATGTTTTGGGAAAAAAGGAAAGCAGTTGGATGGAATTTAAATATTAAACATCTATTAAAGATTTTTTAAAATTACATTCATCATTTTTGGGCATATCTTACGTTTAAAAAAGAGAAAGTAGAAAGACACTGTAGTGCATGAAATGCAGAATGTGAAACACATGCTTTTCCCAAGTCCTACACAACGGCTACAAGTACTAAACTACACAGCTGAAACTTCACATTTAAATACAGAATAGACTATGCTTCAAAACTTAAACCAAAAGGAAAGTTCAAATCCAGTACAAAAATTTCTTTAGGTACAATTTATGGGGGGATTTTATAATAATATTTTCAGCTGAATGACAACCTCATTTCAGAAAATAATACATAATAGCAATTGCTATACAACAATAGATTCTGGTCATTCATTCAATGTCTTCACTAATCAATTTCAATATTTTGATTCATCTAAACTACTGAAACCGATTGGCCACAATCGCTGTAACTTTCACTTATGTCATTGATATCACTGCCCAGTGATTCGTTTAGGGTATCTGTAATATCTTCCTCGTTCATTTTTCTGACATATGGTAGCGCAAATTCAAAGTACTGAAAAAAAACTTTCACTAAAGATACATCTGGGTCCTGGTGCCCCAATCACCTTCATATAAGCAAAATTGGCAAAGCCACGACTTCATCGATGTTGTGGGCTGCAACCAACTGAATTGTAGGGAAGGACAGAGAGAGGCAAGGTCCGTGTTACCACACAAAAAAGGGATTTCCCTCGGGTCCCTAAGATCCAGGTGTATCAGTAAAATGTTAAAATTTACTACATTGAGTGAGCAGTTCTTTGCTGACGACTAATGAAAAGGAAAGCTAAAGTGTTTGAAGTCCCATCGACATGGACGTCATTTGCGTTTGATTCCGTCAAGTTTGAGGAAAAGATTAGACAACGTATCATTGCGGCTTTCTCAAGATATGTATATAAGCAAACGGCATCATAAATGTTGATGGCAGGATGGGAATTTGGAAGTCTTAAGCTACATATACTCTACAAGCCACTGTTAAGTGAGTGCGTCCTATTAGGGCATTCTTCAGTTCCATTCAAGTATGGATCATGGAAAGAATACTTAAAAGTGCGTGTGCGTGACCCCATCTCACGGAAGCGACATGTAGGCGGTTGTAATATATACGTAGATTCATAACCGAGTTGGTTCTACAAACCGAAGTAAGTTTTCACGGGGCAGTTCCTGTCTACTTCAAGTCTCTGACAGATCATTTCTTTCAGCATCTTCGTGACACTCTCCTTTTGATCACACAAACCTGTAATCACTTGTGCGGCCCTTCTTCGTATCCGTTCAATATCCCCTGTTAGTACCATTCGGTACTGATCCCACGTATCTGAGCAATATTGTAGGCTGGGTCAACTTGAATGCAGCGTCCTTTGTACCATGACTGCATTTCCGTAGTATTCTACCAATGAACCGCAGTCTGCCGCCAGATTTACCTACAACTGAGACTATGTGATCATTCCATTTCGTATCCCTCCAAACTGTTACATACAGGTATTTGTATGAATTGACCGAGTCCATAACCGTGACTCTGGTACTGCATTCATAGCGAACGACGTTTTACCGTTTTGTGAAGCGCACAATTTTACATTTCTGAACGTTTAAAACGCATGGATAATATCTGCATGATTTTGAAATTTTATAAAAATATGACAAAATTTGCACAGCTTCCTTCAGACAGCACTTCATTATAGACAAATATCTAGGAATACTGCAACTACCTTACTGCCTTGATCCATTGCTTTCAGTATGTCTTGAGAGTTGGTTTTCCCATGATCTACGTTTTGGGAATCCATGCCGGATGGCATGAAGGTCATTCTCTTCAAGAAACTTTAGTATGTTTGAGCTCAGAGTATGTTCTTAGATGCTGCAACAAATGGATGTCGAGGTTATTGGACGGCAGTTTTCTGGATCACTTCTGCTACCCTTCCCGTAGACGGCTGTCATCACATACCATGTGCTACAAAGCCACTCTCTTTGTGCAAAGATCAGCTAGCTGGGCACGGTATTTTGTTCGAGGCATCTATTGTAGATTATTAGATTATAGTTAAAAGTTGGACTAACTCGCTCGCGCATTTAGTATATAATTGATAAACATTCCATTAAGCCTTGGAGCTTTTTAAAATTTCGGCTGTTTCTCAACACCACTGACATCTATTTCTCTCAGTTCTGGAGTGGTACGATAAATTGGGCAATACTCCTGAAGGAACATCTGAAAAAGGAGTTAAGCACTTCTGGTTTCTCTTTGCTACCTCGGTTTAATCTCTTGTCTCGGTCATAAGAGACGACACAACTTCAGTGTCACTAACAGCCCTTACATACGACCAGAATTTCTTTGAGTTTTGAGAGAGATCCTACGATAATACTCTGTTTCGATAGTGCTGAAGGCTTCTCGCAGTTATCACTTGATAGGCAAATGCGTTTCATTCAGCTTTCACACTTATTCTACAGTAATCTATTTCTTTAGAAATTTCCTTCTTTATAGTGACTGTATATCATGGAGGGTACCTCCCGTCATTAACTGTTCTACTAAACACACATCTACAGGTGAAAGGTCAACTATTCTTCTAAACCTGAGCCACAGTAGTTCTACATGCTCCTCTGCTGAATTCCTTTTTGAGATATAACACTTTGACCTCTCATCTAGTTAGCTGGAAATATAAGTTGTTCTACTTGTTTCAGTTTCCCTTTGTTACTTTCATGATCACTGTTGTTACAACTGCCTGATGGTCACTCATACCAGTTTCCATGTGGACATCCTCGAAGAGGTCAGATCTATTTGTTGACTTTAAAGCTTAAATATTTCCATCATGAGTAGGGTTACTAACAATCTATTTTTGGTAGTTTTCAGAGAAGGCATTTAGTGATGATTCACATGAAGTCTTGCCCCGCCCACCAATAACTAAACTATACTTTTCCCAATTGACTGTTGGGTAATGAAAGTCTCCAGTATTATTGGGGAACCTAAGTGCAAGCGAACTGAGGTTTTCGCAAAAGTTTTCAGTTACATCAAGAGGCGATTCTGGTGGGCGATAGAAGGATGCAATAGTAAGTTTATGCCCACCCCTAATGCTGATTCTTGCTCAATCTCGCATGCAGCTTCAATTTCTACATAAGAAAATTCTCTCTTCTCGAATACGACTCAAATGTGGCAACAACTCGCTCAAAGACATAAAAAAATGGTACCGGCAGAAAGTGAATGAGCTGTTCGTCAGAACGTCGTTTATTTTAATATCTGGCGCTACAAAATTTCACACGCACACATTTTCCTCTACCATCACTGAAATCAACGGACAACCCAAACTAGACTATCAATGGCTAAATAGAAGGCTTTCCTAAACCCAAAAGTTGATACCAATACACTAGTTCTGTATTTGGTGCTACCATATTAAGGATGGTATGTCCTTTTTCTACCATCTGAACTGACATAACCAGTCATCTATCAATTTCACGACATCCTGTTTCTTTCTTCTGTTTTCTCCCCTTTGAAGTATGTAAACGTTCAAGTACAACTAATGAACATTCCGTTATAAGCTTCCACATAAACTTTATTTTACACTACTTATTTAACGTCTTATTCTTGCATGATTTCAATGGGTTCTTCACATTTTGCTTAATTTCCTCTACTGGTACATAGTATAACTACTCGAAAAACTGAACTGACACAGGAACCTATTTTTGCTCATGTCTCTCAAATGGTGAATTTGTCCTACTTTGTATCATCTAATTGCAGACAAACATTTTAGAAACTCTTCTGTTTTATTCCAAGCACCAAAATCGTTCAATTTAAAGTGACTTCTTGTTGCACCTACTCTTGCTTTTATAATTTTTGTTGTGGTCTAGATGAATTAGAATAAGTCAAACTATAGTTTATTCATGACCTCCATTCCTGCGCTTTATTCAGAACGATTTAACTGTTTATGATCAATAACACTGCTGGCCTCTCCCAATTCCGTTCATCTTACAAGCTTCTCTTTCCCTACATCCAACCTGTCTCAGTTTACAAAACTGTGAGACCACATGTAGCAAGTAAATTTTCGTCACTCTTTTTGTGTTTGTATTTGTTACTTCCATACCTTAGTCTTATGAAGTGAAAAAATCTCTTCATCCGTCGAAACCAACCAAGTGAGCACTTGCTCCTCGACGTGACTTCTAGCTGATTAATTCAACGCAGTATATTTGGAGTTATTCAGACACAGAAAATGCTATTTTTCCAATAGTCTCTCCATTTGTGGCAAAAATAAGGAAAACTGAACAAAAATCGAAGAGACGTGTTGTAAGTATGGACTATACGGAGACAGAAATACTTAAGATTTAGGAGGTGGTACTTTTCTGAATATGAATAGGGAATGTAATTCATTTCTTATAATTAGTAGAAAGTTTCTAGGGAATCCTGCGATGCTCTCCTCCATTACAGCTACAGCGATTCCAGTTTCTATACCACTGGGGCTTCACTCAGTTCAACTGATCTCAGCTCAAGTTTAGTTGAGAAATCATTATCAGCGATTACTGCAGCTTTGTTTGGATGGTCAAAGTTTGCTATTTGTGTTACCTTTCACAGACACTTCAAATCATCAATAGCAATACTCCGCCCAACAGGCAAACAGTTTCCTTTATATTCATTTTTCAACAATATTCTTTGTAACATCTTTTAAGGTTTCTTGTAGGTGTTACAAAATGAATCTGCAACGACATACACGGCAGTCTCTTGATACCTTGGAAATTTGCTTAAAACCTACGTTTTATTCAAACTTGAAATCACATTTTGTGTGACTAATTCTTCAAAAAGCACGAGAAATTATGTTTAAAATTTTCAAATATACCAGGACTAAAGTTTTCTTCTACCCTCAGGATTACGTCTTTTCACGTTTTCCGGTTATTACAGAAGGTATAAGTTTCTGTATTAAAATGCTATCTGACACTTGATCAGCACAATAGGAGGCAATAAATTATTGCTTACCATATTTGTCATTTATTCCGTATCACAAACGTAGAAGTTCTAAGACGCTTTCTTTGCTGCAAAAATATTGAAATGAAGCCAACTAGTGCTGCCTCCAAGAGCAATCTCCCTGAAGCGCAAATGTTTATATCAATGTGGCCACCACGTTTTCTAAAACAGATGGCAGCCCAGGAAAGATTCCTCACAAATTCTGTCGGGAAAAAATATATTTAAAACTACAAAAAATATCAGAAAGTATCCAATTGTCCAAGGGCCAATTTCAAGAGATGACTGTATTCTTTAGGTTAATGTCTGTTTTACGTTCACTGAACTTGGCGCAACGTTCCTCGCGTCTGTTGTTTTCACTAGACCAGTAACCTTAATTCTCATTATTACGAGTTTTTATTCAGGGTTCAATAAATCTTATAATAAAGCCAATCTCTGCTGCCCCCTCCACCTCTCTCTCTCTCTCTCTCTCTCTCTCTCTCTCTCTCTCTCTCTCTGAAAGAATGACGTTAGATATATGGACACATCATACTATCACGCAGCACGGTTCTTAAAAATGACGCAATCCTCTTATTAATGTCACTATTTATTTCACCACGGAATCAGAAAGAGACTTCGAACTCCAAAAACAACCTCGATACACCAACTCTTGGAAGCAGAGATCATCCACCACTGTTCATGCCACTTATCAAGATGGCGGCGCAGTGGCTTTCAACCTTGCTGTCCAAACCGGTAGTAGAGGATACTTGGCAATTATCGCCATAATTACCAACTAAAAGAAGAACGCTAGTATAATAATATATGGAGAAAATTTTCAGAATAAACCAATAAATCTCAGCAGAGCTTCTTCGTAACACCTAATTGTGCCCCACAGCAACCACCACCCTGTTCGACTGCAGTAGTAGTTTCATGACAGACGGCGCGGATCCAACCAACGAACTTCGTTAACAGACAATGCTACCTTTTAAAGTTAGTCTTCACAAGTGGCATTTGCAAAGCTAGCCATCTTTTGTGTTTGTACATTGTGCGAAATATGGTCAGAATATAGTGCAGTGATCAACTTATTTACTGCCATAGTATTTACGGTTTCCTATGAGCATCATGATTTTATGAAGAATACATTTCCGAAACGGTGCTACAGAAATCACGAGGCAATTTAGCTGAAAGCGGATCACTGGTTAGGCCGAGATCGGCTAGGACAACACAATTTACTTATGTGAGAAAACCACAAAACGTACACGAGGAAACCATAACATACTAGGAGCCTGAGCAAATGAAACTGAAGAGAAACCCTTAACATTCGGTGTGGCCACTCCTCAACTGACTGCTTTCATCAGAAGTTTCTTATACTCGACGTCTGTTGGCCTACTCCAACATGTACAGAGAACATAACAGAATGTATAAAAATTTGTCAAAAAAATGACAGCAAGTCCAGCAGGAGTTCGTCGCAGGCTGCTAGGTCTATCATTCGACAGTTTCAAGTGTGTCGAACACATGCAGCATACTACTCCAAGATCCAAAATTATTTGTAAAATGTACAAGTGTCTACCGAGCAAGTAATATCCAAAGTTATAATACGAGTAGAATCTTAGGGCACAAATGTTTTTCAACTATCACGTACTTAAGATACAATACTGAGACACACACAATACATTCTGATCTTCACACGATTTCCTAGACTCTACTAAAAGCCACGTGACGTACGACTCACCCGGACGGTACGTTCGAAGAATGGCCGTTCTAAATAGTTCGTCGCTTTAGAGTGAATTTCTGCATTCCTCGGCACCAACAACATAGGACTGCGAAGCAAACGTAGAAACCGCCGTTGCTTCTCCCCTCAAAACAGGGAGCGCTGCCACGAATGCAGCGAAACAGGCTGCTCAGCGCGAAGGGTCCCGTCACGTGACAACATGGCCGCCGCACAACATGCATTATATCGTGCTGCCCCGTTCAATTACAAATCTCTAAAGACAATCTTCGCTCTTCATTTGAAACATATTGGCAGTTTCCCGAACTGCGATGTGCACATCAACAGCTATTAAGTATGCTAGCTGGTGACCAAGAGCTTAACACTGTGGACACATTGATTATCAAGTTTACATGCCCACATAAGATGCAAAGCAAATGGAAGTGGACAAAATAATGTATTATATGTGCAGTTTGTGGAAGTCTGTGCGACAAAAATGGGAAAGGACAAGTAAGAAGTGTAATCATGGAAGATTGGCAAAATGGAAAAGGCACATGAAACAACGCAGCTAGCGACTATGGACTAATCGGAGACTGGAATTGTGAGAAAGGGCAGAAGAAACACCGTAGGTGGAGACTGGACTGAGAAGGGCAATGAAAGGGGAGAAAAATGGCAGCCTTCTGTGGAGTTTAATACCTGGATTTCTAATTCTTGCTTTAGGCATCATCAACGACGATTATATACATGGAAAGCTCCGAGTGATATTGCTAGGGTGTCAAATACACTTTTTCATAATCAACCTGAGATTCAAAAACACTAACGAAAACTAAGTCTACACAGTCACTATGTCGATGATAATTTTGAACAAGTACGTGTAGTAGTAGTCACTCAATAGTGTAATGTCATTAGCAACACAATGCTGGAAGGAGATATAAATTGAAGAAAAGCACAAGGCATATGAAAGGGTGGATAAAAGGAAGTGTATTGGATAAAATGGATGAACTTGTGAAACGAAAAAACGGCAAGGCTGAAAAGGTAGAAGATAATATAGAAAAAGCAATGAACTAAGAAGGTTAACCGAACTGGTTACAGAGAACTGGATGAGGAACCAAGGTGAAGAATTAGAAGAATTGGGAGAAAAGGAGAAAACGAATAAATATACAGAACAGTGAAGACGGTCAGTAGAGGAGTACCGAAAATAAGCAAACAAGGGCGTTATATCGTGTCATGTTACACAGGCTGCAACAAGAGTCATGCAGCAAGAAAAGGAAGATACTGGGGAAGACCAGTTCCGGTTCAGAAAGGGTAAAGGAACTACAGAAGGTGCAGGTTATCTGAAGTAGATTGGATAATAAATGACAGAAATTAACATGGTGATGTACATTTGTTTTATCGACTGAGAAATGGCAATCGATGGAGTCAGCTGGAGAATAATGCTGAGAAGAGACTGGAAAGACAGAAGGATAATAGAGATGTGTCCACAGCACAATGTAATAGAGTACGGAACGAGGAGACTGAACAGACGAGCATTGGAAGGGGTCTACGGCAAAAATGCTTACCGTCGCCTAAACTATTTAACATGGACAAGAACGGATAGGTGAGTACGCAGTAGGTGACGACGCAGGAGGTATTGCAATTGGAGAGAGAGGATAAAGGGTATAAAAAAAAAACGCGGATGCTCAAGCAGTGCTGGTGGAATCAAAAGCAGCTACAGGAGTGACATCTTTGATATTCGGGAATCCAGCCGGATGTTAGCGTCGTTCTCGCACGATATTTCAACAGCGTGCCTCGCTGTCTTCTTCAGGTGCTACCTGAGACTGAGGCACGCTGTTGAAATATCGTGCGAGAACGACGCCAACATCCGGCTGGATTCCCGAATATCCAAGATGTCAACAGATCGCCGGGAAAGCATGAAGAATTACAGCTACATGAGTGTTTACTGAAGGAAAGGGGTGATGAGTATGGTATGACGATAAATATACGAAAGACAAAACAGAGGATATCTATAAAAAAACAGAGCATTCGAGAAAGCGAAGCAGTTACGAACAGTTACAAGGATTCCAATGCAGCCAAGAAAATTTGCTAAATGATATGTCTGGAGTGTTGTATTACACGGCAGTGAATCATAGACAGTTAATAAGAAAGATACTTAGAAAATTCTTGAAATATGGCTATGGAGAAGAATGCCAAAGGCGAAGAGGCCTGCCAGACTTAAGAATGAAAAAGCAATGAAGAAAACGGGAGGATAAAGAAGATTATTGGAAGTAATTAGAGAGAGGGCATTATACTGCCTGGGAACTGTCTGTAACAAAGAATTATAGAGGTAATGGTAGCAAGAGAAACGTGATGGACCACATTAGAAATGGACGAACATACAGTTGAAAGAAGATGCTCAGAACACTACACAATCGAGAGCCTCCAGTTGAAAACTGTTATAAGACGGAAAAAAGAAGAACCGAGAGCGTACTCGTGTCTGGGCTGGTGCGGGAGGAGGAAGCGGGTCAAGTCAGTTGAATAGTTTTGAAATTTAACGACGGATGGCTCTGTCAATACCCACAGCACACACTGGTTTTCTTCAAACTGTTACACTGAACTGATACGTCTGTGTTTGGTGGGGCAGTTTGGGTGCTCGTTTGACGAAGATTTTTTCCTATGGGCGGGGTAGTTACCCTCCACTGGGTACGAGACTGACGGCAACACCGAAACATGAGAACAGTTTAATCAGCATGTCTTCCGGTATAACAATAAAAAATATGCTCGTCAAACGGCTCTCATGATTACTGGACTGCCACCAATGGCCAGGATGGTAGTTGGCAAGGCGCTATTACACAATGGTGTAGGCAAAGTACGTCAAATATTTGACACAGAATGAAGTCGTCCAAAAATCTCTAGACAGAAGAATTGGTAACGTTACCATATTTCACTTGTAGGACACAAGGGAAGATACAGGTTGCGAATTATCAGCGCGCACATTAAAACAGCTTTCACTGTGTCAAACCCTTCTTCAGAAACTATAATCACGTCTGTATAAAAAGTGCAAATCTTCGGTACCTGTGTAAAAAGTCGGGCGTACTAACGGTCTCGGGAAAACATCTAGTGCACGTTTCTAAGTGCACAGCGGTGTCAGGTAAAATGACTACTTCCCAATCAAGCATTAAAAACATTTTGTGGGTGTACACTGATGGATCAAAACATAATGACCACCTCCTCACTAGCTTGTTTGTCCGTCTTTGGAACGAAATACATCACTGAATCTGTGTCTCAGAGATCCGATAGTTTGTTGGTAGGTTTGTACAGGTATGTGGCATTAGATGTCTACGCAGTGGTCTTTTAATTCCCGTAAATAACTGGCAGCTGATCTGCGTTCGCGGTGATGGTGCCCGATGGCGACCCCGCAGGTGGGTCCTATAGGATTTACATCAGGCGAATTTGGTCGCCGGAACATCAACTCGAGTTCGTTATAATTCTTCTCAAACTACTGTAGCACGGTTCTGGCTCCGAGACACGGGCAATAATACTGCTGAAAGATGACAACGCCGTCGGGGAAGATATCAAGCATGAAGGAAATCAGGTGGTTCGCAGCTGTCAGCGTGTCTTGCACTACTACCACAGTTCCCATGCAAGCGCAGATGTCCCCCATCGCATTATAATGGTCCCAGCAGCCCGCATCCATGGCGCGCTGCTCGTTTCGCCGCCATTCACGTCGATGACGGCGATTGCGGAGACGACCAGCGGCCTAGTATAGCAAAAATGTGATTCACCATTGATCGACGGTCAAAGTCCCTACGGTTCCGTGCCTACTGCAGTCGTAATTGATGTCATTAGGTCAGCATACGAACACGTACGGGTGGTCTGCTGCGGAGCTCCACGTTCAACAATGTACGATGAAGGGTGTGCTCCGAAACACCTGTGCGTGCAACAGCATTGTGCTCTTTCGGCAGAAACGACACAGATCACCATCTTACTACTTACAGAGCAGACAAGCCTCCGAACCCCAGGTTCTATGAAGAGTGGTGGACGTCCAACCATTTAGCACCTAGAGGCAGTTTCACCGTCCTATCTATTTCCGCAGATGCTCATGACAATAGTACATGAACATTCAACCAGATTCATGGTTTTCGAGATACTCGTTCAGAGGCTCTGCTTATCACAATGGATTTCCTTATTTCCAATCCGCATCTTCGCTAGGTTGATCCCCCGCCCTTGTCTGCTCCGCTAATTTAACCCTTTCGTTCATCATCTTGTCAATTGACACATGTTCACCGACTGCACAGTGGAAAAACAGAAAGTCTACATTTCTTCACGCTGGTGGAAGATGGCAACTATCTAGTACAGGGCGTGTGCCAAATGGAGATCTTTCGTCTCCTTTGAATAGGAAAGTCAACAGCCGAATGTTTGTCGTGCTGTGTTACGTGTGCTGTAGTGTGTGAAACGTGCTTCACATTTTATCCTTTCTGTTTCGAGCCTGTCGAAGATTTGTAGAAGACAAAGGTGTTACAAGTTTCTTAAAGGTAAGGTTATTGTATATGTGTTATTTTGGTTGATGTTTTTGTTTCACTGTTAGCTACATTTTTTTCAAATCTGGTTGTCGTCGTTTGACATCATTGTGACGACGCACGTTCATGTTGGCATGGACATTCCCATTTTTATAGGTAAAATTTTTGATGTTCAGTTGAAAAAAAATTAGAAAGCTAATCATTCTCAATATATTTAATGGATATTCCGATTATTTTCACATATCACATAGCTGATTTCAGTAAATAATTTAATTTTCAGACTGATATGGCGAAACTTTCTGACATGGAAACTGAGCACATTCTGCTAGAGCTCAATGGTAGTATGAGCTTTCAGAGTTCTCAGACACTGAAGAGGCTGGACCTGAAACTTTTAGAGGTACCGCAGATACGAGGAATGAACAATGGGAGTGCCGGACCTCACAGCATGAAAGATACACTCTAGAACCTGAAAAAGAAGTTTCACAAGCAGAACATGAACAGCCACAAGGTAATTTCAAATGAAAAAAAAAATGCTTTTCAGACGCCTTGGCACTACTTTCAGTGGTCCAGATATTACAGGTGAAGTAGTAAGAAGTCCTGATGAATATTTTTAAGAATACTTGACAATGATATTTCAGTAATTACTTTCGGAACAAACAAATTTGCATTCAGTGCAGAAAAATGGGGGTGCCAGTGAAATGTACCAGCGATGAAATATGAAAACTGACTGGAGTACATATTTTGATGGGCACATTATGATTTCCCAGATTGCGTATGTATTGGGAGCCTCAGACAAGAATACAGGATTCTGTAATCAGGGAAACTTGTCTCAGTCTGAAACATGAAGAAAGAAAGTATTGACTAGCAAATGATCCCTTCAAACTTTTGTCTAAAAAATTTTGTTCGTTGTGGAGTTTCCGGAATTGTGTATGATATTGAAACATATCAGGGTAAAAATACAGGAATTTGAAGTGAGCAGAAGCACCTTGGCCTTGGTTGTTCCGTTGTGATGCGACTGAGTGAACACATTCCACAAGGCTGCGGGTACAAACTAAATTTAGACAATTATTTTACGTCTATGTCACTGGTATGCGAACTGCTCAAAAAGATCTTTTCCATTGGGACCATCAGAGCTAACCGGTTACAAAAGTGCCCACTTTAAATCCGAGTCTGAACTGAACAATGACGGAAGAGGATCTGTCGATGTTTGTGTGACCACCGAAGATCTCTGGTCTCGTTCGCTGGCTCGATAATAATGCTGTCACTCTCACTTCCTCATACGTGGGTGCAGACATTATCGATAAAGTAAAGCGGTTGAGTGCAGCACAGAAGCAACATCTGGAGCTCACAAGACCAGCCATCGTACAGCATTACCGTGCATTTATGGGCGGCGTTGACACACCTGATTTTTTCATCTCTCTTTACAGAATACACATAGAAACTAAGAAGTTGTCTGTAAAAGTAATTTTTCACATAGTCGGTCTCTCCATATGCAACTCATGGCTACAATAGCTAAGAGATCTGGTTGCCAAGGAAATCGGCGTAAACAGAAAATGGATCTGCTGAAATTCAAAAATCTGGTAGCTGAAGCTTTAATTCTACTGGAGAAGGAAAACAGCTCCACTTTGAGGACAAGAGGACGTCCGCGATTGACTGAGGATGGGTTTGGAGATGAAGAACCCACATCGGATGCGGTAAAAACATCGCAAAGAGAGGTGAGGCCAGTTTCATAGGCCAGATATGACGGGGTTCCTCATTAAATTGAAGGGAGAGAGCAATGATGCAAATTAGAAAAATGCAATGGCAGAACCCGAGTTCAACGTTCCAAATACCATGTAACACTTTGTTTGAACGAAAGTAATAGTTTTGTTAAATTTCATATTAAATAATTTGTTCCAATAATTTTGTTACTCGAATGGTATACTAATTATTTCTGTACCAACAAGTTGTTGACCGCATTCTTTAGTTATAAGTACCCATAGCGACACAATAGTGTCAAATGACATTTTTCAAAAACCATTTTCAAATTTTTTCAGGAAACATGTTGATTAGTCAGCGATTTATTTTCGAATATAATTGGGTTACACCTAATGTTAACAGAAAATGCAGTCGTTAAAATGTAGCGTCTGGCTCTGACATTTCAAATAATGTGAATAATGTGCTCCATTCGTCTAGTGAATTGACACCGAATTGGAAAAATAAGGTTAATATTTTATTCTGTCTAACGCCCTAATGTTTTTGTTGCGTTAGTGATTAAATGTCATCGTTACTGTGACTCTCAGTTTATTTCGGAATCTGTCTTCCAATGTAACTACGCACCAACAGTGTGGCACCCAGTTCTCCTTTCTGTTCAAGTGACATGTTGAAGCAGTTCCCAAAACGCTTGTAGCACTGCTTTGCGAACATGGCGTCAGGCAAACATGCCCAACTATTGTAGGATATATATGAGTAGTTTGGTGGGAGTGTTTACAAACACCAAATCACACACAACCGATACAGTATTTGGTTGCAATTTCAAATCTTGCTTCAATGGCAATGTGATAGTTATCTTAATAGTTGTGAATCCAATCCAGACACTTTCACATCCTGAAGTAATGTTCACATTCGAATTGTCTTCACGTGAGAGAGGGCTGATTCGCAACGACTGTCACCTGTAAGTGACGTGGAAGGTCATCCTTTTCTTAACAAGATTTAGCGTGTTATGAAACTTGGGTTCATCATTACAAACCAGAGTCCGAAAGGCAAAGCTTGGAATGGACGCACACTACCTCGCCTTTCCGAAAGGAATTCGGAACGCAACAGGGAGAGCGCTACGGAAGTATGCGACAAGTTGGAATTTGGGATGGACGGGAAGCGTGCTCTATGAGCAGAAACGCTTAAATCCAGGTTACAGTCCCGGTCCGGTATAAATTTTCACTTAGTCACTTCAGTGCCCTCATGTGGCTCACGACGGTATCTTTCTTTCCTCATCAGCGGGGAAAGTCACGTTGACCGTCTTTTGGGATTATTTGGAAGATCAGCGTATAAAGCAAAGACAGCAATGTGAGAAAAAAACGTGACAGATCTCAAAGAAATGGCATGATATTGCTACATGAGAGTGCTCGCCTTCACGTTGCCCAGCTGACCCAACAAACCACTGAAAACAATATATTGGGAGATACTTCCCCATTCTCCCTACAGCCTAGATTTGGTTCCCTCGTATTTTCATTTGTTTCATCCACCCAAGTAGGCACTACGTGGGAAAAGGAGATGGTCAAAGAATTTGTGGCAAAGTGGCTCAAACGCCAAGACAAACTTCTTTGCATCAGAAATTAAAAAAATTAGTTCATCGTAAGGACATGTGTGTACTAGCAGTGGTGGGGATTAAGTTGTGAAGTAGAATGTCGCATTTCGTAAAAATACCGTTTGGTTTTCTACATACATTTGTCTCTTTAATAACAATGTCCTTCGGGCTATCGTTTTTCTGACAGAACCATCAGCATGTAACTATAAGCAGCCTAAATCATAATTTTCAAACTGAAATCTGTATCTGCGCAACCAAATATCCGAACTGTAAACCTGTTATCCGTCGGTTCCAGAGTTCCTCGTGAATGTAACAGAAAATGTCGCATACTGTGTGTCCAACATCGCTGCTCTCGTTTACAATGTGACAGCGTCATGGTTGCAGCGTATTTCCTGTAAGCTATCTTCCAAATCTGTAGTCATACTCTGCAAGGCCCGCCAATCTTTCGATTTCTTCATTCGGCATACAGGGGTTACACAAAAATATGGAAACGCCAAAACACAACACATTGCCATATCTAACACGGTATAGGAAACCAGTTGGCTTTCAAAAAAGCTTCCAGTCGCCTCAGAATGGACAAACAGGTTCTGTTTGGTTTTCAAGGAAATATAACATCCTTCCTGCAAAATGGCGGAAAGTTCAGATAATGATGGCGGTAGGTAGCAACCACATACCCTTCTCTCCAAAGTCGACAACAAAGGCTGAGATACGGCTGAAATCCGATGACTTGGAGGGTGGGGGGGGGGGGGGGGTGGAGGGGGGGGGGGGAGATGCGACAATTCCTTCCCGTGCTCACAAAACCAATCCTGGACGATCTGAGCTCTGAACTGGTGCCCTGTCGTCTTTGAATACAGCATCGCCATTGGGGAACAAACACTGTGCCTTGGGATGGACCTGATCACCCAAAATAGTCATATAATCCATGGTAGTAATGGGACCTTGTAAAGTAGCCGTGGAGCCCATGGAATACCATGACGTGGCTCTCCAAACCATCGCTGGATCCCCGCCATGTTTCATTCCTGGGACATAAACTCGGCATGAAGTCGGAAACAGTGAGGGACATGACTTTCTTCCATTGCTCCATAGACTAGCTTTCATGTCTGCGGCTCCATGTTCTCCCCTGTTATGGACATTTGCATCCAGCTGAGTGGTTTTGAAATTCCAGCTCGCCCTGCAGTTCTCTGCTTATGGAGCTTTGGTGCCGGCAGCGATCCAGAGCGAGCGATTCGGTTCAGCAGTGACTTTTGCAGCCGTCGTTCAAAAATTTTTCGTTATAGTCCGCTTCGGTGACTGTCACGATCACTAAACGCTGTTTCGCCCGCGGTGCGACTTGACGGACGATATCTTTAGTAAGTCACGGGTGCAAAATACTAACGCGAATTCTTTAAGACGAATGGAAAAACTGGTAGGAGCCGACCTCGGGGAAGATCAGTTTGGATTCCGTAGAAATACTGGAACACGTGAGGCAATACTGGCCCTACGTCTTATCTTATAAGGTAGATTAAGGAAAGGCAAATCTACGTTTCTAGCATTTGTAGACTTGGAGAAAGCTTTTGACAATGATGACTGGAATATTCTCTTTCAAATTCTGATGGTGGCAGGGGTAAAATACAGGGAGCGAAAGGCTATTTACAATTTGTACAGAAACCAGATGGCAGTTGTAAGAGTCGAGGGGCATGAAAGGGAAGCAGTGGTTGGGAAGGGAGTGAGACAGGGTTGTAGCCTCTCCGCGTTGTTATTCAATCAGTATATTGAGCAAGCAGTAAAGGAAACAAATGAAAAATTCGGAGTAGGTATCAAAATCCATGGAGAATAAATAAAAACTGGACTTGGAAAAGCAGTTGAACGGAATGGACAGTGTCTTGAAGGGAGGATATAAGATGAACATCAACAAAAGCAAAACGGGGATAATGGAATGTAGTCGAATTAAGTCGGGTGATGCTGAGAGAATTAGATTAGGAAATGAGACACTGAAAGTAGTAAGAAGTTTTGCTATTTGGGGAGCAATATAACCGATGATGGTCGAAGTACAGAGGATATAAAATGTGGACTGGCAATGGCAAGGAAAGCGTTTCTGAAGAGAAATTTGTTAACATCGAGTATAGATCTAGGTGTCAGGAAGTCGTTTCTGAAGGTATTTGCATGGAGTGTAGCTATGTATGGAAGTGAAACATGGACGATAAATAGTTTGGACAAGAAGAGAATAGAAGCTTTTGAAATGTGGTGCTACAGAAGAATGCTGAAGATCAGACGGGTAGATCACATCACTAATGAGGAGGTATTGAACAGAATTGGGGAGAAGAGGAATTTGTGGCACAACTTGACCAGAAGAATGGATCGGTTGGTAGCACATGTTCTGAGGCATCAAGGGATCACCAGTTTAGTACTGGAGGGGAGCGTGGAGGGTGAAAACCGTAGAGGGAGACAAAGAGACGAATACTCCAAGCAGGTTCAGAAGGATGTAGGTTGCAATAGGTACTGTGAGATGATGAAGCTGCTCTCCATGCTACTCTATCCTGTGCAAGCATCAAACCAGTCTCAGGACTGAAGACCACAACAACAACAACAACAACAACAACATATTTCCGCTGCCTGTATGCGGTATAAATCTTGCCGCTTGAAACACCACACACTTGGCTACCTTAGCTATGGAAGCATCCACCACACGGGCACTAACAATGTGACCAAGTTCGATTGCACAGAATTCTGACATGCTGCACTCACGACCACGAGCGACACATTGGGTACATAGCACAGGTCGCGTTCGTCGTTAAATATGACAGCCTAACCTGCAGGCTTGGCAGCATCTGCATTTATGTTTAAGCATACGTCTCTCGCGGTGTTTCCATATCTTTGTCCTATCCTAGTATTTTCGACTCCCAGTTTTCTTTTGCGTCTTTTCTACTTGACTGTATTTTGTTCTTGAAGGGCCATTCGAAACTCACTTGTTGATTAAAAACCACGTTGACATACATCAAACTTTTTAAATGTTGCTATACACGGAGTTCGCAATAGGTAAGGTGAGGCTGCCAAAGCTTTCCGAGATGGACACAACACTGATAGACGTCCGGTATTATCTTTGGCCACAATCCTAGAGATAGCATTCACCCGATTATATAAATGTAAAGTATCATTTTCTGAAAAACAGAACCACATGTTTTTGCCGATGTTCCTTTTATTATTTCTTTGCTCGAAGAGTACTGAAATTATTGACACAGAAGATACATATTTCATGCACCATCTCATGATTGTTTCAATTTTATGGCCTTCTAGAAACTTTAGTCTAAAGACAAAAGAATACACAACAATGCCAACACAGAATGACAATGGGGAATAGCCGAGACACGAAAGATACGTCATAAAATAATGAGTCTGTTCAGAGCGTTGCCAACAAGTGGAAAAGCACTGGTAACTTACCTGTAACACGGACCAGATATAAGGCAGAGAAAAGATATCAGAATATGGAATGGGCCCAACAACTATAATAGACTGCTTGAAACATAGGGACTAACAAGGGCCTCAGAAATGTGACTTCTCAGAAACCTTTCAGAGACCTGAGGAGAAGTACGAAAGAACTACTTTTCAAAATTACAATAACATAAGAATTACAGAATCCTCAACAATATTTTACAGAAAGTAAAACATTGTTCCGACATAAAAAGGGATATTTAGTAAAATAATCTATTTCTCAAGAATTAACTGGCTCCATAAGCGCTGAAAATACACCATTGAGAAAAAACGAAGGTCCCAGAAGACATGGTCAGATGCTCATATAACTTCATAGACGTACACACTATAGGTAGATATGTAAATGATTTTTATTCCATTTCTTCCTTGGTTGAATGTCTACTGAATGTTTTAATTCCTCTGTTATCTGTATAGTTGTCTGTATATTTATTCATTTTGTTTTTACTTTTGGTAAACCATTTATCTTTAACCGCAGATCAATAATAATAATAATTCACTCTGCTTCTTTGTTAACAATTTAAACGCTGAAAGTGAATTCTGTAGATAATAATGAAATGTAAGACACAAAGAAGTGTTTTGCACTTTGGAGTAAGTGAGTGAATAACTACACTTGGGCACGTAACCCATAGGACTGTAGCTGAAAATGGAATAAAATATACCCAGTTAGTGTTCCCAAGAGGCAATTTCACAGAACTATGGATCATTTATCATATTTTGTGTAGTTGTATGGAAAATCGGATTTTTTTCCTTTAGTGGTGTTAGTCTTATTCATCCGTTAGTCGCATATTGGACAGATCTTGGTATTACTATTAAATATTACGTAAATAAAGTATACTCGTAGAAATGTAGATCAATGCGCGGTTCTGTAAAGCTGTCATCATACACGGTGTCTACTTGAATGGACGACGTTCAAATACAAACCCAGCTCTATTTGTTGTACTCATTACGGGTGCACACTACATAATGGGAACGGGTGTGCTACAAAACGCATGCCTAATTTTGAGTGTTTTCCAGTGGAGTGAAGCTACGCATCGTATTCATAGTGGGGTCCATTGATGTTCGGCTCTGATTTATCGGCAAGATCTTCAGAGTAAAACAATGTAAGAACACTGGAATAAGAACCCTATTTAACGCTGTGGAATTCGACGTGTGTACTTTGAAAGGATCAATACCAATGTTGCTCAGGACGACTAGTCTCATCCGCCTGTGGATTGCCCGCAGGTCGTCGAATCCACGCAGCTGGTACTAGCATTCTGTGCTCCCGAGTACCTCGGCCACCTTTGTTCAAGGCGATGCCCCGGTAACTGCTGTCGCAGGTAGGCGGCACCCGACTGCACACGTTGGCTGATATCTTCAGCTACATTACGTAACTGAGCGCGCAACGGAAAAAGCCTGCTCAGTCATCCAACATGGCTCCCAATGGAGAAACCGAGCGGTTCAGGCAGCACTCAACCGGGAGGACCGATATTTAAATACCCACCTGGCCACCCAGATTTAGGTTCTGCAGTCATTTCCATACATCACTTCAGACGGACGTCGCGAGGATTCCTTTGAGACTCGGCCTATTGCTTTCGCGATCCTTGATTAATGCAAATATGCCCTTACTCCGAGTTTAATAACAACATAATGAACCTCTAGTGTTACGTTACAGTGCCATATCTCTTCTGTTTTTGGGCTACCTAATTTCGAAACCGAATAGATGGAAATTATAACATTGGTTGGCTGGTATGACTGGTTGTTGATGTTGATCATCCGTACGTCGGGTGTGGGCGTCAAGCTCGGCGACCGCTCGGTATGATTCACGAGAAGTAGGGTATGAATCAGCACCGCGTTTAAGTTCCTTGAAATCGTCAGCAGCACATAATAACGCTAGTTCACACAGTATCCAATGGGCACAATACCAAAAACTTTTTCCAGTTTAAACATCTGAAACCCTAACGGACATCCAAATGGGCAAGGGCGTTCACCGACGCCACCGAAAAACACATTTATGGTAACTATCGAGTTTCCATTGCACTCCAAAATTAGAGACACAACGAAGAAGTGTCAGGTATACGACTGATTGGGAAACACCAAACGGAGAAAGAATGGGAACAACCTTTTAGCGCATATAGTTAACTCCCCAAACCTGCACACTAACCTGAAACAAACATGTGACTGTTTCTAGCGAAGTGCCATCACTATTATGACTTTGGGAAAGGTTATTCCCGAGTGTCCAAAAGAATAATGGCGATGATATCCCGAGATTTGGTAATAGCTTCCCAAACTACTGACATTAGGGAAACAAGAAATAGATCCCAGAGGGTTTCCATGAGTCGTAAACGAACATAAATAACATGTCTAACGGGGCTTCTAATCAGGATAGTTGCGATGACTCACGAATGATTGCCTACTTGACATGGGTTATCCTCCGGTCCTAAAGACAACCAATCTGCGAATTGTGCCAACTATTACTAACATTGGAAACAGTGGATGTGTTTAACATTCAGATATTACATGTCTGGACAGCCAGATAAGGAGCAGGCTGGCTGCTGTGGTACTTCGGGGAGAACGGACCTTGACATTCACGGGCCAAGCTAATCGATCGGCTACATACTGGGAGGCTAGGTGCACATACACACATCCACACATCCATTTATCTTAATTCTACCAGTAATGGTTACCATATGTAACTTACACATTCTCTGTTAACTGGAGTCAAATGTGGACTATTAATGGCGGCAGCGAGCTTACTGCACGGTTCAGAAACGTGGTAACGTTGCCAGCGCGTTGCGGCACGCTGCGCGGAGACGTGGCAACAGCGCGCCAGCGGCGGCTGCGGCTCCCGCCCAGCTTGCCTGGGCTGCGCTCAGAGCTGGTTGCCACTCAACGCGTCGCTCCGGCCACGTCGGCCCCAACGTTGACGCTCGCCTTTGCTGCCCAACCACTGCGAAATGCCTGCTTTGTCGCGCCAGTCGCACTGCTGCAGTCTCGGGCTACAGTTCGCTCGTCTTTCGTAAAAATTATCGTACAAGTGAACGAAATACCCTGAAAACTGACTACCAAGCGAACACGATCCCACAATGATGTTTGTTGTTCTTTGCGGTGGTCGTGCGACGATCTTTTCGCCAATTCCAACTCCCATCGTAATCTTAACCCACGAGTCAGTTACCACTTTCGCTTCGGAATGGGTCGTTTTGTTCCTCACAATCTCATACGTACAAATTACTGTTTTGCAATCTAAATTTTTGATAAGTAGCAAAACTTAGTAAGTCCAACAAGTATCCCTATGCGACTTTAGAAAATACGCATCCGTTTCAGTGGTAATATGTGGAACAGTAACCGAATGAAGTACTTTTCGGATGGGATACCCATTACGCCCACTTTGGAACGATCACTACGTCACGTAGGTAGAACAACGTTAGTTATCTTCCACACGAAAATAATTGTAATGCTATAATTTTTTATCTTGCTTTTGTTTACGTAAGAGTTTACTTGGCGTCTGAGATAACGCCACCAAATCAGTAGAATAGGTTAAGAAATATTTCAGAAGGCCGCATCAGTGTCCCATGTTCGAAGAACTATCGCTTCATGATAAATTAGGGGAAAATGAAGAAACATCGATCACAATGGTCTCACGAGGATTTAAACCCCGTCCCCTCAGGTCGTTACATTGACTGTGCACTCTACAACAGAAGTTTATCACAAAACGTTCGTGTCAGTTGACTGCGACTGTAAGCACGTGACTTACGATGGATAGTGTTTAAAAAATTAAAAAACACACGAAAAGTAGAACCGTTTAACAACAGTCGTAGGCCATAGATAAAGTTCCAAAGACCTGGGATGTCTTATCCTCATGTAGAAGGAAGGCAAATCACAAATCCTTTCAAGTACAAGCAGTAGTGGGGGGCTAGTCACTTCATTCGTCCAGCATTCTCTCTCTCTCTCTCTCTCTCTCTCTCTCTCTCTCTATCTATCTATCTATGCGCGTGTCTTGTGTAGTCAGATCTAAGCACACTCATTTCTTCTTCCCCTCTGAACTATCATCATCAGACAACCTAAGATTGCGATAATCTGTCAGGTACTTTCTCTAGCCACTGCTTTTAGACCCCCTTTCCTTCTCCTCTCACAGCCCTCCCTACTTCTAGCTCCCCCCCTCCTTGCTCCTCCTCCGCCCTCCCCCCTTGTAAGTACGATCTATCGCAGGCACGGACAGCAGACGCCAGCAGCTGACGCTGTTAAAGTTATCTGCTCGGCTGGCAAATATGCTTGGTATCCGATGCCTCCACACAACCAAATTTGGATTAGTTTAGCAAACTTTTATAAGTTTGCAACGGGCACAGTGGTCAGTTCCACATAAGCTGATACCTATCAAACAGTAGCTATTTTAGATTTACAGTGAACAACACAACAGGTTATGCCTACAACATCAAATTCTCAAACACTCATCCTATTCGGTTATCCTCTCTGCTAATTCTTCAAAGAATACTAAAGGTGTGAACTCAACCACGTTCTGTGATCAAACTCAACTGTCATGCCACGTCATTTCGACTTGTTTACACCGTCAACACGAGGCGCGATAAATGCTGAACGACGCACAACACTTCTGTAACCAAGTCAGGCAGATACATAGTATGGATGGGGGTTGCATCTGTTAGAAGCTAGTATAGGAACGCTATGGAAATCAAATAATATAGGTTAATAACTTTAAAGCTTATCCCTTAATATATAAATAAGTTAATATTATGCTGGGCTAATCCTTCCTGGATATCTGAAAAGTAATGTTATGCAAATCTTGACCATACAATATACTGATCCTCCATTCCGTCCACATTGTCAATAGTATTCAATATGCCTACTTTTGGAACGACTGAAAATTTCTTCCGCAATAGGTACAAGAGTCGAAAGCATCTCTGAGGTCTTATGTTCCATAGAATGCAATGGAGATGGCTGATAATAAGCAAATACATGTTTTTAACAGAAAACATGGGCTCTCAATTAAAAAAAAATTGGTGTCCCCATAAGTTTCAGTAGGTACTCGCATTGTGTGTAAAAACTTGAAATGGGTTAATCTGAAGCATAAGAGACACACAAAAGAAAAAAAATGCACTTTGCTTGCTATGACTATCTTCCACCAAACACTCATAATAAACGATAGGTAAAGTGGAACAGGATTAAAAGAACGGAACGGAATACTGAGGTTCAGTCTTGACTGTTCTGCTGTTGGTCAGTACGAAATTATTTTCATATATAACGGTCAAGAGGCCACGTTACTGTATTAATACTTTCTCAACATATATAGCGTGAGGCAGCTAAGAGAGACCACCGCAAATATATCGAGAACGAATCAATATATTGAGGTGCGGTCTTCTCCAAGTTATAGCGGACAATATGGCGAATCTCCCGACGTAGGCAAGTGATTTTTATCGTTTATAGTCGCCGAATTACGCCACCGACTTGTTTGTAATGGAACTACATGCCTATTACTGAAGCTTCTAACAGGAGTTCAACGATATAACATGTATGGGACTCGATCAAATAGTTATCAGAGTAACAACGCGGCCAACTACTGTCCCCGTCGTCAGAAGATGTTCCACAAACGCTGCCCCATTATACCAAATGTAAGCAAGCGCTTAACTGAGGTATGGTTCGTAGTTTATCATCACGGCTGTCATAGCAAGCATTCAAAGTGCTGACCTTGAGCTGCTAAACGCTATAGAGTGATTCTGGAGAAACAATGCTGCAGGTTGTATTTCATTTGGAGTTAACGGCATCAGAGGCCCTTGTTACTAGGCACTGACTTCTAGGCATGACTTCTGAGTCATCTGCGTGTCCTGAAAAGACCTCTTGTTTCAGTTTTCGCTACAGATGAAATTACGCAAGTATTAAGTTTGGTGCGAGTGCAGGTCATTTCGCATTTCCTGAATGGCCGTTCCAATGCTCTCCAAATGTTCTCTTTAAGAGCCTGTTATTACAAGTGCGGAATGGGAGCGACTTCCGTCCAGTGAGACGTCGTCTAATAATTACGAGAGCATATCTGAAGAAAGAGAGATACCAGGGTATGTACATTCCCATCCATGAAACAAGGACAAATGATACATGTCTTGAAAACAAGCACCAGACGGTGAGACACCAAGAGCATTGTTCTTATCCACTTCGAGTCAGGGAGCTGCAGATTTACCGAAATGTAAAGTGTTGAAATGCGATGGGATGTAGTGTTTGCAGAACACACTGGCTGATCCCTCTCAGACTTCCGACATGCCTCATTCGCATTGTGTTAGTACTGTTGAAATGTTAGTTTCATTTCTTCATTCAGTTGCTATTTTTTCCCTTGATGTATTTTATTCTCCACACTACCAGTTTCTGGAACTTTTTTCACAATGTTTTGATAAGACAGATCGTTAAGTACTTGGCAATGATCTGGATACTCTTCGGCTTAACAACCGCACTGCCGCTCAAATAGTTGGCGGCGTTCGCCACAAACAATATTCACTTTTTCGACTGTCGTATACATTGAGGATGTCTCAATAGCTTTACGAGTAAGTTACCTGATTGCTACAACAGCAGAACACAGACTGATGGGCTTCAAGCGTATAGGTAAACACAATAACCACACCTGAGTTACATGTTTACTGTTATTTGGTATAATAGGTCAAGCCCTTTGCGGAACCTCTCCAGGTGTGGATCCTCTTCTCCTGACTGCGGAACAGTGGTTTGCGCCGCTGTTATCTTGATACTACGTGATCTAGTCCAGTGCCTGTTACGTCGCTTTAGTTCTCTTGGAAGCTTGTTTGAAATGCCATAGGGAGAAGTATATAGTTCCACTGAAAAAATAGGTGGTGTACGCCTGTCTCAGCTGCCTCACCCTGTATTAAGCCAAAATGTGACATTTTCACATAAGCTCTCTTGTGATGAATCGAAAAACAATTATACATTCTTACCATTAGAAAAAGCCGCGATTCGCTTGCCTTTATTTTCATTCGTTTTCTGAAAACATTCCAGATAACTCGAGAACGTTGTAAAAATGGACATTTAAGAAATCGATATTAAATCCGCGTAAATATTCAATCATACTCTAATTTGAAATAATGTACTGTCACTCATTCATATACGGAACACCGAGAACATTTCAAATCACTCCGTTAAAGCAAACAAACCATCTATAACATTCTAAGACATTCAAGAACATTCGAAAACGTCAATGAACACTCTGGGATAATACAGAACGCACTGGAGTATTCAAAAACGTTCGACAATATTTTAGAACGCAAACTGTTCACTACGTTAAGCAATTCTCTTCAATTTATTTCACTTTCCGTCACTTCCGGTTTTCCGTGATCCGCCCAAATCAATTTTCTACGTATGTTGACGCATGGGGCTCGCCATCGACTATATGAATCCTCCTGAACACGGACGCTTCCTTACCCAACCCAACCCCTTCAGTTTCAAACCGAATGTCGTCGGTGGTATGGGGACAAAGGGCTACCAATCATAAAATCCCCATGGAGCTGCAGGGGGGGAGGGGGAGGGGGCGGCGGCGGATGATACGAAGAAATATTTCCACTGATTATAAAAGCTCTTGCCTAAACATTGTAAAAGAGAACTGTCATTATGGTTTAATGTGGAAAAAATCTGGCTTATTATTCTGCGCCATATTCTCAAAACTATTCAAAATAGATTAAGATACCGCTCGGCACGTCGTCTCTGCTTTGTGCTTAAAAACTAAGTACCTCTTATTTCTTTTTACCTTTTGATCCAGATCAGCTTTGGAGCTTTGGTGAAGCTCTTCCTCGTAACACCATCATATACATTCGCAGATTATTCTTTCTCCAGATATTTCCCTCAGCACTCATACTCTGCAGTACTGATAATCGGAATGTCAGTATTAATATTTTTGTCTTGCCTTATATTATTGATTTATGAGAACTCCGTGCTTTGCTTCTGCGAGTAAGGCAGTCGTGACCTGCATACTTCACATTTTGTTGTACCTTGCTGGTTCTGAAAATTTCTGAATTATCGAAATGGGGAGCGTATGTAACAAATTTTGACACTTAATTACGAAATCTCTCTTCTTTTCCTGCAAAGAATGGTGAACCGTATGGGAATAAAAACCCATACGGGCGCGATACAACAGCAATAATCTCTCAACCATATGCGATGTCCACTAAAGTTAAGAAGTACTCATTCTCCATGCACGCGCTAAGGTACGTTCAGATTTGGGATATACACTGCTCAACCAGATAATTATGACCACCCACCCGTATGTCCACCTTCGGCACGGATGACAGAAACATGGAAGAAATGAGGCCTTGGCTGGCCGCTGGAGGGAGTTGGCGCCACATCTGCACACCCAAGTCATTTAATTCCCTTAAATTCCGGGGAGGGGGCGACGAGCTCTGACGCGACGATCAGTCACATCCCAGATGTGTTCGACTGGGTTCAATTTGCGGGGACCAGCACATCAATTGGAACTCGCCACTGTATTCCTCGAACCACTCCATCACACTCCTGGCCTTGTGACACGGCGCATTATCTTGTTGAAAACCGCCACTGTCGGCGAGAAACATGATTGTCATGAAGAGGTGTAGTAGTCTGCAACCAGTATACGGTACTCCTTGGCCGTCACGGTGCCTTGCGCGAACTCCACTGGACCAACTGATGCCCACGTGAATGTTCCCCACAGCGTAATGGAGCCGCCGCTAGCTTGTCTCCGTCGACAGTACAGGTGTAAAGGAGATGTTCCCATGGAAGACGAGAGATTCGCACACTCCCACCGGCATGATGATGAATGTATAGGGGTTCATCAGAGCATGCAACGCGCTGCCACTGTGCCAACGTCCAGAGCCGATGGTCACGTGCCCATTTCAGTCGTAGTTGCCGTTGTCGTGGTGTTAACATTGGAACATGCATTGGTCGTCGGCTGCGGAGGCCATAGTTGGGAGTGGTCGGTGCACTCAGTATTCAGACACACTTGTACTCTGCCCAGCATTAAAGTCTGACGTTAGTTCCACCAGTTCGCTGCCTGTCCTGTTTCATCCGTCTGCCCAGCTTACGACGTCCACCATCTATATAACGAGCAGTGGTCACCCAACGGCACGACGCCTGGACGTGGTTTGGTTGGTTGTTTGGTTGGTTGGTTGTTTGAGGTTTAAGGGGCAAACAGCAAGGTCATCAGTCCCTTCTGGACGTGGTTTCAAAAAAATGGTTCAAATGGCTCCGAGCACTATGGGGCTTAACATCTGAGGTCATCAGTCCCCTAGAACTTAGAACTACTTAAACCTAACTAACCTAAGGACATCACACACATCCGTGCCCGAGGCAGGATTCGAACCTGGGACCGTAGCGGTCGCGCGGTTCCAGACTGAAGCGCCTAAAACCGCACGGCCACACCGGCCGGCGGACGTGGTTTCACCTCTGTTTCGCCACGTGTTGAAGACTCACCACAACATTCCTCGAACACACAACAATCGTGCACTTTCCGAAACGCTCGTGCCGAGCCTCCGGGACATCACAATCTGCCCTCAGTCAAACTCAGATCGCTCGCCTTCCCCATTCTCCACACGGGCAGCACGCTCACCGATACTACAGCCCTCTGACCAGCAGTCATTCCTCGCCAGATGCTCCTGCTACGCATGGACAGATTTAGATCGATAGGACGGTCGTCACAATGTTCTAGCGGATCAGTGTATCTGTGTGTTCTGTAGACGATAAGCAATTGCAATAAGAAGAGAAAGAATAGATTCTTTTGGAATGTTGTGCAGCAAAACACTTCTAAAGATTAGTCAGTTACATCGAGTAACTAACGAGGTGGTTCTGAATTAAACTAGGAAGAAAAAAAAATCCGTGCACGACGTCATTAAAAGAAGGGATCGGTTGGTAGGACTTATCCTGAGGCATCAAAGACTCAGATTTGTCCATGGGAGGATGTGAATAGTTGTAGAGGAAGACTAAGGGATGACTACAGTAGGCAGGTTCGAACTGATGTAGGATGCAGTAGTTATGCAGAGATGAGACGTCCACAGGATGGAAAACTATGGGAAAACTGCATCAAACCAGTCTTCACACAGGAGGAGGGGGAAAAAAATGATAAGTACTGCCAACTTGAAAAATCTAATGGAATTAAATATATTTATTACATACCTGCCACACTGTTTCTACCTGCGCTTTTGGTAAGGAACCTCTTATGTTAACATTCAACAACAGATTCGCTGAAAAGATACAAATCAGCTTCCAAAGTTTGGGCCACTCAAGAGTAGTACTACGAGGTGAGGATAGCAATCAACAGCTGCAGTTATCGTACAAATTGGACTTTTGGGGACAGGGACGATCCTGCAAGCTTTCCTCTGAACACTAGCAATGTCTTACTGTACGGAAGGAAGATACAAGGTTTAGCGTTCCACAGACAACAAGACTTTTACAAACTGAGCCACGTTCGGACTGGTCAAGGATGGAGGACACTGGCCCCGAGACTTCCAAAGAAACCCACCTAGCATTCGCCTTAATTTACGGAAACCACCGAAAATCTAAATCTGAATGGGCGGAAAGGGAATTCAATCCTTGCGATTCAGAACGTATTGTGCTTAAACCAACGCGTCACTTTGATCGTTTACCGAACTGTTCGAAAGCATGCGCTTTTGTGGTGTGCTGATCACAAAAAAACACGAATGGGAGTCGTCTGCGGCGGAAGAACAGTGGGAGTGGCAGCTCTTGACCCACGCGCACCTTGGGCCCAACAGCCTGCTCGTTTTTACCTGCTCCTGAGCATCTGCCTGCCCTCTTAGCCGCCCTTCGGGTGCTGCAACGAGCGGCCGAGCAGCAGGAAGCGTCTCTTACCCTGCACCGAACAAACGCCTTTTCACCTACAAGATTTATTTATTTATTTTTTATTTCGTGAACTGCTGTTGCATGAACTAGCGACAGTAGATTTTCTGTATACTTCTAAGCTAAGGATTCGACAACAGAAAAACTACTGATGATCTATTTCATGGTGAGGGCTGGTCTGATGAAAAAGTCTTTGAAACAGATATGACCGACCAGCGTGTTACACAAATGTGTAATCAGTTTGTGAAATACACAGTTCCAGAGGAAATTGTGTATGTGTTTCTAGAATACTATTAAGTGTGTCATCCAAACGACAGACGCAGTTAAGTGGTTTTCACTTTTTTTTAATAAAAGCAGCGGTAATCAAACGTTTCAGAACGTGAAATTTGAAATATTTAACAGACTTCGCACATTGCGTACTGTATTCTCCTAATTGTAAGATGAAGAGAGGAGCGTTGTGAGTATTTGAAAATTTACAAGTGATAAGTGAGAGTCTTCCCTAAACACTGTAGACATTTCTCGAAACAATAATCCACTGTTAACTGACGTTAATAACTGTACCGTGCAACTGCTTGCCATTTTTTCTCACAGTGCAACGTATGGACGCTAACTGAGAAGTACATACGGTAACATTTAAATGCAATGTTCACTATTTTAGCTACACTGGACTATTGGATCAGATTAAAGAGCTCAGAAATACGTCTTAGGATGTTGACTTGGAGTATCTAATTGCAATAATAGTCCAGGCCTTGCATATAATGTCAATAGGGTCTCACTGAAGATGGTATGGTTCAGAAAACTGTAGACAGTATCTGTACGACTTGTATAGCGTTGCGAACAATAATCTCTGTTGTGTGTTCGGCATCTGTAGCACAATAAGTGAAAATATGGTCTCCAACCCGATTGCATCACCCACCCAGACATACTGTTTTAACCACTTGTCACGAATACTCGGCTACCACGATGGAGTGAGAAACATTAGGTAACCCAATGCGTGACATATAAAACCAGTATCGTCCTTTGAATACAATGCACAGTTCACTCATGTAGCAAGTATATAGGCATTTCCATAGCTCTTTCCAATATCCGAACTTTTCATCAGTCGAGCTTTTCCTTTCCATCAAAAGCATGTACTTTAATGGGGATGCTTTAACATGGTACAGTGTGATCACTGAACTACTATAGTGTTCTGTGATCCAAATTTCAGTACTCTCAGACAAATTACCCAAGACGTTAAAGGCAGAAATAAATGGCTACTGGCAGAAGTATATACACACGAGCCGATTCCGCCAGACTAGGCGAACTTTATGAAAAGCTTCCATACGTGCGAGTCTCCTGTCAGCACAGGGGCTCTGTTGAGGCAACAGTAATTCGTCCATTCCGTCAATAAGTTTTGTGTTTCCTCTTCAAAATGTACCGTATCCACAGTCAAGTTTATGCCTGAGTTACCATGGCTTGTACTGAAAAGCAAAACAAAAGATTGACACGCCAGTTATTTCAGCTACAATATATTTACTTACGCAGCTCCATTTTGAAGCAGGCACCACTCTCGAACTGCATGTTAATTTTCCATTTAACACCCATGTCAAATAACTGTGACAATAATATAACTGATACTAATATTAAACTGTTTTGGCAAAGCCAGTCATTGGAAGTGGATTGTGTGCTTTTTTTTCCAGTTCTGAACTCGCGTGATAATCCTGATTACACCCCCTCCCTCCACTTCCACACTCACATGACAGACCACGAGCAGGTATGCAAATATTGTTAGGGGGGAGGGGGAGAATGTTGCGGTCTTGTACTGCTTACCTGATGGATAACGGCAGAGAAGCGTCTACTAAGTATAAATTAGGATTTGTACTCTCTGTGTGCTCGGCAGAATTAAGGTCAACAGACCAGGGGCATTCAGTGGGCATTGTGATGTAGTAGTCATATACATCTGCTCCGTAAGAACGAACGTTATATTACTCCAAATTGCTTTATCCTCTCCCTCCTTGAGAGCAACAGATAACTCTGCATTCAAATATGACCTCTAAAAGTTTGAGCAATCATCTGTAAGAAATCCATTTTCATCGGTCGCCACTCCTCACAAGTGCATACCACCATTTCGGTTCCTTCCATAATACCAGATGGACGGTAACGGGTCCCTCGTTTATTTCCAGCAGAACCACGACCGTGAAAGAAAATGGGTAACTAGCTGTAAACAGTACAAATTATCAAGTCTTCCAAGGCGTTACTAGCTTTCCCCTTTGCGATAATCGGTAAGTGCATAGCATTCACTATGTGGCCTGCAGTTTTACTGGTGCCCAACTGAAAGCACTACGTGACGTCATGCTCAGCATTAAGCAATTAGTGCAGTCACGACGCGTCAAAACTCTGTAAATGTTTTCTGTCGAAGTGAAATTTCACAGATATAAAAGAAGTTACTCATGTTCAGGTCCACTATTTGGAATTTTAAAGTGAAACGGATACGTGACTGAGCAACTGTCAGACTAGGATCGCATAATGTAGTGCAGTGGTCGTCAAACTGCGGCCTGGGTCAAGAATTCGTACGGCCCGCAACTGGCAGGCGGCCAACTGATCATGCCCTTAATATAGCTTGCCTACTGCGGGTTCATAACATACTAATTTGTCTAGGTTACCAATTATTAATAATAATGTGCACCCTAAAGGCCGCTTCACACTGTCAATACTGGCTCTTGAACGAAGTCTGGTGACGACTGATTTAACGCGTAATGCATGGGCCAGTCTTCAGACATCAGGGTGGTCACTTATTGCAGAGGATTTCAGCTGTAGCTACGTTATTAAGGCCCGTGACATAGTGCGTCCGCAGGACCTGTTTTCCGTCTTCCTGCTAACAATGCCGTATTTGGCCTGTGGAACAGTGAAATAAGGTTTATGTTGTGAGAAGTCAGCATTCACGACTTGTCTTTCAGTGTTCGGGGCACGTGAAGCTCACCTGGCAAACAGTATTCACTGGAGTGTGTAATGTTGACCGCGAAATTCGGAAGGCGATATGCGATTACTGGCAGTCATTTATCCTATTTCGAGCTGGGATTCGTAGTTTTGGCCTATGGCAAACTGAACGGCAGTTGTTAAACAACATTTTGGAGAACCGCAAACTTTGAGATATATTTGGAATGTCCTTTAAGTGAATCAGCATGCTAATATCACATTCCACAAAACAAAAACGAGTACAACCTGGTTTTAAGATACAGGACTGATTCGTGTATGGACCACCAATCCCCATCTGAATCTTACCGAATGTTCCCAATGAACTAAAGCGTTGTTTACATGCTAGACCAACTGCTCACGAAACGAACGCTTCAGGAACAAAGTCCCATTCAGTATCTCTGAACTTAGTGGAAAAGCTTCCCCGAAATTCAAATGCAATAACACTAATAACAGGAGGTCGTACGCGGTGTCAGTTACGTAGTTTTGTATCATTGGAACTAACAGAAATGCCCATCCGAAATATTTTCGTCACAGGGATACGTTGTTAACTATACTTACAGGGTCAGGTCAGCAAACACTAGCCACATAGGCTACAGGTAAGAATGATGAACGCGTTCTTCTTCAGTTCCCTTATGCATCAAGCATTGTGGTAGCCTCGTTCTATCCATTCTTCCATTCTACTCTATTCTCGCGCTCTCTCTTAATTCAGAAGATTTTTTATCCCACCGCTTTGGCCCAGTTTCTCGAGACCTCTTCCCACGGGATGCGGAATCTTCCTCGTCCAGCTCCTCTCTACAAACGCATCTCAAATACTTATTTAGCTTTTCTTTCGTCTTCCATTCTCTCAACATGCATGCGCATACCACCTCAACTGAAGCTCCTCAAACTTCACACTCATTGCTTTCAGGTCCAATCTCTTCCAAATTCTTTCATTTCTAGATCTCTCTCTTCTGATCTTTCCTGTTCTGTTCACAAACTTCATTTCTGTGGTATTAATCATAGTTTTAATGCCAAACCCTTCATACCAAACGCCATAATTTATTGTAAACGACGATCACACAAGAAACTGAGGTTTAACATCTCACATTACTTTTCCTACTACGCTGGACATTGCTTTGAACGGCCTCAACTGATCAGATAGTTCTAGCAGCGGTTTCACTACCGACCGACCATATGATCAACTTTTTTTCAACTCTTATGCTGTTCCGCCAAAGGAAGGTGTACTGAAGGTTGTACTTTGGTTTTATCAACAAGCAACGAATTGGGATCTAGCAACTCTGTCACTTTTTGCTGATGGTACAAGCATAGTCATCGAGCTGCAACAGAAGGATCAACGAATGAATCATTCAGACATATCCGTAAATGACGTGTCACCAGAAGAGGGGAAAACCATCTTTAATTCAGTACAATTCAGATATAAAACGTAAGTATCAACAGAAATATCAGAGGTAAAGGGAGGTATTTGCATGATACCGGTAACTTCGTGATCAGTTTGTTAGTTCACTCACTGCGACCACACCTGTACGAGACGCAACGCGCCAATCCGCTTGTAGCTTCTTAGGACATCATCATTGTTCGCAGCACAAGTTGTTATTGATTTTAGCTCCAAATGCCCAGTAGAGAGAGAGAGATTTTACTTGTTTCGCTTTTCGTATAGGATTCAGTAGTTTCAGTAGTGTCCACTAGATAAACCAATGTAAAGGCAAAAACTACATATTTTCTTCACCAGGAATGTAGCTAATTCGTTACGTATTGCACTTAGTTTTGTTATTTACGGGACAAAATCTACTAAAGTTTGAAGAATTTCTTTATACTTTACGTGTGCAGTGTACTAACAAGGCAACTCCCCATCGTACCTTCACATTTAGTGGTAAAATGGCCCGTCAAAAAGTGTACACATATCAACCATGAAAACTGCAAGGAGGTACACCGAACTCTGGGAAAAGAAAACTGGAAACAGCGAACGATACAAGATCAAGATATGGAATATCGAGTGAAGTACAATAGTTGCGACGTCGTGGTTGGGCTTCGGTCCGTGTTCAAATCTCCCTCGAGCCCTTTTTCGCAAAATTATGAACTGCCCGTCCGTCACGTGTGTGTATTCAAATTACTGTCGAGTTGCGTTCCGTTTTGGAAGTTTTGACTCTTGAATTGAATTGTTGTAACATAGTTCACATCCCATTATTTGTTGTTTTCATTTCAGTGGGAGGTCTATACGACATCTAGTCTTCTCTCACTATTCATCACATTAACTAATCTATTCTTACCACATTACTCATATTCTATAACCAATGTCCATTATGACAATCGTCAAGACTATAATGCTAGAGTTGCTGAACGAAACGCGTCTGGCTGTCAGGAGATCAATGCGTGATGCCCTCAATGACCACCGCAGCAGACTGTCATTTGATCTTCCACAGAACCCAAAGAAATATTGGACGTATGTTAATGGCACCAGAATTAGTGTTTAGTCCCTTCCAAATAAGACAGGAACTGAAATTGGGGCTAGCAAAGCAAACGCTGAAATGCTTAACTCCGTTTTCAAATGTTCTTTAACAAAGGAGAATTCCGCCAATTTACTCCTCGCACTACTGAAACGATGAATGAAGTACGTATTAGTATCAGTGGTGCTAAAAAATTGCGGAAATGGTTAAAATTGCACAAAGCTCCAGGGACCGATGCAATCCCTTTCAGATTCTGTACTGAATTTGCTCCTCCTCTAACTATATTCTAGCGTAGATACGTCTTACAAAAACCGTACCCAGTCCTTTGAAAAACACACAGGTCACACCCGTCTACAAGAAGCGCAGCAGAAGTGATTCGCAAAACTATCGTCCAATATCTTTGACATCGATTGAGTGTAGAATCTCCGAACATATTATGATCTCAAACACAATGAGATATCTTAAACAGAATGACTTCCTCAACGGCAACCAGCATGAATTTCGAGATCGATCATGCGAAACCCAACTCGCACTTTTCTCACAAGACATCGTGAAAGCTCCGCATCAAGGCAACATTGTAGATACAGCCCTCATCGACTTCTAAAAGCACTTGACTCATTACCATACCTATGCTTATTGTCAAAAGTAGGATCATATGCGGTACCAAGTGAAATTTGTGACTGGACTCAAGACTTTTTGGTAGGGAGGACATAGCATGTTATCTTGGATGCAGAGTCACTGTCAGATGCAAAAGTAACTTCGATTGAGCATCGGGTAATGACCTTGCCGACAATATTACTGGTAAAATCAGGCATTTTGCAGATGATGCAGCTGTCTATAACTTACTACCTGAGAGAAGCTGCATAAATATTCAGCAAGACCTTGATAAGATTTCAAAGTGGTGCAGAGACTGGCAACTTGATCTAAATGTTCAGAAATGTGAACTTTTGCACTACACAAAACGAAAAAACTTCCTATGACTATAATATCAATGAGTCACTGTTGCAATCTGCCAACTCATACAAATACCTGGGTGTAACACTTTGTAGGGATATGAAATGGAATGATCACATAGGATCAGTCGTGGTTAAAGCAGGTGGTAGACTTCACTTTATTGATAGAATACTGTGGAAGTGCAGTCAGATTAATAGTGGATACTGAACGCATACAGAGAAGGGCAGCACGAATGGTCACAAGTTTGATTAACCCGCGGAAGAGTCTACAGAGAGAATGAAGGAACTGAACTGGCAGACTCTTGCAGACAGACGTAAACTATTCCCAGAAAGTCTGTTAAAAGTTTGAAGAACCGGTGTTAAATGATTACCCCAGCGACCTACGACAACCCCCTTTGTATCGCTCAGACGGGGATCGTGAGGATAAGATTAGAATTATTTGTGCACGCACAGAGGCATTCAATCCATTTTTCCTGCGCTCCATACGTGAACGGAACAGGAAAAAACATAACTGGTACAACGGGACGTACCTTCAACCATGCACCTCACGGTGGTAGATGATGTGGACTACAGAAGGCGAACGGACATCAGTGACCTCACGGAAAGTTCATAATTTTGTAAAGATATATGAGTCGCGAGGGAGATCTCAACACAGCTCCCGCTCTGCAGTCCCAACACTGTGACCACACAACCACGAGGCCGTGATTCTTGCAATGCGGTTGATATTGCACATCTTGATTTTGGACCGTTCACTGTTTCTACTTAGCTTCTTTTTTCACAGTTCATTACACCACCTTCTTGTTTTCATGCCTGAACTGTGTTCAGTTTCTGAAGGGCTATCCAGTGGCCCATTTTACCACTATACCTGAGGAGGGTGAGATGGGGAGTTTCCCTTGTAAGCAAAACAAATCGAGTATAATTCGCTCCAGGTTCCTGTAAATCCATCTTCCGTTTCGTATATCAGGTCACAAAATGCCAAAAGGAATGACCAAATATCGAGAGTTGTTGTTGTGGTCTTCAGCCCAGAGACTGGTTTGATGCAGCTCTCCATGCTACTCTATCCTGTGCAAGCTTCTTCATCTCCCAGTACCTACTGCAACCTACATCCTTCTGAATCTGCTTAGTGTATTCATCTCTTGATCTCCCTCTACGATTTTTACCCTCCACGCTGCCCTCCAGTACTAAATTGGTGATCCCTTGATGCCCCAGAACGTGTCCTACCAACCGATCCCTTCTTCTAGTCAAGTTGTGCCACAAACTCCTCTTCTCCCCAATTCTATTCAATACTTCCTCATTAGTTATGTGATCTACCCATCTAATCTTCAGCATTATTCTGCAACACCACATTTCAAAAGCTTATATTCTCTTCTTGTCTAAACTATTTATCGTCCACGTTTCACTTCCATAAATGGCTACACTCCACACACACTTTCAGAAACGACTTCCTGACAAATCTATACTCGATGTTAACAAATTTCTCTTCTTCAGAAACGCTTTCCTTGCCATTTCCAGTCTACATTTTATAACCTCTCTACTTCAACCATCATCAGTTATTTTGCTCCCCAAATAGCAAAACTCATTTACTGCACTCCTGGAAATTGAAATAAGAACACCGTGAATTCATTGTCCCAGGAAGGGGACACTTTATTGACACATTCCTGGGGTCAGATACATCACATGATCACACTGACAGAACCACAGGCACATAGACACAGGCAACAGAGCATGCACAATGTCGGCACTAGTACAGTGTATATCCACCTTTCGCAGCAATGCAGGCTGCTATTCTCCCATGGAGACGATCGTAGAGATGCTGGATGTAGTCCTGTGGAACGGCTTGCCATGCCATTTCCACCTGGCGCCTCAGTTGGACCAGCGTTCGTGCTGGACGTGCAGACCGCGTGAGACGACGCTTCATCCAGTCCCAAACATGCTCAATGGGGGACAGATCCGGAGATCTTGCTGGCCAGGGTAATTGACTTACACCTTCTAGAGCACGTTGGGTGGCACGGGATACATGCGGACGTGCATTGTCCTGTTGGAACAGCAAGTTCCCTTGCCGGTCTAGGAATGGTAGAACGATGGGTTCGATGACGCTTTGGATGTACCGTGCACTATTCAGTGTCCCCTCGACGATCACCAGTGGTGTACGCCCAGTATAGGAGATCGCTCCCCACACCATGATGCCGGGTGTTGGCTCTGTGTGCCTCGGTCGTATGCAGTCCCGATTGTGGCGCTCACCTGCACGGCGCCAAACACGCATACGACCATCATTGGCACCAAGGCAGAAGCGACTCTCATCGCTGAAGACGACACGTCTCCATTCGTCTCTCCATTCACGCCTGTCGCGACACCACTGGAGGCGGGCTGCACGATGTTGGGGCGTGAGCGGAAGACGGCCTAACGGTGTGCGGGACCGTAGCCCAGCTTCATGGAGACGGTTGCGAATGGTCCTCGCCGATACCCCAGGAGCAACAGTGTCCCTAATTTGCTGGGAAGTGGCGGTGCGGTCCCCTACGGCACTGCGTAGGATCCTACGGTCTTGGCGTGCATCCGTGCGTCGCTGCGGTCCGGTCCCAGGTCGACGGGCACGTGCACCTTCCGCCGACCACTGGCGACAACATCGATGTACTGTGGAGACCTCACGCCCCACGTGTTGAGCAATTCGGCGGTACGTCCACCCGGCCTCCCGCATGCCCACTATACGCCCTCGCTCAAAGTCCGTCAACTGCACATACGGTTCACACCAACGCTGTCGCGGCATGCTGCCAGTGTTAAAGACTGCGATGGAGCTCCGTATGCCACGGCAAACTGGCTGACACTGACGGCGGCGGTGCACAAATGCTGCGCAGCTAGCGCCATTCGACGGCCAACACCGCGGTTCCTGGTGTGTCCGCTGTGCCGTGCGTGTGATCATTGCTTGTACAGCCCTCTCGCAGTGTCCGGAGCAAGTATGGTGGGTCTGACACACCGGTGTCAATGTGTTCTTTTTTCCATTTCCAGGAGTGTACTTTAAGCGTCCCATTTTCTAATCTAATTTCCGCAGCATCACCCGATTTAATTCGACTACATTCCATTATCCTCGTTTTCCTTCTGTTGAGGTTCATCTTATATCCTCCTTTCAAGACACTGTCCATTCCGTTCAGCTGCTCTTCCAGGTCCTTTGCTGTCTGACAGAATTACAATGTCATCGGCGAACCTCAAAGTTTTTATTTCTTCTCCGTGGATTTTAATTCCTACTCCCAATTTTTCTTTTGTTTCCTTTACTGCTTGCTCAATATACAGATTGAATAACATCGGGGATAGGCTACAACCCTGTCTCACTCCCTTTCCAATCACTGCTTCCCTTTCATGTCCCTCGACTCTTATAAGTGCCATCTGGTTTCTGTGCAAATTGTAAATAGCCTTTTCCTCCCTGTGTTTTACCCCTGCCACCTTCAGAATTTGATATCGAGAGTATCGGACGTTAATTAACAGAAGCAGTGAATCCGGCAAAAAATTATGAGATGATGAGTTTATGCAGCTGCAAAAATGACAATTCCATAGAGTTCAATAACAGACGCTCTTTCTCAACATTAAGATAAGGATGAGTTTCTAAATTTTTAAGTTAGGAAAACCATTTGCACCACGGGAGTCCATATCCTAGGGCAAGTTGGTGCCGCACATCGCCCGGCTTTCAGGAAATGGAAGAATGTAGTTTGGACAGGTGGTGTTTTTAAACAAAATTATTTTAAAGTTGGTATTCGGAGGTTTTTAACAGTGTCGGAACAAACTTTTTATGGCTATTTACAAGTCGCCATTCGTCTTCCAGAATATTAAAAAATATTCCATACCCCCTTGGGTTGGCTCCACCCCACCTCCGCCCCCTACAAACTATCGTACGGGCGCTCGTGATTTGCACCGACATCGGATATGGAAATTCAGCTCTTTGATAATATTAAAATGGTTCAAATGGCTCTGAGCACTATGGGACTCAACTGCTGTGGTCATAAGTCCCCTAGAATTTAGAACTACTTAAACTTAACTAACGTAAGGACAGTACACAACACCCAGCCATCACGAGGCAGAGAAAATCCCTGACCCCGCCGGGAATCGAACCCGGGCGTGGGAAGCGAGAACGCTACCGCACGACCACGAGATGCGGGCGATAATATTATAAGGATGAAAAAAACTGGGCTTTGGCTTGACAGTTAAGCCACGGTAAGGAAACTTTCAGACAGCAAAGACTGCCATAGTCCGATCCACGAACGATGGCGCTTCGCGCTTGTCATGGCACGGACATGGATTGCGTTGTTCACGATTACCAGTGAAAGTTGCGGAATGCGCATGCTTTCCGTTTGAAGAAAGCGTATATCCTGCAAATTATGCCTCTCGCTTGCTTATGCAGAATTCATCACTTGCCACCACAATCAGCGATGACAACTCGCAACAAATGGAATTAAAATTCACTGAACAACTCGCTACAATCACGTTTAATACTCGCATTAGCTACGGCATTTACAGCACAGCGCTCAGAACATCATGAAAGCTCACTGGCTGCCGTAGAATACGTGACATAGGTAAGCAGAACAAGCCTAAAATCGATCGCCATGGTTCGTGACTGTACTCAACAGAAATTCCTAAATCCACACAGGGATTTCAAGAGAAGAAACACACTCACTCACTGGATTCCAGAGAATCTTGCTGCCTACAGACCTTCAACTGGCAATACGAAAATTAATGAAGAAATTAGAGGAGTTTCTAATGAAATTCAACATCAAGGCCAATCTGGAACTGTGACGAAACTTGAGTGTTGTTAAACCCAGGACAGTAGTAAAAACAATAAGAAACTCTTACTTTAGTTCGACATGTGTGCGCAAATGGGATATGGGTACTCTATATTTAATGCGGTTTCCATTTTTAATGCCATCTGATGCAATGAACAGCTAAGAATGGATTGTTTACCAAACATTTTTGCGTAACTTTCCATAATGGGATGGATCGCCAGTGAGCTAGCAATTGTTCCAGTTTGTCAGCAAGTCCATCCCACCCATAGGGCCAGTTGTATTGATTATGGGCTCCCAATCATTGCACACCAATTCAAATATGATCAAAGATGTCAGAACAGCATCATCTTACTGTACCTGTGTGTACTACACACTACTGCAGCCTCTCGATGTAGGAATTTAAAAGTGTCTCAAATCTCACTGGGCAGACAATATGAGTTCTCACATGAAAGAAAACAGAACCAGAGAAAACCAATAGAACTAACTTCAATAGAATCCTTAATCCAGCTTTTGATAAGGCGTTTACAAGGTATCACTAGCTTTCAGAAACACCATAGATTCTAGACTACAGTAACTGAAACATCACATCAATACATCCCTAAGGAACCAGAGGCAGTGAAGAAAACAAAGGGAACTATCAGGAGTAGAAAGAGGTGGGAAGGCAAAATGTCTCACCCCTATCTAAGAAAACTAATAAAAACCATCATTTCCATCTACATCTCAGAGAGATGTAGCCAGAAGACGCAACCTGTGGAGATGTCACTGATGTTGGTGTACTTGGAGGCCTCCATATAGATAATGTGAGAGATCAGATTAGTGCAAAATGGGTGCAGTGTGTCATTTGTATAGTTCCACATGATTTCTTGTGTCAGTCTTCATACACTAAAGAAGAAATGTTCATGTGTGATATGGCTACTGCATTAAATGCTAATTCTGATTAAATTTGGCATTTATTTTATCAGGATAGCACCAAGTCACAAGCAGTATTTTTTGGTTGGTTGGCTTGTGGGGGTTGAAGGGCCCTGGCAGTAGGTTTTATTTTTACTTGTTTTGCTCCATATTTTTACATGATCACCATTAGGAACCCTGGAATTTAATATATCAAGTGCAACAATATGATATCTTACACTGGTATTAAAGAGAAAATTTCATTTACCATATAGTAGCCTAAATTCAAAATACAACAGTTGGCAAGATTACATTGCCATCATCACATATGACAACAGCTGTACAACAGTGGTTGCAAAGTCTACGGCAATGTGTGTTCAAGGCTAATGTATTTGTTATATTGAATTCATAAGTTTCTGATGCTGCTCTTGTAAAATTATACAGCAGAACCAGTAAAAATAATACTTACTCATTACGATTTATGGCTGTCCTGACAAACTCAATTTCAACAGTCACTATTTCCCCTGCAGAAAATCCCTATCTCCCTAAAAATAAGTTACACCTAATGGCATACATCATTCACTCTACTAATCATATTACTATCATGAAATTACCCACCAATGCCTATTGTACTTGACCATCATTCAAAATTCCATTTGAACTTCTAACATACAACTTCTTGTAGTTTTATTTGTAGTTGATCTTATCAATATCATCTGCATAAATTGATGAGATACTTTCATGTTAGACTGTGAAAAAAGGTAAAAGCAAATGCATCACAAACATACCTCCCTCTACCTTATAAATGAATATTCGAAATTCCTAAGTGTGCCTCGTGATCAGAGTTTGGAACTGGAAATCATGTATTGGACATAGTCTCAATACATCCGTTCAGGATTATTTGCTTCAAGAGTAACAGCTAATTTTGGAATCCGAAGCATCAGAAAGTGAGCATAATTTGCTCATATCAATTCATTAATGTAAATATTGAATAATTTTCTTGAGTAATTTCACAACAAGACTGAACATTTATTCACAGGACATAAATGTAAGGATAATATGAAACATCCACCTTAAACAATCATGTAGCTAATTAAACATCCGCAATACACAAAAACATTAAATTTGTTGTGAATAAACAGTCATCACTTTTAAATTAATACAACATTCACAAATCAACACTAGGGAGACAAATTATCCATAATTTTACTCATACACACAAAGAAACAAAGTATGTAGCCATAAAAGTATCTCTCTTGAGAAATTAAAGTGCAGACAGATAATGAAAACAGTTTTAAAATCGCATTGATATTATTTCTATATTACAGCTCTTACTTCGTAAATTTCTGACAGTGTGTGTTGTTGAGGTATTATTATTAGTTTCTGTTTTAATCTTGCTGTAAGAAATCCAAGTTATATAAATGACTAGCATGTCGCCATATTTTCACCGAGAAAATGTAGCTTCTTTGTAAACCTACTGCTATGTTCCTCACCACAGATACAGTAGTTATTGCAAATAGGTTCCACAAAGTATGCAAATAACGAACGCCAATACTTTTCAGGTGACACTGAAAAGCACTATGCCATAAAATTTCTTTATGTAAGACTGGGAATTGTTCTATGAACACAATTTTCTTAAATATTGTTATCCGTATGCTACCTTTGTTTATTCGGAAGTATAATATGATAAGCTGTTACTGTGTTTGTGATTTTCCTAGGCAAACTCAATTCAGAATCCAACTGCCCTATGCTTTTAGTTTGTGTAAGAACTATAAATTGCAAGAGTGCCCATGTTTGAAATCTTTCACTTCTCTGTCTCTAAAATATAACTAAACATTGCCAATACTTAAGAGCACAACTCAACGAAGCAATTATTCACGTTTACCTTCCTGAAGCAATTTCTAGCCTATATAGCCGAGGTCATTTGTTATTCACGTAACTGAGATACTATAGCAGTTATATTCTAATACGTATTTTGTAAGGTTTACTGGTATCTTGTTTGGTATTCTTTCTAGCTGATCACAAAAAAATTGGAAATCTCTAAACTCCGAGTGAATCTCCAAAGACCCAATGCAAAATTTCTGAGGATATACAAATAATACTATTGGTTTATCATATTACATTTCTATATTATCTTGTTTCCTATCTGAGAACGTATAATCATCGTTCAACATTCTAACGCACAGTTATCGCCGTGGTGCTGAACGTTCGGATGTGCAAATCGAGCACAAACAATGTGTTCCCAATTTCTTACGCCAAAAAGAGGAAATCAAATGGGATACGAAAACATCATTATCATCACCATCGTCGTCATGCCATTTGACGTCCACTTCTGAATATGGGCACTTCTAGATTTTTCCATTCATTTTCATTAGTCACTATGTCTTCTTCCCCCTGGATCCCAGAACCATTTGCTTGTTTAGATGTCTCTCATAGTAACTAACAACATGCATCTTTCAACTGCTCGCTGAAGAACCCTCCCTTTTCAAATCGTTTCCATCTGCATAAAGTCTATGTCTCTGCTGTCTGAAAAAACTAGTAACAGACACAGAAAATAAATTTTCAGTTTCAGACACAATCTAAACTAGTTTGGAAAACTTTATTTAGCTCACCAAAAGCGTTTCTTGTATGCACAAAGTGATAGTTTCCTATTTACCGAGTGAAGGATGTTTGCATCTTCTAAGATAAAACGGTGTTTTCGTTTGTCTCATCTTAACACATTCCTGATCGCTTAATCCATCATGTAGACATTTTTGTCGTCTCTAATCTAGGTCAGGGACATCATTTATGGTGTATACTGTAAGGAAATATATCACACGATGTACTGGAAAAGAAAAGTATAGAACATTGGGAACTAAATGATTGCAGCTTGGAGAGAGACAGAATGGTATCTGTCGCTTCTAGGTTTAGTTGCAAATCCCATTCAATGTTTTAAAACATGACGACAAAGCACAATACCCAATCAAATGTCTCGACGTATGCGCGGGTGCTTAATGGTATTTCGACTGAGCTTTATAAGCTAGAAGCTCTGTGGTAGCAAACCGACACTCAGCATAATCTCTCAGTTAAGAGTACCAAAATAATCCCAACGGACTGACAGGAAATTTAGTTTCCAACTTAAAATTTGGCAGCCTTCGTCCTGCAAGTCATCACAGACTAACACTTGAAAATGCAATCTTCACCAACTGATTTTTATTTTTAATGGGCGTATTGAGAAAACTAGTGTAAAAAGCTGATCCACTGCCACTGGGAATCGTGTTAAGTAACTCTGAAACATGACCCAGCTAGTGTCCTTGAAAAATTGTTCATCAAAATAACTACGCGCCAAAGCAGTAGCGCAAGTAAGGTGAATCTCTTGTCATGTGAGATGTTGCCAGCACTTCTGGTGCTTGCTGATGGAAGTAGTCCAGAAAGAACTTTGAACGTCACTTGTCTTAATGCTGGGTTTCGATTGAAGCAGCTGGTTTGCCAAAGATGAGCTCATACACCCACATGAAGTTCTGGGAGAAGAATGTGACGATATCCATATGTCTGAAGAATTATACCACAGATCTTCGTCAATCTCAGGACAAGGATGACAAATAATGCTACAGTACGCTTTAACTTTTGTGTCATCGCTTCTTTCCTCTAGCACCTACAATAGAACACACTCTTCTACTCATCTGCAAATGAAATAGTTAAAAGTAATGGCTCTGGCAGAGAAAAGTTTCGTGAAGCAATAAACTCAGTATCGATTTACACATATACTTAATTCCTATAACGGTTAGCCACACTGCCACCAGCTACTGGGCATTTAAACCCGAATCAGACACGATGGGCAAAAACATCACTTCCTGCACTAGTTCAAATGGCTCTGAGCACTATGCGACTTAACTTCTGAGGTCATCAGTCGCCTAGAACTTAGAACTAATTAAACCTAACTAACCTAAGGACATCACACACATCCATGCCCGAGGCAGGATTCGAACCTGCGACCGTAGCGGTCGCTCGGTTCCAGACTGTAGTGCCTAGAACCGCACGGCCACACCGGCCAACCCTGCACTAGTAGTTTCACATAACCTGAACTGCGGATCTTATATAAACGCCACTTTGTGTCAAATGCTGGATTCGCGAATGTAAAGTACATCATACATTTGTGAACAACATATGAAAATGGGCGCAGTCTTGAATAATCTGTTTCGCACCTTTGTCGCCAGTTAGTCGTTCCCACTGCCTGTAGGAAGGAAATTTGGGTGTTTAGTCGAAAACAGTGTAGTTAGAGGTAGAACACAAACATCAGATCTGGCAGGAAACCTTATTAGTACGCTGTAAGAAGAATCCATGTACGGTTTCGTTTTTGTCGTACAATTTGGATCGTGAATTAGCCATCGATTTTTTCTCAGCTTTCCGGTTGTCACACTTACTGAGACGTACACTGCAACAGGGCATACCATGCAGATACCAGATCTCAGTATTCCCCTATGCTGCCAGACAACACCACCTGTACACCTCACTCAGACGAGCCGCGTTACTCTGCAACTAAATTTTCAACAGTCAACTCAATAGTCTCTGCCGTATATTGCCGTCTGTGGCCTTCAAGTCAAAAATAGCACGAAGCCATGCCAGGAAAGTAGACTCATTACACACTGACCTGCAGTATGGAAAGACTACATTTTGCCCGCTTTCCCAGTGAATCTTCCACGAGCCAGTTACAGCGTCTCTCTCTCACTATCGATCACGCGTCAAATCAGTGTCGTCATTATACACTGATAACAAAGATAAAGACAACAAACAGCTATAGGGCTCCTTTGGATCCTTATGTTGTGTGAGAAAGTGAAAGGTAAGCTTTACTTTTCGCAATAAAATTATGAGCAAGTGCCGATAGTGAGCCTACAGAAATTACGCGAAAGAAATATGGCGGCTGGGATAGAACTAAACGGTTGCGGCCCCCACTCCCCAGTCCAAGCAGTTGGACGAGTCCAAACCGGCGATGCGGCCCCGACCGGAGGGGAGGCCGCCTGCCTCCCGTCAGCTTCCTTCACTGCCCCCTCAGCTCATCTTTCCTCGCTCACTTTCTGCCGATCTATTCATGTGAACTAAGAATTACCTTAATTTCAATCTCTCATTACAGCTGTTTTGCGAATTTACCGTGATGTATAAGATCTCAACACTGTTCTCGCCAATTGCACGTTCTTGGTACGCTACTAAAATTGAAATCACATAACAAAAGGAGATAATAGCATTTACTACTACGCGATCATCGCTGCTAACTGATTCATATGTTTTATGCTACGCTTCGATAAAGAGCGCGTGAGAACTTCAAACACTAGTGAAATGTCATTAAGAATCATTCTTAACAAGATGAAAAATTGGTGTGCAGAGACATGACTGGGAAAGTTGCAGCAGGCCCCTGAGAAGGTATCAGTATAATTTTGTGAATGGATAAAAGGCTGAAAAAAAAAAACTAACGTGCATTTACAGTTGTATAGATCTACCGTCAACCTAAAAAAAATAGGCATTATAAACTGGAATGAATCTAAAATAGCAAATCTGTATAAAGATCATCACATATTCCAGTTTATAGTGCCTATTTTTAGGTTGACGGTGTAGCTATGCACAACTGTAAATGCACGTTACTCTTTTTCAGCGTTTTACCCAATTACAAAACTATAAGAGCTTGGTGCAACTTTCTCATACCATCGTGAATAACTGTCTCTTCCGTCAACTGCTACACAGTTCTTACGGTTTATAGTATTGCAGCTATGACAAGACAATACAGCAGTTCAGGATAAGGCTTCATCAACACGAAGGTTGGTTTAAACACCGCAGCCTTTTCTAGACATGGCCTTCATCCGAGCTCTGAACAGACTTACACATCTAGTTAAAGGGAACCTACAGTTATCGTGGAACGCAACAGGGCACTTTCAAATCAACAAGCGTTGCCGGGAACGAAAGATGGGAAACGCTGCGTAAGAATCCTAGAATTAACTGAGGATCGAACACGATGTATTGTACCCATAGTTTGTTACATTACGACAGACACCGAGCCACACAACGTAACATTATTTAGTCGTGAAGGGTACGCCAATGTACTATCTAAAAATTGGGTCTTACTTGATTAAATGAGAAGTGCTTTTTGTAAGGAACTTCATATTTCTTAAGATGTATGCATAATACAAATAATTTGAGCC